>NC_063013.1:2558557-3198196 GCF_020509005.1 Fulvia fulva
CCCATCACTTCCTAGCTAACAGACTCCTCTCCACTACCCAAAGCAACAACATGCACCTAGTTACCCCAAAGGGCCTAACTACCTGGTCACAGAGAGCAAGCTCAAGCACCATTGACCTGTGCTTTGCATCACATGACCTGCAGCAGAAGGTCACCAGATGCTGGGTTAACCAGGACTTGGAGTCCTCATCAGATCACCTCCCAATTCAGGTGGAGTTTGAAACACAGACACAGCAGGAAGGAGACCTAGAACCTCAGCTGGCCTGGAAGGCAGCCAACTGGGAACAGATCAGACAAGACCTGGAACAGAAGCTAGCTGGACTAGAGACCAGGAGACTGGAAACAGCCTTAGACATAGACCAAGCAGTGGCAGAACTGGTTAGAACAATGCAGGAAACTGCGGCAGCCCACACTAGAGAAAAGAAACAGTCACTGTACCAGAAGCCATTCTGGACAAAGGAATGCTCAGAGAAGGTCAAGGCAGCCAGGCAGGCCAGGAGAGCCCTTACCCAGAGTCACTCCCAGGAAGCATGGGACAGATACAACCAGGCAACCAGAGACAAGAAGGCCCAGATCAAGAGGGACAAGATGCTGGAGTGGAGGTCAACAGTTGGATCCATTACCCAGAATCCTGAGAAGATGTGGAAACTAGCAAAGTGGGCAAGACAACCCACACAGGACAGAAACATGCTGCCCCAGTTTCCAAACATTGAAGACCAGGAAGGAGTAATCCAACACACTCTCCCAGGAAAGGCACAGGCATTGGGGAAACATTTCTTTGGCACACAGGTAGAAGCTGACCTGCAGGATCTGGAGGGCAGTGTGTATTCAACACCACTAGAGCAATCCTGCACAGTGGGAGAGGGAGAGATCAAGAGCATCATTAAGACACTCTCAGGAAACAAGGCCCTAGGACCAGATGGGATTCCAAACTTGTTCATCAAGACATGCAAGGACCAGATCTCCCCTGCACTGTCAAACATCTTTTCACAGTGCATGGCCCAAGGACACTGCCCTAAACACTTCAAGGAGTCACTGACTATAGTCTTGAGAAAACCACAGAAAGAGGACTACACAAAGCTAAAGGCATACAGACCTATTGCCTTGCTCAACACACTAGGCAAACTCCTAGAAAAGATCATAGCAGAAAGGCTGACAAACCTAGCTGAAGAACATAGAATCCTTCCTGAAGAATAGATGGGAGGCAGGAAACAAAGATCAACACTAACAGCTGTGGAACTTATCACAGAGCAGATCAAGACCCTGTAGCACTTTGGGAACAACAAAGCAGCCACACTCCTCTCACTGGACATATTAGGAGCCTTTGACAATGTCTTACACTAGAGGCTGATCCACATCCTGAAACAGAAGGCTATCCCTAACTGGACAGTCCAGTTTATCCAGTCCTTCCTTAGAGGCAGAACCACAAGACTAAGGCTGGGCAGATATAAATCTGACAGCATGCCTATAGAGACAGGAATCCCACAGGGATCAACAATGTCTCCAATCCTGTTTCTCCTCTTTATGGCAGACCTGCCAGCAAAGCTAAACTCCAGAAACACATCAGCCTTAGGGTTTGTAGATGACACAAACATCCTAGCCTGGTCAGACAGCACAGAAGAGAACTGCAGAATCTTGCAGAAGAAACACAAGGAATGTGAGGAATGGGCCAGGAAATATGGAGCCAGATTTGCCCTAGAGAAGTATCAACTCATCCACTTCAGTAGAGCCAGAAACAGACACAATATGCAAGCCCCAATCACTATTCAGGGACACATAACAGAACCCTCAAGTGAATTAAGGGTGCTAGGAATATGGATGGATCCAAAGCTCAGCTAGGGACCACAGGTCAAGAAAGCACAGGCAAGAGCAGACAACAACAGGCAATCAATTGACAGGCTTACAGCCTCCATATAGGGAGCCACATTTCCGAAAGCAAAGGTTATGTACAAGGCCATTGTGAAGCCAGCCATGCTATATGGAGCCCAGATCTGGTCAGCCTAAGACAAGATCCTAAAGAGAATTGCAGATCCCATCAGCAGAGCCCAAGCCTCCTGTCTGAAAAAGGTGCTTGGAGCATACAAGTCAACTCCAACAAGGGTGGTCGAAATGGAGTCTGGCTCCCCACCAGCCAAGCTCTACCTTCAAGGGTTGAGATACTAGTATGCAGGGAAGACGTCTGCATACCCAGCCCAGCTAGTAATCCAGAAGGCAGTCAACAAAATCAGGAGCCAGTGCACAAGAAGGCACAGACAAGCAAGAACCAATCTAGCCCCACAGAAGCAGCAGGACCTGCAGAAGTTCAAAGAACTAACAGAACAGCTGCACCTAGCCCAGCAGGAACAGGACAGAAGGGCTCAAGGGAGAGGATCAGCAGCCAGCCAAGGGAAGAAGCAACAGTCTCTAGCTGAAAGGATGGCAGGACTCCTCTGGAAGACTGAATGGACAAGAACCCCACAGAGGCCAGGAACCCCAAAGGCACTCCAACAGTTTGGTAGCCACAACTACCTACTGTACTCAGACCTGACCAGGTCAGAAGCAAGCATAGCAATACAAATCCGCTCTGAACACATCGGAGTCAGGGCATACCTACATCAGAGAAAAGTCCCAGGTATCGAAGACAAGAGTTGCCCATGCGGCTACCTGTCCCAGAATGTCGAACATAGACTTCTGGTTTGCAAAGAATGGAGTACAGGGAGAGGTGAATGGAGGGCAAGGGCAAGGAACAGAAACTTCCAAGCCATGATCAGCAATAAGGGAGACCTGTAGAGAATTACAAGGTGGATCATCCACCAAGGATTTTTGGAGCAGTTCTCTCTCACTAGGGAAACAGAGAGATGGATTGAGGAGAGAAAGAAGGAGGAGGAGAGCAGGAAGAGGGGGACAACTCTAGGGTTGCAGACAAGGTAGTCAGAGGCTAACCACCATGACACTAGTGCACCCTAATGGAAGGAAAACTGAGAACTCATGGCAAGGAAGCTATTAGAGAAGGAGAGGAGGTTTTTACCTAGGAATAGGTTTCCTACCTTATGTAGTAACATATATAGACATAAACCCGCATGGGCCGGAGGGCACCACAACGGGTAAATGAATCATCTATCTATCTATATAATAGCGCCTATAACGGAGGCCTTCGTAGACTTCGTAAATCGCTACGACTCTCTCTATATCCGATATAGCGAGGATAATAATAGTATAGTAAAGCGTAAGAGCGTAGCGATAGACGACTTAACGACTAACGACGAAGACGACGTTATAGAGGACGAAGTAAAAGATAATAAAGCGGTATATTAAGATGTAGTATCTTAAAGGGAGTCAACAATTAGGAAGTGATCTAGTAGCCTAAGGTATCTATAATCACTTAGCTTATAGAGAGATACCTTCTCTCCTCTTTAGCTTTAATAGACATCTAATACAATTAATATATTAGTTCCTAATATATTACTATACGCTCGTACTATTAGTCAATTAAAGATTGATCTCTTACTCTACTCCGCTACTATTAATCCGTACCTATTTAATACGATAGATAATAAAGCGGAGAATCTAGAGGACGATACGACCTTCGTATAGGCCTACGTCGTAAGGAAGAATAGTACTAAGGACAGGCCGATTTTTTGGAGGGGGGGTAGTATTACGGGCCTAGGGGGACGTCTAGTAGGTAGTAGTCGGTCACGTAACTCGGTACGGGCCGGCCCGTATACCTCGACTTATATATTAACTTTCCGTACCTTATACTCCTCTTAGATAGCCTGTCTAATAACTTTGTTATTTGCCCTATATTAAGAACGGCCCCCTTATACTAAGGTTCCGTTCCCCTAACGGTAGATCCTAGAGTTACGGAGCTACGGAGGATAACTACCTAATTAGGAAGCGCGACCTCACCCCGAATAGTAGCAAAGGATAGTAACTAACGAGAGCTGTAGCCTTATAAACATTTAGTACTAAGAGCTAAGCCGAGGAATAAACTAAGGAAAAACCTAGGATATAAGCTAAGGCCTACTATATAGAAAGTAGAGACTAACGATAAGTAATATAGCGTAGACGACCCTATATACGGAGGCGGAAAACTTACTAGGGGATAACGAACACCTAGCCCGGGTATATAAGAACACTATAGTATAGCTACTAGGAGCGCTAAAAGCGCTATTATACTAAATCCCGAAGACAATCTAATAAGTAATATAGAAGGTAGCCTAGAGACTAACTATATAGATAGATAGATAGATAGATTTGTCATTCCCCTGTTCTAGGACCCTATCCGGCCTATGCAGGTATATATCTATTGTTATGTACAAAGGGAAACCCGAATAGGTGAAAACCCTTCCCGCCCCCGACTACTCCTTGTCTAGATTAGCTTTCCCTCTGAACGTACGTAGTCCATGTCACTACCCCGTTAGCCCCCGCTCCTAGCCGCTCTCGTCGCGCTGCGTCGTGTCCTCTCTTCCTGCACTGCTCCTACTAGGCGGTACTGTTCTAGCCAGCCCTTCTCTAGTATCCAGTTCGTAATGCGCCGTAGGTCTTTAGCGTTATTAAGAAGTGCCCCAATCGTCCGGTTCCTCGCCTTTGCCATCCACTCCCCCCTTCCTAGCGACCACCTCGGACAGACGAGGAGTGCGTGCCGTACGTTCTGGGAGCGATAGCCGTAGGGGCAGCTAGTATTCGTGTATCCTGGAACCTTCCTCCATAATAGGTACCCCTGGAGGCCGATGTGTTCGCTTCGCAGTTGGGTTGCTATGCTACTCTGTGCCCTCGTAAGGCGGTAGTAGATGAGCTTCGGGGGGTGCTTGACCGCGGATTTTGTAGCTGATCATTCCTTAGGTTGTCCCGCTAGCTGAGGGCGTCCACTATGCCCTACAACCTGGTTGTTCCACCTCTCTTTCTATAGTTGCTCTACAAACGATTTCTCACCTTCCTATTGTGTTGCTAGCTGTTCGTCCCTTGCCCGGTAGTTCGGCTCGTTTCCGGGTCGAATGCCCTTGTGCGCTGGTACTGATTCGCGGGCCCTTGCGACTGCACTGGCGATGACCTTCTGTACTAGGTACTGTGCCGACTTGCCTAAGTAGGAGGTCCGTAGTCCCTGGATGTATAGGTCGATCGGCGGTATAGCGGTCTCGTGCTCAAGCATCCTCGTTAGTATCGACTTATATGCCCCGGTGACCTTCCTTAGGCATTGGTTTTGGATCTTCGCTAGCGGCGCGACGAGTCCCTTCGATAGGCAGGCCCTCTCGCCTAAGGACCACACTTGGCTACTATAGGTAAGGACTGGCCGTATAATAGCCGTATATAGAAGTCGTGACTGCCGGAAGTCCGCCCCCCATATAGACGCAGTGAGCCTCTAGCATGATGCCATATTCTGTTCAGCTTTCCGTAATATTGCCTGTACGTGCTTCCTCCACCGTAGCGCCGGGTCCACCCATAGTCCGAGGATCCTGAGCTGATTTGCCGGGTTAGTCGTGTGCCCCTATATCTGGATAGAAGCTTGCATATTGTGGAACCGTGGCCGGCGCGTAAAGTGTATCAGATTGTACTTTTCTGGGGCAAACCGAGCCCCGTGCCTCCTAGCCTAGTCCTCGCAGATCTTGTGCTTCTCTTCTAGTAGCCTACAGTTCTCCTCAGTCGAGGAAGACCACGCTAGGATGTTTATGTCGTCTACGAAGCCGCTCGTAGCGGTGTTCTGGGATTCTAGGGCTGGGAGCAGCGTCGCCATAAAGAAGAGGAACAGAATAGGTGCTAGCGTTGAGCCTTGCGGGATTCTAGTGTGGACTGCTTGAAATAGGCTTCTGTACTGGCCGACCAGGATCGACGTACTGCGGTTTTGGAGGTAGGACCGTACGAAGTTGACAAGCCACTCAGGGAGTCCTTTCGACCTTAGGATGTAGAGAAGCCGCGGGTGTGACACGTAGTCGAAGGCTCCCGATATGTCTAGGCTAAGTAAGGAAGCTACCTTGTCCCTATTCTTATACCAGATGGCCTTTACCTAAGAGGTGATAAGTTCCATCGCGGATAGCGTCGATCGCTATGGGCGCGCACCCATCTAGGTGTCCGGGAGTAGGGAGTGTTCCTCTGCCGCCTCGGAGAGTCTCGTTACAACCAGCTTCTCAAGCGCCTTCCCAAGAGTGTTAAGGAGCGCAATTAGGCGGTACGACTTCACCTGCGTATAGTCTTCCTTCTGCGGCTTGCGTAGGACCACTGTCGTCGATTGTTTAAAAGCTATCGGGTGGTATCCGGTCTGTAGGCAGGCGTTGAAGATCGCTGCAACTGCTAGGGCTAGTTGATCTCTACACTTCTTTAGTAGCTCGTTTGGGATCCCATCCGGCCCCGGGGCTTTCTTCGCCGGCAACTTCCTCAGCACAGCGGTAACTTCTCCCTCGGACACCTCCTGTTAGACCGCGATGCTAGGGGCTAGGGGAGTAGAGCTGTTTATGTCGCTTAGATCAGCCTCGACTGGGGGTGGGAAGAACTTGCTAGCCAGTAGACGCGCCTTGGCCTCGGGGTCGCTAACCGGGCCACTAGGCGATTGTAGCGCTAGGATAGAGAAGGAGGGGCCCTGTGTAGGGTCCTGTCGGGCCCATTTCGCTAGCTTCTACATCCTCTCTGGCTTGCCGGCGATTTCTTCCACTGTGGCCCTCTAGCCGACTGCTTTCTCCCTCCGTATTATGGCTTTCTTCTGTTGGCATGCCTCCCTATATACGTTCCAGGCCTCCTCGCTATGGCTGCTCGTCCACACCCGGCGGGCTCTCCTTGCTTCTCTTACTACCGCAGTGCACTCCGGCGTCCAGTATGGTTTGGACCATGTCGTTGGTTGGGCAAGCCGAACGTGAAGTGAGGTCGCTTTTCTTATTTCGTCTGTCAACCCCTAGACTGCTTCGTCTATCTCGTCTTTACTGTTGTATTGCTGCTGCGCGATCTGGACTAGCCTCTTAGAGTCATCGAGGTACGCCTAGATGTTGGCCCAGTGGGCCTTTCCCCAGTTTGGCTTAGGGGTTCTCGCTGGTGTGCGTTGTATCTGTGTCGCAATAGAGGTCCTGACTGGCATGTGGTCTGACGACGCCTCGAGTTCATGTTCGATCCCACAGTAGGTTACCGTGTAGTAGTGGCTATCTGAGATCCAGGAGAGGTCGATCGTGCCTTAGAGTCCCCCTCTCTTCCAGGTGCCCAGGTCCTTCGGGGTATTGAGGGCAATTGCGTTGCTCGCCATCAAGTCGAGTACTTCGTCGGCTATAGGGTGCGGCTACATAAGGCTTTCCTAGGAAGGGTGGTGTATGTTGAAGTCTCCTACTACGATGTGGCACCCTTGTCTCTTGAGCGCACTGTCTAGGTGTCTGCAGACCCCTAGGTCGCGGCTAGACCTCGAGGCTGGCGGTTGCATGTATAGGTTGTGTATCCAGGTGCTACCTACGTGGAGGGAGGTAATATCGCCCCCGCCTTCTTCGTCTGCGTAGTACACTACCTCCCAGTCGGATTCTAGTATGTCCTTGCTGACATAGAAGCACGTGCGGGGTCTGCCGTCGCCTCGTAGGCATGTCGTGTAGCCTGGTGACTTGCAGGTCGTTAGTCTCTTATGGTGCGGGTTAATCTATAGCTCCTAGATTGCAAGGACGTAGTGGACGCGCGGGTCCGCCTCGTGTAGGAAATGGTTCTGGACTATATCCTTGCTATAGTTGACGTTATACTGGATGATGCTAAGCGTGTCGAGGCTAGTCATCGGCATCGACAATCATTTCCTCTATATCGTCCTGTGTCCTACTGCCCTGTACGTCCTGGTCTACGCCTATCGGCTATGTACTAAAGGGGAGCCGGGCCTAGTTAGATTCCCTCGCCGCAGCTAGCAGAGCACGTGGCCTCCCGTACGCCCTAGGCTACGCATCCTTTACATCGTTCTCGGCCCTAGGGCGCTTGTGCCCGACCGCCGCTAGTTAGTTCCGGTGTGGGCTAGCCTCACGGTCGCCGTAGAATCTTAGGGCGACGGTTCTGTTTGTGATTGCCTTGTTTTTCGCTAGTTTCCGCTATGGGCATTCCGCACTATACGATAGGTGGTGCCCCGGACAGTTCGCGCACCGTCTCGTAGTCGATATACAGTCCCTAGACATATAGTCTCCTACACAGTTCGAGCAGGCCTGCTTGTTTATGCACGTGTAGGTTTGGTGTCTATACTGTTAGCATTTGAAGCATTAGAGGACACGAAAGGATAAGGAGTGCTTTTCTACTATCTTGAGGCTGTATTGCTAGACCAGGCCTTGTTCTATCGCTAGATCCGCCGCTTTCGCGTCTTGTAGCCATACTATTAGCGCCGAGGCCTTCTTGCCTTCTAGCCATTTCCTATAGAGCCAAGTCGCCTTCTGGATTGGAGAGTTAAGAGTGACCGGGTTGTCCTCTTAGAGAGCGCGTAGGTGACCCTGGTTGGTTGGGTCAAACTCCTTAGGCATGTCGTAGACTAGGATCGTGAATTGTTTCGTTAAGACCTTCGCTAATGCCGCAACCTTAGATGCCCACTGTGGCTGTGCCTCTAGGTGCCTCCTAGTAGTAGCAGAGCTAGTATAGATCTGTAGAGTGCCGTTGGACTGTTGGTTCACTACGACCACCCCTGGTTGGTTAATTCGTTAGGCGAGCTCCTTGTTCGATAGCTTCGCAACTTCGGCCTAGTCTTCCTTTGCTACAATGCGGATCGTAACTACATCGTGCGTTGGGCGGGGGCCTAGTATCGATGCCGCGACCGATGCCTAGCTATAGGGGTGTTGATTCCGGGTGGCCTTACTAATCGCCTAGGACGTCGTCCTCATTTCTTATTGCCCTCGGTGATACGACAGTACAAGCGCCGTGCGTAGCTGAGTGATCATTACCTATAGAGACCGGTAAGGGAGCTGATCGTTAGTTTCTATGCTTTTTGCGTCCTCTATAAGTTGCTGCCAGTTGTCTTAGGGGGGCTTCGCCTATAGGGCCGTAGGCGCCGTTAGTGCCGTAGCCTGGGCTGCTATTGCCTAGGAGTTGCCTAATGTAGCTAGGCACCTCCGCGGCGTTTGGAGCTGAAGAAACAGGGTGAAGAGAGCTTCAAGCTGTCCAGATTAAATGAGGTAGAACTCCCTCAGTCCTAGGGCAAGGAAGGAATCGTATTTAGCAAGCTAGCTACGAGATAAGGTGACAAGTCTTAACCGCGCTTTCCTACTCATCTAGCACCACCGTGTAGCCTCGTTTCGAGAGGTTAGCCCGGAGCAAAAGCTTCCCTCTACGCCCTCCCTCCCTGTTTGCTCCTTAAGCCAATATCTACCTCTATAGGCCTAAGCCCTTTAGTGCTCTCTATTGACCGACATGCGCATCCGTCCTCTCGGGCTGTACAGACAGTGTCAGCCGTCGCTACTAGTGTACACTACGCCCTAGGTTTTGACGCCCTTCGCGTTACCGTAGCCTATCTCTAGAAAGCGGCCGTCTATGCCTCGTAGGTTTGCTCGGGGCACACACCACGCCGGGCAGCGTACTCCTTACGTTTCTACCTACTAACTAATATGAAGTTCCTTATCACCCTGCCCTCGATCCTCCCCGATCATAGAACTAATCCACTTGTATTGTACGTCTTTTCCCCGTCCTAACAGCCGTCTTTTCCTTGCTTAGGCTATCGTCTTTTCCTCGTCGCAATCTACTATGTCAGACTAGGTGCGTTGTGTAGCGGGACAGGCAGTGCCTTAGGCAAAACCCTCGTTCCTATACCGGGTGTTTAACAGGCCCTTATAGGCTTCGTCGCGTGTCTACCTACCCACCGTATTGCCCGCTAGCAAACACCAGATTGTTTCGTAGTCCGCTCGACGCCGTTACATAGTCCGCTCAGTTGTTGTTCTATAGTCCGCTCGTCTAATGTTCGTCGCTTAGCCCGCTCGGTTTGCGGTCTCCGGAGGTGAAAATTCTGCACTTATACTAGAGGTGTCCTATCGAGCGTATAGGCCACGGTTCCGCGCCCTTCTTACACGTAGAAAGAAGAGGGACTCGCTCCCGACACGAGTACACGCTCGTCGGATGGTTTTCATACCCGTTTTGCTAGTAGTCCTCTGTTCGCCGCGGCTTCGCCTACGCTACGCGCCCGTCGCGCCTACGACGCTCCAGCGTGAGAATACTTGGCTCTCTCGTAGCTAGACGAGAGGTTCGTAGCCGACACTACGTACAGGTGATTCTCGTCGTCGACCGACTAACTATATAGGTAATAGTAGTAGTAGGTAAGAATTAACCCCCTACTAAGGTAAGTAATACGGTACGCCTATATATTACTAATCCGGCGGAGAAATAAGAAATCGTAGCCCTAATAAGTAAGGAGATTGTCGATAGAATCGGCTAAAAGGAGGTAGTCGGAGCGAAGGTAGAGGCAATAGGCGTAGTAAGACTCTTTACCGTATAAGAGTCTAATAGACAAAAACTAGAGATCTATAAGGAGTAGACTACTAAAGTCGCGAAGTCGGTACGAGTCTCCTACTAATAGTATACCGTTATCGCCTACGGGGTCCCTAGGATATTTAAGGTCGAAGACCTTCTCTAACTCTAAGTATAGAACTAGAATATATCTCTAGGAGTACGACGAACGAAGGCGGTATAGTTATATAAGATAGTAGACCGAGAGAAGACGTATTTATCGCTTATTATCTAGGTAGAGATAGCGGAACAAGCTAACTAGATACTAGATAATAGATAGATAGATTTGTTATTCCTCTGTTCTAGGACCCTATTCGGCCTATATAGGTATATATCTATTGTTATATATAAAGGGAAACCCGAATAGATAAAAACTCTTCCCGCCCCGACTACTCCTTATCTAGATTAGCTTTCCCTCTAAACGTACGTAGTCTATATTACTACCCCGTTAGCCCCCGCTCCTAGCCGATCTCGTCGCGCTACGCCGTATCCTCTCTTCCTATACTACTCCTACTAGACGGTACTGTTCTAGCTAGCCCTTCTCTAGTATCTAGTTCGTAATACGCCGTAGGTCCTTAACGTTATTAAGAAGTGCCCTAATCGTCCGGTTCCTCGCCTTTACTATCTACTCCCCCCTTTCTAGCGACTACCTCGGATAGACGAGGAGTACGTACCGTATATTCTAGGAGTAATAGCCGTAGGGGTAGCTAGTATTCGTATATTCTAGAACCTTCCTCTATAATAGGTACCCCTAGAGGCCGATATGTTCGCTTCGTAGTTAGGTTACTATACTACTCTATACCCTCGTAAGGCGGTAGTAGATAAGCTTCGGGGGGTACTTAACCGCGGATTTCGTAGCTAACTATTCCTTAGGTTATCCCGCTAGCTAAGGGCGTCTACTATACCCTATAGCCTAGTTGTTCTACCTCTCTTTCTATAGTTACTCTATAAACAATTTCTTACCTTCCTATTATATTACTAGCTATTCGTCCCTTACCCGGTAGTTCGGCTCGTTTCCGGGTCGAATGCCCTTATACGCTAGTACTAATTTGCGGGCCCTTACGACTATACTAGCGATAACCTTCTATACTAGGTACTATGCCGACTTGCCTAAGTAGGAGGTCCGTAGTCCCTAGATATATAGATCGATCGGCGGTATAGCGGTCTCGTACTTAAGTATCCTTATTAGTATCGACTTATATACCCCGGTGACCTTCCTTACGCATTAGTTTTAGATCTTCGCTAACGGCGCGACGAGTCCCTTTAATAGGTAGGCCCTCTCGCCTAGGGACTATACTTAGCTACTATAGACAAGGACTAGCCGTATAATAGCTATATATAGAAGTCGTAACTACCGAAAGTCCGCCCCCTATATCAACGTAGTAAGCCTCTAGTATAATACTATATTCTATTTAGCTTTCCGTAATATTACCTATACGTACTTTCTCTACCGTAGCGCCGGGTCTACCTATAGTCTAAGGATCCTAAGCTAATTTACCGGGTTAGTCGTATGCCCCTATATCTAGATAGAAGCTTATATATTATAGAACCGTAGCCGGGGATACTAGATAATAGGCTATTCTAGAACTACGAGAGAATAGATACGGAGATCTATTAGAGTAGCTATAGGGTACTATAATACTTCTTATACTAATAGTACGGTTATATAGCCCTAAGATCCGGAGAGAAGACCCTAAGGTACCCTTACTCGTAGGGCTATACTAGGGAAGGGAATGCCTAAAAAAGGAGAGTAGGTATATATACCACGGTAGAAGGTACCTAGCGTATTGAAACTAATACCTAGCTAGAATAGTAGTATAAGAACGAGCGAGATATATAAGGATCTCTATACTAGCTAGGTACCCCTAATAATAGTAGGAGGGACCTATCGTATATTAGGGCTTCGAGCCGAGTAAGAGGAAGAGGGTAGAAGAGTTAAATAAGGGAACCTGACCCTAAACGTATCTACCTCCCGGTAGGCCTCGATACCTTAACCGGGTCACTAATAAACTAGGCTAAATACGAATCTTTAGGGCGTCCTAGCGGCCCTAGGGCTAGCCGAATAGCGGGATATAGGCTTAGGAGATATAGTAGGTTAGTATAGAAATAGACCTTACGGATAAAGAATAATACTATACGACGACATTACTATTGTATAGTATAACGTAAATAAAAGTAGGGACAAGGTCTAGCGCTACTTTCTATAAGAGCTAGACTCGCTACGGTATTACGTTATTACGGTATAGGAACTATAGATCAATCCCTACGTAGGACTCCTAGTATTAACGAGCTAAGGGCCCCCTTTAGACCCTAAAATTTACGCGTCGAATCTCGTTAACCTTTAACGATTGATCACGTAGCGGGGTTGTATAGGGATACTACTAAGATATGTATAGTTAGGAGGCGACCTTAGTAGGAAGGTAGGATTTACGAAGAATCTCTCTATAAGGCAAAAATACGAGAATCTAAAATTTTTAGATTTATTATCTTTTAGGATCACTATATATACTTCACGGCCCGCGGACCGGTAAGTATATATACCTACGCGTAAGCTATCCTAGGGTTACTAGGCGCGCCCTTGCTTACTAGGGTAGTTAGTTATCTATACTAGCTACTTATAATAACCGGAGATACTATACCGTAGTCGTAGGTAAACGAGGCGTTATCCTAAGGATATATATATACGTAAGTAAGACTATAGACCTTAAGTAGTAGAAGGTTATACTACCGTAGGAGGATAACCTAGGAGATGAAATATTAATCTAGATCGATACGATATAAGGCTCTATCTAGATCGATACGATATAAGGCTCTATCTAGATCTATAACGTCTATAACCCGCTACCGTAGGGTCAAACGAGTAGGGAACTAAGAACCCTCGCCTACCTAGAGCGGACCCTAAGCTAAGACACGAAGTAAGTACTCCTCGGCGACTTTAACCTCTACTACCTATAGTAGGGATTCGACTTCACCCCCCCGTACGCGTTTTTAGGGGGAAAGCTACTAGATATGACCGTACGCTACGGAATGGCCTTAGTAATACTAAAGGGAATAGAGACGTAGAAGGCCCGTATAAGTATAAGCACGATCGACCTATACTTTCTATTACGAGAACTTAAAGAGAGACTAGTCTAATACCGACCGAACTACGCGCTAGAAGCCTCCTTAGACTATATCCCTATCTAAACGACGCTAGGGGTAATGGCGATAGAGGAGCTAGTAAGCGAACTACGCCGTAACTAGAAGAAGGTACGCTAGGACGATATAAGAGGCTTCCTAATAGCGAACCTACTATAGTATAGAGAACTCGAGACGACAGCTTAGCTAGATCAAGTAGCGGAACAGATTACCTCGGTTATATAGTAAGTAGCGGAACAATATACGCCGTTACTCCGGCTCTTAACGTAGTAGAAGGCCTTCTAGACCCCTAAATACTCTATAAAGGTAAAGGAGGCTAGAAGAGCAAGGCGATAGTAGACGAAGGAGTATACCTAAGAGACGTAGGAGTAATACTGTCGCGCGACATAAGAGAAGAAGGTATAGATAAGACGCGATAAGCTATAGGACTAGAGAGCGATGATCGGGCTCGTTATAGAAAACCCGGAATAGATATAGAGACTAGCTAAATAGGTACGACTACCTAAAGAGTAACGAACCCCTTACTTCCCTTTAATCGTAGACCGCTAAGGGATTGCCTAGACTACGCTACGGGGCAAGGTAAGAGTATTAGCCGACTATTTCTTTTTGACGTAAGTAGAGGTAGACCTTATAGATATCGACCCGAGTATATACCCGGAACCCCTAGGTATAGATTAGGCGGTTAGCTCTAATATAGTAAAAGGAGTTATAAGTAAGCTAAAAAGACGAGAAGCCCTAGGCCTAGATAGGATACTAAATATAATACTAAAAGAGTATAGAGAAGAGATTACGCCGAGCCTTATAAACCTATTTACCGCGAACCTACGTGTTACGGTTTAGACTAGAGGACTATATAAGACGTAGTATAGGAAAGAGAATTAAAGGATAAGGACTAATCGCTAGAAGGAAAGAGGGCCACTAAGCCCTAGTCACGTATACGACTATAGGCTTCATATATAGTCGTAGACGACCGTAGTAATAGTATATAGTCGAACACGACTAGACGACTAGACGACCGGTCGTATAGACGGTCGGACACCTACTACGAGCTAGTATAAGAATTTCCTTTGTATTTAGGAACGCTAAGAATCCCCTATAGCTTCGAGGCATTCAACTTACTGTTTAATATTACTATTTAGAATATACTATAACCTAACCTCTACCTTACTACTACTTAGTCTCTATAAGACAAGACAGCTACTACTTTATTACTCTCCCTTAACTTCCTATCGGCCCGAGAACAAACCCGATTGAGCTTAGTCTTCTGATCTTATAATATTATTAGGTTATACTAAACCTTATAGCTTTAAACGCCATCTATAATAGGAGATCGACAGAGTGACCGGGGAACACCCGCCCCTAGTAAAGTAAGTAGAGCCCGACGACCTTAGACCGCGAACGATGCTATTAATGCCTTAGCTACTTATAGAGGCAACGAATCCCTTAAGGTTAGTAAGCTAGAATTCTACTATAGCGACCGAGACAAGTTCGACACCTAAGTCTCTTAGATAGATATATACTTCTTATTCAACTCTATAGCTAAGAACCTTAAGCCTATCTTTGCTACTACCTTCCTTTAAGGACGAGTATAGCATTAGGTCAAACTATTCCTTAGGAAATACCTAGATAGTAACGGAGAAGACAATACCGACGAAGTCTTTAAGTTATATAACTATCTTAAGTATACTATAAAGAGCGTCTTTAGAGTCTCGAACGAGATTACTACTACCGTTCGTATTATTTAGTACCTAATATAGAAGACTTCTACCGCCGAGTACGCTACTAAATTCTAGGAATACGCGTAACTTACCGATTAGGACGATAAAGTACTTCAAGTTATATACCGACGAGGACTAAAAGAGCACGTTAAGGACGAGTTAATAAGGGACAGTCGGAAGATCGATAGCTTAGGAGACCTAGTCTAAGTCACGATCGATCTTAATAACAAGCTCTACGAGAGAGCTATAGAACGACAATACGACTCTAAGGTGTCCGGAAAAGCCGGATATATACTAGGCTACGACAACCGTAATAGAGGCTTTAATAACATTTACGATAATAATAAGCCTAGGAACAACAAGCTATATTATAGACTATAGCTAATAGAGCTCGACGTTACCGAGAAAGGTCGTAAGATTAGGAATAGTAACGGGAATAGAGAATCCCGGAGTTTAAAGGAAACACGTACTTACTATAGATATAGCAAACCTAGCTATCTAGTAAGGGACTATCGCGGTAAGAATATAGTGCGCCGCGAACAGTTCAATATAATATAACCCCGAACTAGTAAATCTAAGAGTAGTATTAACTCTTAAGGAGATATCGACTATACTTAGAGAGTAGAGGAGAGAGCTAGTAATAGAAGCACGGAGCCTCTCCTAGACTCCTCGTAAGAACGAGGAGGATACTATAGGTAGCGATTAGTAGAAGTCGAACTATTCGGACTATAGAACTAACTATAATAGTTTATAAGAGTATACTAATAAACACTCAAAGAACTCTAATAAGAAAAGGAGAATCTCGACGATATATTCGACTAAGTCGACGCTTAGATACACCTCGACGGAGAAGAAATTGATCTTACCGCTATATAAGAACACGACGAACTCTACGTACGATAGTAGGAAGTTACGAACGAGATCGATAAGCGAGAAAAACGAGAGTTTAGTGTAATAGTACGAAGAGTCGACTACGAGATCGAGTCCGAATCTCGAAATAGTTATAGAAGCCTTTACTAGCGATTCGGTTACTAAGACTCGTATCAAGTTTACTACGCCGCGAAATTAGGCGTAGGGTATTAGCCTTAGTAACTAAGAGGAACCCTAGGAGCGACGTATAGGTAGAACGCTACGCTCCGAAAAGTAGATATCGACGAATCCTACTTTAATAATAACGATAAGGAAAACTAGGACCTAGGATAGGACGGATCGTAGTCGCTAGAACTATAGGAAGAAAGTCAAGAAACTACCGGGCTAGATACGATCGAAGAAGACTAGGATCCGGAAGAATCGAGCGAAGAAGATTCCTCCGAAGGAGAAGAGAGCGATACTAACGAAATGAATGAATAACTTACCTTCACGGTAGACGTACCTAAGAAGCTTTACAATATAATCGTCTACTTATAGAGAAAGTATAAGGAATTCCTACTACGGATAGGTAAGCGACGACTACTTAATCCCTATAAGTTTAATAAGACACTCGACGTTTACGAGGAATAGTCTAGGACTGCCTAACTATTAAAGCTAAGGAAAACCTCGTAATAGCCGTTACCGAAAACCTACCTATAGGAAGCTAAATAATAGGACTAGGATATCTTATACCGTTAGAGATGTTTATATTAAACGAATTACGACACGCCGTATAATACGTACGATCTCTCTACTTAGAAACGTAGAAGATCTAGGAATGTCACCGAATATAGATATAGATATAGAAAGGCTTACGTAAGGTTTAAGCGGAGGCCTCGAGATACGAAGTACGACGTTCTATATACGAATAGGGAAAAGGATTAACTCCCTAGGAATAAGCGACCGAAGGGAGTTATATAATACGGAAAAGGCTTAAGCATTAACTATAGTGTTTCGAACGAAAATCATCGTTAATAGGCATCGGATATATACTATAATAGATTCCGGAGCGAGCGGGAATTTTGCCTCCGAATTATTTGTTATAAGACACGGGTTAGCTACCCGTAGAAAGAAAGAGAGTTATAATTCAATCGCGGTAGACGGATTATCCTTACCTAGTATAGAGCGCGAGACGATACCGCTACTACTTACTATCTAATAGCACTACGAGGAGATCACCTTAGATATTACTAATATAGATAGATAGATAGATGATTCATTTACCCGTTGTGGTGCCCTCCGGCCCATGCGGGTTTATGTCTATATATGTTACTACATAAGGTAGGAAACCTATTCCTAGGTAAAAACCTCCTCTCCTTCTCTAATAGCTTCCTTGCCATGAGTTCTCAGTTTTCCTTCCATTAGGGTGCACTAGTGTCATGGTGGTTAGCCTCTGACTACCTTGTCTGCAACCCTAGAGTTGTCCCCCTCTTCCTGCTCTCCTCCTCCTTCTTTCTCTCCTCAATCCATCTCTCTGTTTCCCTAGTGAGAGAGAACTGCTCCAAAAATCCTTGGTGGATGATCCACCTTGTAATTCTCTACAGGTCTCCCTTATTGCTGATCATGGCTTGGAAGTTTCTGTTCCTTGCCCTTGCCCTCCATTCACCTCTCCCTGTACTCCATTCTTTGCAAACCAGAAGTCTATGTTCGACATTCTGGGACAGGTAGCCGCATGGGCAACTCTTGTCTTCGATACCTGGGACTTTTCTCTGATGTAGGTATGCCCTGACTCCGATGTGTTCAGAGCGGATTTGTATTGCTATGCTTGCTTCTGACCTGGTCAGGTCTGAGTACAGTAGGTAGTTGTGGCTACCAAACTGTTGGAGTGCCTTTGGGGTTCCTGGCCTCTGTGGGGTTCTTGTCCATTCAGTCTTCCAGAGGAGTCCTGCCATCCTTTCAGCTAGAGACTGTTGCTTCTTCCCTTGGCTGGCTGCTGATCCTCTCCCTTGAGCCCTTCTGTCCTGTTCCTGCTGGGCTAGGTGCAGCTGTTCTGTTAGTTCTTTGAACTTCTGCAGGTCCTGCTGCTTCTGTGGGGCTAGATTGGTTCTTGCTTGTCTGTGCCTTCTTGTGCACTGGCTCCTGATTTTGTTGACTGCCTTCTGGATTACTAGCTGGGCTGGGTATGCAGACGTCTTCCCTGCATACTAGTATCTCAACCCTTGAAGGTAGAGCTTGGCTGGTGGGGAGCCAGACTCCATTTCGACCACCCTTGTTGGAGTTGACTTGTATGCTCCAAGCACCTTTTTCAGACAGGAGGCTTGGGCTCTGCTGATGGGATCTGCAATTCTCTTTAGGATCTTGTCTTAGGCTGACCAGATCTGGGCTCCATATAGCATGGCTGGCTTCACAATGGCCTTGTACATAACCTTTGCTTTCGTAAATGTGGCTCCCTATGTGGAGGCTGTAAGCCTGTCAATTGATTGCCTGTTGTTGTCTGCTCTTGCCTATGCTCTCTTGACCTGTGGTCCCCAGCTGAGCTTTGGATCCAGCCATATTCCTAGCACCCTTAATTCACTTGAGGGTTCTGTTATGTGTCCCTGAATAGTGATTGGGGCTTGCATATTGTGTCTGTTTCTGGCTCTACTGAAGTGGATGAGTTGATACTTCTCTAGGGCAAATCTGGCTCCATATTTCCTGGCCCATTCCTCACATTCCTTGTGTTTCTTCTGCAAGATTCTGCAGTTCTCTTCTGTGCTGTCTGACCAGGCTAGGATGTTTGTGTCATCTACAAACCCTAAGGCTGATGTGTTTCTGGAGTTTAGCTTTGCTGGCAGGTCTGCCATAAAGAGGAGAAACAGGATTGGAGACATTGTTGATCCCTGTGGGATTCCTGTCTCTATAGGCATGCTGTCAGATTTATATCTGCCCAGCCTTAGTCTTGTGGTTCTGCCTCTAAGGAAGGACTGGATAAACTGGACTGTCCAGTTAGGGATAGCCTTCTGTTTCAGGATGTGGATCAGCCTCTAGTGTAAGACATTGTCAAAGGCTCCTAATATGTCCAGTGAGAGGAGTGTGGCTGCTTTGTTGTTCCCAAAGTGCTACAGGGTCTTGATCTGCTCTGTGATAAGTTCCACAGCTGTTAGTGTTGATCTTTGTTTCCTGCCTCCCATCTATTCTTCAGGAAGGATTCTATGTTCTTCAGCTAGGTTTGTCAGCCTTTCTGCTATGATCTTTTCTAGGAGTTTGCCTAGTGTGTTGAGCAAGGCAATAGGTCTGTATGCCTTTAGCTTTGTGTAGTCCTCTTTCTGTGGTTTTCTCAAGACTATAGTCAGTGACTCCTTGAAGTGTTTAGGGCAGTGTCCTTGGGCCATGCACTGTGAAAAGATGTTTGACAGTGCAGGGGAGATCTGGTCCTTGCATGTCTTGATGAACAAGTTTGGAATCCCATCTGGTCCTAGGGCCTTGTTTCCTGAGAGTGTCTTAATGATGCTCTTGATCTCTCCCTCTCCCACTGTGCAGGATTGCTCTAGTGGTGTTGAATACACACTGCCCTCCAGATCCTGCAGGTCAGCTTCTACCTGTGTGCCAAAGAAATGTTTCCCCAATGCCTGTGCCTTTCCTGGGAGAGTGTGTTGGATTACTCCTTCCTGGTCTTCAATGTTTGGAAACTGGGGCAGCATGTTTCTGTCCTGTGTGGGTTGTCTTGCCCACTTTGCTAGTTTCCACATCTTCTCAGGATTCTGGGTAATGGATCCAACTGTTGACCTCCACTCCAGCATCTTGTCCCTCTTGATCTGGGCCTTCTTGTCTCTGGTTGCCTGGTTGTATCTGTCCCATGCTTCCTGGGAGTGACTCTGGGTAAGGGCTCTCCTGGCCTGCCTGGCTGCCTTGACCTTCTCTGAGCATTCCTTTGTCCAGAATGGCTTCTGGTACAGTGACTGTTTCTTTTCTCTAGTGTGGGCTGCCGCAGTTTCCTGCATTGTTCTAACCAGTTCTGCCACTGCTTGGTCTATGTCTAAGGCTGTTTCCAGTCTCCTGGTCTCTAGTCCAGCTAGCTTCTGTTCCAGGTCTTGTCTGATCTGTTCCCAGTTGGCTGCCTTCCAGGCCAGCTGAGGTTCTAGGTCTCCTTCCTGCTGTGTCTGTGTTTCAAACTCCACCTGAATTGGGAGGTGATCTGATGAGGACTCCAAGTCCTGGTTAACCCAGCATCTGGTGACCTTCTGCTGCAGGTCATGTGATGCAAAGCACAGGTCAATGGTGCTTGAGCTTGCTCTCTGTGACCAGGTAGTTAGGCCCTTTGGGGTAACTAGGTGCATGTTGTTGCTTTGGGTAGTGGAGAGGAGTCTGTTAGCTAGGAAGTGATGGGCAGGTGCAAAGTCTGACCCCTATGTAGGATGGTGCAAGTTGAAGTCTCCTAGCACGATGTGTTGGGAGTCACTCTATAGGATGTCTGGCAGCTGTTGTAGTGTGCCCAGCTAGGTGCTGGTTCTGGAGCTGGGGGGTGGGTTGTATACACTGTGGATGTGGATGCTGCCTTGGTTGGTGTTGAGTCTGACTGAGGTGATGTCTCCCCCCTCCTGTTGGATTTGTTCCCAGCTGTCTGTTGCCATCTCTTTGCTGATGTACATGCATGTTCTAGGGGTGCCTTGTTTGGCTAGGAGTGTGTGATACCTTGGGTCGTTAGCAGTAGATGGTCTGTTAGATTTGCTGTTGATCCAAGGTTCCTGGACTGCAATAACTAGGTGTTTCTTTGGGTCCAGTGCTTGGAGAAAGCTTCTCTGGACCTTGTGCTGGCTTTTGTTGACGTTGTACTGGATAGTGGTAAGATTAGGTGTCTCAATCATGACTCATCCATGCTGGTCTCCTGCTGGTCTTCTCGTGCTTCCTGCTGCTGGCTGCTATTTGGGATTGTGGTAAGGTTGAGCCTGCTTTGTGACGGGTCTCTTCCTGCAACCACAATTGATTTTGGTCTACCCATAGCAGGGTGGCCTTGGGCCTGTGTGGTCTCTTCTGTTCTGCCTCTTTTCAGAGGGTTGTAGACAGTCCTTAGGGGTTCTTGGGTGATTGTCCCTGTCTGGAATCTGATAGGGGTGTTGATCCTGGCTTCTCTTGCCCTCCTCTTTGCCTCAATCCTAGCTGTGCAGTCTTGGGACCAGGAAGGGTGTTTCTTTCCACAGCATGCACATCTGGCTTCACTCTTTGGGGCTGTGCAATTCTGTACTTTGTGGCTACCAGCACAGTGGGAACAAGTGTCCTTTTGGCTTGGGCATCTAGTAGAGATATGACCATACTGTTGGCACTTGAAGCATTGCAGTAGTCTGTGGGTGCTTCTATGGATTTCTGTGTCCATTCTTTCGCATTCCCAGAAGATGCCCTTGTCAAGCACGGTGTTTGCCTGTTCTACAGTGCCTATCCAGAGCACTAGAGAAGACTCTCTCTTTGTGTCCTTTGTCTTTCTGTTGACCCATGCTGCTTTTGTGATCTGTAGCCCTGGGCATACAGCCTGGTTCTGGTCCTGCAGCCTCTTAAGGTCTCCTTCAATGTCAAACTTTGTGGTCATCCCATGGGCAATAACCATATTTTGTTGGTGTGAGACCTTAGCCGTCTTGCCTAGTTTGACTGTCCACTCCTTCTGTGTCTCTAGCCTCTTCCTGTCTTGCTCCTGTGCTGTGAACAGCTTAAGGACACCTCCCTTCTCTTTCCTGGCTCCAATGATGCCTTGTATCCCAATCTTCTGTATGATCTCCTTGCCTGACAGGCCCTCAATCTCTTTCTGCTCTTGCTGGTCGGAAATGTAGACCTTGATAGCTGTTTTCTGGGGGGGAGGGTTTTGGGATGCAACTGCTGCCCAGGTTGGTTGGCTTAGTTTCTGGCCTTCCTGTGTCCTCTTCTTTGCTGCTGCTGCTACTGTCCTGTTAATGATCTGTCCTGTTTGGCTCCTTAGTGCCTTTAGCCCTCCAAGGAGCTCCAAAATCATCCCCTTAAGTGCTCTTTCTGGGTGCTCGCCATCTCCTGCCATTGCCATTGTTTCTGCCTTCCTGCAGACCTCCTTCCACTCGTTACTCTCCTGCTCCTGGTCGTTTCCTGCGATCGCTATCATCGTGTCACCCTCCTATAGTTAATATAGACTCTTAATCCACCTCCTAGTTTCTTCATATTACTAATATAGCTAGTCATAATATCGTACTTAGGATACCTTAGTTAAGAAAGTATAACCTAGTAATCGACTAGAGAAAAGGAGCACTTAGATTTAAACAATACGATTACGTTATCGCGATTAAACCTACGTAGCGGTAGCGTTCGCTAGTAGATAAGGTAAGACAGCTAAACAGAATATAGCTTATACCGACTAGAAGGACAGAAGAACCACCTTCGACTAGGATAGACACCGACTTAGGGTAGTTAGGTTACGAGATTACCGGAACGGATAGAAATAACGTACTATCGAAGATGTCTACTTCGGAACTAGATATCCCTCTAGAGTATCGTAGATAGTCACGACTATTTAGAGAAGAGGAAGGCAAGGACGCCTTACCTAAGTACGTACTATAGGATCACAAAATAAACATTTAGCTAGGAAAAGAGCCTCTATAGGGACCCCTATACTATATGTCCGAAAAAGAGCTCTAACCTTTACGAGAATAGCTAGAGGAGAAGCTAGCTAAAGGATAGATACGACGATCTACCTCGAGCGTAGGAACTCTATATATGTTCGTTCTAAAACTAAATGGGAAACTTCGACTCGTATAAGACTACTAAAAGCTAAACGAGATCACGATTAAGAACCGATATCCGCTACCTAATATCGAAGAAGTATAGGATAGATTAACCGGATCGGACTAGTACAAAAAGATTAACTTACGAGATACCTTCTACGCTATACGAATAGTAGAAGGAGAAGAATAGAAAACCGCTTTTAGAACAAGATACGGACTCTACGAATTCTTAGTTATACTAATAGGACTAACTAACGTACCTATATCCTACTAGGACCTTATTAACGAAACACTTAGAGACCTACTCGACGTATACGTTATCGCTTATATAGACGACATACTAGTCTATACTAAAGGATCCCTCTAGGAGCACGTTAAGTAAGTCTAAGACGTCTTCGAACGACTTACGAAGTTAGGATTTAAGACGGCGCCGGAGAAATACGAATTCTATAAAAAAGAAGTCAAGTTCTTAGGCTTTATTATTAGTACTACGGGAATTACGATTGATCCTACTAAAACATAGTTAATTAGAGAATAGCTAGAACTAAAAACAGTCAAGGAAGTATAATCGTTCCTTAGACTCGCTAACTATAACCGGAAATTTATTAAGGACTACTTAAAGATAGTAGTACTAATGACGATACTTATAAGAAAAGACGTCAACTAGAAATAGGGAAAGGAACAATACGAAGCGTTTACGAAACTTAAGGAATAATGCGCTTTAGCCCCTACGCTTCGACTATTCGATAGTAGTAAGGAAGTCTATATTAAGACCGACGCGTCCGATATATTAATAGGCGTATGTCTTATATAGACACACGATAGGAAACGACACCTAGTAGCCTATTACTCCCGGAAAATGACTATAGCGGAATAGAACTACGATATCTATAATAAAGAGCTTCTAGCCATTATTACTACTATATAATATTAGGGAGTATACGTCGAGGGCCTACCGAAGTTAACGATTTTTTTAGACTATAAGAATCTTACGTACTTTACGACGACGAAGGAACTTACCCGATAACAAGCCCGCTAGGCGGAGCTATTAGGACAGTACAAGTTCGAAATTAAGTATATACTAGGAGTAGAGAATAGCCGCGTAGACGCGTTAAGCCGAAGAAGCGACTATATAGAAGGAAAAGAACTAGTATAATATAAGATACTTAAGACAAACCCCGACGGAAGTCTTAGTACTAATATAAGAGAGTTTAACAATATTGTACGAATCCTTAACGATAAGGAAGAGTAGTTCCCTATATTAGAAGGAAAGTACTAAGTACCGAAGGATCGAGAAGAAGAATATATACGGCAACATTACGACGAGCTAATCTATAGACACCCTAGAACTTTAAAGACAATCGACCTTATACGACGCAGTTTCTCATTCCTATAGATAAGACAAAAAGTGCTACGATATATACGATAATACGTTAACTATTAGAGAACCAAGGCTACGCGATATACTAAATATAGTCACCTATAGTTTAGGATACTACCGATAAGACTATAGGACGAAGTGATGATAGACTTTATTATAAAACTCCTACCCTCGAAGGATCGAGTCGTAGGACAGATATACGACATAATACTAGTTATAGTCGACAGACTTACAAAATATATATACTTTATTCCTACGTTAGAAATATATACCGTAGAGTAGCTCGAATACCTTATACTAGATAGACTAATCCGATACTACAGATTCCCTTAAACCTTCATTATAGATAGAGACAAGCTCTTTATATTAAACTATTAGAAGACGCTTATAGGAATAATCGGAATTAAGCACAATTTGTTAACGGTATACTATCTAGAGACCGATAGACAAATAGAAAGAGCGAACTAAACGCTAGAACAATACTTAAGGCACTATATTAATTACGTATAAGACAACTAGGTTTCACTACTACTAATGGCGTAGATCGTACTAAACAACCACAAATTAGAGATAACTTCATCGACGCTATTCTATACGAACTTTAGAAAAGATCCTAACCTATTCGGAACACCTAGATCCTACCTATAAGCCGAGAGAGCAATCGTAACGACGGAAACTCTTAAGGAAGTTTATAAAGAAGCACGTAAGGCGATCGAAGATATATAACGAAAACTGTCTTAATAACGGTAAGATATAAGAAAAATGGCACCTCTACTAAAAGAGGGGGATAAGGTCTATCTCCTCACAAAAAACCTAAAAATAAGGAGAAAGACTAAAAAGCTAGATTATATTAAGGTCGGACCATTTTTTATTAACAAAGTCGTAGGACTAGTTAACTACCGCCTATAACTACTACCTAACGCGAAAATCCACCTAGTCTTCTATATCTCTAAACTAGAACCTATAGACGCTAAAACACCTTGCCAAAACAGCTTCTATTTCGAGCCGGAAGTAGAAAACGAATTTAAAGTCGAAAGAATCCTAGACAAAAAGGGTCAGAAATACCTTATTAAATAGAGAGGATACGACAAATTAGAAAATACCTAGAAACTAGAAGAAAACCTACAAAATTGTTAGTAGAAGATTCGGGAGTACGAAAAACGAACGTACTTATCCGCTAGAAGGACCGGAACTCGAGGAAGCCGCCGCGGCCTCCTCTTAAGTCGAATATAACTAGAGGGTATTATCCGAGGTTATCGAAAGATCCTCCTAAGAAGGAATTAGCATTTGAAAGACACCCTCTAATTCCTCTAGACTCCCTTTAAGAACGAGGAGACACGACGAAGGCGCGGATAGAGCCTCGACTCCCGTACTCAATAAATTCTAAAGATCTTTAAAGTCCTTCGCTATCGCCTTCTCCTCCCGATCCTTAGTAACCCGAAGCTGTTTTTGAAGGCGATATACCTTCGATATTGCCTCGGTCACCTTCTCTTTAGCTTTATTAAGCTCGCGCTTTAGCTTTCGACGCTAATTACAGAGCCTCTCCTACTTAGTCTAAGTATTAGTAACGTTATACTTAACACCCTTACGGACATACTCTAAGCAACACCTAAAGCGTATATCTACTACGTAACGCGGACTCTTCTTCCCTTTAGGCACCCGGGCCTTTCGATAACTAGAATAAGGGGACGGTATCTCGTGGCCTTCGGACTCGATAGCTAACGCTTAACGTTCGTAACGCTCCTAATAGGTTAGCTACTCGCTACTTATATTTAAGAGAAGGAAAAGGGAAACATACGAAGAACGAGAAACTCGGGACAGTTTTCGATAAGGAGGGGGATAGTATTACGGTTTAGACTAGAGGACTATATAAGACGTAGTATAGGAAAGAGAATTAAAGGATAAGGACTAATCGCTAGAAGGAAAGAGGGCCACTAAGCCCTAGTCACGTATACGACTATAGGCTTCGTATATAGTCGTAGACGACCGTAGTAATAGTATATAGTCGAACACGACTAGACGACTAGACGACCGGTCGTATAGACGGTCGGACATCTACTACGAGCTAGTATAAGAATTTCCTTTATATTTAGAAACGCTAAGAATCCCCTATAGCTTCGAGGCGTTCAACTTACTGTTTAATATTACTATTTAGAATATACTATAACCTAACCTCTACCTTACTACTACTTAGTCTTTATAAGACAAGATAGCTACTACTTTATTACCCTCCCTTAACTTCCTATCGGCCCGAGAATAAACCCGATTTAGCTTAGTCTTCTAATCTTATAATACTGTTAGGCTATACTAAACCTAATACTACGGCTAGGGTATTACTCGAGGCTATATAGAGAGTCTATAACAGTAGTACTACGTAAGCTATAGAAGGAGGACTATACTTAGCCCGAATCGTATAGGCTAATCGTACTTCTAAACATAATAGGGAAGGTCCTAGAAAAGATAGTAGCCTAGAGACTTACGTAGCTTACCGAGGACAACTACGTACTCCTAGTAACACAGATAGGGGGAAGAAGCTAGCGATCGACACTAATAGTAAGAGAGCTAATTACGGAGTAAATCTAGACCCTCTAGTACTACGGTAGAAACCGAGCGGCGTCCTTACTATCCCTCGATATCGTAGGGGCCTTCGATAACGTCTTATACCAAAGGCTAATATATATCCTATAGTAGAAAGGCATCCCCTAGTAGGTAACGACGTTCGTCTACTCCTTTCTCTAGGAACGGACGACATACCTAGTCCTAGGGAGGTACACGTCCGACCCGGTAAAGGTAGAGGCTAGAATACCTTAGGGATCTACTCTCTCCCCTATCCTGTTTCTAATATTTATATCTGACCTAATTCCCCTAATATTATAGTCTCCCTATAGAGTGTATAGAAGGTAGGGACAGAAGAACCTTAGAGTACTTAGAAGTCGTTAAGAAGTAAAAGTCTAGCTTAGTATATAAGCGCTAAGAATTATATACCCCGTAATATTTACTACGGGACCTAGCCCTCTAAATTTACTACTCTACTAACCCTTAATAGATTCACTTCGGCTCGTAACTATATAACTAACGGCACTCCCGCGAGTACCCGCGACTACGCTAGACCCTAGAAGAAGTACGTAGAAGACTCGGAACGTAGGGTAGGTTAGAATAAGGTTTTAAGTCAAGCTACTAAGCGCGGCTTCGTACGGGTTAGTCCTATTAATACGGGGATACGTACTCGCGAGGGTCGCGTATAAGTATCTAGCCTTCCCTAGGCCTCTCTTACTTTCTTCGTCTTTCGTTTTATGTAGTAATCATACTATACCCTTTGTATCTACACTTCGTACCTATATTCTCGCTTTTACTCTTATATCTTATAGGCTAGGCTCTTGCCCTAACACCTACTTACCTCTCCGTAAACCTTAGTATCGGGATTTATAGACAATATAAACATTCTAGCCTAGTTAGACTCGATAGAGGAGAACTTTCGCCTCCTTAAAGATAGGTATAAGAAATACAAGGAGTAGGTAGAGAAGTATAGTACCCGGTTCGCCCCTAAAAAGTACTAGCTTATATACTATAGTAAAGCGAGAATATACTATAATATAAAGGCGGCGGTAAGAATCTAAGGCTACGAGACTAAGCTATTAGCGGAGCTACGAGTACTAGGGATCTAGCTCGACCCGAAGCTAAGCTAGAACGTATAGATTAAGAAAGCCTAGAGTCGAGCGTAAGTTAACGAAGCCTCGATAAAGAGGATTACGGCGTCTATATAGAGAGTAATATTCGATAAGGTAAGGGTAATATATTAGGCGATCGTTAGACTAGCTATATTATACGGGGCATAGATCTAGGGTATAGGAGGCGTAGGTAAGCCGATCCCGAAACGGATAGAGTAACCCCTAAATAGGACTTAGGTAGGTAACCTACGTAGAATACTAGGGGTATATAAGATAACGTTAATAAGTACGGTAGAAATAGAGACGGAAACACCTCTAATCGGCTAATATAACCGGAGAATAAGAATTTAATACGCGGTAAAGACGATAGATTACCTAGTATAAACTACGATCTAGGAGGTAAAGAATAAGATAGAAAGCCGCTACCGGAGAGGGGCCGGATATAGGATAAGCTAAAAAGAGGATGACCTTACTACCTTCGCGGCCGTATAGATAAGTACCGAATAGCTAGTACGAAAAGAGGAGGAGCGTAGGACTCGCTAGGCCGGCGGGAGTAAGGCTAAGACCTAAAGTCTAGCGGAATAGATAGCGAGCTACCTATAGGAGTAGGACTAGAAAAGGAAGCCCCCTAAGACAATAGGCCCGATAGTACTCCGAGCTTTCTAGAGACATAATTACTAGCTATATAGGGACCTAATAAGGGCCGAAGCAAGTATAGCGATCTAAATCAGGTCCGAATATATTAGACTAGTGGCCTACCTATTTAGGAGACGCGTACTAGACATCTATAGCCTAGCCTACTAGTGTGGCTACCTATCGTAAAGCCTAGAACATATACTACTAAGATGCCCGTAGTAGGCGAGAGGTAGGGGAAATTGGAGGCACTAAGCGGGAAGGAGAGACTATAAGTCAATTATTAGGGACAAAGGTAATATTCGCCGAATCGCTCGGTAGATACTATAGTAGGGATATGTCTAGTAGTTTAGCCTTACTAGCGAGACGGAGGAGTAGATAGACAAAAGGCAGAAGCTAGGGGAGTTATAGATAGAGTAGTTATTAGGGCAGGCCTATAACACTAGCGTATCCTTAATAAGGGAAATCTAAGACGATAACGAGGGGGAAAAGACAGGCGGGAAGGAGGAGGGGTTTTTACTAATACGGTTTCCCCTCTATATATACGAAAACAAGATAGTATAGCTATATAGGCTAAAGAGCACTATAATAGCTTAAATGAAATATCTATCTATCTATATACTACCGCCCTATTATCGCTAGACAATACTACCGCGTTTTAACGTAATAGTAGTTTAATAGGCTTTACGAAGCTAAGAAGCGCTAGTACTTATATATAGGTCGTATCGAGGAGGTTACTAGAGAGTCTAAGGTTATAACCTCGCTATATCGTTACTATTACGGTAATATAAGAGTAGGGTATCCGTACCGTAAGTATACCTATATTACTACTTAGTAATAGGAGGGTAAGAGAGGCTAAAGGAAGTATAGCCGGTATTATTAGTTACGGAAGCCTTACGGGGTATAGGTAGATATTATAATATCTAGCTCTTAAGTAGCTTTCGAGTATATCGTTTTGTCTATATTAATTTTATCTCGTATCTTATTATCGTATTCGGCCGTCCTATTGTACCGTTGTAACCGCGTTCGTAGACTTTAGGGTAGGTATAGACCTAGAGACTTATTATAACGTACTTTACTACTAAGCGGGCTATACTACCGAGCGGGCCACTTTTACTAAGAACTGTACCACTTCTATAGATATAGCTATATAGCTACTATTATAGCGTATATTGTCTTTAAACGAGGCCAAACTGACCTTAGCTATCTAGGCTACGAAACGCGACGCGATAATCACGAATTGTCATGGTCTCCCTACAGAGTGTACAGAAGGTGGGGACAGAAGAGTCTCAGAGCGCTCAGAAGTCGTCAAGAAGTGACAGTCCAGCTTGGTGTGTGAACGCCAAGAATCACATGCCCCGTAACATTCACTACGGGACCCAGCCCTCCAGATTCACCCCTCTACCAAACCTTGAAGCACGTGGAAGACTCGGATCGTAGGGCAGGTTGGAATAAGGTTTTGAGCAAAGCTGCTAAGCGCGGCTTCGCACGGGTTAGCCCTGTTGATGCGGGGACACGCACTCGCGAGGGTCGCGTATAAATATCTGGCCTTCCCTAGGCCTCTCTTGCTTTCTTCGTCTTTTGTTTTGTGTAGCAATCATACCATGCCCTTTTGCATCTGTACTTCGCACCTGCATTCTCGCTTTCACCCTTACATCTCACAGGCCAGGCTCTCGCCCTGATACGAATCGACTTTCTATAAAGGTATACGACGCGTCTCGAACTATACTAGGGTATCGATTGAATAGACGACCTCCTTAGGGTGACTACGAGCCCAATTCGAAGAAGCTTATAGAGCTAGAAGAGAGAGTGATACTTAAGTATATACTCGAGCTAGATCTTAGAGGTTTCCCGCTATTAAAGGCTAGTATACGAGTAATAGCCGATTTATTACTATAAGAGAAGGGTCTTAAGCCCGCTAGTCTTAATTCGATAGACAGGTTTATTAGGCGGTATCGTGAGCTAAAGGTTCGTATAACACGTAGATACGATCGTTAGCGAGCCCTAATAGAAGATCTAGACGTTATCGAGAAGTAGTTCTTACTTATACGTAATATAAAGGAGAAGTATAGTATCCTTAACTAGGACACCTATAACTTCGACGAGATAGGGTTTATAATAGGTGTCATTACGTCTTAGAGCGTCGTTACGGGTTTAGAAAGGCGTAGTAGAAAGAGGAAGGTCGTTTAATAGAGTAATAGAGAGGGAGTATAGAGATAGCGTATTAGATAGCTCTTATACGAAGCGAGATTAGTAAGCTACGCAAGTCTAACGAGGCCCTTATATAGCGAAAAGCACGAAAGCGCAAGTATATTCAGTCTAGAGGGTCTCTAACCTTCGATAAGGCGTCGCAATTGATACCTCTAGAGGATACTAGGAGGTAGGAAGTGAGTAGAGAGTCGCTAGATAGTGTTCGGCTAGTACTAAGGCTACGACGCTATAAGCGATATAGCGAGTCGGAGTATAACGTACGTACCTATTAAGTAGACTCGCTAGATAGCGAAGAATCCAAAGAGGAATTGTCCTCCTAGTAACGATTCTATAGGATGTCGTCGTTTTAAGATACCGTTGTAATTAAAGTAGAAGTAGTATAGTTCTTAGCAAAAGTGGCCCGCTCGGTAGTATAGCCCGATCGGTAGTAAAGTACGTTACGCTATATTATATTATAGCGTATAAAAAGTACTAGAGATACTATAATATTAGTAATATATTAGAAGCTAGTTAAAGATATAAAAGAAGACTCGAAAGGAAAGTAGATAGAGGATAACGAAACTTATTCTTAGTAATACGTAAGCTTTCAGTAGGCTATTCTATAGTCTACGTAGGCGGTAGTACCTATAATTCGATCCTTCCTATCCTATCCTCTAAACCTTGCTAATAGTAACATTAAATCTATTAATAATAGTAATAATAACGTACTTTTGTTAATAATAGAATAACGACGGTCCTATCTACTCTCTCGCTTTACCTTTATCCTTACTAAGACGACGTATACGTCTCTTACCTTCCTTAATATCTATAGCCCTCTTATCTTCTAAACTACTACTTAAATATAGACTACGGCTACTATTACGCGCTTCCTATTACTATTAAGACTCCCTCGCCTTCTCTATCTATATTAATATACGAGATAAACGGCGAGTAGGTAATAACTCTACGACTTCTATAGTATTACGCTTAGAAGCGTTCTTCTTCTTTAGCTAGATATATAGCTAGCTATTCTAGATAGTCTTACGATAAAGAGTTACTTCCTTAGTAGAGCTCTATATAGTAGATTAGGTTCTCTTATTACGATCCGCTAGAGTCTAAGTCGGACGAGATAATAAGAGTATAGCGATAGCTATAGTATCTTAAGCTACTTTAGCCGCCTTGGCTACCTTTATATCGGCACGCTACTTCTTTTTTATTCCTAAATACGGCGTATATATTATTATTGATATAGTTCAGCTTATTAATTAGGTTACCTAGTCTCCTATCTTTAGAATCCTATATTACGAGTAGTAGTACTTTCTTCTCGATACCCTATTTAGTTAAACCTAGCTTATTAGTAGATACTATACTCTAGAAGATACGAGCTAGCTCCTTTATTGTACTTTTATCTATAAAGAAGTTAGCTAGAATATCGAATTTACGATTACGTAGAAACTCGATTTCAGCCTAAGTTTAGTACTACTTTATAATTAATAATAAAGTAGATATAGCTCGTAATCCGGCTTAAGGCGCCTTCGGAATTAGCGGACGTATTAGTATAATTAAGAGCTATATAAAGAGGGTCGGGTTATAGTAGTTATAATAATACCTAGGTAGTATAATATTATCTAGTAGGTACTAAGTATCGTCCTCGCCGAGGTATTATAAGATCACCTAGCGAGGATTAGCGTCGTCCTTCTTAATAAAGAATAGGTTCTAGACTATAAGCTAGATAAATAGAATAAGCTTACGAGCTACTTCCTCGGTAGTATTCTACGTCTTCGTAGTCTTTAGATAACTATTATTAATATCGACGTTACCTATACCGCAATTTATCTAAGTATTAGCGTTATCGTTATTACCTATAAGGTTATTAAGATTCTCTAGGCCGTCGAACTTGTCGAGAAAGTTAAGAAGGTTACTAGGTATTTAAGTATCTACCGTCTACGATTACTATAGTCCTAATAGCCGAGCTAGTATATATAGCTACGACTATTACGAGCGCGAGAGACCTCGAGTACTAGCTTTATTAGGCTTAGAGGCTAGTAGTAAGGAGCCCTCCTTTAGCTATCCGATTCTATCGCTAATAATATATAGTAAGAAGATAAATGCTTCGCTAAATAGGCTAATACGCCGAGTATAGCGACTAAGACGCTAGATTATATCTTCTAGGTTATAGGTAATAGGGAACTTAGCCTAGGTAATACGCTTTATATCGCCGATATTTAAGCTAACGGCTAATACGGTTATAGTACCTATAATACGGATACGGGAGTCTAGCTTACTAAACTCCTTATAACGTACTTCCTTATCGAATTCCGGGACCTCGCTCGTATATACCTAGACGACCTTACGTATATCGATAGTACTGTTTATCCTATAAAGGGTATACTACTAGGTTAGTAGAAAGTCCTTAGTCTTCTCGATAAGCTACTAGCGTATAGTATCGATAAAGTTACTAATATATATATATATATATATATATACCTATCGACAAAGACTATAGGTTTAGAGATGTCCTAGGGTATAGCCTTCTATACGAGCTTAATATCGTCCCTATCACTATATAGGTCCTCTTCCTCGATAACCTTAGTTACTTTATTAAGAAGGAAGTATAGATAATTATACCCGCTAAGCTATATCTTCGGGATCTTCTTAAGGATATATATAAGGTCGGGTCTATTAATACTACTACGGATAATCTTAGTCTAGTAGTAGCTATTACCTAACTTACGGAAGCTAGTATACTTAAGGATAAATACTTAAGTAGCTTTAGATACTATCGTCGATACGCCGAACTAGATAGTATCGCGACGTAGTAGACTACGTAGCTATCTTACTTTGATATACTCCGGCCTAAACTTCTACTACTTATCGACTAGGTAGACCTTACTAAATACGGCTATAGATATACAATTACGTAGCTTTATACTACGGATATACTTACGGAAAGCGGGTAAGTTAGCCTACTCGGGGCTTATAAGGATATAATAATACTACCCGGCTATAATCTTATATAGTAAGCCTAGATCCTTCTTAAGGGTATTAGTATTAACCTCTATAGCGTAGATAAGGCCTAATATAACGGTACTAAGCTTCTAGACATCTCTAGCCTACTTAATACCTAACCGGTTTAGTAGTACGAGCTAGATTATAATATGTCTATTAAGGATAGTATAGCTCTAGAATAATAGTAATTTGCCCTCTCTAGTCTCCGCGATTATAAGCTTATTATTTAAGCCGAAGATTAGGCTCTATACCGTATCGATCTATATCTACTTTAGCTTAAAGTTCTTATTAGGATATAGTATATCTAGGATCTTATATATACCGAGTTCGTATATACGTCTCTAGACTAGCTCCGCCTCTTTATTTATACCCGCGTTATATACTAGTCGCTAAAGCTCCTTAAAGCTAAAGTCGGTATCGAGGATCTAGTTAGTCTTATTAATAAAGTAGATACTTAGCTAAAGCTTAGTTATAGGTAGCGGATTAGTAGTATATTTAGTACTCTAGTCTACTAGCCTCGGGCGTACTAATAGTACTAGATTACCTACTATAGTACATATAGCCTATAGTCTACGCTATATCTTATTACGAGTTTAGTCTTATCTAGCCTAGGTATTACGCTACTTTTACGATAGCTACGACTTATTCTTCTCTAGAAAGGTCTTATTAGGCTTATTCTTCTTCTTACTACGGCCTCTACCTACTATCTTACTCATTAGCTCGGTCTCGATATTATAGTAATTAGATAAAAGGGTAGGTAGGTAGTAGGTATAGCGGTCGAGATACTTTAGTAAGATATAGTAGATATATTAGTATTATAAATAAGTAGATAGCTAGAAACTCGCGGTATTTAAGAAGGGTATACGGTAATACGGCTTAGCTCGTAATGCGGCTATTATTAGCTATTGTTAAGAACATATAGGCCGTAGGTCAAGTATGTAGGTATAGGTATGTTATGTAACTAGATTACGTAACTAGGGTTTACTAGCTTATAGGCTAGTAAACATCCGGACACCTAGTATCTACCTATACTATAATACTAGCGATACTATATATAGATACACGCTATCCTATTAGGTCCTTCTTCGTCTTTCGTATAATCCGCCGTCTTCTACTACTACGTAACTCGTACCTTTTAATAGGTTATAAGCCCGGGTTAGTAACTCGGTATTTCACCCTTAACAAAGTCGTATTAGAGTTATTCCTCTTTAGAACAAAGGGAAGGCAGACTAGAGGCCGTACCCGCCTTATATAGGAAGCTATAGCCGTGCTATAGGTATATATAAGACGTAAAAGAGCCTAGTAAGGCACTATTAGACTCCGAGTTAGGGAGCCTATACTAATACCTTAGACAAGTAGGCGAGCTTACTAAGAAGAGTCGCTCTCCGGACATCGCGTTCGTATCGACTAACTGTTTATTCTAAGAGAGCCGTAGTGTCTTAGAAACCCCCTCTACTAAGAGAGTTACGCTATAGTGTCTTAGTACTAATACGATCCTTACCGACCGACTTTCCTCCTCTTCCCGGCGGATAGCTATCCTCTCCGCTATCAACCTCGCGTTCGGTTCGGTTTATCCCATTTCGATCCGATCGCGTACGACCGAATATATCCTTTTACCTAAGGGTAGCTAACCTATCCCTTAACTTACAAAAAATAGAGAACGAGACTAGGTTTATAAGAAAGAGAGTAGTACCTATTCTAACAAGAGAGAACTACGAAATATAGTTCAAGCTAATAAGAATACACCTGGTATTAAAGTAGGTTGACTAGGTCCTCGAAGACATTATTACGGACATTCCCGCTACAACCCTATCTATAGCAACACCCTCTATATTATCGGAGTTATCCCTTCCTTTAGATCAAGCGATAAGGAAGGTATCGTATAGACGGCATAATGTAACGGCCCTATATAAGATGTATATCTATCTGTCGACAGATAATTAAGAGATAATATACGAGATCCGGTATACGAAGGAGTTGTAGGAATAGGCTAAAGCTAAATATAAGAGAAGACTTCTCGCTACTAGAAGAAGTTTGCTTTAGTAATACACTAATTTCGTGATGACAGAGGACCAGTTAATAGATAACGCCTAGTAGGAGCTTAGCTTAATTATAAGGAGGGCTGTTTTAATCTCGCCTTAGTTCTAAGACATTAAGACTAAGGACAGAAAGATCTAGCAACTCTTAGTAGCTCTACTAGACTCATTTAGCTCAATTCGCGATGCAATTGATACCTAGGTAAATCTCTCACTATAAGACATTCTTACAATTCTTAGGGAGAAGTAAGAATCAATAATTTATTAAGGGATAGCTATATTTGCTAAGAAGGGTTTCTAGGGCAAGCTTACGTACTATCTCTACGGTAGTGACTATTTTATTAGCAAGTGCCTACACCTTTCTATAGCTTAGTAGGCTATTAGGAATAAGGACAAACTAGCTAGGGTTACCTACCCTACTAAGAGACAACCGTCACTACCTCGTAGGAGGTCATTATTACTAAACCTTCGTGATGTCCTTAAGGTAATAACGGACCTTATAAAGTAGATAAAGGAGAGCCGTAAGCCAAAGGCCTCCTCTAGTAAGAAGCCTATAAGGGCCTATACGACCTAGGAAGACGCATTAGACTCTAAGATACTATTAGAAGATGATAATGTTAATAAGGTTGCCTATTCCACTATAGAAGCCAAGGGTGAGTACCCCTCGTCCGAGTAGTTACTTGACTCTTGTGCTTTATTATATGTAACTGACCAAGATTTACTATTTAGGACACTAAAGCCTCTTTAAAAGAGGAAGTAGATCAAGGTTAGGGGTGGCTATCTACAAGCTACATATATAGGAAGTGTAGTAATAGGTGGTCCTTCTAGAAAGCAAATTGTCTTAGAAAATGTCCTATTTGTTCCTAGCCTTAGAGTTAGTCTTGTTTCGTAGAATCAGTTTAGCTAATAGTTTACTATCTAACTACCTAGTTTCACCCTAAAATCCTTGTCTAGTAAACCCGTTGTCTAGACCAAACTTCGAGGAGGAGTACCGTTTATCTACTCGATCTCGGAAATTCTTAAGCTATTATATACTAGTATACTCTCTTAAGAACGTAATAGCACCGCTATAGCTAATACTAAGTCCGAAGATTAGTAGGAGCTATAGTATAAAAGATATACATACCTTAGTAAGGGACTACTAAGAAACCTTTATAGAGTCACTAATAAGAAAGATCCTATCCCTATTCCTTCTAAATACCTAAGTTATAAGGTATGCTCCCTTGCTAATATAAGGAAGTTTAAGGGACCTACTATAGAGAGAAAAGGAGAAAGGCTAGCCCTTGTCTCTATTAACATCTATAGGCCTTTTTAGGGCGTAGTCTCTATACTAGGATATAAATATTAGCTCAAGATTATAGAGAACTTCTCTAGGAAGAAGTAGGTAATCCCTTTAAAGGCTAGGAGCGACGCTCCTACAGCCCTACGAGATTAGAAGGTCTAGGTAGAACAGTAGTCAAGGTGCTTTCTATCTACGATCCGTAGTAATAGTATAAAGGAAATTCTCGCCTTACTAAAAGAGTAGGAGAAGGAGTTTAGTACTTAGATAGACATAACTAATGCCTATAACTCTCTTTAAAATAGACCTATAGAAAGGTCAATTTAAGCCTCTAAGAACATAGTCCGGGCTATACTTAAAGACTCTAGTATACTAGTTAAGTTCTAGCTAGAAGCTATATAAGTACAGACTATAATTAGAAATAGACTGCCTAATAGTCCGATTATTAATAGTATTGCTCTTTTACTAGAAGAAGCCTTTACTAGCTAAGTACCGTTAGTCGACTATTTCTGCGTCTAGGGATATGAAGCTATAGTCTATATAGACCTAAGAGCCTAACCTTAAGGCTTAGGGAGAGATAAGTTGATAAACCGAGAGAAAGAAGCCGTGTTTATAGGCTACTTAGAAAACACTATAAAACAATAGCTATTCTAGGATCCCGACATAAAAGCTATAAAAACGTATAGTCACGTCGAGTAGTTTAAGAATAAGAAGGGGGGAGATATAGATCTTAGTATTACCTTTACTAACTAGCTAAGTCGAGCGCTATAGCGTAATCCTATTAGGAGGAGGCCCTTTAGGGCGAAATTTTCCGATAGGGGATTATTAGAGACACCGTTACGAAGGCTAGGAGAAAATATTAAGGCGGTTTTAATACTATCGAAGGCCTATAACGGTGGATCTATACAGAACCTACCCAAGTTATTAATACTATAGTAACCGCTGTTTATATAACTTCCCTCTCCCCTAAAGGACATTAGGGAATACTAGAAGTTTAGAGATTAGGGTACTCTAATAAAAGAAAAAGAAGATGTCGTTTAGTTCGACCTATCCGAACACCTGGCGCTACCTTAGGTTATAGGCAACAAGAGGTTAAGGGGGGACGGAGATAATAACTCTAAAGAGTATAAGGCTAAATACTATAAGGCTCTTATTGCCTAGATGTTCTATCTAGACCCTATAATAAGCTAGGTAGAGGAGATTCTAAACGACGTAGAAGAACATACATTTGCTACTATTAGGTAGGCTATAGCCTATTAGTAGAAAGTGCTAATCCTAAAGTCATATAAGGTAGCCGTAGGAGACCCTAAATAGGGATATATATAGAGAGAGGTAATCGAGAACGAACTTATTGCCTTAGTAAGTAACAACACCTAGGAAGTAGTTATACCGCTAAAGGGTGCGAATCTAATTACTTCTAGGTAGGTCTTTAATGTAAAAAGAATAATTAGTAGAGATATTAAGAAGTTTAAGGCAAGACTAGTTATAAGAGGGTTTTTATAGAAATATAGGGTTGACTTCGAAGAGACCTTTGTACCTACTATTAGACATGATACTCTCCGAGTAATTATAGTAGTAGTGTGTAAGAGAGATCTCGAGATATACCTAGTAGATGTGAATAATGCTTTTACCTAAAGTAGCCTTCTTAAAGACATCTATATAATCCCACCCCTAGGAGTTAAAGCACCTCTAAACATAGTATTCAAGGTCCTACGAAGCCTTTATAGGCTTAAGCAAGTAGCTAGAGACTAGAACAAGCTCTATGTTACGAAGCTAGAGAAGATTAGATTTACCTAGTCCTAGGTAGATCTATACCTACTTATCTATACGGATAGAGACCTTATAGTCCTTACCTATATAGATAATATACCTATTATAGCTCCGAAGCTATTAGATGTTTAGTAGTTTAAGGCTAAGCTTAGAAAAGTGTTTAAGATTAAAGATCTTAGTGAACCTACGAAGATCCTTAGAATAAGGATTATAAGAGACAGGTCCTAAGGCACTTTCAAGCTTAATTAAGGACACTATGTCTACGCTTACTTAGCTAAGATGAATATGGCTAGAGAGAAGGCTACGCTAACCTACTTACCTATAGAGAGCTACGAGCATTTAGTGCCTACGGCTCCTATAGATAAGAGGTATAACAAACAGGATTACTAGAGCTATAATAGTACCTAGATATAGCTAATGACAATGACAAGGCCAGACTTAGCATTCCCCCTTAGAAGAATTAGCTTATCCATTGCTAATCCCTCGTAGTAGTATATAAAGGCTTTAAAGAAGCTCTCCCGATACCTACGGTCGTACCTAGACCTAGGTCTTATATATAGAAAGGGAGGGGGCAATCTCTAGGGATACTCGGACTCTAACTACGCTATAGACAAAGTGGATAGAGTCTCAATTCTAGGATACGTATAGTTCCTTTATAGATCACCTATGTCCTAGATAAGTAGGAAGTAGAAGCCTATTATAACATTAATAATAGAAGCTAAGTTTATAGCTATAAACGTAGCCGTAAAGTAGTTACAATTTCTTACTACTGTCCTTAGGGAAATGGGGTGCCTAGAATTAGTAGGAAAGAGCTCTTTCTAGCCGAGTATAAGGGCAAGCAAGGGCACTATTAACGAGCTAAGGCTAGTCAAGCTTATAGGTAATAACTAAGCCGCTTTGACACTTATTAAAGATGCCTATATATATAAAAGGTCAAAGTATATTGATGTTGTATATAACTATATTAGACATCTCTAGTAGTAGAAGAGGATTATAGTAGACTACTACTATATAAAGGAGATAGCTACTAATAGGTTAATAAAGCCCCTTAATAGCTAGTAGTTCTAAAACTTTATAAGGTAGCTCTATCTTACGAAAAGGGATTATAGGAGACTATATAGCCTAAGTAGGAGTGTTGAGAACATATAGGCCGTAGGTCAAGTATGTAGGTATAGGTGTGTTATGTGACTAGATCACGTGACTAGGGTTTGCTAGCCTATAGGCTAGTAAACATCCGGACACCTAGTATCTACCTATACTATAATACTAGCGATACTGTATATAGATATACGCTATCCTATTAGGTCCTTCTTTGTCTTTCGTATAATCCGCCGTCTTCTACTACTACGTAACTTGTACCTATTTAATAGCTATTAGTATATAAATATAAGTTAGCTAGATTTACGTAGCCCTTAAGGCTAATCTTTAATACTTATAACCTATTTCTCGTAATTTAGACACTTAGAGGCTCTTAAGATAGATAAGAAGAGGGAGCTCGTATATTTTAAAGTATAGATATCGTGTTATTTACTAGTTAATAGGGTAGTAAACGGATAGATAGCTCGTAAAGTAATAGGTAGCTCGACTCTAGCGCTAGAATACGCTATTTTATACGAGTAAATATGCGAGTAGTTAGTATTTAATCTTTATATACGCTACGCCGTTCTATAGAAAATAATACGCTCTATAACTACCGTACTTTATACTTAGCCTTAAGTTTTATAGTTATAAAGCTATATTTATATTACTATAATAGTAGGAGTTCCTATATAGCGACCGCCCGCTAAATATAGAGACTTTTACCGTTAGTATAAGTGAGCCGTTCTTAATATAGGGCAAATAACAAAGTTGTTAGATAGGCTATCTAAGAGGAGTACGAGGTAGGGAAAGTTAATATATAAGCCGAGGCATACGGGCCGGCCCGTACTAAGTCACGTGACCGATTGCTATTTACTAGACGTCTGCCTAGGCCCGTAACACTACCCCCTCTCCAAAAAATCGGCTTGTCCTTAGTACTATTCTTCCTTATAATATAGGCCTATACGAAGGTCGTATCGTCCTCTAGGTTATCTACTTTATTATCTATTACGTTATTATCTATTACTTCGTCCTCTATATCGTCGTCTTTATCGTTAGTCGTTAAGTCGTCTATCCCTACGCTCTTACGCTTTACTATACTATTATTATCCTCGCTATATCGGATACCGAGAGATTAGTAGCGATTTACGAAGTCTACGAAGGCCTCTATTATCGGCGCTATAATATAAGTATCTAAAGAGCTATAGGACCTAATACTATTTAGAGACAGCGGTCGACGACGAGAATCACCTGTACGTAGTATCGGCTACGAACCTCTCGTCTAGCTACGAGAGAGCCAAGTATTCTTACGCTAGAGCGTCGTAGGCGCGACGGGCGCGTAGCGTAGGCGAAGCCGCGGCGAACAGAGGACTACTAGCAAAACGGGTATGAAAACTATCCGACGAGCGTGTACTCGTGTCGGGAGCGAATCCCTCTTCTTTCTACGTATAAGAAGGGCGCGGAACCGTGGCCTATACGCTCGACAGGATACCTCTAGTATAAGTATAGAATTTTCACCTCCGGAGACCGTAAACCGAGCGGGCTAAGCGACGAACATTAGACGAGCGGACTACAGAACAACAACTGAGCGGACTATATAACGGCGTCGAGCGGACTACGAAACAATCTAGTGTTTGCTAGCGGGCAATGCGGTAGGTAGGTAGACACGCGACGAAGCCTATAAGGGCCTATTAAACACCCGGTATAGGAACGAGGGTTTTGCCTAAGGCACTGCCTGTCCCGCTATATAACGCACCTAGTCTAATATAGTAAATTACGACGAGGAAAAGACGATAGCCTAAGTAAGGAAAAGACGGCTATTAGGACGGGGAAAAGACGTATAATGCAAGTGGATTAGTTCTATAATCGGGGAGGATCGAGGGCAGGGTGATAAGGAACTTCATATTAGTTAGTAGGTAGAAACGTAAGGAGTACACTGCCCGGCGTAGTGTGTGCCCCGAGCAAACCTACGAGGTATAGACGGCCGCTTTCTAGAGATAGGCTACGGTAACGCGAAGGGCGTCAAAACCTAGGGCGTAGTATATACTAGTAGCGACGGCTAACACTGTCTATATAGCCCGAGAGGACGGATACGTATGTCGGTCAATAGAGAGTACTAAAGGGCTCAGGCCTATAGAGGTGGATATTGGCTTAAGGAGCAAGTAGGGAGGGAGGGCGTAGAGGGAAGCTTTTACTCCGGGCTAACCTCTCGAAACGAGGCTATACGGTAGTACTAGATAAGTAGGAAAGCGCGGTTAAGACTTGTTACCTTATCTCGTAGCTAGCTTACTAAATACGATTCCTTCCTTACTAGATATAGGGGCACACGACTAACCCGGCAAATCAGCTTAGGATCCTCGGACTATAGGTGGACCCGGCGCTACGGTAGAGGAAGCACGTATAGGTAATATTACGGAAAGCTAAACAGAATATAGCATTATACTAGAGGCTCACTACGTCTATATAGGGGGCGGACTTCCGGTAGTCACGACTTCTATATACGGCTATTATACGGCCAGTCCTTACCTATAGTAGCTAAGTATAGTCCTTAGGCGAGAGGGCCTGCCTATCGAAGGGACTCGTCGCGCCGCTAGCGAAGATCCAAAACTAATGCCTAAGGAAGGTTACCGGGGCATATAAGTCGACACTAACGAGGATGCTTAAGCACGAGACCGCTATACCGCCGATCGACCTATATATCTAGGGACTACGGACCTCCTACTTAGGCAAGTCGGCACAGTACCTAGTATAGAAGGTTATCGCTAGTGTAGTCGTAAGGGCCCGCGAATTAGTACTAGCGTATAGGGGCATTCGACCCGGAAACGAGCCGAACTACCGGGTAAGGGACGAATAGCTAGCAACATAATAGGAAGGTAAGAAATCGTTTATAGAGCAACTATAGAAAGAGAGGTGGAACAACTAGGTTGTAGGGTATAGTAGACGCCCTTAGCTAGCGGGACAACCTAAGGAATAGTTAGCTACAAAATCCGCGGTTAAGCACCCCCCGAAGCTCATCTACTACCGCCTTACGAGGGCATAGAGTAGTATAGCAACCTAACTACGAAGCGAACACATCGGCCTCTAGGGGTACCTATCATAGAGGAAGGTTCTAGGATACACGAATACTAGCTGCCCCTACGGCTATCGCTCCTAGAACGTACGGCACGTACTCCTCGTCTATCCGAGGTAGTCGCTAGGAAGGGGGGAGTGGATGGCAAAGGCGAGGAACCGGACGATTAGGGCACTTCTTAATAACGCTAAGGACCTACGGCGTATTACGAACTAGATACTAGAGAAGGGCTAGCTAGAACAGTACCGCCTAGTAGGAGTAGTATAGGAAGAGAGGACACGACGTAGCGCGACGAGACCGGCTAGGAGCGGGGGCTAACGGGGTAGTAATATAGACTACGTACGCTAAGAGGGAAAGCTAATCTAGATAAGGAGTAGTCGGGGGCGGGAAGGGTTTTCACCTATTCGGGTTTCCCTTTGTATATAACAATAGATATATACCTACACAGGCCGGATAGGGTCCTAGAACAGGGGAATAACAAATCTATCTATCTATTTAGAGAGAGCGGTACCGTTAAGCTTATAGAGTTATAGGAAGCTTCCTATTTATATTAATATATATTACTCGTATTCCTACTATCGGTTGCTTTTCTCGGGTCCGTACTATACGGATCTTTATCTAAAGCTACTATCGCTATTAGACTAACATAGTTATCTACCTTATATAGGAGAGCTATAGGCGCTATTTCTACCTAAAGGTAGTACCTACCTATAGTTACTACTTTAGCTATAACTAATACTAACGCGGAGGGGTTCGCTTTATCCGCTACCTATCCTTCTAGTACTATAAAGCCGGTAGGTATTAGTTTCCTTAGGCTATTATAGTAGAAGTCTATAATAGAGGCGGTGGCTATCTCTATTATATTCTCCGCTAGCTCCTATATTAGATCCTCGTCGTCTCCTACCTAACTAACTAGATACTTATACTAGGCGTACTTCCTCCGTATATTTAGGATCTTATCTATATACTAGAACTAATTAAGTCCCTCTTCGTTCTCTACCTTAATTGGCGGTAGGGTTAGTTCTACTTAGCTAGGTAACGCTTTATATATAGGGAGTAAGAGGTACGTATAGAATCCGTTATATAGATTCCCTAGCAACCGCGGTAGGCTTAGGCAATACGTATCGTTCGGTAGGACTTCTATTATTACGTAGGGGCCTACGTAGCGATAGTTAAGCTTCTTAGATAGCCGAGGTATACGCTAGTTACGGGTACTTAAGTAGACTTTATCGCCTACCTTGTATATAGGTACTAGCGTATAATATTAATTAGCGAAGTCGGCTTATAAGTCTTATACTATATAAGGGCGCGCGTACTATAGGGTCCGAACGAGATAGTTATTATTCTACGAAGATATAATAGAGGAGCGCGAGGCGCGGCGAAGTTATAAAGTAAAGCTAAGCCGCGCTAACCCGATACGGAAGGTCCGCGGTTTAGCCGGGCCGACGTAGCTATAGTAAGGGGTCGCGGGCTACCCGTTATAGTACCCCCCCTCTCAAAATACGCCTTAGTCCTCTAAGCGTTATCTACCTTATAAGGCTACTTACCTATCGAGCTCTATAATTACGCAAACGCCTAATTATCCTCTAGTACCCTATTGTTATCCGATAATATCGTATTCGCTCTATTAAGACTATCCTCGACCGGCTTCCTTCGAGAAACATATTACCTAGTTAGCTAGCTTACCCTAGACCTAAGTCTCTCTTCGGCTAGTACTCGCGTATAATCCTTATAACTAAAGTTAGGTATTATTATAGGCTCTATAGGCTCTACTCGAGTATTAGTATAACTACCGGTACTATCGTAGAGCTAAGGGTAGTAGTTAAGACCGGAGACCCTAGTTATAATAGTAGGCTTTCCCGTAACCTAGCTAATATAGCGGTACGTAGTAAATATATACGGAGTAGATTCTATTAGAGGTAAGGCTCGAGGCGACTTATTCGTAACGGTGTCTTTCTAAATAACCCTAATCGTATTAAGCCCGAGCACCTTAGTAGCTAGTAGGGACTAGTTAGATAGAGCTACGAAGCCTATAGGCGTAGACAACTCCGGCCGGTTATAGTAAAAGTCTATAATAGCGGCGGCTACGTGTTTAAGTATATCCTCTATAGGTTACTAGGTCTTACTATCCTCCTCGTTCTAATATCTAGCCTATTTCACCTTATACTATATATCTACCTTACGCTTATACCCCTTCTTTACCTTGCCTACTCGCTTACGGGTATATATATTAAGGATCTTTTCTACCTCGTATATATACGTAGGTACTACTACTATATCGGCTACTATATTAGCCTCGGTAGTGTTAGGTTCGATAGTTATTAGTAGTAGCAGCGCTAGATACTACCCTTTAAGTAGTAGGAAGTCGGGGTGGTCGGCTCGTTATAGTAGTAAGGTATAGAAGCAGTCATTAAGTCCTACTAGAGCGTCTAATAGTTTTAGTTAATAAGAGAGTCTAGCCGGTATAACTTCCGTAATCTAGTAAGGGCCGGTATATCTCCTATATAGCTTCTTAGATAGTCGAGTCGTACGGATGTTCTTAGTACTAAGATACACCTAATCACCTACCTTATAGTCTAGAGAAATGCTTCAGTAGCGGTTTGCTACTTCTACTTAGAGAGCTTATAACATTCGTATATTCTCTTAAAGGTACTTATAAAGCTCGTAAATTCGACGTATAAAGGTTTCTACTAATCGCGTATCTAGTCGCTAGAGAGTAGTTAGTCCTTCCTCCTTTCTAGCGTTTAGGTTAACTCGCTCTATAGACTTAGGGTTATAGCCTAAGGTAGCGTAGAACGGCGATATACTAGTAGTCTTAGACAGGTAATTATTAATCGCGAACTAAGTAAGGTATAGCTATTCTACCTAGTCATCCTATACCTTATTAGTAAATATACGAAGATACTGTTCTATCGCCTAGTTAGTACGTTCTGACTATCTATTAGTTTCTAGGTAATATAAAGAACTTAGCTTACGATTTGGACGGAGTATCTTATAGAGTTTCTTCTAGAAGGTAGTAACCTACTACTTACTACGGTCTAATATAATAGTATTAGGAAACCCGCGCCGATAGAATATATGTTTAAGGAAAAGCCTTGCCGTATTCTATACTATTATCGCGCTAATAGGGATCAGCTCGACTTCCTTAGTAAGCCTATTAGTAACGGTTATAATATTATTATAGACTATGCCGTTAAGAGTACTATCTAGGAGTCTAATAACGAAGTCGACTACAATATATTTCTAAGGCCGATCTAGAATAGGAAGTGGCTATAATAATCCTAGTAGCTAGGAGTATAGGGATTTTGTTATACGGTAGGTACGGTAATTTACGGTATATCTACGTACGGATCTCGCTAATCTAGGCTAGTAGAATTCACGTACTACGAGTTTATAAGTACGAGCTCGTCCTAGATAGCCTACTACTAGAGCGTTATAGTTTATCTTAATTATCCTAGTCTATAAGGCTTAGTCATTTAGTATCTATAAGCTCTAGCCGTCGTATTAATTTCGAATATATAGTAGGTCGCTATCTACTTTATAGTATACTAGGTGAATCTTCGCTCTCTATAGTAGTATAGGAGCACGGTCTTTCTATAGGTCCTTAATTACGGTCTTAAGCTCGTTATTAGTTACGTACGCCGTCGACATTCGATACTTAAGTTCGGCTTCCCGCTAACTTTTACGCGTCGCCGGTTATTTAGTAGGCGTATCTCGTTCTATAGGTATAAACTCTTTAGCTTTAGGGTTTAGCTATACTAGTTCCTCTTCTTCCGGCGTATCTTCTACTATTACCTATAGTAAGGCGATCTTAAGGAATCGCTTAGGAGGTAGTAATGTCTAATACTAATACTAGTTCCGAGGGTCGTCTACCCCCTACGGAAGGTCCTAGCTACGTCTCGTTAGGCTGTCTAGCTTTATACCTTAAAGTCCTAGACGGTATATTATCTTAAAGTTAAACTATAACAAGAACTTAGCCTTACGCGCTTGTCGCCGATTTAGCTACGTTGTCGTTATAAAGTATTCTAGGTTCTTATAGTCGGTATAAATCTTGACTAGCTATAAGTCCTTATTATCTACCTCGTAGGCGAGCTCGGGTCTCTATTCCTTAAAAGCCTTAATAATAGCTACTGGTTCCTTATTATACATTTTATAATTACACTCCTATAGACTTAACTTCTTCGAGTAGAAGGCTATAGGATATAGTATACTATTCTCGTTATACTACGAAAGCACGCCGGCGTTTATAAAATCTAAAGAATCTATCTCTACTACTATTTCCCTACCTAGTACGTAATGTACGAGTATACCGGCTTTACTAAACGTAGCTTTCAAATTGTTAAAGGCTCGTTAGTAATCTAGTGACTATTGAATCCTTCTGTTCTTATAATTACTTAGTCCGTCCGACTTGGTCAGGTTTATAAGAGGAGTAGCTATACGCGAAAATGCTTCGATAAACCGCCTATAGAAGTTAGTAAATCTAAGGAAGGCCTACATATCCTTTAGGTTCTTAGGAGCTTCCTATATTCAAATATATTCGAGTTTCCCGGGGTCTATCTCGATGCCGTTAGGGGTTATAATTAGCCTAAGATACTTCACCTTCTATTAGTAGAATTCGCTTTTGTCGATGTCTACTATAAGTCCTATATCGCGTAGCTTAGTAAGAACCTTCCGTACGTGTTTAATATACTCCTCTAAGGTATTACTAAAGATAAGTACGTTATCTAGGTAGGCCGATATAAAGTCGTCTAGGTGTTCTTATAAGACCTTATTAATATATAATTAGAACGATACTAGTCCGTTATATAAGCCGAATAGTAATACTAGACACTCGTAGATACCGTATCGTGTCGTAAACGCCGTTAACTACTCGTACCCTTTAGCTATCCGTAACTTATTAAAGGCTACTATAATGTCTAGCTTTGTGAAGTACTTCTTACCGTATATACGGTTAAGCGTCTCTTATATTAAGGGAATCGGATACCGGTTCTTAATAGTGATTAGTTCTAATCCTCTATAGTCGATATAAACACGTAGCCTACCTCTAGGCTTACGTAACACTAGTACTAGTGTAGGAGACTAGCTCGTCTTTTGCCCTACTTTCCGTACCTTCCCTTTAGATATTTACTCGTCTAGCCATTTCTTAACTACCTCGTTCTCCTTCTTAGCTAGGCCGTAGGGCTTGCGGTATAGTAGCTCTTATAGACTATTAGGCTTAATATAAATCTTATGATCTACGCCTAGTCGGTAAGGTAGGAGTCCTTTATAATCCTTAGCTAAGAAAGCGTCCGTAATATCGTAGTATATCGGCGGCAACTTCTCCTTCGGGTTGTGATTGAACTGCTTGTTTAAGAATTGGTCTAGATCATTAGTAGCTATTACACTTAGCTTAAGCTCTCCGCTGTTGCTCTTACGCCTAGTAGGTATAATGTAGAAGTACTTAGCCCTAGGCCGGTACGCGTATATACCCTACGCGCGTTAAGAAACGCCCTAGTAGTCTACTTCCTTATCGTCTATGTCTTCTAGGTTATATAATAAGACGTTTAGCTCTGCCCCTCCTACTATAAAGCTCGCTACTTCTCTAGTAAAGGGCTCTAGTCCGTACCGTACTAGTGCCTACTTCTTCTTCTCGCGGTAGTTTAGGGATTATACTATTATCGATGTCTTATTCTATAGATAGTGACTAAAGTAGTAATCCGATCTAAATGCTACCTCGCCTATCTCCTAGAAGATGTTTAGGTTATACGCTATAAGCTACGGTAGGCTAAAGACGATATCGTATTCGAGTTTAGTAACGTAGTATAATATTTGCTCGTAATAACCGCTAATAACTACGTCTATAAGGGCCGCGTGTATAATCTACCGCGTAGTAGCCGTTCTATCTCCTAGTTTTAGTCGTCGGCTCTACGTCAAAGGGATTAGGGGTATTATATATTTACGTAAAAATTTCTAGTTAAGAAAGAGAGAGGTAGAAGTAGAATCTATAAGGCCTCGAGCCTTTCTATATTATATTATTATAGGTAACACTATATAAGGGTATATAGCTAGCTATTACTTATCTAGTACGTATACCAATATCTTAAGCTCCTTACTATAGTCTATTACCGTCTCTTACATTCCGCGTCTCTAAATATTATACTCTTTCTATCCTAGGAAGTTTAGGTAACCGCTATCTACTACGCTTAGGTAGCGGTCGTACTATTTCCCTACTACGGATCGGCGGCGAGGGAACTAAAATTTACGTTCGGATTCGGCGTAGTATTACGTAGACGCGGTAGGCGGTAGTCGCTATCGTACCTATATATTAGGTATTTAGGGTTAGTCGATACGTAAGAACCTATACGGTAGCGGTAGTACTTACCCTACCTCTTAAGGTCTTCGCGCTACTTACGGTTAAGCGTAGGTAGGTTCTATAGATATATCGGTAGATCCTCCTTCTTCTTAGTACTAGCGTACTATAGTAGGCGCTATACTAAGGTACCTACTATACCGGTAGCGGTACTAGTAACTACGTTACCGTTATTCTAGTTATTCTAGCCGCTATTACTATTCGAGTTACTATTACTACGGGGGCGCTCCTTCTACGGGTATAGTCGATCTGTCTCGTAGAAGCTCTCGTCTAGTAAGGTATACTCCTCGATAACGTCTTATATACTATCTAGGCGGCGGTCGACTTCGCGGTTACCGAAGGTCTTAATAAAGTACTTATAGTTTAGTCGGTCACGGAATAGTATAAGCTCGGTCTTATCGGTTAATAATATCTAGACGCGTAACTTCGAGTAGCGGGTATAGAAGGCTATAAAGGTTTCGCCTTATTCTTACTTATAGGTAGTAATGTTAACTATAGCCTTAGTTCCCTTATTACGTATACTATATTAGCGTATCATCTAGTCTAACAACTCTTCTCTAGTCTTAAACTCGTTAAAGGACTACTGTCTAGGCATAGGGATCCTCGGCTTAATACTTCGCTAAGGATCACCTTGTGTCTACCTATATACGAAGCGTAGACTATCTGCCTTAGTACGGAAGGTTGCTATAGTTAGCTTTAGGAGAACACTACTATACTAGCTGTCGAAATTAGGGTCGTTATCGTTCTTGAAGTGCTTAGGGTCGGGTACACCCTTACCGATCTCTATACCGCGAGTAAGGGTACGGTTAATAGTAAAGAGACGTTCTAGAAGGTTAACTAGTAGTGTCTAGGTACGGGTGTTACGTATTCTCGAGTTACGACTATTATGAGGTCCTAGTCGCGGACGGTCGTTATTACGTCCTCGGCTATTATTACTACGGTTATCGTCGTCTCTATCGTTATTACTACTACCGCTACCGCTACCTCTACTAGTAGCTTCGCGATACCTACGTATTAGCTACTCGAGTAAGGTCTCGCGTAGGCGGGAACGAGAGGGTAGGCGGCCTAAGCGGCTCCTACCTCCGTTCTATATAGTATCTCCTACCTTAAGCCGAGCCTTTAGGTTATCGACTTCTTATTATAGGGCCTAGTTCTTCGCCTTAGTATCTTATGCCTTCTTCTTCTCCTTCTCGTAGATCTCGCTAAACTGCTTATATAGGTTGTTAGCTTCCTTATATTTCTTCTCTAGCTCTTATAACTTAGCTAGGTCGTAATCCTTCTTACTCTTAAGATCTACTACTATTTTCTATATAATAAGCTCTTCACTTCGTAGTATCTTATAGATACGGTCGTATTCGGTATATAGCGTAGTATACTAGGTGTTCTAGAGGTCGTTAGCTCGCTCTATTATATCGAGTTGTCTACCCTTAGTAATTGCCGTATTAACTACTTATAGTACGAAGTCGTAGGTAGTCTTCGGGTATTAGGATATAAGGGTCGTGAGGTTATCTAGGGTAATATTCTAGTATTCGGATACGAGAATATGTTCTACCTCGTCGAGTAATAGATATACCTCGTCTAGGTCGCCGCCTAGGTTCTCTTCGAGCTTGAACTCGAACAGTTCTATAAAGTTAATCTTACTACCTTCTTCTCGCTCGAAGGCCTTCTAGTAAGCTTTATTAATCTCTTATTATAGCGCGACACCGGTGTCTACTATAACCCGCCGGTTATCGTCCTATATCTAACCTCTAAGGAAAAGAGGAGAGGTCGGGGAAAAGAGATATACGCTACTTACCTTTGCCCTTAGGCTTAGGTAGCGGTAGTATACCGCCGTTCGCTATTTATAAAGTTATATTATCTAGGTTTAGGGGAGGCGTAACGATACCTATATCCTGACTATCTACGAGCGCGCGACTACCTACTAATAATATCGCCGCGTTACGTTCTCTAGGTATCTACGCGCTATACGCCTTACCGTGTTCTATATTCTAATACGACTCTACGCGTTCTCGAGTTCTACGGTTCTATCTATTCCTATAATTACGCGTCCCTTACCTAGATCCGCGATCTAGGTAGGGTAGTAGAATAAACTATAAGGGCGCGCGTACTATAGGGTCCGAACGAGATAGTTATTATTCTACGAAGCTACGAAAGAGGAGCGCGAGGCGCGGCGAAGTTATAAAGTAAAGCTAAGCCGTACTAACCCGATACGGAAGGTCCGCGGTTTAGCCGGGCTAACGTAGCTATAGTAAGGGGTCGCGGGCTACCCGTAATATACTATATATATTGCTTCGTATAGATACTCCCGTATATCGCTTATTCTCTTTACGAAAGCGTCGGCTAATTATACGTTAAGCTTCTACTTAGCGGGTATCGCTCGGATCGGAAGGTCTAGCTCGCCGTCTACGTATCGCGGTAGTTTGCCGTAGTTAGCTATAAATAGTAACTCTCCCGTACTTTTAGATACTCTATTATTAGCTATAAATTCTACTAGCGGTAGCTAATCCGGCTAGTCGTCCTAGGTATAGTTAATAAAAGCTCGGAGGTACTTTTCTATTTCCTTATTCGTATTCTCGCTCTATCTATCGGTCTCGGGGTAGTATCTAGTAGACAACTTTCGCTTAATCTATAGTAACTCGTAGAGGCGTTACTAATATACTAATAACTATTACGGACCGCGATCGGATGTAATTGACTTTAGGAGCCCGTACCTACTAAATACGTACTTTATATAGATATACGCGATATACTCGGCCTTAATACTTAGTACTAGGATTAGGTACCTCTCCTTACTTAGTCTATTAGTTACTATTAGGACGTTCTAATAGGTCTAGCTATCGGGAGTATAGCGTCCTTCGGGTAGCTCGACTACGAAGTCTATAGCTACGTCTTCCTAGGTATCGAATAGAATCGGTATCGGGTATAGTAGGCTATATAGCTTTTTAGTTAAAGTCGTAGTATTTTTATATACTCGATAACTATAGTAGAAAGTACGAACGGTACGCGCTATCCTCGGCTATTATTACAGCCCTAGGCCTAGTAAATAGTTAGCTAGTATATAGGTCACGTGACCGCGCGTCACTAGCGCGCCTCGGCTATATATAACCTCGGCGTACCTCGCGCTCCTCTTTCCTACATACCTAGCTACTTTGTATTAATACAATTATAAACCGTTATACTTAGCTAGGTCTCTATATCTATAGAAGAGCTACGACGGGATCTATAAGAGCGTAGATTATTAATAACCGCGATAAGAAATCGCGGCGTATAATAGAAGAGTACGACGTAGTATAAGAGACTACCTTAGGCTAAGTAGCACCTAATATAGTACGACCCTAAGGATCGCGAGGCTCGCTACTAGCTATACGCCTAGTAGTACGGCGCGAGTCTATATTTAATATATAGACTTAAGGATAAACTTAAGAATAGTAGTAGGCTACTAACGACGCTATCTAGTAGACACTCGAGAACTTATAGCGCCTAGTTACCTACCTACCTACTAAGTTCAACTTATACGACCTCCTTACCGACGACGAGATTTAAGAAGTTAACGGTATAGCTATAGCGGTAGTCGACTACGATAACGACGGCGCGACTAAGGAAGGCGAAGGAGAAGAAATATAATAAGTCGCGAAACCCCTCCGTATCCTAGTTAATAACTTCCTCTAACTCGACGCTAACTAGCTCGTTAGGCTAATATAAGATCCCGAGATAGTAGCGGCTATTTACTTTATCCTACGCCGCGCCGAGTAAGAGTATAGGAATATAATAGATAGATAGATTTGTTATTCCCCTGTTCTAGGACCCTATCCGGCCTATATAGGTATATATCTATTGTTATGTACAAAGGGAAACCCAAATAGGTGAAAACCCTTCCCGCCCCCGACTACTCCTTATCTAGATTAGCTTTCCCTCTAAACGTACGTAGTCTATATTACTACCCCGTTAGCCCCCGCTCCTAGCCGATCTCGTCGCGCTACGTCGTGTCCTCTCTTCCTATACTACTCCTACTAGGCGGTACTGTTCTAGCTAGCCCTTCTCTAGTATCTAGTTCGTAATACGCCGTAGGTCCTTAGCGTTATTAAGAAGTGCCCCAATCGTCCGGTTCCTCGCCTTTGCTATCTACTCCCCCCTTCCTAGCGACCACCTCGGATAGACGAGGAGTACGTACCGTACGTTCTAGGAGCGATAGCCGTAGGGGTAGCTAGTATTTATATATCCTAGAACCTTCCTCTATAATAGGTACCCCTAGAGGCCGATATGTTTGCTTCGTAGTTAGGTTGCTATACTACTCTATACCCTCGTAAGGCGGTAATAGATAAGCTTCGGGGGGTACTTGACTACGGATTTTGTAGCTAACTATTCCTTAGGTTGTCCCGCTAGCTAAGGGCGTCCACTATGCCCTATAACCTAGTTGTTCCACCTCTCTTTCTATAGTTACTCTATAAACGATTTCTTACCTTCCTATTATATTACTAGCTATTTGTCCCTTACCCGGTAGTTCGGCTCGTTTCCGGGTCGAATACCCTTATACGCTAGTACTAATTCGCGGGCCCTTACGACTATACTAGCGATAACCTTCTATACTAGGTACTATACCGACTTGCCTAAGTAGGAGGTCCGTAGTCCCTAGATATATAGGTCGATCGGCGGTATAGCGGTCTCGTACTTAAGTATCCTCGTTAGTATCGACTTATATGCCCCGGTAACCTTCCTTAGGCATTAGTTTTAGATCTTCGCTAGCGGCGCGACGAGTCCATTCGATAGGTAGGCCCTCTCGCCTAAGGACTATACTTAGCTACTATAGATAAGGACTAGCTATATAATAGCCGTATATAGAAGTCGTAACTACCGGAAGTCCGCCCCCTATATAGACGTAGTAAGCCTCTAGTATAATGCTATATTCTGTTTAGCTTTCCGTAATATTACCTATACGTGCTTCCTCTACCGTAGCGCCGGGTCTACCTATAGTCCGAGGATCCTAAGCTAATTTGCCGGGTTAGTCGTATGCCCTTATATCTAGATAGAAGCTTGTATATTATAGAACCGTGGCCGGCGCGTAAAGTGTATCAGATTGTACTTTTCTAGGGCAAACCGAGCCCCGTACCTCCTAGCCTAGTCCTCGTAGATCTTGTGCTTCTCTTCTAGTAGCCTATAGTTCTCCTTAGTCGAGGAAGACTACGCTAGGATGTTTATATCGTCTACGAAGCCGCTCGTAGCGGTATTCTAGGATTCTAGGGCTGGGAGTAGCGTCGCTATAAAGAAGAGGAATAGAATAGGTACTAGCGTTAAGCCTTACGGGATTCTAGTATAGACTACTTGAAATAGGCTTCTATACTAGCCGACTAGGATCGACGTACTACGGTTTTAGAGGTAGGACCGTACGAAGTTAACAAGCTACTTAGGGAGTCCTTTCGACCTTAGGATATAGAGTAGCCGCGGGTATAACACGTAGTCGAAGGCTCCCGATATGTCTAGGCTAAGTAAGGAAGCCACCTTGTCCCTATTCTTATACTAGATAGCCTTTACCTAAGAGGTAATAAGTTCTATCGCGGATAGCGTCGATCGCTATAGGCGCGTACCTATCTAGGTGTCCGGGAGTAGGGAGTGTTCCTCTACCGCCTCGGAGAGTCTCGTTATAACTAGCTTCTTAAGCGCCTTCCTAAGAGTGTTAAGGAGCGTAATTAGGTGGTACGACTTCACCTACGTATAGTCTTCCTTCTACGGCTTACGTAGGACTACTATCGTCGATTGTTTAAAAGCTATCGGGTAGTATCCGGTCTATAGGCAGGCGTTGAAGATCGCTATAACTACTAGGGCTAGTTAATCTCTACACTTCTTTAGTAGCTCGTTTAGGATCCTATCCGGCCCCGGGGCTTTCTTCGCCGGTAACTTCCTTAGTATAGCGGCAACTTCTCCCTCGGACACCTTCTATTAGACCGCGATACTAGGGGCTAGGGGAGTAGAGCTGTTTATATCGCTTAGATTAGCCTCGACTAGGGGCGGGAAGAACTTGCTAGCTAGTAGACGCGCCTTAGCCTCGGGGTCGCTAACCGGGCTACTAGGCGATTATAGCGCTAGGATAGAGAAGGAGGGGCCCTATATAGGGTCCTATCGGGCCCATTTCGCTAGCTTCTATATCCTCTCTAGCTTGCCGGCGAGGAATATAATATAGATAGCTACTATCCTTTACGAATAACTAGGTAAGGTAGGGTAGGAACTCGGGAAATAGAAGAGCTACGAACAGTAGATACGTAACGAGTATAACGTATTAGTTAATGTTAAACAGGTACGAGTTGCGCAGCAGTGGAAGACGGCGGATCACACTAAAGACGAAGAAGGACCCAATGGGATAGCGTGTATCTACATACAGTATCGCCGGTGTTGGTGTAGGTGTTTCAGGAGGGACAGCTGTACTCGGGACTTGACTAGCAAGCCCTGATTACTAATCCCCCTAAGCACTCAATGTTGACCCTATGACCTGCATATTCTCAACACTCCCACTCAGGTCAGAAGGTCTCAAACAATCCCTTATACAAGCTAGAGCTGCCTCACAAAGTTTTGAAACTGCTGGCCATTGAGGGGCTTAGTCAGCCCATCAGCAACTATGTCCTTTATGTGGCAGTAATCCACTGCAATCTTCTTTTGCCACTAGAGATTCCTGACATAGTAGTATGCCACATCAATATGCTTTGACCTGTCATGGACATGGGCATTTTTGACAAAGGTCAAAGCTGCTTGGTTGTCACCCATAAGCTTCACGGGTCTCAGCTCATCAACAGTACTGCTTGCCTTCATCCTAGGTTGGAATGAACACTCTCCAACCAGGTCAGGACACCTCATCTCTCTAAGGACTGCAGCAAGAAACTGTGACTACTTAGCTGCTGCATTCATGGCCATGAACTCAGCCTCCATTGTTGATGTGGCAACAGACTTCTGCTTCCTACTCATCCAGGACACAGGTGATCCACAAAGGAACCACACATGTCCAAGGATTGAGACTCTGTCTGCCTTGTCTATGGCATAATCAGAATCTGAGTATCCCTGGAGAATACCTCCTCCTCTTCTGTACATCAAGCCCAGGTCCGGGTATGATCTCAGATATCTGGAGAGTTTCTTCAAGGCTCTAAGATGTTGCTTTGAAGGGTCAGCAACATATGAGCTGATTCTTCCAAGGGGGAAAGCAAGGTCTGGCCTTGTCATTGTCATTGGCCACATCCAGGTACCATTGCAACTCTGGTACTCCTGTTTGTTGCACCTCTCATCCATAGTAGCTGAAGGTCTCAGATCCTCATAGCTGTCCATAGGTGAGAGTGTGGGTGTGGCCTTCTCTGGAGAGATGCCCATCTTGGCAAGGTTAGTTCGGATGTAGTGTCCTTGATCAAGCTTTACAGTACCTTGGGACCTGTTTCTTGTAATCCTCATTCCAAGGATCTTCTCAGGTTCCCCAAGATCTTTGATCTTGAACACTCTTCTAAATTCAGCCTTGAACCACTGAACATCTGACAGCTTTGGAGCTGCAATGGGGATGTCATCCACATAGGTGAGGACCATGATGTCTCTTCCTCTGTGGATGAGTAGGCATGGATCCACCTGGGACTAGGTGGATCCAATCTGTTCTAGCTTGGCAACACAGAGCTTGTTCTAATCTCTAGCTGCTTGCTTCAGTCCATACAGGCTTCTAAGGACCTTGAAGACCATATTTGGTGGAATTTCGACATCTGGGGGTGGGATCATGTAGATGTCTTCAAGAAGGCTGCTTTCGGTGAAAGCATTGTTCACATCCACCTGGTGCATCTCAAGATCTCTCTCACATACTACAGCCATGAAGACCCTAAGGGTATCATGCCTAACAGTAGGTGCAAAGGTCTTTTCAAAGTCAACACCATATTTCTGTGAAAACCCTCTTACAACCAGTCTTGCCTTGAACTCTTCAATGGCTCCACTGATCATTCTTTTCACATCAAAAACCCACTTAGATGTAACCAGGTTTGCACCCCTTGGTAGTACAACTGGATCCAAGGTGTTGTTGCTTCCTAAGGCAATAAGTTCTTTCTGGATTGCCTCTTTCCACATATGTCCCCAATTGGGGTCTCCCACTGCCTCCTTATAGGACTTTGGGATTGGCACTTCCTGCCGGTAGGCTATGGCCTGCCTAACAGCAGCAAATGCATATCCCTCCACATCATTCAGGATTTCCTCAACCCAGCTCATAGTTGGATCAAGATGAAACATCTGAGCAATCAATGCCCTATGATGCTTGGCTTCATGCTCAGCAGAGCCATCATCTTCATCCCCCCTTGACCTCTTGTTGCCTGCAAGCTGAGGTGGCTGTTGAGGTTGATCCTCCTGAACAAGTTCCTCTTCCTTTTCTTTTCTTGGAGTCCCCTCTACTCCAATCTTCTGGTACTCTCTAATGTCTTTTGGAGGTTGGGGAAGTTGCACAAACACTGTTTTAGCAAGGAAAGAATTTCCCTTGCACCATCACTACGGATTGCAGATAGAAAACACCTTGAGCTGTTCTCTACCTGAACCTTCCATTCCTTTAGAGCTGTAGGAGCATCACTCCTAGCCTTCAAAGGGACTACCCACTTCTTCCTCAAGAAGTTGTCTACAATCTCAAGCCAGTACTTGAAGCCAAGTCTTGAGACTGCACCTTGAAAAGGCCCACAGATGTCAATAGAGATGAGGGCCAGCCTCTCTCCTTTCCTCTCTGTGGCAGGTCCTTTGAACTTCCTCATGTCTGCAAGGGAGCAGACCTTGCAGTTCTGGTGTTCAGAAGGAACAGGAATGGGATCTTTCTTGTCAGTGACTCTATGCAGGTTTCTTAGCAGTCCCTTGCTAAGGTGTGCACATCTTCTATGCTATAGCTCCCACTGGTCCTGGGACTCAGTGGCAGTCATAGCCTGTTCCAATTCACACTCAAAATGTGTACCTAACTTGGACAGATCCAAGTCATGCTCCTATAGAGAGGCATATGCTTGAGGCATAGCTTCAAGCTGCTCTGAAACACTTTGAATGAATGGAACACCCCCTCTCAGCTTTGTCTGGACAACAGGTTTTCCAGGAAGGGATTTGAGGGTGAAACTGGGCGGTTGGACAGCAAACTGTTGGCTGAACTGATTCCAAGAGACAAGGCTAACTCCAAGGCCAGGAACAAACAAAACATTCTTCAAGACAATCTGCTTCCCAGAAGGACCACCCATCACTGCACTCCCCTCATGTGTGGCATGTAGGTAGCCACCCCCAACCTTGATCCACTTCCTCTTCTGAAGAGGTTTCAGGGTCCTGAAAAGTGAATCCTGGTCAGTCATATGGGATGAAGCACAAGAGTCAAGCAACCACTCTGAGGAGGGGTACTTGCTTTTGGCTTCCACAGTTGAATGGGCAACCTCATCAACTTCATCATCCTCTGATGGTGTCTCAGGGTCTGATAAGTCTTCCTGGGTTGCACAGGCTCTTCCTTGTAAGGTCCTTCATCACCACTAGGATGTCCCTCAGGCTTGGGGATGGGGACCTCGTTCTCGGTGGTGATGATTGTCTCTTTGCAACAGAGGTGTTTCCTCTGTTGAGCTTGTCCTTCCTGACAGCATGCTTGGCTCCAGAGAGGTGTGGGCAATCCTTGATCACATGATCACCATCACAGAGATGGCAGGTGATCTTGCCCTGGAAACCTCTTCCTACAAACATTGCTGTTTCCTTGGATGCAACTTCCAGCCTGGATTCATGTGACTCAAGCAGTTGTAGACAATCTTCATATGACAGTCCTGGCTAGGCCAGGATAGTGTTCTTGGTCCCAAGATACACCTCAGGCAGGGCTTGAAGCAGATGCTTCAGCTTCCTTGTAGGCTCTCTGTAGTGAGCCTCTGCTGGGTCAACTTCAGCAATCCTTCTTACAAGATTGCCAAGGTGGACCCAGGCCTGTCTGATGGTCATGCCATCTATCATTCTGAAGTTGATCAATTCTTGAACAACTGTCATTGCATATGCAGCATGAACCTTGCTGTACTTTGCCCTCATCTTGAGCCAGATCTCTCCAGCTTGTCTCATCTATTTGCTTTCCTCCCAACTGGACTGTATCTTGACTCTTCAAGTCCAGGTAAGGGATCTGATGGCTCAGATGGTGTTGAGGAGCTGGGTGTGCTTGATAATAGATGGCCTCCATCTACAACCCAAAGCACATCTTGAGCTTCAAGATGGTCTTGTATCAATGAGAACCATGTCCTCTAGTTGTCCTTGGTTAGGATAGGTGCTGCTCTCCTCCTACCAAGGGTGCTGTGTCCGGTTTCCTCCATGCTTTTATATATAGGACAGGATGGCTGCCTACAGAAGAAAGGTATTCGTTCGTACGCGATCGGATCGATAGGAGGTGAACCGAACGCGAGGTTGATAGTGGAGAGAATGGCTGTCCACAAGAAAGCGAGGAAAGTCGGTCGTAAGGATCGTGTTTCTGAGACACTGTCTGTAGCTCTCTCAGGGGAGGGTGTTCTGAGACACTACGGCTCTCTCAGATGGAACAGTTAGTCGATGCGAACGCGATGTCCGGAGAGCGACTCTTCTCAGTAAGCTCGCCCACTTGTCTGAGGTATTGGCACAGGCTCCCTGACTCGGAGTCTGACAGTGCCTCACTAGGCTCTTTCACGTCTTATATGCACCTACAGCGCGGCTGTAGCTTCCTGTGCAATGCGGGTGCGGCCTCCAGTCTGCCTTCCTTTTGTTCTGAAGAGGAATAACTCCAATACGACTTTGTCGAGGGTGAAACACCGAGTTGCTAACCCGGGCTCATAACCTGTTAAACAGGTACGAGTTGCGCAGCAGTGGAAGACGGCGGATCACACCAAAGACGAAGAAGGACCCAATGGGATAGCGTGTATCTACATACAGTATCGCCGGTGTTGGTGTAGGTGTTTCAGGAGGGACAGCTGTACTCGGGACTTGACTAGCAAGCCCTGATTACTAATCCCCCTAAGCACTCAATGTTGACCCTATGACCTGCATATTCTCAACAGTTAAGGACCGCGACATATAGAAGACTAAGAAGGAGGAAGCTACTAAGTACCGTAATATATATTAGAAGGACTTAGGTATAGTACGAGTAGAGATAAATTAGGCTAAGTAGTAGCTTGTTACGGTCTAGTAGGAACTCGACAACCTAAAGGCTTAACCTAAACCCTCCTCTAGCGCCGTACTCGTAGTATAAAACAAGTCTCTAAAGAAGTAAGCTAAGGAAGCCCTATAATAGCTTAACGATAACGACTCTAAGATTAGGGCACTTGAATTAGACCTCGATATATATAAGATAGAGGCTTAAACCTACTAGAACGATATCTAGGAGCTAAATCAATCCTAGTAAAACTAGGTCGACGAGCTTAAGAAGTAACTCGAGGATCGTAGTAGGTCTAGAGTACGCTCGTCGCTATCTCGCGTAATATTATAACGCCGCGTACTATAGAACGGTCGTGACTCTTTAAGAGGTAAGGATAATAAGGCGGAAGGTAGACGAGTAACTAAGAAGGGTAAGAAACACTCTCGTAAGATAGATAATAACGACTCGGACCCGTTATCTAAAGGTTTAGAGTTAGAGGAAGACTCGGAGTCGGATAGCGATGCCCGTGCTTATCGCCGCTCTTCTAAGAAGAAGAAGTAGGTGTACGACTTTAAGTCTCTAGTCAAGTACAATACCGAACTTAGCGAGCCCTTTAAGACTTAGCGCGGTATTATTAAGCCCGAGAAGTTTATTAGTACTATCGATAGTAAGCTATTAGGACCCTCCCTTAAGAAGTTCATCTTAGAGTTAGAGACTATCGTCGACTATACGGTCTTCCGTAATAAGAAGGTAGTATTAAAATTCGTCTATAACCTCCTTACTTCTCCTAGCGACGCGTAGGAGTTAGTCGGACCTAAGATTCCTACTATCTCTAGCGTCCTTACGAGTAATAAGAAGTTATATAAGGGTATTAACGACCTAATTCAAGAGCTCGCTAATCGCTATAGTGACCGTAACCCTATCGGCCGAGCCCGCGAGCGTATATACCCTCTAAAGATAGACGGTAAGGACACCTTCTAGTCCTTCTACCCGAAGTAGCGCTAGAACGTAAACATCCTAGGCCTAAAGGGTAAAGACGCGATAGACTACCTATAACGTAAGCTAATAGTCCGCTACCTTAATAAGTATCTAACGTATCGGCTAACCTCTCTTAGTAATATAATCGATAACCTTTATTAAGCCGATAAAGACTTCAAGATCTTAGACAGCCTCTACCCCCGTAATAAGAAGCCTAAGAATAATAAGAAGGACGGTAAGGATAAGGACGATAAGCTAGTAGGCGTAGCTCCCGGTAAGCTACCTTATAAGGCCTAGTCGACCCGTCCTAAGCCCTTTAAGAGTAGTCTCGGTAAGACCTTAGACGAAGCCGAGAACACTTGCTATATACGCGAGAGCCTCTATAAGAAGTACCGTAAGCCCGGTCACCGCTTATAGTAGCGTACCTACGAGCTCTTCGAGTACGAAATACCGGTACGTCTAGGTACTAACGCTAGCGGTACTAACGTCGTCGAATTACCGGCGGGAAATACGTAGTCTACTACTTAAGCGTAGAAGTAAGTAGATATAAATAAGAACAGTTACACAAAGAATTAAGAGAAGTACTACTAGTAGAGCCTCTACTAGAAGGACTTTAGCTATTATTATATATTCTTAGGATAGTAGAAATAGAATATAACCTAGTTATTAGCTTATACCTAGTAATTCCGGGCGTAGCTAATAGGTAATATATATTGACTTTCCTTAATAACGGTACTAACTCAGATTATATTAAATCTTCTTATACGTATAAACATAACCTGCCCTTAACTAAGCTTAATAACCTATTAGCACTCGGATTAGCTAATAGGTCTATAGCTACGGAAATAATCGAATACCGTATAACTATAGAATTCACGCTTAGTAATAGCTATAGAGAAACGAGAACGTTCTAGGTTACTTATCTAGAATACGATATAGTACTAGGTAGACCTTAGTACGATAAACATTAGCTAGGCATCTACTTTACCTCTAGTATAATAACCCTCGACTCGGAGTACTATAAGAAACATTACCTATAGAGCGGCAAGCTAGTCTAGGTATAGAGTATTAACGATAAGTAGGAGCCTATAATTACTAAGTAAAGCTTCGAAGTAGCTCTAAAGACCCGATTACTATATTAAGCCACCGTTAAAGAAGACGATAAAGGAGATCTAGTCTAGACTATAACTTCCGACGTAATTATAAAATAACGACCTAAGCCCGAGATATCGACCGAGACGCCGCCCGTACCGATACTACCGGACATCGATATCTAGGAAGTTAGCAAAGCGGCTATCGATAGGATAGCTAGGCAAAAGGGAGCCAAAGTATATATAATGTTCATTTTCGATAAGAACGAATAATAGTAACTAGGGGATCTCCGCGTAACGGACCCTTTAATAGCTTATGCTATAAGTACTCGGAATATACGTAAGGTAGTAGTATATAGGCCCGATACTAGCTATAGGATACTATCCGATAACAAGACTATCGAACGACTAGATACTCGAGTAGCGGCGTTCGTACTAGTAGCGTAGCGTACTAGCCCGACACTATCCGCTTATAAGATATACGTATAGTCTAATATTAATAAGTTTATAAAGAAAAAGAAGGAGACAATCGATCCGAAGGATCACCTCCTACCTATCTATTACGAGTTTATATACGTCTTTTCTAAGTAAGATACGAAGGAGCTCCTACCGTATAGGCTAGGTATCGACTATAAGATTAAACTAAAGCCTAGCGCGACTCCGCCCTTTAGCCGACCTTACCGTATATTAAACTAAGAGGACGAGGTAATAGCTTATTAGGTCTAAGAACAATTAGCCTAGAAGGATATCCGTAGATACGAAGGAAGGGTAGTCGTATCTTCACCTATACTTATTGTTAAGAAACCTAGCGGAGGACTTAGAGTTTATATCGACTATAGATAGGTAAACGAACGTACGATAAAATCTAGGTATCCTATACCCCTAATATAGGACACACTCAACCGTATTATAGGGAAGAATTACTTTACTAAGCTAGATATTATCGCCGCCTTTAATCGTATACGTATAGCGGAAGGGTCGGAATAGCTCACGGCGTTTACGATACGGTATAGCTAGTTCGAGTACTTAGTAATACCGTTTAGACTATATAATATACCCGGGACATTTCAATCGTATATTAACGATACCCTAAGAGAGTTCCTCGACGACTTTACGTCCGTATACCTCGACAATATCCTAATCCTTAGCGATACGCTCGAAGAACATATTGAGTATATAAAGAAGGTGCTCCGTAAATACGGTAAGGTAGGCCTTTAGCTCGATATCTCTAAATACGAGTTCTATACTCAGTCTACTAAGTACCTCGGATTAATTATCAGTAAGGATAGCGTATTAATAGACTTAGCTAAGGTATAAGCGATACGTAAATAGGGGACTCCTACTAACGTAAAAGACATCCTTACGTTTAATAGATTCTTAGGCTTCTATCGACGCTTTATTAAGGACTATAGCAAGATAGTTCTGCCTATAGTAAAGCTAACTAAGAAGGACAACCCCTAGTACTAGACAAACGAATGTTAGAATACGTTCGAAGGACTAAAGTAAGCATTTACCGACGCTAAGGGAATAGTACTAGCGATATTCATCCCCGGGAGACGTACCGTCTTAGAGACTAACGTAAGCGACTTTATAACCGTAGTAGTTCTATCGTAATATAACGAGGACAACATCCTCCGCCCTATCGTATACCTATCGAAAAAGATGAGTCCGTAGGAGTACAACTACGACATCTATAACAAGGAGTTACTCGTAATCGTTAAGGCGTTTAAGGAATAGAAGCTAGAGCTAATAGCCGGCGACATCGATAAACTAGACTTCGAGAACTTTACCGACCTAAGCGGCTACCCTATACTTGTCTAAGCGACTATAAGAACTTAGAATACTTTATAATATCTAAGTAGCTAAATAGACGCTAAGCTAGGTAGGCCGAGGTCTTATTATAGTTCTTCTTTAAGATTATATACCGACTAGGAGTATAAGGAGCGAAGCTAGATAGCCTTACTCGACGTTCCTAAGACGCTATCTTATATAATAAGTTAGATCCGCGTTATGCTTAATAGGATAGAATGCTACTAAAACTAGAACACTTCCTATTAGTTAGCGTAAGCTAGATCCTAAGACTATCCGTATCCGAAGTAGAAGGAGTAGTTATAGACGAAGCCCTAGTAGTAGATATTAGTAAGTTATACGAATAAGATAACGTAGTCGAAGCTACTACCTAACTCGCGGTAGGAGAACTAGTAAGACTACTCCGAAAGAACAAGATAGACGATAAGTACGTAATACTAGTCGATAGTATAATATATATTAAGAACCAATATAGCGGGTATAGCCTCTTCGTTCTACCTATAGAGGATAAGGAGAACACTATCTATATACGTATAGTTAAAGCCTTTTACGATATACCGGTAGCCGGATACCTAGGTAAGACTACTACGAGTAGGCTCGTATTACGATATTATATATAGCTAAGGATAACCCGTTTTATAAGATCTTTCGTACGCGCCTACCGGACATGTCGTAATAGCCGTAGTATTAACGAACTATAGTACGGACTTTTGGCCCTACTACCTATCCCCTTCGATACTTAAGATAATGTCGCTATAGACTTCGTTATCGACTTGCCTAGAGCAAAGTATACGGCCGACGGTCAATAGTACGAGAATGCGCTTACGGTAACTAATAGACTAGGTAAGGAGCGCTACTATATTCTAGTTCTCGAAATGATAGCTAAATACATCGCCTACGTCTATATTAAGTACATCTTCTTACGCTACGGATTACTAAAGACGATTATATCGGACCTTGGACCTTAATAGATTTTAGCCTTTTAGGGACGCCTTTATAAACTACTATAGATTAGGCGTAAGATCTCTACCGGGTATTATCCTAAGACCGATAGATAGAGTGAGAATACGAATAAGATAATAGAGTAATATCTACGCGTATTTATTAGCTATATATAAGATGACTAGCCGGACTAGTTACCGCTCGCAGAATTTATAGCTAATAACTATATCTCTAAAACGACTAGTATAAGCCCCTTTATAGCTAATATTAGTAAGAATCCGAGATACGCGGATATAGAGCTTAACCTACCTATATAGCTACTCCTATATAAATAACGCCTAGACGCAGAATTAGTAAATACCTTCGTATAGCGTATAATAGAGCTTCGCTATAAACTAAGAGACTCGATAGAGATAGTATAAGCGTCGTAAGCCGAGTACGCGAATAAACACCGTACGATCGTACTACGATACGAAGTAGGTAATATAGTATACCTTAGTACTCGTAACTAGCGTACTAAGCGCCCGTTAAAGAAACTTAACTACCGCTATACCGGACCTTATATAATTACTAAAGTACTACTATACGACACGTATCGCCTAGATTTACCGCGATCGCTAAGTAACTTATATAACGGCTTCTACGCTAACCTACTAATACCGGTATACAAACCGATACTAGGCTAAGTATAACTACTACTAGCGCCTATAGAGATAGAAGACAATAATAGCAATATAAGTACGTATTAGTTACTAGATACAATACTAGATATAAAGAGTATACTGCCGCCGGGACTAGCGCTACGTAGTAGAAGGAAGGAGAGACAATACGAGTATCTAGTATAATAGGTTAGTTATAGTAAGCCTACTTAGAAGCCCGCTAAGGAGTTAATAGATACTACCGCCGCCTCTATCGTAGACTTCTACTATAACTATCCTATAAAGGATAGGCTAGCCGGCTTTATACTACTACTAGGGTAGATTCCGAACGAGGATATACCCGAAGACGGCATAATTAGCGATGCTATAAACGCTTCGTTAATAGCTACGTCTAACCTAGTAACTATAGGAGGGCTACGTATACTAATTACGTAGGTGCCTATAGCTCTACTACCGGTTAAGAGCTACGAGCCTAAGACTAGTATAAGTAAAGACCCGTAGGCGGCTATTTTAAGAAAGATGACCAATAGTAGGTAAGTATAAGATAAGCGTTAACGCGAATAGTAATCTTCCCTTAACTTAGTAATTATAGCTATACCGCTTATATTAGTTAGTAATAGGTACTATAGCTCTTCCTTAATATAAGTAATAGAAGCTATAACGAACTCTTTCGCGGAGTTTATGAATCGCTACGGTAAGTACGAAATTACGACTTATATAGGCTAGGTTAGCTACCGCGGAGGATACGATAATACCGACCGAGGTAGTAACGACGATACGATAGCGGATAGAATAGATAATAGAAGTAATAGAAATAACGATATAGAGGATAACACTACTTTCGTAGTAGCAATAATACGAGCTTAAGGGACTAAGCGCGATTTTTAAGGGGGGGCAGTGTTACGGCCCTAGGCCTAGTAAATAGTCAGCTAGTATATAGGTCACGTGACCGCGCGTTACTAGCGCGCCTCGGCTATATATAATATCGGCGTACCTCGCGCTCCTCTTTCCTACGTACCTAGCTACTTTGTATTAACACGATTATAAACCGTTATACTATACGTAGTACTAGGTGACCTTCTTATACGTCTTAGCTCTTCCTAGATATCCGGTAGTAGGTATATCGTAGAAGGACTTAATAATTCGGCTATAGACCGTATAATACTTATCTTTCGACGGTAGTACAAATAGTCTAAGCCCGCTAAACCGGTACTTTATATAGATTATATCGTTAATAATAATAGCGTCGCGGTCGTTAAGCTTACTACTATAGAGTAAAGTCAACTTCTATTTATCGCGGAGTTGCTATAGAGCTTCTTAGGCGTCATCTTAGTTATATAGATAGATAGATGATTCATTTATCGTTGTGGTGCCCTCCGGCCTATACGGGTTTATGTCTATATATATTACTACATAAGGTAGGGAACCTGTTCCTAGGTAAAAACCTCCTCTCCTTCTCTAATAGCTTCCTTGCCATAAGTTCTCAGTTTTCCTTCCATTAGGGTGTACTAGTGTTATGGTGGTCAGCCTCTGACTACCTTGTCTGCAACCCTGGAGCTGTCCCCCTCTTCCTGCTCTCCTCCTCCTTCTTTCTCTCCTCAATCCATCTCTCTGTTTCCCTAGTAAGAGAGAACTGCTCCAAAAATCCTTGGTGGATGATCCACCTTGTAATTCTCTAGAGGTCTCCCTTATTGCTGATCATGGCTTGGAAGTTTCTGTTCCTTGCCCTTGCCCTCCATTCACCTCTCCCTGTACTCCATTCTTTGCAAACCAGAAGTCTATATTCGACATTCTAGGACAGGTAGCCGCATAGGCAACTCTTGTCTTCGATACCTGGGACTTTTCTCTGATACAGGTATGCCCTGACTCCGATGTGTTCAGAGCGGATTTGTATTGCTATGCTTGCTTCTGACCTGGTCAGGTCTGAGTACAGTAGGTAGTTGTGGCTACCAAACTGTTGGAGTGCCTTTGGGGTTCCTGGCCTCTGTGGGGTTCTTGTCCATTCAGTCTTCTAGAGGAGTCCTACCATCCTTTCAGCTAGAGACTGTTGCTTCTTCCCTTGACTGGCTGCTGATCCTCTCCCTTGAGCCCTTCTGTCCTGTTCCTGCTGGGCTAGGTGCAGCTGTTCTGTTAGTTCTTTGAACTTCTGCAGGTCCTGCTGCTTCTGTGGGGCTAGATTGGGTCTTGCTTATCTGTGCCTTCTTGTGCACTGGCTCCTGATTTTGTTGACTGCCTTCTGGATTACTAGCTAGGCTAGGTATGCAGACGTCTTTCCTGCATACTGGTATCTCAACCCTTGAAGGTAGAGCTTGGCTGGTGGGGAGCCAGACTCCATTTCGACCACCCTTGTTGGAGTTGACTTGTATGCTCCAAGCACCTTTTTCAGACAGGAGGCTTGGGCTCTGCTGATGGGATCTGCAATTCTCTTTGGGATCTTGTCTTGGGCTGACCAGATCTGGGCTCCATATAGCATGGCTGGCTTCACAATGGCCTTGTACATAACCTTTGCTTTCGTAAATGTGGCTCCCTATGTGGAGGCTGTAAGCCTGTCAATTGATTGCCTGTTGTTGTCTGCTCTTGCCTATGCTCTCTTGACCTGTGGTCCCCAGCTGAGCTTTGGATCCAGCCATATTCCTAGCACCCTTAATTCACTTGAGGGTTCTGTTGTGTGTCCCTGAATGGTGATTAGGGCTTGTATATTGTGTCTGTTTCTGGCTCTACTGAAGTGGATGAGTTGATACTTCTCTGGGGCAAATCTAGCTCCATGTTTCCTAGCCCATTCCTCACATTCCTTGTGTTTCTTCTGCAAGATTCTGCAGTTCTCTTCTGTGCTGTCTGACCAGGCTAGGATGTTTGTGTCATCTACAAACCCTGAGGCTGATGTGTTTCTGGAGTTTAGCTTTGCTGGCAGGTCTGCCATAAAGAGGAGAAACAGGATTAGAGACATTGTTGATCCCTATGGGATTCCTATCTCTATAGGCATGCTGTCAGATTTGTATCTGCCCAGTCTTAGTCTTGTGGTTCTGCCTCTGAGGAAGGACTGGATGAACTGGACTGTCCAGTTAGGGATAGCCTTCTGTTTCAGGATGAGGATCAGCCTCTGGTGTGAGACATTGTCAAAGGCTCCTGATATGTCCAGTAAGAGGAGTGTGGCTGCTTTGTTGTTCCCAAAGTGCCACAGGGTCTTGATCTGCTCTGTGATAAGTTCCACAGCTGTTAGTGTTGATCTTTGTTTCCTGCCTCCCATCTATTCTTCAGGAAGAACTCCATGTTCTTCAGCTAGGTTTGTCAGCTTTTCTGCTATGATCTTTTCCAGGAGTTTGCCTAGTGTGTTGAGCAAGGCAATAGGTCTGTATGCCTTTAGCTTTGTGTAGTCCTCTTTCTGTGGTTTTCTCAAGACTATAGTCAGTGACTCCTTGAAGTGTTTAGGGCAGTGTCCTTGGGCCATGCACTGTGAAAAGATGTTTGACAGTGCCGGGGGAGATCTGGTCCTTACATGTCTTGCAAGGAATACGAAGGTATATAGTAGAACAGTGTTTAGTACTAAAGGTGTCTCTACTATCGGTATAGAGACTAGGTCTCTTATACCTATATAGAGGGATCTTACTCTAGTCCTAGTTCTGTTTTACTACGCCTTATCGGTTTTACCTATATCTTATCCTACGATAACAGTTCCTCCGACAGTCTCGTACTAACTAGCTAAGCGACTTTAGGTCCTCTAAGTCGCTCCTACTATTTGTACGGTGTCTCGGTAGTATTACCGTACTATTATCTCGACTAACTTGGTATATACTAAGTTAGTCTTAGTACCGTACGATATACCTACTAACCTATATTCGTAACATCCTTCTCCTTTATCTATTACTATATTATCGTTATAATTAAACTCGATATCCTTTCTAGTCGTATATTCTTTTACTTCGTCGTCCCGGATATAGTCGGAGAGGTTAATCGTCTTAGGCGGTTCGGTAACTAGTTATATTAGTTACTTAATACGCTACTATATTTACTCGTTAGTTAGCTATTAGGGTTAGGTTTAGTAACCTTAAGTCTAGCTACTATTAAATATAAGCGGTCGACGATAAGAATTACCTATACGTAGTGTCGGCTACGAACCTCTCGTCTTACTACGAGAGAGCTAAGTATTCTTACGCTAGAGTGTCGTAGGCGCGACGGGCGCGTAACGTAGGCGAAGCCGCGGCGAATAGAGGACTACTAGTAAAACGGGTATAAAAACTATCCGACGAGCGTGTACCCGTATCGGGAGCGAGTCCCGCTTCTTTCTACGTATAAGAAGGGCGCGGAACCGTGGCCTATACGCTCGATAGGACACCTCTAGTATAAGTATAGAATTTTTACCTCCGGAGACCGTAAACCGAGCGGGCCGAGCGACGAATATTAGACGAGCGGACTATAGAATAACAACTAAGCGGACTATACGACGGCGTCGAGCGGACTATAAAACAATCTAGTATTTACTAGCGGGCAATACGGTAGCTAGGTAGATACGTAACGAAGCCTATAAGGGCCTATTAAGTACCCGGTATAGAAACGAGGGTTTTACCTAAGGTACTACCTATTCCGCTATATAACATACCTAGTCTAATATAGTAGATTACGACGAGGAAAAGACGATAGCCTAAGTAAGGAAAAGACGGCTATTAGGACGGGGAAAAGACGTATAATACAAGTGGACTAGTTCTATAATCGGGGAGGATCGAGGGTAGGGTAATAAGGAAATTTATATTAGTTAGTAGGTAGAAACGTAAGGAGTACGCTACCTGGCGTAGAGTGTGCCCCGAGCAAACCTACGAGGTATAGACGGCCGCTTTCTAGAGATAGGCTACGGTAACGCGAAGGGCGTCAAAACCTAGGGCGTAGTATATACTAGTAGCGACGGCTAATACTATCTATATAGCCCGAGAGGACGGATACGTATATCGGTTAATAGAGAGTACTAAAGGGCTTAGGCCTATAGAGGTAGATATTAGCTTAAGGAGTAAATAGGGAGGGAGAGCGTAGAGGGAAGCTTTTACTCCGGGCTAACCTCTCGAAACGAGGCTATACGGTAGTACTAGATAAGTAGGAAATCGCGGTTAAGACTTATTACCTTATCTCGTAGCTAGCTTACTAAATACAATTCCTTTATTAGATAGATAGATTTGTCATTCCCCTGTTCTAGGACCCTATCCGGCCTATGCAGGTATATATCTATTGTTATGTACAAAGGGAAACCCGAATAGGTGAAAACCCTTCCCGCCCCCGACTACTCCTTGTCTAGATTAGCTTTCCCTCTGAACGTACGTAGTCCATGTCACTACCCCGTTAGCCCCCGCTCCTAGCCGGTCTCGTCGCGCAGCGTCGTGTCCTCTCTTCCTGCACTGCTCCTACTAGGCGGTACTGTTCTAGCCAGCCCTTCTCTAGTATCCAGTTCGTAATGCGCCGTAGGTCTTCAGCGTTGTTAAGAAGTGCCCCAATCGTCCGGTTCCTCGCCTTTACCATCCACTCCCCCCTTCCTAGCGACCACCTCGGACAGACGAGGAGTGCGTGCCGTACGTTCTGGGAGCGATAGCCGCAGGGGCAGCTAGTATTCGTGTATCCTGGGACCTTCCTCCATGATAGGTACCCCTGGAGGCCGATGTGTTCGCTTCGCAGTTGGGTTGCTATGCTACTCTGTGCCCTCGTAAGGCGGTAGTGGATGAGCTTCGGGGGGTGCTTGACCGCGGATTTTGTAGCTGACCATTCCTTAGGTTGTCCCGCTGGCTGAGGGCGTCCACTATGCCCTACAACCTGGTTGTTCCACCTCTCTTTCCATAGTTGCTCTACAAACGATTTCTCACCTTCCCATTGTGTTGCTAGCTGTTCGTCCCTTGCCCGGTAGTTCGGCTCGTTTCCGGGTCGAATGCCCTTATGCGCTGGTACTGATTCGCGGGCCCTTGCGACTGCACTGGCGATGACCTTCTGTACTGGGTACTGTGCCGACTTGCCTAAGTAGGAGGTCCGTAGTCCCTGGATGTATAGGTCGATCGGCGGTATAGCGGTCTCGTGCTCAAGCATCCTCGTTGGTGTCGACTTATATGCCCCGGTGACCTTCCTTAGGCATTGGTTTTGGATCTTCGCTAGCGGCGCGACGAGTCCCTTCGATGGGCAGGCCCTCTCGCCTAAGGACCACACTTGGCTGCCATAGGTAAGGACTGGCCGTACAATAGCCGTATATAGAAGTCGTGACTGCCGGAAGTCCGCCCCCCATGTGGACGCAGTGAGCCTCTGGCATGATGCCATATTCTGTTCAGCTTTCCGTAATATTGCCTGTACGTGCTTCCTCCACCGTAGCGCCGGGTCCACCCATAGTCCGAGGATCCTGAGCTGATTTGCCGGGTTAGTCGTGTGCCCCTGTATCTGGATAGAAGCTTGCATATTGTGGAACCGTGGCCGGCGCGTAAAGTGTATCAGATTGTACTTTTCTGGGGCAAACCGAGCCCCGTGCCTCCTAGCCCAGTCCTCGCAGATCTTGTGCTTCTCTTCTAGTAGCCTACAGTTCTCCTCAGTCGAGGAAGACCACGCTAGGATGTTTGTGTCGTCTACGAAGCCGCTCGCAGCGGTGTTCTGGGATTCTAGGGCTGGGAGCAGCGTCGCCATAAAGAAGAGGAACAGAATAGGTGCTAGCGTTGAGCCTTGCGGGATTCCAGTGTGGACTGCTTGAAATGGGCTTCTGTACTGGCCGACCAGGATCGACGTACTGCGGTTTTGGAGGTAGGACCGTACGAAGTTGACAAGCCACTCAGGGAGTCCTTTCGACCTTAGGATGTAGAGAAGCCGCGGGTGTGACACGTAGTCGAAGGCTCCCGATATGTCTAGGCTAAGTAAGGAAGCCACCTTGTCCCTATTCTTATACCAGATGGCCTTTACCTGAGAGGTGATAAGTTCCATCGCGGATAGCGTCGATCGCTGTGGGCGCGCACCCATCTGGGTGTCCGGGAGTAGGGAGTGTTCCTCTGCCGCCTCGGAGAGTCTCGTTGCAACCAGCTTCTCAAGCGCCTTCCCAAGAGTGTTAAGGAGCGCAATTGGGCGGTACGACTTCACCTGCGTATAGTCTTCCTTCTGCGGCTTGCGTAGGACCACTGTCGTCGATTGTTTAAAAGCTATCGGGTGGTATCCGGTCTGTAGGCAGGCGTTGAAGATCGCTGCAACTGCTGGGGCTAGTTGATCTCTCCACTTCTTTAGTAGCTCGTTTGGGATCCCATCCGGCCCCGGGGCTTTCTTCGCCGGCAACTTCCTCAGCACAGCGGTAACTTCTCCCTCGGACACCTCCTGTTGGACCGCGATGCTAGGGGCTAGGGGAGTAGAGCTGTTTATGTCGCTTAGATCAGCCTCGACTGGGGGTGGGAAGAACTTGCTAGCCAGTAGACGCGCCTTGGCCTCGGGGTCGCTAACCGGGCCACTAGGCGATTGTAGCGCTGGGATAGAGAAGGAGGGGCCCTGTGTAGGGTCCTGTCGGGCCCATTTCGCTAGCTTCCACATCCTCTCTGGCTTGCCGGCGATTTCTTCCACTGTGGCCCTCCAGCCGACTGCTTTCTCCCTCCGTATTATGGCTTTCTTCTGTTGGCATGCCTCCCTGTATACGTTCCAGGCCTCCTCGCTATGGCTGCTCGTCCACACCCGGCGGGCTCTCCTTGCTTCTCTTACTACCGCAGTGCACTCCGGCGTCCAGTATGGTTTGGACCATGTCGTTGGTTGGGCAAGCGGAACGTGGAGTGAGGTCGCTTTTCTTATTTCGTCTGTCAACCCCTGGACTGCTTCGTCTATCTCGTCTTTACTGTTGTATTGCTGCTGCGCGATCTGGACTAGCCTCTTGGAGTCATCGAGGTACGCCTGGATGTTGGCCCAGTGGGCCTTTCCCCAGTTTGGCTTAGGGGTTCTCGCTGGTGTGCGTTGTATCTGTGTCGCAATAGAGGTCCTGACTGGCATGTGGTCTGACGACGCCTCGAGTTCATGTTCGATCCCACAGTAGGTTACCGTGTGGTAGTGGCTATCTGAGATCCAGGAGAGGTCGATCGTGCCTTGGAGTCCCCCTCTCTTCCAGGTGCCCAGGTCCTTCGGGGTATTGAGGGCAATTGCGTTGCTCGCCATCAAGTCGAGTACTTCGTCGGCTATAGGGTGCGGCTGCATAAGGCTTTCCCAGGAAGGGTGGTGTATGTTGAAGTCTCCTACTACGATGTGGCACCCTTGTCTCTTGAGCGCACTGTCTAGGTGTCTGCAGACCCCTAGGTCGCGGCTAGACCTCGAGGCTGGCGGTTGCATGTATAGGTTGTGTATCCAGGTGCTACCCACGTGGAGGGAGGTAATATCGCCCCCGCCTTCTTCGTCTGCGTAGTACACTACCTCCCAGTCGGATTCTAGTATGTCCTTGCTGACATAGAAGCACGTGCGGGGTCTGCCGTCGCCTCGTAGGCATGTCGTGTAGCCTGGTGACTTGCAGGTCGTTGGTCTCTTATAGTGCGGGTTAATCCATGGCTCCTGGATTGCAAGGACGTGGTGGACGCGCGGGTCCGCCTCGTGTAGGAAATGGTTCTGGACTATATCCTTGCTATGGTTGACGTTATACTGGATGATGCTAAGCGTGTCGAGGCTAGTCATCGGCATCGACAATCATTTCCTCTGTATCGTCCTGTGTCCTACTGCCCTGTGCGTCCTGGTCTACGCCTATCGGCTGTGTACTAAAGGGGAGCCGGGCCTGGTTAGATTCCCTCGCCGCAGCTAGCAGAGCACGTGGCCTCCCGTACGCCCTAGGCTGCGCATCCTTTACATCGTTCTCGGCCCTAGGGCGCTTGTGCCCGACCGCCGCTAGTTGGTTCCGGTGTGGGCTAGCCTCACGGTCGCCGTAGAATCTTGGGGCGACGGTTCTGTTTGTGATTGCCTTGTTTTTCGCTAGTTTCCGCTGTGGGCATTCCGCACTATACGATGGGTGGTGCCCCGGACAGTTCGCGCACCGTCTCGTAGTCGATGTACAGTCCCTAGACATATGGTCTCCTGCACAGTTCGAGCAGGCCTGCTTGTTTGTGCACGTGTAGGTTTGGTGTCCATACTGTTGGCATTTGAAGCATTGGAGGACACGAAAGGATGAGGAGTGCTTTTCTACTGTCTTGAGGCTGTATTGCCAGACCAGGCCTTGTTCTATCGCTAGATCCGCCGCTTTCGCGTCTTGTAGCCATACTATTAGCGCCGAGGCCTTCTTGCCTTCTGGCCATTTCCTATGGAGCCAAGTCGCCTTCTGGATTGGAGAGTTAAGAGTGACCGGGTTGTCCTCTTGGAGAGCGCGTAGGTGACCCTGGTTGGTTGGGTCAAACTCCTTAGGCATGTCGTGGACTAGGATCGTGAATTGTTTCGTTGAGACCTTCGCTGATGCCGCAACCTTAGATGCCCACTGTGGCTGTGCCTCTAGGTGCCTCCTAGCAGTAGCAGAGCTAGTATAGATCTGTAGGGTGCCGTTAGACTGTTGGTTCACTGCGACCACCCCTGGTTGGTTAATTCGTTGGGCGAGCTCCTTGTTCGATAGCTTCGCAACTTCGGCCTGGTCTTCCTTTGCTGCAATGCGGATCGTAACTGCATCGTGCGTTGGGCGGGGGCCTGGTATCGATGCCGCGACCGATGCCCAGCTATGGGGGTGTTGATTCCGGGTGGCCTTGCTAATCGCCTGGGACGTCGTCCTCATTTCTTGTTGCCCTCGGTGATACGACAGTACAAGCGCCGTGCGTAGCTGAGTGATCATTACCTGTAGAGACCGGTAAGGGAGCTGATCGTTAGTTTCCATGCTTTTTGCGTCCTCTATAAGTTGCTGCCAGTTGTCTTGGGGGGGCTTCGCCTGTAGGGCCGTAGGCGCCGTTAGTACCGTAGCCTGGCAAGGAAGGAATCGTATTTAGCAAGCTAGCTACGAGATAAGGTGACAAGTCTTAACCGCGCTTTCCCACTCATCTAGCACCACCGTGTAGCCTCGTTTCGAGAGGTTAGCCCGGAGCAAAAGCTTCCCTCTACGCCCTCCCTCCCTGTTTGCTCCTTAAGCCAATATCCACCTCCATAGGCCTAAGCCCTTTAGTGCTCTCTATTGACCGACATGCGCATCCGTCCTCTCGGGCTGTACAGACAGTGTCAGCCGTCGCTGCCAGTGTACACCACGCCCCAGGTTTTGACGCCCTTCGCGTTACCGCAGCCTATCTCTAGAAAGCGGCCGTCCATGCCTCGCAGGTTTGCTCGGGGCACACACCACGCCGGGCAGCGTACTCCTTGCGTTTCCACCTACTAACCAATATGAAGTTCCTTATCACCCTGCCCTCGATCCTCCCCGATCACAGAACTAATCCACTTGCATTGTACGTCTTTTCCCCGTCCTAACAGCCGTCTTTTCCTTGCTTAGGCTATCGTCTTTTCCTCGTCGCAATCTACCATGTCAGACTAGGTGCGTTGTGTAGCGGGACAGGCAGTGCCTCAGGCAAAACCCTCGTTCCCATACCGGGTGTTCAACAGGCCCTTACAGGCTTCGTCGCGTGTCCACCTACCCACCGCATTGCCCGCTGGCAAACACCAGATTGTTTCGTAGTCCGCTCGACGCCGTTGCATAGTCCGCTCAGTTGTTGTTCTGTAGTCCGCTCGTCCAATGTTCGTCGCTTAGCCCGCTCGGTTTGCGGTCTCCGGAGGTGAAAATTCTGCACTCATACCAGAGGTGTCCTGTCGAGCGTATAGGCCACGGTTCCGCGCCCTTCTTACACGTAGAAAGAAGAGGGACTCGCTCCCGACACGAGTACACGCTCGTCGGATGGTTTTCATACCCGTTTTGCTGGTAGTCCTCTGTTCGCCGCGGCTTCGCCTACGCTACGCGCCCGTCGCGCCCACGACGCTCCAGCGTGAGAATACTTGGCTCTCTCGTAGCTAGACGAGAGGTTCGTAGCCGACACCACGTACAGGTGATTCTCGTCGTCGACCCAATTCCTTTATTACTATAGACGTAGTAAGACTTCGGCGGTACCGACGACTACGTATATAGGTAGACCGTAGCCTATAGCGACCCCGAGTATAGGAGGAATAGTAATAGGGGTACTAATAGAGTATAGGAGCCCGGAAGGGTCGACTCGTCGTCTACTCGACGGCTAGCTCGTTCTCCGCTCGACGGTCGACCTATCTCCTACTCGATAGGTAACCCGCCTCTACTAATAGTCGACCTGTCGTCTACTCGATAGTCGGCTAGCTACTAATACTCGTTCCTAGGTACCGGGCAGATTAGTACTCCGGGGCGGCTAACTACCTAGTACTTACCGCTTCTAGTATAATAGATTGACCGATAAGTAATAGAGAGAACTTACTAATACCTAAAGAGGGTTTTTCCCCGTACGACGGTTTTCCCCTCTCTCTTCCTTAATAGCCCCCGGCCTCGTAGACCTTTTAGGAGCTAGATAGGTATTATAAATATATATTTATTTATTTATTATATATAAGCGACTCGCGGCGAATCTTAGGGCGACTAGTAAGTAGGAAGTGCCTACCGCCTATACTCTTAGCTAGTATCTTATTAATAAAGGTACGATTGTTCTTATTGACTTAGACCTGTCGCGTTTGTCGCGCGATTAGTATAGAAAACTCGCGATAGGCGTAGTTTCTATATCTTTAATATATTACTTTATAGGTCCTTCGTAGTACGTATTCTACGGTTAGTAAAGGCGGTCTATTAAAGTATAAGGGAGCCGTTCTTAAGGTAGGGCAAATAACGAAGTTGTTAGACAGGCTATCTAAGAGGAGCACGAGGTGCGGAAAGTTAATATACAAGCCGAGGCATGCGGGCCGGCCCGTGCCGAGTCACGTGACCGACTGCCATTCACTGGACGTCCGCCTGGGCCCGTGACAATTAGGCGCTCCGCTAGAGCCCACGCTTGCCTACACTATACCTAATATAGCAAGTGGGTAGGGTGTTACGTCAGACACACACACACGAGGCAAGAATCAAGCTGGACATAAAAGGAGCGCCTGAGAAAGGAGGTAGGAGCCGACGGTGTTTCGAAAGGTCATGATCTAGAACCACACCTCGACATCGACCTGCCATCGCTGGAACGTCGTTATTTATCTGTTGAGCCGTTGTCATGTACAATCAAAATCATACGCCGTGCCCTGATGGATTACAGGGCATACGCATCGTCCCCCAGACCTAGCCTCAAACACATCGAATCTCAAACCGACGGAGTCCACAGCACGACCATCTGCAAGACTCGTACCAGCATGATAAAGAGAGTCGAAATGCCAAAGAGACGCAGAAACATCGAGGAGTAACGTACCGATGGTGGTGACCTGGGACGATGAGGACATGCGTACTCTTCTAAAGCATGTCTGCATTTCCTCCTTCGATCATCGCCAGATGCCTTCCCATACTCATTATTGGGGCTGTATCAAGGTACTCCAAGCTATCCTCAGTCGATCTCGCTCATTCTGTCAGCTTTGATACTGCCACCCCCCGCCACCACGCTCTCAACGCATCATCCAACGAAATTACCGCCATCTTGTTGCAGCTCTACTGCAGCGGCTCAACCCTTTTTCTTGGTGAGCGTGCCGATGACATGCGGTACGCAATCGTACGGACCCTCCCCAGCACCTGGCTTCAGCTTGACCTCCTCCCACTCACCAGCTCGCAGCAGCCACTCATCGGTAGGTCTTGTGATATCACAGCCATTGAAAAAGTGCGGCCAGATGATGTTGATCATCTCTGTACGACAAAGTCAGCAAGACGCTCAACGACTCCGAACACCGCTGTCAGCTTACTCTGCCAATACGCCACGAAGTCTCCCGTATACTTCGTCTTCACATGCTCGTAGACCAACCACTTCCCACCCGGCTTCAACAGCGGATACAATTCGCGAATGATCAGCTCCGGCGTTGGTATACTGCAAAGACACTGCACTGTGACGATCGTATCAACACTCCCAGGATCAATCCCACCCTTGGTCCCCAACTCCTCCGCTCCACACCCAATCACCTCATACACATCTCCCAGTCCCGCCTTCACGGCATTCGCCCATAAAGACTTGTGCATAGCATGATTCGGCTCCACTCCGTAGATCTTCGTGATGCTAGGATTTTCAGCGCGGGCAAAGAGGTAGAGCCATTGACCTGTTCCTGGGCCGATGTCCAGGCATACACCAGAGGCACTGTTTTGCAGAAGTGGCATTACTGCTGGTGCTGCATACTCGCGGGAGGCAGGACCGAACCATATCCAGAAGCGGCCGAACCATTCATCTTTGAAGGCGTCTAGGCTGAAGAAGGGCTTGAGGTTAAGTTCTCGGATGAGCGAGATGATAGTGGGGACGATGTAGTAGGCTGAGTAAGAGAGCAAGAGGAATGGGCGGAGGAGGTTTAGAGGGCCGGATGGTTGGTCGACTGTTTTGGGTGGCATTGTGGTCGTCGGATTGAGAGATTGCTGATAGTGGTGAGGATGTAGAGGTGACGACGCGGCCACGAAAGGACCATATATATAAGGCGCGACGTGTTACAGTCAGCACAATGGTGTATTTACAGGCATTGGTTCGCTCATGTGAATTAGGTAGGGTGAGAGGCCCTTCTGCAGATGTGGTCCACTGCACCGACCCCGCTATCATACCAGCGAGCCGAAGTCGCCTCCGAGTCGAGGCACACATCGCAACTTCTCTGGATCACACGACTGCGCCGACAGAAGGTTGTGAAGTATCGTAGTGTTTGAACAACATAGGTGCTGGGTCGTAATGCATTCGTTCCACGGTCGATAGAGGGTATTTCAGATCATTACCGACGCCTCGACATGCCAACCGAAGCAGATCCGGCTATGTAAACCTGCTGTTTGACCATGTCTTTCGACTGGTCTCTAGCTTCAACGGACGAGGACGATGTTATGGTGGCATAGAGACATTGTGGACGGAAGGTATTGACTGGATAGCCTTGATGAGCGAGGCGATTAGCTCGGGGGTGTCATCGGCTGTGAAAAACTCGCTTGTGGCTTCCTCATGACAATGGCAATGCGGGCGGCATCATCAGTCCTGAGCGAGGTGAGGAGTATGTCCGTGTAGCGTCGTGCAACATGGCCGAGAGTCTCGACACGACAGGAAGGTCGAATATTTTGGAATCGCGGAGGTTGTCTCATTCGTTAGGTTTCATCAGAAACGAAGCTGTATTCAGAAAGTCCAACCCAATGCGCCGAAGCATGCATGCTGTCTTTCGCTTGCTGCTACTCTCAGTCGGTACATGCAAAGCAGTTGTAAGCCTCTTCCACCCACAGCAACCGCAACTCCGACATTGCATTCCCAGGCGTAACATCTACTTCAACTTCTTCTTTGGGCGGAGCTGGTTGGTGTGACCGCACTTCTTCTTGCGGCAGTTGGTGGCACGAGGAGGCAGGCGGGCCTGAATTGTGTTAGTGATTGACGAGGTCGATGTCGGCAGGTCTTCCATACGTAGCACTTTCGGCAAATCATCTTGTCGCAGTTGTACTTGGAGGCAAGGGCCTTGAGCGATGGCTCAATGATACCACCACGGAGACGGAGGACCAAGTGGAGAGTGGACTCCTGCAGTGTATATTAGTCCTCGTTCCCCATGTCACTCCTGCTCTCGTTCCCAACATATGCGCACCTTCTGGATGTTGTAGTCGGACAGGGTGCGGCCATCTTCAAGCTGCTTTCCAGCAAAGATCAAACGCTGCTGGTCCGGGGGAATTCCCTCCTTGTCCTGGATCTTGCTCTTGACATTGTCGATGGTGTCGCTCGACTCGACCTCGAGCGTGATGGTCTTGCCGGTGAGTGTCTTTACGAAGCTGCGCGATATCCGTTAGTTTTCGAGATTTCGAGATGGGCATTCTCGGTGGCGCTCGCGCTCGGTGTGGGACCTACATCTGCACTGTCAAGACTGTTAGCAGGCGTCTCTCGGCATCCTCATATTCGCATATACGTACTCTTGCCGGTCTCTTCTTACTCTGACGTCGCTGTCCTCGGTGGATAAAGGAGGGTGTGGTGTGGGAAATGTAACGTGCTGTGCCAAGCGGCAAGATGTGCGCTAGTCCTGTTTGGACAGCCTCTCCACTTCGCCGCTGACTGAGCGTCGGGCGGAGAGAGGCTTTGTGCGGGAGTGAGGTAACGGTACATGTACAGCCTGCAGGTACATGCACACGCGCCCTTGTCTGTCACTGCTCGGTAATTTCTGTCTAAGAAAGGATTACTGTGCTTCTGCTTATCCGTTGGTCTTGTCCCCCTTCTCTTGTCCAGCATGTTCCTGCTTCCCTGCAGATAACCGTCCCTGCCTCAATGGCCTCACAATCTGCATCACGAGCGCTACCGAGAGCGCTGCGAAGGAGTCGATGGCCGCAACAACAGCTCTCGAGGAGGCGCATTGCCACTGCTGCCGCCGTGGAGCAACAACGGCCTGAACCGTTCCTCCCAGAGCATATACCGTCCATCACGCCGCGCGGCGACCGCAAGCAGAACGTCCGCGATGCCAAACCCTTCTCCGACTTCTTAACCGACAACTTCAGTCGACAGCACGACTACCTACGCATATCGCTGACGGAACGATGCAACCTCCGATGTCTATACTGTATGCCGGAAGAGGGCATCCAGCTGTCGCCGAATCGAGACATACTCACGACCGCCGAGATTTACTATCTGAGCGCCCTCTTCGTCAACCAAGGCGTGAACAAGATCAGGCTGACTGGAGGTGAGCCTACTGTGAGGAAGGATATCGTCCCGTTGATGCAGCAGCTCGGCACACTGAGACGCAATGGCTTGAAAGAGATTGCCCTTACCACGAATGCCATATCGCTGCACCGGAAACTGGACGACATGGTGGAGGCAGGCTTGACTGGCGTCAACATCAGCTTGGATACTCTCGATCCGCACCAATTTGTACTGTTGACTCGGAGGCAAGGCTTCGAGGCCGTCATGAAGAGCATCAACAAGGTCCTGGAAATGAACAAACTGGGTGCTGGCATTCAACTGAAGATCAATTGCGTTGCGATGCGTGGCCTGAACGACCACCAAATCTTGCCCTTTGTGGACATGACCCGCGACGAAGATATCGAAGTTCGCTTTATCGAATACATGCCATTTGGTGGCAACAAGTGGTCCGAGAAGAAGATGCTGCCTTATGCCGAGATGCTTGACCTCATTGGCACGAAATATCCTAGCATCGAACGCTTGCAAGGCGCAAAGAACGACACATCGAAAACATGGCAGGTCCCAGGTTTCAAAGGCCGTGTTGGTTTCATCACGAGCATGACACACAACTTTTGTGGTACATGCAACAGGTTACGAATCACTTCCGATGGCAACCTCAAGGTGTGTTTGCACGGAGAAACGGAAGTTAGCCTTCGTGACCTACTACGGAAGGACAACAATGCAGATCCTATGGATGAGGCGGCTTTTGAAGCAATCCGACAAATCGAACTTGACCGCCGGAAACAGGACAGCTATCGCTCTGATGGCGGAGAGGGCTGGATAAGCAAAGAGCGAGAACTTCTGAATGTGATTGGTGCTGCAGTGAAGCGCAAAAAGGCGAAGCATGCCGGAACTGGTGAGTTGGAGAAAATGAAGAACCGCCCGATGATCTTGATTGGTGGGTAGGTTTTGTTCTTTCTCTCTGGCGTGTGCTGTGAAAACTTGCATTTGATGGCGCGATCTAAAAGACGATACCAAATGATGAGACGAAGTTATGACAAAGGCGCCATTTCTTCTGTCTCTTTGCACCACTATCACACACTCCCTGATTGTGCAAACGATGTATCTGACCATTCGTAGGTGATGAAAGCCGAACCCGAGCTCTTCCAATACATTCCTCACGACTTTCAAGCGTTGGACTCGCCGCGCAAAGTGTGCCATGGTTACATGTTCCGACCCACTTGCTGCATTTGTCGAGCAGTATTGCTGCTCAAAGTCGCCTGTACTCGACAAATCGCAACACCGACGATCAACCCTCTACCAACGGCGAGCCTCAGCATGAGACCGATTCAGCATCTTCCAGATTGGCATCGACATTTGGATTCCAGAGCTTATCGGGGCTTTTTCAAGAACCATCAAGAGGCAGATATAGTCGCCCACGAAGGCCTGAAATGGCAGAAACTTCGCCTGGACAGCAACCGGATGCTCCAGTGACGGAGAAACGCTCTGATCACTTGAACGCTGGCACGGGATTCTTTACGACAGGAGGCTCAGCCCTAGGGAACCGATCGGTGCCTGATCGCGATGAATCAACGGACACGCTACCAAGTATACGTCGAATAGTATCACGCGAAGGCTACATAACGGAGCATGTTTCCAGCGACCAGGCGACCTCACTGCCGCGCTTGAATAGGATAGAAGTCAGAGGCAGGGCAACGGCGGGTCAGCAAGCTCGTCGTCTGCCAGGTCGCTCTCGGCCCATTCACTGGACGGACAAATCGCCTGCAACGGGCGTTGGTCAAACATCATCCGGCGCGGACAGGACAAGTCGCGGCAGCATTCGAAAGACTACAGCTGGTACGCGACCCAACCCTTTCGCCATGAAATCACCTACTATCTCTGCAAGCCAAAATCCATCCAGCCCGGACACCACTTCAGTAAGCACAAAGCCTGCTTGGGGCCTTGTTCGGGATGATCACGGAAGTGCAGACTCGATCTCCGAGCTATGCACATATACAACAGAACCTCTACCCGAAGATGAGGCCACTTCACGAGCTGGTGATAAACTCCCTACAGTGCCGCCTGCATCGACGAAGAAGGTGACACCCAGATCTGCACCTTACCATCCCGATACGGGGCCATCTTCAGAGCCTGTACCAAAATTGCTTACCCATGTGAAGGCATCTGGCGAGGCACACATGGTTGACGTTGGCGCGAAAGAAGATACGAAGAGGGTCGCTGTGGCCGTGTCATCAGTTCATTTCAGTAATGACGATCCATTTCGCCTCATCTCCGAGAACAGCAACAAGAAAGGCGATGTTCTCGGCGTAGCCAGGATCGCGGGCATTATGGGTGCTAAACGTACTTCAGATATTGTCCCGCTATGTCATCCAATATCAATCAGCAAAGTAGAAGCTGATGTCGAGCTGCTCCCGCCTGGACACTGCGATCACTGTCAACGCAAGACACAGAATGGCGGTGTAAGCATATTAGCGCAAGTGGAATGCTGCGGTCCAACTGGAGTAGAGATGGAAGCCCTGACTGCTGCCCTCACCGCGGCTTTAACGGTAGTTGACATGTGCAAGGCGGTCGATCGTCAGATCAGGATCACAAATACGGAGGTGGTGTACAAAAGCGGCGGCAGGAGTGGCTTGTATTGTTACGGTCCCTGGGCACGCAACGTAGGGCGAGGATTCCTCGAAGAACGAGGACTGGAGGTGCCTGTCACGAGGAAACCTTGGGAGGAGAAACCAGGAGATGCACTACAGGTGCAACGAGCACGGAGGTAAGCTGTGTAGACTATAGGGAACACTATACGTGTATCTGCGGCTTGTCAGATCAGCGCGCAGTTGTGATCACACTGCATGAGCCTCAGATCTGCTTGTACATAATATCACCAACACTTATGCGCCGGCAATCTTTAAAATCAAAGGGCCTTCAAACAACAATACCACGCCATGGTTGCCGCACACCATGCACCAATGTCACAGCCATCGAAATGGACCACTTCACGCTGCGGCCATCCTGGCTAATGAGCGGCATCGAAGCACACCGAGTCGTAAGCGCATTGTCGTTGACCTGAGCCGAGAAAGTGAGGACAAGAATCTCCCGAGGACCGCCATCACAGGTCTTTAAATCGTGTTGCATCCACGGGTGAAGCAGATGGGCACAGCCCCTGGTTAATTGTGCGAAGCTTTCAGCGCTAGATAGCCACTGCTACGATTGTCTGTCACAGTGCATTCTCATGTTCAACCTCCATCCGGAGATACCTATACCCTTTTTCTATGAGACAGTGGAACGAAATATTGCGAAGCTTTTGGTGGTAGATGTCCTTATTCACGCTTTCTACATCGACCATTCTCATCTAGCAAATACAAGCCCAGTCGTTCCGCGCCTTCTTCTTTGCTAAGCTCTTCCGTCCACCAGTTGAAATGGGCAGCAATCCTATCCCTTCTCGACTCTCTCAGATTCGCCAGATTCTCCATGTACACTACGTTGCGGTTCATGAGCAAATGTCCATTCACCACCTGCGTCTGATCCAGCAATTGAACTTTCACACCCAGCTCAGATTTGGCATTAGGACTTGTCGGCACAATGCTGCTGTCGACTCCATCAGGATAGGGTGGCACGACTTGTCCCCTGCCATCGTTCAGCAAGACATCCATCCCGCGCTGATCATCGCGAAACCCCTTCGGCCGCCAGAGCCAAGATCGGTCAAAGATCTGAAGCATTTCAGTCCAAAGCGCGATCGTTCTGACAGAGCTCCTCATCCAGAAGATTCCATTGCAGATAGGCGGCACGTATGGTCCTCTCCGTCGTGCATCCTGAAAAGCATTATGATCCTGATAGAACTCCCTCGAATCTGTACTGTACACAACATCGACACTCTCGCTCACGTCCGGAAGGATTGAAAGTGGCGACTGCCAGTATATCGTGTCTGCGTCCAGCATCAGAATGTTGAACCCAGCCGACAAGACGTCAATGTAAAACTTCGGCCTCTCAAGCATCATGCGCTTATACGCAGCAGTATCACCATGTCGGTTCTCATTCGCGCTCGTCGCAAAGAACGCCGGGTTGTGATATGCCGTACGGTTCCTGTCTGTCATGTATACTTTCGTATTCTCGTCCAAAGCCCAGAACACAATCATGCTCGCATCGAAGTCGGTAGGTTCCAACGAGCAAAGGAGATTCTCGACCCAGTGCAGCATTCCATGATTTGAAGGGATGATGACTAGAGTGTTGTTGATGGCGTTTCGGGAGAACATACGGATGTCATCTTCGGTCAGGCCAGGATGACGCTCCACGTGAACGTAGAGGGCGGCCCATGGGTAGTCCAGGAAAAGGTATAGGAGTGCTATGCAAAGTGCGCTGAGGAGTACGGAGGTGGTGAATTTCTTTTTCAGGATTCGGGTGTCCATGTTCGACGTGACACTGCGCCTCGTGCAAGCTCCTGTCGGTGATGTTGTGGAACGAGGTACAGCATTAACGCCATGATCCAAAGTACGTCTTCTTGATTGTGTTCATTTGTGCTTAAGTTTCAGATGCAATGTGCTATGAACGCCGAACTCAAACAACGAGTTAGGCAGCAAAATACTCACGTGCGGAGTTGCGCTCTCGAAGTAGTCATTAGTCAGGATCAACAGGCGCGTTCAGAGGCGGCTCACGAAACCAACACGCTGTCACGAGTCGTTCTGTTTGAAAGTCGTATCCTTCGTTTCTACAGTACCTAGATGTGGCCGATGCTGCAGTCGCTCGCGTATGGCAGAGGTGACCGCATAGTTCGTCTAGGGCTAGTCGTCGACTGAATCCAGCAGTGAAGTGCACCTTATGTCCGTGGTCCTGATCCACTACTCGTCAGGAGTATGAGTGGTTTCTGTTGCGAGTGCTGACATGCCGGAGCACGTGCTGTTCGGCATGGCTATTCTCATGCGGTCCCGTCGTTGTCATAACGTTAAGATTCAGGCGCATCGAATATGGGAAGAAGCTCGGGTCGAGGCTCGCATAGCTCATGGCCCGTTTTGATAATCATTCGTCCGCCACACGGGCAGCTTTCGGCTGCATATATCCCTACCGATTTGCGCCGTTCGCATGCCATCTCCTTGTGATCAGATTTACTCATGTGCCACTGCGAGAAAAGTCTCTACGTCTGCTTCATCCAAGCTCATGACGCCGATGACAGTGCCTGCGGACTCGTAGCGCTAGCGGGAGTGGTCGGACTCGTGGCAGGTCTGCTCTTCCTACGATCCTTCTTGCTGGACTTGCTACCCTTCCTCTCTCCATTCGCTTTCTCTGCCTTGAGAACCTTTTCTTGGGTGAAGACAGCGGGTGGTGATGGAGCTTTGGGCGCATCATCGGCAGTCGACACTGCTGCTGGAGCATTCGCCGTCATGGTCTGCTCAAGATGAGCCTTCAACCCAGCTGCTTCCTTCTCCCTGCGCTTCCTGACTTCGGTGTTGGATGATTGAAAGTAAAATGTGCCTGGTGCTCCAAGGAGAGGGTTCTCGTCGGTGTACTCATCGCCATACCGGATGGAGTCTTCGAGAGACTTGGCCAGAAGGTTGGTCTCTTGCTGAGTCACTGCAGCTGCCGTCGTTCCAGCCTGCGCATCTGGTTGTACAGAGCCCAATCTTAGCGATTGCGAGTCGGTCGCTGGAGCCAGGCTGCCTTCTCGTGATCTGGCTGGGGTTCCCGGGACAGACGTTGTTGCGGCGGCCGGCTTCGAGCTGCGTGGGAGATAATGGTAGCCTATCGCCGGAGTATATCTTGGCAGACAGTCGGCTGTTTCGTAGAACTTCTTCAGGCTACTCGCAGCAGCTAATAATCGGTTTCCGACGATATCAAACACGCTTGGCGCTTGATAGACTGCCTCGCCCAGCAGAAAGTAAGTGCCCAGGATCGTGAGTCCCCAGAGACCTTTGCCGTCGGAGTCCTTCTCTGTCAGCACGTGAGGTGGCCGCACATACACGTCTCCTGACGCTCGTTGTCTGTCTTGTTTCCTGATAGTGTACACGCCGGTAGTGAGCCCCTGAGCTGCTAAAGCAGGATCGGGATGTGGCTGAGGCTGTCCTACAATCATGTACTCGGTCCCAGCCCGCTTTCGAAGGTTGTCCTCGAGTGCTTGGCGATTCCATGAGAGATTGTAAGCGTGCATGTCATTTTCCGCCTGCAGCAAGATGAGACCATTCTTCGTGGTAGAGTCGAAGAACGGGGAGCCGGCAAAGTAGCGATGGATCATGTTCTCGTCCATAGGCTTACCAAACCCCGAGTTCACCCACCACTCGATCATCGGCGGGAATTGATACTGGATCTCGTCCACTGGATCCTGCATTGCGGCCATCTTTACTTATCCCCTCGGGTTTGTATACTGCTGTTTGCAGGAAGTCGCGTGGCTCTGTGTGGACTGCCCTAAAATCCACCAGTAGTCTGACTGAGAGGCGGACAGCGCGATGACAAGATAAGTCGATCCAACGCGACTCGGCTCTTCACGTCACCATCTGCGTTGTGTGTTATTGGCAGAAGAAGTGATGGTGGTGAACAACAATGAAGCAACGCATGCTAGACTAGTGGCGGAGAATCCCGCCGCGGCATGATTGTCGGATGCAGATACATTTTGTCAGACACAACAGGACAGCGATAACGCAGTGCGCGCAGGACAGCTTGCTCCCGAGCAATAGCCCGAGGTATCTGCTGACGTCCTACAAATAACTGCGCTCGACCATGCTGCCATGTCTACTGCAGACTCGAAAGTCAAAGGGCCCAAATGGCCTACCCACAACGCACCACGCGTTTGGTTCCTGACTTGCGCCAATAGTCCACTCGGCGTATCGCTGTGTAGACATCTGCTACAGCACGGCGACTATGTGACGGCAGGCGTGCAGCCGGTGGAGTTTGAGCGGCAGGCGGAGCGGAGTAGAGACTTCAAGGATTTCTTGGGAGAGCTGGCTTCGGTCGGCCAGGCAAAGGAGGGCGCTGATGAAGATGCTGGCGAAGAAGTATCAACCGACAAGCGCAAGGAGCGACTGGATAAGGAAGAAAAGGAGAAGGAGCTATGGCGCAGCCGGCTGAGAGTGGTCGCTCTGGATGTACGGATCATGGGACAGTGTCAATCGGCTGTCGCGGAGGCAGTGCGCTGCTTTGGGCGTGTGGACATTCTGTTCTGCTGCCAATCCGAAGTCGTCGTTGGGACGTTGGAAGAGTTGTCTCAGAGTCCACGTACTCTTAGTCTGGTAAAGGACCAATTCGAGACCAACTTCTTCGGCCCCGTCAACATCATCAAGGCCACCCTCCCTGCCTTTCGATCGAAGAAGAATGGGCACATAGTACTGCTGACTGCTATCACGGGACATCTAGGGACACCCGGACTGAGCATGTATTGTGCCTCGCAATGGGCGATCGAAGGCTACTGCGACAGTCTCGCGTACGAGATCGCGCCGTTCAACATCAAGATGACGATTGTGCAGCCGAATATGGAGGTCAATGTCCTGACGCATCGCATCACGTCTGCGCCACCAATGGCCTGCTATACAGAAGAGAACAACCCAGCTCCGCTGTCGAGAAACATACTCTCCTCGCTCCTAGACCGCATAGACGGTGCTGCTGAGCCAGTCACTGGAGACCAGCTACACTCAAGCGAAGTACAGAGTCTATACCCTCCGCTCAGCAAGGGCATGAAGGAGCGACTTGTAGCAGAGACAGTACATGCTGTGGCTGCAATCGGTGGTCACGATAACCCACCAGCGCGACACATTGTTGGGATGGAAGGCGTGCTGGCAGTGAAGGAGAAGCTGAAGACCGTGAGCGAGGAGCTGGAAGACTTCGTCGAATGCAGCAGCGCGGCCGATATTGAGAAGCACGAGGACATGCAAACGCCATTGCAGCACAGCACATTTCCTGGGACCTGACTGTCTAGTTCGCTAGATGGCCAATGATTCAAGCCCTCCACCTGAATCGACAATCTGTCTCCATGCCGAAGTCAGACCACATAGGATCGCGCACTGTTTCAAGCCCAGGCTCCGACTTCGGAAACGAGAATTGCCGACTCATCTAGCAACTCCAGATGACTTTTGGACAGGACAACTTCAGTACTTCAATGGTCCCCGGATACACCGGACAGGGCAAGCACACGACATATATGATATTGCCTTCAGATGCCGGATCGGCGAACTCTATCTTGAAAGCCAAGCAAGAAGCGTCTGCGATGGCGTAAGGAAAGCGGGGCTGCGGCTGCACGATTCTCTGTGCTTTCTGGGACTGGACCACCTTGGATCTCTCCCCAATCGCCTCGAGTCTATTGCACAGAGCCACGTTGTCGATTTACCCTGTTTGTTACCGCCAGACTGGTCCACTACTGTCCCTCCATCGATGCGCTGCAACAACGAGTGCCCGCGACACCGAGTACGGCATATGATGAAATGCGCCAGCACATAGCGTTTCAAGAGAAGGGCCGAATACAATTGCACAGCAGCTGAGACTGTACGTTGCGAGTGAATATGGCAGTCGAATCGCAGCCAGGGCAGCCAGTACCGCCAACATCGGACCCAGCCAGCAACGACGGTAGCGGTGCCTCGAAGCAGCTGAGGCGAGCATGCGACTGCTGCCGTAAGAGGTAAGGACTGAGCGGTAGAAGGTACTGTCCGTAAAAGACATACCTGCGCCTCACTCACGGTTCGCCAACAGCCTGCTCCGACATGCCACGCGGTTTTCGAGTGTAGCTAATCCTCTTCTGTACGACAGAAAGGTGAAGTGCGATGGGGAAGAGCCTTGCAATCCGTGCAAGAAAGCGTCAATCAGATGCGCGTACTTGCAACCGCCCAAGAAGAAAGGACCAAAGGGCTTGCGCAGTGCTCGAGTATTGCACGCGCTTCGGAGGATCGACGACGATGCGGCGTTACAGAGTCCTACTAGCCCTACGAGTCCGAACGGACATGGTCCATTTGGAAACTGGCAATGGAGCGCTGGATCCCCAACTTCGCAATACCAAAGTCATCATCAGCATACGAGATTGCCGGACGCAGCGTACGGAGTACACCCAAGCGTTGCGCCTGATCAGCATCCTTACTGCCAGCATGTACCGACAGCCATGCCACAGCAACAGCCTCTTCCTCAAGCATTACCTACGTTCAAGAGAGAGCCCACCCAGCAGTCGAGCTGGACATCCTATCCCGCACAGTCTGTGGCTAGCAATAGTCCCACGGGCAATGGGAGCATACCGCAGATGCTATCACCCACTACATCAGAGGTCTACCATGGCCGCGCACTGTCAGGCGAGACATTGCTCCCTTACGTCGACCTGTTCTTCAAACACATGTATATCATCATGCCTGTCATTGACAGGACTGTCTACCTGGATCCCGCGTTCTACACCAACACCAGCTGTCTGAGTCGTGACGTTTACTGCTTTTTATGCTCGCTCTGCGCTGCTACCATCGTTCAGCTTGATGATTCCATTCCACAGCCCCCATCGCCTCATCCAACGAAGAAGGCAGATCACCTTTTTGCTGAAGAATGTTTACGAGAGCGGAGGACATTTGATTATGTGGAGAGCATGTCTACTCTGAGCATCATGACTTCTTTCTTCCTATTTGCATACTATGGCAACCACGAGAAGCACTTGCAGGCTTGGCACTATCTACAGGAGAGCATCACCTTCTCGGAAAACTTGAATATGGACGACGAGCTGTCCTATGAGAAGCTGAACCCGGTCGAAGGGCAATGGCGACGACGCTTGTATTGGCTACTGTTCATCACTGAGCGGGCGTATGCCGTACAAAGGAGAAAGCACACCAGGTTACATGCCTCGGTGACATTGCCAGCAGTGTTCGAAAGCGAAGATCCTCAACTACTCAATGGCTTTGTCAATCTAGCAAACCTCTTCAGCGCAGTCGACGACTCTTTTGTCAGCGCTTGGCGGGGATCCAGAAGAGCTAGTCTAAATGATGAAGCCTGGCTTGCACGGACACAAAAGCAGCTGGACGCAACTGCGGACTCAATTGGAACGGCTGAGCTGACGGAGACTCAGCACCTTGACATCAGCATAACTCGAGAATGGCTCCATGTTCTTGCTTGGCAAATGGGGGTCTCCAATGGCCTGATATGGGGTCAAGGTGAAGGCGGCATGAGGTTGGACTACCCGGTCGAGTTAGCCAGAAAGGTCGTAGAGATCACATCAAAGGCCAGCGCGATGGCTCTGGATAGCCATGGGATTGGCATGGTAAGTTGTCACGCCGTCTAGTTCTATGACCCACTTTGCTGATGTAATACACAGGAGCAGAAACTCTCCGACATTGCTGGCTGCCTTGCGGATGTGCTCAAATGTACAGCTGGTGATAGTTCGGCAACGTTCTTGGAGGGCAAACAATACCTCAACATACTGCTTAACAAATTGTCCAGTATGCGCGGCAAGGAATCACGATACCTCAAACCACTTATGGCGAAGATGGAAGGCCTCATCGATTACGAAGTGAACAACGTCACCCTGCCTCTGCCCAACCAGCCAGCACCGCTCTTCTCCGAAGCGAACACGCAGCAAATTCCTACGATCTTTGCGCCGAGCAGTCCACGGTGGAGCATGACAGACTCGGTCTCTATGCTCAGGACGCTGTCTATGTGCGGAACATTAGGTATACCAGGCATCGCGGTGCCAGAAGAGTGGGATCAGCGCCGGCCGAGTGGCCGCATGCTGGAGAATAGTGAGCTTGAAGTTTTGCAGCCATGGTTGGCACAAGGCACGGCGTGAAGACTTTGCCGGCTCACAAGTTGCTGAAAACAGGCTTCACTTCCGTGCCGCATCCGAGGGGCACTTTCAAAACAGCCATCCGGACATCATTTGACACAAAACCACTAACTTCCACTTTGACTCCTCATTTCCACTTCTGCCGCGGTGTCACCGCAACCATGAAGCACAATGGGCTTGGAGTTCGATTACGGCCATGCGTGGAGAACAACACATTCATGGCGGAATTCGGCCCCGGTCCTGAGCTCGAGGGCGGCCCACACCACACTCCAAATGCTAGTACTTTCGTAGTAGCATCGTCACGGCAGGCTTTCGAGGTCTTTGTCCGACTTGAGACGTCGTTTATGCCACACAGCGCCCAGGTCCTCACCATCGAGATCGAAGCTAAGTCGGCTCTGAAGCGAGACTCAAAAGAGAACGAGACACAAACCTGGTCAATACCCCTGTGTAGGAGGCGTACAGGATTGAAACACAATCGGGATATCGATGCTGAGTCCGCTAAAGAATACTGCTTCTCGACATATGTATTCTGGACCAGGGACAAATCGCCTTGCAAGTTCAGCTCCGCCTCTCATCCTTTCTTGGTACCTGAGGTTGGCGAATGCATCACTGTCCGCTTCAGAAGGGGCAAGTTGCTGGACATTGAGCCACGCTTACCCATGAAGGAGAATGATACCAACCCGCCAAGATCTCCGACCGAGACAGAACTCGCAGGTCCGACAATCATCGATGAACGGTGGTTCAAGAAGCTCGGAGGCAGGAATGGAAAGCCGATTGAATTCGAATTCGAGATCTGTGCTGAAGACTTTTCTTCGCCGACACTGCAAAGCAAGGTCATGGAGGCGCGATGTGGACGCTCCGCACTCGAAGCTGACGATTGCGACGACGACGAAGGCCATGTCGCCATCAAACCTGAAGAGCAGCCAGACCTGCTTGAGGGGCTCATGAGGGGGCGCAATGAGACAAGGACTGATCAAGTTCAGCCTGCATCGACGGATTGTTCACTCAAAGAGACGGATCAAGACATCAGAGCCAAGTATGGACCACCGCCCACCACAGATGCTGGTCACTGTACGTTGCGCCCGTCAAACGGTAGAATAGTCAGCGCAAAGTACGACACCACGTACCACATTCTCGATGATTATATCGGCCCGGCTCCTGAGACATCAACCACAGAAGTTCAAGCTGAGATGCCCATGGCGATGAAGAAGGTGGGCTATTCGCAATTTTATCCGCTTGACAATAATGGACAACCAATCAAGTCAAGAGGTCGTCCCGTTGGCTGGCGAAAAGCCTATCATTCTCGTGAAGCACACGGGCTGGAGCCTTATACAAACAGCTCGACGCCCAAGGGGGACGCTTCGCGTGGCCACGAATCGCCCGCAAACGTGAATCGCCCATTACAAGGTCAACTGAAGGACACCGATGCTCCTGTGGGAGCAGATCCAACGGCCTCTATACGACACGCCGTGGCCAACCGAAAAGTTCTTGACCAAGACCACAGGTCTGTGCTGGTCAGAAAGGCCTCAGATCGTAATGAGGATACCGAGCTGTCCCAAGAACCTTCATCTGACAGGACCGACTCGAGGGCCATGAAGAAGGCTAAGCTGATGCTGGAGTTGGAGTGGGACGAAGTGAAGGTCAAGCAGAGGGAAATCAGCATCAGGAAGAAGTTACTGGATCTTGAAGAACGGTATTAGGAAGGACACACCTACGACAAAGTAATGTAAGTCAGCATGGTCCATTTGCCTAAGTCAGCGGTAGCACACATGACTCCATGGTCGAAAAATCATAACCCTTGCTGGCCATGCGCGATGTCCTTTCGCCCGAAAGCTAGATTCGATTCAACAATCTTGGTGCATTGCCTACATTTGATCACATGCAAGGGTGCGTTCGTCAGACGTACATGGTTCCTGGATCGGCGGATGCATGTCGTCGCTATACCTGCATACAGCGCCAACCTTTCAGCTTCAAGCAAAGCTTCCTGGAGAGCCTCAGGTGAAGAGCGCGCGGCTCGGCAGGATATCAAGACCTCGTGCGTGAGTTACTGCGCTTTGCTTCGTGGTATGTCACAATTCCAGCCGTTTGATGGACTTGACGACAGGTGAGACGTCATTTAGAAGGCTTCGGCAATCCAACTTCAAGGCGTAAGCCGCTCAGACCTTACGCCGACAGTCCAGAATGTGGTTCTACCAAAACAATTGCAGCCAGTGTTTGCACGCACACCCCTGGTCTCGGATGCCGCCCTTCGAGATTCACTATAGACAACGTACTGCCTATACTAACGGCGATGCACGTATGGAGGTAACTCTCTGCTCTGCATCATACCACGGCTAAACCTAGGATATGCTTGCTGGTCATACACCTGGTGCCGCAAACGCGCCAAACGAGCTCAGGGAACAAGCTGTTATCAAGCGTGAACTGGGTACACTCTTGTCGAATACTCGGGCTGAAGATGTGCAGTGATTCTGGTATCTTACCCAAGTTGGGACGCCAAACCAACCAGAGACCACGCTCACGGCTCCACAACCATCTCGACCTGCTGAATCCACACGCCTCACCGTATACATGTACCCGCGGTAAAATTGTGGAGTCACTGCCAAAAGCGGGTACCGTATAAGCCAGATTCGGCACTTGCTGTTTTCTGCTTGCCCATCAGATGTATCCCGGATCAGAGCTCACCTTTGTCAACGTACAGAATCCTCACGATGTCGTTGCACCATCACTTCGTCACAAGATTCGATCAAGAGCAACCTTCCACACCCACGAATGCCGCCTCCAGACGACATTGCCGCTGCAGCTGTCGCAGTCGGTGGGACAGTTCAACGTCATTGTCCCTCCGAACACTCCCCATGAGGAAGCAACGAGCAACAAGCAGTCCAGAAGCGCACGGAAGAGGCTTCGTAGTGCCTCGATAGTCGAGCAGGATGGGATTGAGGCGGCGGCAAGGCGGGATACGCTGGAGAACAGGTTATCGACGACGTTCGCAAACGCTCCAGTGCCGTAAGCAAAGTGAAGGGTACTAGGCATCTTCGCGTGTCTGAGACATCTGCTGACCTTGTATCGTACGCTTTTAGGTACGAGCCATGGTACGCTGACGTCCTCCACGTCTGTAAGTTGAGCATTGGAGTGATCGAGCTTACGAGGTTGTGCTAAAAGACTTAGGGAGTGCCGACGCGTTCCCCAAGTACTGGAAGATGACAAACATCGAGTTGATGACCGTCATAAAGTGTTGCGATTTCCAATCATGAATTCAGCGAGAATCGATGACCGACCCTCTGCTATACTATACCGATCTCCTGTCTGGTATCACGAACGCCTACCCGAACGCTCGTCAGGGAACGAGACGTCGGCTCTCCATAGAGTAAGCCAACCTGAAAAGACTTAACGCCGTGTGGCGAAGCTGGTGACGGGACAAGACGATCGCTGGATTGCCCTCGCAAGTTCCGCCGGCAGGGCCTCCAGCGCAATGCTGAACGTCTGAGCATTCGCTAGCTATGTTACGGTGGCATAACTCACAACACACCCGAGCTTCTCGATTGAAAGGACAGAATTATGCCGAGAGATCAACAACGCTCTCGGTGACCCAGATCGCAGACTCAGCGCAGCGACGCGGACCGCTATCCACAAATTTGCTGTCCACGAATGTCTTCTGGGGAATAGAGACAATGCTCTACGAGTACACTTCCCCGGCCTCAAACGAATGCTAGAAATGAAAGGCGGGGAGCCAAGACTCAAAAAAGATGCGCCGCATATGCTATTCGAGGTGTTCCGCGTACATTGCTGAAGGCTTGTCGAGATGTGCGAGCTCAATAATGCGCGCACGGGGCCGATTTCCAAGGATCCCATGGGCCCGACAGACCACGTCAACGAAGCTGAAGGAAACAGCTCTGCACAAACCGATCCGATTGTCAAGCAAGAGGAGTCAGACGCGGCAGCCCTAGCTCGATCTGTATCGTATGAGTTTCCCAACACCGAGATCACGTTGGCAGTCAGTAACAGTCCTCGTAGATTCCTTCGCCAGTCTGCATGGCAGCCACCCCACGTCGAATCGCAGCAGCAGAGTCAATCATACGAAGAGTCTCTGCTCTCTTTCTGGGCAGCCACCAACGCGGAGAGAAACTTCCCTGGATATTTCGCCAACACCCGCAGACTGGATGCTCTCCCTCAAAGCTCAGGCTCAATAGCACCTGCAATCGAGGTATGAGACGGAAGACACGCAGGAGACTGCCCATTAGACACCACGTACCGGAGGTATGGTGATCCAGACCATGTCAGGGGCGCTTCAGCCATCGCCTACAGAGCCATCCCGCGACAGTGTTTCACAGGTCAGGAACATCGTGGGACCAGACATTGCCAAGGAAGATACGTCATTCGCCATCGTCCGGACCTTCCAACATTTTCCCTATACGCATTCATCTTACGAAATACTTTGCACGGTGATGCCTTCAAGGCTTGCCCAGCGTCCGACCGAACAGGACACCTAGTTTGGTATGAGCGTCATCATGTACGAAGAGCCTTGGCACGACGGCTCACTATACGACTTCCGGCATTGTGGCGTGGTCAAAAAGGACAGCTCAAAGCGACCTGGGTCCTTGTCAAAGAAATCGCTGCTGTCGGAGAGGCAGTCATTGCGTCTGGAAGTTGACTCGGAATTTCCCCTCCACCCATCAGGATGCATAAAGACTTCGTGAAGATTCTGGTTCTGGAAACGGACGAGCCTCATCCCGACACTCAACACGAGAAGGGAAGTTTCGCGGATATCTTCAATCATCTCTTCACCAAAGCTGGACAGAGTCATGATCCGCCGCTTGGGGTAGAACTCGATCAACATTTCGTCGTCGATGACCCGGAGCACAATCATCACGGTCACGTTCCTCATGCCTCCGAGATTCCTGAAGACGTACACGCCATTCTCATAACTGGATCCATGTATGATGCACACGGCGATGATCCGTGGATCGTTCAGCTTCGTGAGCTTGTCAAGAACCTCTGGACGACTAGGCCAGAGATAAAGTTCAGCGGTGTAAGCACAGTTTGGTGTCGATTTGCAAGATTGGTGCACTGATAATATCTACACAGGTCTGCTTTGGACACCAGCTACTTGCTCGTACACTGGGGGCTAAGGTTGAACCCACCCCCGGAGAGCGGTGGGAGCTATCGCATACATCGATGGACTTGACCCTGGTCGGCCAAAAGCTCTTCGTCACGAACGACAAAACTCTTACCGTCCATCAGATGCACCAGGATCACGTTACGACTGTACCGTCATCCGAGACCACGGACCTACTCGATGCAGGGACCAAGGTACACGTCTGGGCATCGACTGAACATACGGAGGTACAAGGTCTGTACATTAGAGATCGGCTGTTTACTTCGCAGGGGCATCTGGGATTCGATGAGAACATGGTTCACAGGCAGATTGAGCTCAGGCAGAAGTCTGGCGCCATAGGGAAGAAAGATTTGGAGCAGGTCCGGGAGGCTCAGGAGAAAGCACATCTGGAGCATGATGGTGAGGTTGTGGCTGCGGCAGTCGTGAGGTTCTTCCATGGTGATGATCATGACATAGACTAGCGTCTGGGGTCTCCATCCTTCTGTTCTATTCTGAGCGCAGCACCGACTTTGCACTACCATTTCCTCGTATCAATCATATCCATACCATCAGCCTTGACACCCTCCCACAAGGCGCTCAATCCAGCGGCAACACCACTCTCCAGCGGTCCGCCCTGAGCCTTCTTTAAACTCGACTCAAAGTGAGTGAGCTTACTACTCAACCCCAGAATCACCGCGTCACCCTCCTCAAGAGCAGAATGATACACGAGCCACCTCAACGAAAGCTCATCCATCTCTACTCCTGCCCTCTCCGAGACCCCGTTCAGCTTCTTCACCGCCTCATGCATACTGGCATGATCATACCACTTCACGTACGGCGTTTGCAACGAGAACCTCTTTCCGGCTTGCACACCATCTTCAGTGAAGTTTCCCAACAGGAACCCTCCCCCAAGCGGTGCATATCCAGCGTAATGGATGCCGTGCTTCCGCAGCAAAGGAAAGAGGGTATCTTCGTGACCGCGGCAGAGGAGATTGTACTGGCCTTGGTACCACGAGGGTTTGACGTAGCCCTCTTCGCCTGCGATATCGAGCCATTCCTGCAGCATTTCCGTGCTGAAGTTGGAGACGCCAAGGTGTTTGAAGCGGCCTTGTTTGTAGTGCTCGTTGAGGGCTTTGGCTTGGTCTGCGATGGGTGTGATGGAGTCTGGTCCGTGGCAATATAGAGTGTCGACTTGGCCCAAGTTCAGGACTTTGAGGCTGTTCATTAAGGATTTCTCGATGCGGTCAGGTAATAGGAATGGGTCTGTCATTTCTGTAATGAGGATCTTGGTATTGATGGAAATCTGTTTCGGTAGAGAGGAACGACCGATGATCTTCTCCGATTCGCCATTTTGGTAGCGTGCTGCAGTGTCGATGTGAGTTATGTTATGTTGTTCGAAGATCTTGCTGACTGCCTCAGGGTCGTGTTGGCCAATGTCGCCGGAGATGAAGTGTGGTGGCATGTTGACTGATGGGTTGGATGTCTGGCTCGGGTGTCTGGATTGCGGGCGAAGAGACAATGGTCGAGCGAGCGTGATTGATGTGAAAGTCGTAGAAGCATTGCGCGTGCTGACATACGGAGATCTGGAGGTTAGTGTCTTCGAGCATGTAAGCTTGCGCAGCACTAGGGCGGATAAGATGACTGATCGACATTTGAGACTCCTTCAAGGCAGCTGCATGTTGAGTATTCGTCCGCCGTTTCGTGGTAGCACGACTCAAGTATAGCTGGATGCATCTATAGCGATACGTCTTGGTGCAAGCAGGAGAGACGTTCTTTGGCTGATGACTCAAGCCGTTCGTTTCCGCTTGGTATCAGACGCCCGCAGAGCCCTGTGCACAGTCCTGAAGTAGAGGGCTGTCATGCCTCGATAACATATTACTCATTATTTACTACTGGGTTGTCGGTGTCGGGTGTAGAGCATGAGATATATACAAAGCCCACCCGTCCCACTGATGCCTTGCTTGCTGAGAAATGCCGCAGATGTCGCTAAGCCGTGCGCAAAATGCAAAGTCGCAGTCAGTAATTCATGATATCCCGCCAGAATCCCCAGTCAATTCGACTGCCGTCTATGATATTCGAAAGAGCCCAGAGCCGCCGTATGTCGGAGAGCTCGGGGTGTATCGTTGGTCTGTCAAGGTCGTTTTTTGCCCTTGCTTGTCGTGGATGATGAGGAGCCGTCAGCTCCAGTTATGTACTGTACCAGGTTCGCCAGCGAGACCGGCCCACTTGAAAGATGGATAACGAAGAACCACAAACATAGCGCATTGACGAAGTAGTGCATCATGTACGCATAGGTGACGCCGTATGACGCGGCGTAGATGGCGAATATGAACATTATGGTGTTGGTGAGGAGGCGGATGCTACTACGTCGAGTTAGTATCCTGTTCTTCAATGATAACCTGATATGGGTGACCTTACCGATTCATCACTCGGGGTATCATGTTGTTGGTGCTCATCATCTCAACCAGCAAGATGTAGCCGAGCACGCATAGCAGGTTGTGATGTGTCGAGAACGGCGTAAGCCAGTGTACGGCTAGGTTGTGTATCCAGACGACCAGAACCGGCATATTAATGGGCAGAATCCAGAGCATGAGAACTAACATGGAGTGGGTGTAGTTGTAAAAGTTGTAGCTTTGTGCGGACTGGGTATCCCGAGCACCCTTTAGCGCACGAATGCAGGTGGCGACCTGTACAATGCAGAGGACCATGTAGGCGAACTGGTAAGGTATGACCGTCACGACCATCAAAACCAGTATGCCCGTGGTGACCAGTCGCTGAGTCGCAGTCAATGGCCCTTGGCTTCTCCTGTGCAATGTATTAGCTTCTGCGACAGCATCACACGAACAGTGTCTTACCTATGTTCATCCACGGTTCTTTGCGTCCACGCACGCACGCAGGAGAAGATCAACGCAAAGACGTGCTCCAATATGAGCACGATGTAATTCATGGCGATGCAAATACCGACCGCGATGATGGCGAATAGTGGGACCAAGAACCAGAAGAATGGATCTGAGGTTCCCAGCATCAGGTCGTTGACGGTAAAGTCTATCGTTTGCTCCGATGTGCCGGTTGATGTGCTAAGCAGATGTCGCGTCCAGATGTTGTGGCTAGACTTGGACACCGCGACGCCGAAGAACGTCAAAGCAATGAAGATTGCTGGTAGGGATGTTCTGATGCACTGATCCATGCTTTGCGTGAAGCTCATGAACACACCCGTAGTGTCGTAGACTTTGAACTGTTTTCGCAGTACGAGCGCAACGACCAGCAGTGGGAATGCTGCAAATACCGTGCGATACCTCATCACCAGTTTCCCAGCACTACCGAGCTTGTCGACCTTCAAGGAGACTTCAACAGTGGAGTTGCAGGTGGGATCGGTCCAAAGTTGAAGTGACAGGCCCTCGGTGGCGCCTCCACCTAGCAAGGGAGGTGGCATGTATGGCGACAACCCATGCACATTGATGTTGCCGCCTTTAGTGTTGACAAAGTATTTCGACTCATATGGCTCAGCAATATACTGACGCATGAGTGGCGCGAAGCTGGAAGCGTACTTGTCGCACTTCTTCTGCTTAACTTGAAGTGAGTACGCAAACAGAGTGGAGTGCACCTCTGGGATCTTGATCTCTGTCATCATGGGCCTTTGCTTTGGCAATTTGACCTTGAGACCGCCCATGAGAATTTGGTGATGTCCCTTGTTGACTTGGATCGATGCTGCGGCCGCTTGACTAAACTCGGCCATGACCCAGCCCGGTTGACGCTCTTTCGCCTTCTCGAGTACAGCCACGAACTGGTAGTCGGCAACCGTGTGAAGGTCATACTGTAAATACGAGAATGGCTTCGCATTGTCGAATGCATTGACCGAGGTGTTGGTGGATGCAGGAAGCAGCGACACATCCGAGGCGGCATTCTTGCAGGCTAGCCTAGTAGATCCGGCTGAGTTGCCCGTGGAGTCTAGATTGATGGCGTACGACAGTACAGCGAAGCCGCTCGGCGGTGGAAAGACACTGCACAGCAGTACTGACAGGGTGCCTTCTTCCTCGCCAGCATCCAGAGTCTGATCCGTCAACAAGGTGAATTTGCTGCCCTCGACGAACGGCTGCGCTGGCACGGGCATCACGTGTGCCTTCGTTGTGCCAGTATCACCCAAGGACCGAAGCACAAGTCGCTCGCCGTGCGACATGATGGCAGTTGAGCTGTGTTCCAGGGTAAGGAAGAAGTTCGGCTCCTTCTCCAGCAGTCCTTTTTCAACCACAGGCTCCATGCCAGTCAGAAGTCTTTTTCTGAACGCTCGAATCCGTTCGGGCCGACTCTGCGTCTGGCCTGGCCGCCTTACATCGATCACGTCGAAAATGGCTCTGACCAGGGCTTTCCTGAACTGGTCACACCACATGATGGCTAGATGGTCCATGCCGGTCCATACATTGGGTATGCTCGAAGTGAAGACGGTAAAACCATGTGTGTCTGGCACAAGCGAGGTAAGGCTTGTGTACTCGGACGGAATCATGGTGTCGAGCCCACCACCAGCGACAGAAACCAGAGTCACATCGTCCAGAGGGCTCTTGCCAGCAGTCAAGCCAGAGTAAGCGTCTCTCCAGAATGTGTTGACATCGTTGTACGTCTCGACCATCGCCGGGTCAAAGGATATCGGCGGTCTCGCGTGTGGTGCAGAAAGTGTTATGATGGTGTTGATCGTTTTCTCCTGGTAGTTTGGCATTCGAAGCATGGTCCTGGCTACAACGCCACCCATCGAATGACCAAGTATGATGACCGACTTTGGATCAGGAAGTCCGGGCTCGCGCAGTGAGCGCTGCGGCTGGTGGTATAGAGCCAAGATGTACGCTACTGCCTCATTGAGATACTCGGCTTGGTCCAGGAGAGTCTGTCCGTGGAATGCAATGAGTTCCTCGTTGAAGTCCACAGTGAAGAAGTCCAACGGCCTCTTGCCGTCTCCAATGGCATGTCCATCCATCCGTAATGTGTCGTGAAAGTATCGCGCTGCTTCTGCCGCAATCGGGCGCACCTGCTTGTAGCTGCCGGCATTGCCAGGGATGAACAGCACGGGTATGCCCTTGACGCGAACGTCGTCGTCCACGCCGCCCTCTCGGTACAGATAGAGGGAGTATTTGCTAGCAAAGCGAGTGTGCTCTGTGTCGAAGTCTGCAAAGTGGTTGAATCTCGGCATCATGTAGGACATGGCGCATCCCTTCGGATCCTGTTGTCGGTTCAGAAACGAGTGCACTATCGTGAACAGGAGCAACAGTGCGGCCATGCTCGTCGCAAGCGTGAGGAAGGAGCAGCGCCAAGGAGATGGCAATCGTGCGGCGTGCTGGCGGACGTGGTCGGCGATTGGAGCTGGCGCATCGTGAGGGATGGGGGTCGGTGGGGTTTCAAGCAGCGGATTCTTCTCCAGCGCCGGACTGGAGATGGATGTGCGCATCAACGGGCTATGGCCCTCGACAACCGGCGACACGCTCAGCTCCCTGCTCTGCTTGCGCTCCTGCAACCGCGAGCGACTCCCACTTCCGCCGTCCCGTATCATGTCGCGGCTCTTGACGCTCGCTTTCGCCTTGTCGGAAGCACTCGGGGTCGTGGACGCAGGCTTCGGCCGATCGTCATTGTCGCTGGACGTTCTGTCCCTCATGACATGGGCGCCGGGAGAGAATGGAGTATGCTACCGCCGCGTAGCCGTGTCAGCGTTTGGCGAGCATCCAGCGCGTGGGTTGTAGCGACAGTGTAGGGCAAACAATCGGATCGGATGGGCGCCGGTCTGCCGCAGTCACAGCACACCAGCACAGTGAAAGCGAAAGCGAAAGCGAAAGCGCAGAGTGGGCGTGGGCGTGGGCGTGGTCGTGCTGGAGCGTCAAAAGTGAGCGGCAGGAAGAAGCGCGGTGCGGTTGCGACGGAGCAGCGTCGCAGCAGAGGGAGGGCAGGCTGCAGCAGAAGGAGACAGGCAGCTGTTAGCGGACTCCTCTCGCTAGTTCTCCAGTAATGCTTCCGCCGCCGCGCAATACATGTAGCCTGCAATCATCTCATCAACCAGACTCCAGACTCCCCCGGCAGGCACACGGCATGGAACACTATGCATGGCAATCTGCACGTATTCAACGTTGCTGCCACGCGGAGATGCTGCAATGATGATGACACGCTTGTGTAGCGACGCCGACGCCAGATGCATCGTCTCAGTCTCGTCGCAACTTGCAAGCCTTTGACGTCTTTGCCGACGGAAGCTTGACTACATGTAAACTGTAACTCTGCCACACACATCCTTGCCTTCTCCATTCACACTCCGCCGACTCCGCCTTTGCATCTCAGATCCACGCCGAGCACCTCCGAGCACGCGAGCCGCCTGCAATGCCTCTGCAGAATCGCGACCAACTTGTTCGCCGGCCGCCAAGCAGAGAACGCGCAATCCTGCGGGCCCGGCTACCATTTCCATTCATCGGCCCGCTCCACAATGCCGTGCCCAGCCGTGCCCTCGTGGGACATTATTGTCTTCCAACTTGGGAAGTCACTGTACATCGGCCCCGGCGACGGCGTACAACGTCTTGGTGATACAGATGTGTATACTATTGTCATTGACATCCTAACCTCGGTGCCTCTCAGACGGGCCACGAAACGGTGAGACTTCGAAAGACAGCCTTCCATCATCACCTCACTCATCTCGCCACTGGCCCAACCCTGACCTGCTCTCTGCTCTGCCGGTCTTGCCATCGCTGTACTTTCTTTTGCGCTTTCTTCTTCTCCCCTGTCATCCGTCGGAAGCGTCCTCGAGCACCATGCTTGATTTTCGTAATCAGATCCCCGGCCCGACCTTTGGTAATCATGCCAAACTGGAGTTGCTCATCTTCTTGGCGGAATTTGTTCAGATAGTCCATTTGACTCTGGGACGCGGGCTTCTTTCTCCAAAAGGCAGACTTCGAGATCATGTCGTACGAGAATGTTTCCGAGGCGAACGTGTCTGCACCGTGTACGGCAGCCTCGAATGTCGCTGACTTCCCTATCTGTCGTGGCCTGGCATATGGTGCCTTCGATGTTGTCCCATCTGGTAGCCGTGCAGTGTACCAGAGCACATACTCATCACTTCCTTCCTTCTTGATGCTCACGTTGGCCCCGTCCAGGTTTGTAAGGATGTACCTGATGTCGTCTATCTGCACCCAGGCAAATGGCGAAATTTTGCGAATCTGTCTTTCTCCCATCGTGTCCTCGATCAGATCGTTGACGCTGTCGTAATCTGTAAAGATGACATCGCCCTTCAGCTCGGGCGGCGGTTGACTAGCAGCCTGCATCGCCTGCTCTTCCCTTTGCTTCTCCTGCTCTTTCCGCTCTTTCAAGCTCTTCATTGTCTTGAAGTCAGCTTCATTCACGAGCTCTTGTGAATTCAGTCCAAACAATGTAGGGGTCGTGATGATTCCTCCCTCAAGCGAGGCTACCATGTCAATAACATGGCAATTCGCTTTCCCTTCGTACTTTCGCAGGCCGCGGCCGACCATCTGAATCAGCAGATTCCTCGACTGCGTCGGCCGTGCCACCAAGATACAATCAATATTGGGTATATCAGTACCTTCGGTAAAGATCCCACAGTTGAGGAGCACAGGATACTCGCCATTCTTGAATGCTTGCAGCCGCTCCGCTCGTTCCTGCGCATTTGTCGAGCCTGTTATGTACTGTGCTTCGACGCCATGCTGACGGAACACTGCAGTGAGATCTGCGACATGTGTGAGATCAACGCAAAATACCAGGGTCGATTTCCGACTTCCTCCCTTTTCTAGCCACGCCCTGACTGTGATAAGATTGGTCTCTGGGTTATTGACAGCCTTGCTCAGCGCTTTCGACTGGAAGTCTCCACCTGCGACCTTGACTTTGTCGAGATTCACGCCCGTCTTGACAGTAGTGAAGATGGCCTTGGCAAGGTATTCGTCCTCTATCATCTCTACATAGTCCCTGGATATCGTGAGTAAGAGGGACATCAGCAACGAGTATTCACTTACTTATGGTACACAATGTGGTCTATCGCAGTGCCCAGTTTTAAGCCATCATGTCTGGAGAGGGTAGCAGAGACTCCAACAAGCGCGGTCGGGCCTAGGTTATTGGGATTGGCCAAACGAAAGTGCTCGAGAATTGTCATGTAGCTCCCAGCTACGATGTGATGAGCCTCGTCCACTATGACCAGCTTGAAGCGTGCTGGGTCGAACTTTTGGAGACGTTCTGCAGAGCGCGCCAGCGTCGGCACAGAGGCGAGGGTGATGTCTGCGAGACCAGATGCTTTGCTGTTCGCCATCTCGATCTCCACAGTCTTGTCTGGGTAGAGCTGCTGGCAATGTCGGGCAGCCTGCTCGATCAACTCACGACGATGCGCGAGGATGAGGGTATGTGTGGCATTCTTGGATGGAGCTGGTACTCGATCTAACAGATGGCTGAAGATGACAGTCTTCCCGCTGCCAGTGGCAAGTGAAATGCCCAGTCTCTTCTCTCCTCGCGAAAGATGATCGAGGACGGCTTGAATGCTGGATTCTTGATAGTCGCGCAGCTGGACCGGTCCAGTAGCAGCCGATATCTTGCATGTACTGCTGTATCTCATGCATCGCTGCATGCAGCCAGGTTGATCAACCCATGATCTGGGTACGATGCTGCGCCGGCGGGCAGCCGACGTTTGCAATGTCGCACGGGCGATGGGCAGTCTCTGAGCAAGGCGAACGATAGGCAAGGGCCGCCACATGAAGTTGATGAGATGTGGTGATGTCGATGGGAAGAGACGTGGCAGTTTCGTGTTTCAGTCTCGTCGCGTAGAATAGTCTAGAACTAGAACTACTGAGCCCAAACAGCGCTGACTGATCAAACCTTCATGTTCTGCTTCGAAAGGTAACACGAAGAACGTCACGACCGTCGATCTCCAGTCGCTGATATAACGTCCGCGGCGCCCTCCTGCCCTGTGATGGACTCTTCGTCGCCTTGGGAGCAGCACGACGGGAGCGAAGATGAACAAGGAGAATCAGACTCGGACAGGCAAGGACAAGGCAAAGGCTCTCCAAGCCAAAGTCGACGACCTCACCACACTGCACTCGGGGCTCGACAGGCAGTCGCAACGCTCGTAAGGACCTTACCATCACGGGGCCGACTGCTCAACGAGTCAAACGCAGTACTCGAATCCAGCGAAGGCAAATCCGGCAAAAAGAAATCTCGTTCCTCAAAAGAACCTGGCCCAAGGATCTCCCGCCAACCCAAAGGCCTCCACTCTCGGTACCCTAAGTCAAGGCGGAGAGAGATAAAGCAAAATCTCAGCCGAGCATATCGCGATCTTCTCAATGCCGATATCGAAGATGCACGGCGGCGGTCGAGCGGCAAGGCAGTATCGCTAGACTCTTCGCAGATTGGACGATCGTACTGGACTGCGCATGAGAAGGACTGTCTTTTCCGCAGAATCGAGCGCACGGGGCTGCGTGATCTCAAGGATTTAAATCAAGCGGTGCCAACGAAAAGCGATGCAGAAATCAAGGCCTACTTGCTGCTACTTGACGAAAGTCTATCAAGCTCTGCCACTTACGGTACTTCTACTGAGCAACTTGACATGAGCGACGTGCCAGCAGCCTCTGAAGTCCCATCTGACCTCGAGTCTGCTCTGGACGCTGCTGCTACTGCACTGGAATGCCACGTCCACGATCACGATGTCAAAGCTGAACAGAAGGTAAATGGCGATGTATGGCTCATAGATATACAAGCTGCCGATCAAATCGAGCTGGAGTATGAAATATCACATGAGCAACAAGGTAATGCTGAGAACGAGCTAGATAACACATCTGCTGCCGCCGGACATGCGCCAGCTCCGGCGTCTTTAGCTGCAGCCACCAAGCCGGAAAGCCTTCTCCGACCAGCTGCCTTGCTTGAACTTTCTAGTAACCTCTTCATGAACAACGGTGAGGATGAGGAACAGAACTGGCATCACCTCGATGCGCTCTCAACAGACATCGACGGTCCAGCCATGTTCAGATCGGCTTTGACAGACTTACACGACCTTGCAATCGGTCTTACCCGCCGGCTTGTGCAAGTTGTCATCTTTCAAGCCATGTCGAGGCTTCGCGCTGAAGATTCAATCAGGAAAGACTGGACCCCATCTGCGAATATACGTGATGCTGATGTGCATTCTGCCCTGGATCTGCTCAACATGCCACGAAGCGGGGAACGATATTGGGCAAGCTGTGCGCGAAGATGCAGGGTCGATGTTTATAGCGAGTCAAAGAAGTTTGCGGATGGTAGACCAGGCACAAAGCAGGGCCGTCGGTTGACCTTCGACGAAGTCGAGACAGAGCTTCGGCTGGACTTGCCTCACATCGACACGGACGGCAACGTGAATAATCACTTCGATGCCGAGGATGTCGATGAGATGCTCCGCGACGATGAAATGTTCACGGACGTCAGCGAAGTGGACAGTCCTCCAAAGGACAACTCAGAATATGAGGAGCCTGCAAAACCCACTCGAAGGCGTTCGAGCAAGCGGAAGCGTGCTTTAAGTCCGGCAGACTTCTGCCGTGTTGAGACTGCGTACCTTGAAGCAGTCGATCGAAATACACGTACCACGGAGGAGATGCGATTGCGGAAACTGCTGCGCATCGAAGCTGTGGATGATGCCGATGTCTCGCGCTCATTGCTAGCTTCCGAACCTGGTCCTGTTCCCGCTGCTTTGATTGGCGACTTGAAATGGCGTGAGAGAGTGGAGTACGAAGCCGAATGGGAACATTTGCAAGGACATGTTGGCCCCGAGGCATTCCATCAAATGGCGTTGGCAGGGAAAGCCGGGAGACAGCGAAGAAGAATACTCCATGCAGAATTGCAACGGCGTCTTGGAGAAGATATCGCGCTTCCTTTGAAACCCGAGGATGAACTCGCAAGTGAAGAAGAACAGGATATAGAGGAGGATCTTGATGATGGTGAAGACGAAGATGAAGTCTCTTCTGACCACTCCGATGAATAACCACGGACGTTGAGTCTACGATAACAAATGAGCCAGCCAGCAACACTCGAGGGGACGACAACGCCGGATCAAGCGAGAGGTATCACGACATCAAACGTCTTGAGCGAGCACGGGGCAACATTTCCCATCCTTGCGATCCCCGTGGAGTTCCCACATCATGCACAACAGCGGATCTCGATGTGTGGGATGCCGATGTTCTACCATGACCATGTGCCACCATGCGACCGACGAGTGCTTCAAGAGCCGTGTTGATTGGTATCATCTCAGCCGACAGACACACGCCGAAGTCAACGCCAAGGTGATTCCGGGTTACCGTGAAGGGAAACTCAAAAGCCGTACAGAGGGTATATATACGCCAGATATTCCCAGTCTCAACCTGCTACCACTCATACCAAAGTACTTTGAAGGACCGAAGGCGTTGTACCAAGAACCATGAGCCCGGAAGAACACAAAGCAAAACTCGCGAAGAGTGGCGTTCGGGTGGTTGACTTTGCTATCGATCGCGTTGGTGAGCCCAGCTCACGTCACTGGCTGACCAGAATGCTGACAGGCGATACAGAACGAGTCGACAGCCGTTCAAGTAAAGATCGAGCGCAAACTATCGACCATGTCGAAGATGTGATGAATCCAGAAGGTGGAAGCAAGAGGTCAGGACTGTTGTCGAAGGTCTCCTTATCGGGGTCTAGCGCCAGGTCATGAGTGACACTGTCTCGTGGCCAGGTCATCAGACGCCTAGCTCGGCGACAGTAGTGTTGAAGGATCGGAGGCGTTCGTTGCCTGGAGCGAGTTCATCAGCCTACGGAAGGTGTTCTAGGATACAATAGAGAGACTGGCGTTACCGTGGACCGGTCAAGGAGGAGGATACTTCCATTCACGGGAGGGACATCTGCTTCGGGATGTCAGTACCGGGCACAAGACTGACTTGAGGGAAAGGATGAGGTTTTGATTTCGAGATACCCATATTGTCCGACAAAGATCCATGTAGCGATCATGTGCTCACCGCCACTCATAGCGCTGTGTGACCAAATGATCTCATCGCACCCGTGTCACTCACGTTATTGCAACTTACTAAGCCTTCTCTTAAGCTTCGCCGATTGACCAATACCTGAGCCAAACAAATCATCACAAAGTGACCCACAGTGCTCACAATCTGACTCAGCACAGCCGCCAACATGTCAGGCAGAGACCAAGACGACTTCAGCGAGCAGCTAGCTGAAGGCGCCGGCGAAGCAGCCGGCAACGTTGGTATCACACCCTCCCTTGCCGTGGGAGAGTGAACACCGCTGAACCCGCCACGCAGAGAGGACCTACGATGACGCGAGCGAAAATGTCGAGCAAGGCTACGAATACGTGAAAGACGCGCCTGAAGAGCTGGGTCGCGCGGCTGTCGAAGGCATCAAAGACGCCATTGAGACTGTTGTGAACATGCCAGAGGAGATCGGCGAGTCGTTCGAAGGCGCTGCGAGTTGGACTGGCGAGCAGATGGGAGAGGTGGAAGAGAATACCGGTGAGGCTGTGGATGATGTGCAGCAGTACGGCGATGAGATTGGTGATTCGTACGATCGGGGTCGCGAGGAGGGAAGGTGGGACGACTGAGCGTATGGTGTGCTTTGCTGCCATCTAAACAGCAGAGATGCCGACGCCAGTATAGCAGAGGGCCATGAAGCCGTGACTAGAACCGCAGGATGGCTGGACTGGTCGTTCACATCGGCAGGGTGATAGCAACATAGGTCCTGCGGCCTGGCCAATGCCATCTCCCTCCTCGGACAGTCCTGGCTATCAGATTCCCGTGCTCAACTGACTTTCACGCATGAAGCACCAGATCCGCTCTTATGTTCACGCTGCTCCCCTCTTCCAAGTGTCGCGCTCCTTACTCTCCTTGTTCTGGAAGTTATGCTCGTAATCAAGCCCATCGAATGTCTCCAGTTGTGTTTCCTCTCTTTCTACAGCTGCTCTTGCGACTGTTTACCTGACGGGAGTGATGCAGGCCCCGCGTCCAGCGGTTGCCAGCGAGATGCGACCACTTCGTCGACCTTCGGAGAACATGTAAAACATGGAAAAGGTCGCCGTGATACGCGGGAAGTAGGGGCTCTGGTGGGCAGGGAAACATGGAAGATCCAGTGCTTGTGGTTCCACTAAGGCATCCATATTCAATCCCGCAAAAGGGTCGGGACAATCTAGGGAAGTCCAAGTCTAACTCGGAGGTCCTCGAAATCGAGAAATACCTCTACCTACGTCGCGCGTACGCTATACTACTTGCTATCCTACGATATATACGCCGTTCGAATCGCCTTACTATCGCCGTTCGAGCGTACCTCTTTTTACGTTCGTATAACCTCTATCGCTTCGGCGCTACCTAAGGATACCGATTTCGATACTACGACCTAGCGCGTACCGAGTCGACTATATACCCGTACGATACCTATACCGATCGATTCGCCGTACCTTAGAGAGCTACTTACGCTATATATTATATAATATAAAGACGTCGACGTCCGGCGCTACGAGTACCTACCTCTAATATAAGGCGGACCGCTTTATAAGGGTGAACGTAATAGCTAGCTAGACCCTTTAGCGAAGCGCCTAGAGCTAAATAGCGCCTAATAGCTATCCGCGTCGCTAAAAGTACGCTAAGACGATACTACTTTCGATTATAATATAACATCGCGACTAGTAATCGATAATCCGGTAAAATCGTATCTAGAAAATATATTAAAGATCAATTATACAAAGTCTATATAACGATATAACGAAGATTACGATCTAGATAAATTACGCCAAAGAAATATAAAACGTCGTATTGAGCTAGATTTACCCTCCCTCGTAGATACGGTACTATAACGACTTTACTTTATACTTTTAAATATACGAGCTTCTTAAGCTCGTCGTATAGAGAAAGCTCGAAGAAAGACCTCTCTATATATTAGGTATTATTATACTACTATTATCGAGGAGGGTAAGCTACTACTAGATTAGCTATTTAGCGCGCTTTGCCTTTAGACTCTCGTAGGCTCGGTCTTTTAGCTTACTAAATAATACCGAATACCTAACGTACTTTACTACCGAGCGGGCTACTTTTACTAAGAACTATACACTTCTATAGATATAGCTATAACTATAACTACTATTATAGCGTATATTGTCTTTAAACGAGGCCAAACTGACCTTAGCTGTCTAGGCTACGAAACGCGACGCGATAATTACGAAACGACTTGCTATAAAGGTATACGACGCGTCTCGAACTATACTAGGGTATCGATTGAATAGACGACCTCCTCGGGGTGACTACGAGCCTAATTCGAAGACGCTTATAGAGCTAGAAGAGAGGGTGATACTTAAGTATATACTCGAGCTAGATCTTAGAGGTTTCCCGCTATTAAAGGCTAGTATACGAGTAATAGCCAATTTACTACTATAAGAGAAGGGTCTTAAGCTCGCTAGTGTTAATTAGATAGATAGGTTTATTAGGCGATATCGTGAGCTAAAGGTTTGTATAACACGTAGATACGATCGTTAGCGAGCTCTAATAGAAGATCTAGACGTTATTGAGAAGTAGTTCTTACTTATACGTAATATAAAGGAGAAGTATAGTATCCTTAACTAGGACACCTATAACTTCGACGAGATAGGGTTTATAATAGGTATTATTACGTCTTAGAGCGCCGTTACGGGTTTAGAAAGGCGTAGTAGAAAGAGGAAGGTCGTTTAATAGGGCAATAGAGAATAGGTAATAGTAATTAAGACTATCTATATAGACGGAATAGCGCTCCTACCCTACGTCATCCTTATAGGCAAATAGCACATTAGTACCTAGTACTAAGACGGCAACTTGGGTCTAGACTAGACAATCGGGCTAATAGAGAACGGCTAGACTAATAATAAGTTCGGTATACGGTAGCTAGAGCATTTCTAGAAGTATACTATAGCTCGTACGACTAGGGTATAGAGACTACTTATTATCGATAGCTACAAGAGCTATAACTCGAAGGCATTCTAGAACCTATATAAGGAATATAAGATCTTGGCCCTATATATACTATTGTACGCCTCGTACTTACTCTAGCTATTAGATATAGGTTACTATTCGCCTTTAAAGAAGGTATACGGTACCTTACTCTTAGGCTTAGTACGCTAGCGTATTATTTATATCGATAGAGTAGAGTTCCTACGCGCCTTCCGGGCAGCCTATAACGCTATATTTAGATAGGAGAACATCCTATCGAGCTTTAGAGGCGCTAGTTTAGTTATATTTAATCTATAGGTAGTAATAGACAAGCTTAATATTAAGCTACGTACGCTAACCCCTCTAGCTCCGGACTCTACCCCTTAGGAGTCGAAGGCACTACGAACTATAAGAGAATTCGACTCTTAATCGATACTAGTAACGAACAAAATACGTACCCGGGTAGGTTTATCACTAAACTCGTTATAGAAAGGGGTATATTAGCTTATAAAAGGGAGTAGAGAGATAGCGCATTAGATAGCTCTTATACGAAGCGAGATTAGTAAGCTACGTAAGTCTAACGAGGCCCTTATATAGCGGAAAGTACAAAATTGTAAGTATATTTAGTCTAGAGGGTCTCTAACCTTCGATAAGGCGTCGTAATTAATACCTCTAGAGGATACTAGGAGGTAGGAAGTAAGTAGAGAGTCGCTAGATAGTGTTCGGCTAGTACTAAGGCTACGACGCTATAAGCGATATAGCGAGTATAAGGGCGCGCGTACTATAGGGTCCGAATGAGATAGTTGTTGTTCTACGAAGCTACGAAAGAGGAGCGCGAGGCGCGGCGAAGTTATAAAGCAAAGCTAAGCCGCGCTAACCCGATGTAGAAGGTCCTCGGTTCAGCCGGGCCGACGTAGCTATAGTGAGGGGTCGCGGGCTACCCGTGACAGTACCCCCCCCAAAACACGCCTTAGTCCTCTAAGCGTTATTTACCTTATAAGGCCACTTGCCTATCGAGCTCTATAATCGCGCGAACGCCGAATCATCCTCTAGTGCCCTGTCGTTATCCGATAACATCGCATTCGCTCTATTAAGACTATCCTCGACCGGCTTCCTTCGAGAAACATGTTACCTAGTTAGCTAGCTTGCCCTAGATCTAAGTCTGTCTTCGGCTCGTACTCGCGTATAATCCTTATGACCAAAGTTAGGTATTATTGTAGGCTCTATAGGCTCTACTCGAGTATCGAATATGTGCGGAGCAGATTCTATTAGAGGTAAGGCTCGAGGCGACTTATTCGTAACGGTGTCTTTCGGAATGACCCTAATCGAGTTAAGCCCGAGTATCTTAGTAGCTAGTAGGGACTAGTTAGATAGAGCTGCGAAGCCTATAGGCGTAGACAACTCCGGCCGGTTATAGTAAAAGTCTATAATAGCGGCGGCTACGTGTTTAAGTATGTCCTCTATAGGTTACTAGGTCTTACTATCCTCCTCGTTCTAATATCTAGCCCATTTCACCTTATACTATATATCTACTTTGCGTTTGTACCCCTTCTTTACCTTGCCTACCCGCTTACGGGTGTACATATTAAGGATCTTTTCCACCTCGTATATATACGTAGGTGCTACTACTATATCGGCTGCTACATTAGCCTCGGTAGTGTTAGGTTCGATAGTTATTAGTAGTAGCGGCGCTAGATGCTGCCCCTTAAGTAGTAGGAAATCGGGGTGGTCGGCTCGTTATAGTAGTAAGGTATAGAAGCAGTTATTAAGTCCTACTAGAGCGTCTAATAGTTTTAGTCGATAAGAGAGTCTAGCCGGTATAACTTCCGTGATCTAGTAAGGGCCGGTATATCTCCTGTCTAGCTTCTTAGATAGTCGAGTCGTACGGATGTTCTTAGTACTAAGATACACCTAATCACCTACCTTATAGTCTAGAGGAATACTTCGGTAGCGGTTTGCTGTCTCTACTTAGAGAGCTTATGACATTCGTATATTCTCTTAAAGGTGTTTATGAAGCTCGTAAATTCGACGTATAAAGGTTTCTACTAATCGCGCGTCTAGTCGCTAGAGAGTGGTCAGTCCTCCCTCCTTTCTAGCGTTTAGGTCAACTCGCTCTATAAACTTAGGGTTATATCCTAAGGTAGCGTAGAACGGCGACATACTAGTAGTCTTAGACAGGTGATTGTTAATCGCGAACTAAGTAAGGCATAGCCATTCTGCCTAGTTATCCTATACCTCGTTAGTAAATATACGGAGATACTGTTCTATCGCCTAGTTAGTGCGTTCTAACTGTCTATCAGTTTCTAGGTAATACGAAGAACTTAGCTTACGATTTGTACGGAGCATCTTATAGAGTTTCTTCTAGAAGGTAGCAACCTACTGCTTACTACGGTCTGATATAATAGTGTTAGGAAACCCGCGCCGACAGAACATATGTTTAAGGAAAAGCCTTGCCGTATTCTGTGCTGTTCTTGCGCTAATAGGGATCAGCTCGACTTCCTTAGTAAGCCTATTAGTGACGGTTTTAATATTGTTATAGACTATGCCGTTAAGAGTGCTATCTAGGAGTCCGATAACGAAGTCGACTATAATGTGTTTCTAAGGCCGATCTAGAATAGGAAGTGGCTGTAGTAATCCTAGTGGCTAGGAGTATAGAGATTTTGTTATACGGTAGGTACGGCAATTCGCGGTGTATCTACGTACGGATCTCGCTAATCTAGGCTAGTAGAATTCACGTGCTACGAGTTTATAAGTACGAGCTCGTCCTAGATAGCCTACTACTAGAGCGTTATAGTTTATCTTGATTATCCTAGTCTATAAAGCTTAGTTATTTGGTACCTATAAGCTCTAGCCGTCGTATTAGTTTTGAACATATAGCAGGTCGCTATCTACTTTATAGTGTACTAGGTAAATCTTCGCTCTCTATAGTAGTATAGGAGTACGGTCTTTCTATAGGTCCTTAATCGCGGTCTTAAGCTCGTTATCGGTTACGTACGCCGTCGACATTCGATACTCGAGTTCGGCTTCCCGCTAACTTTTACGCGTCGCCGGTTATTTAGTAGGCGCATCTCGTTCTATAGGCATAAACTCTTTAGCTTTAGGGTTTAGCGGTACTAGTTCCTCTTCTTCCGGCGTATCTTCTACTATTGCCTATAGTAAGGCGATCTTAAGGAATCGCTTAGGAGGTAGTAATGTCTAATGCTAATGCTAGTTCCGAGGGTCGTCTACCCCCTACGGAAGGTCCTAGCTACGTCTCGTTAGGCTGTCTAGCTTTGTACCTTGAAGTCCTAGACGGTATATTATCTTGAAGTTGAACTGTAATAAGAACTTAGCCTAACGCGCTTGTCGCCGATTTAGCTACTTTGTCGTCATGAAGTATTCTAGGTTCTTATGGTCGGTATAAATCTTGACTAGCTATAAGTCCTTATTATCTACCTCGTAGGCGAGCTCGGGTCTCTATTCCTCAAAAGCCTTAATAATAGCTAACAGTTCCTTATCATAGATTTCATAATTGCACTCCTATAGACTCAACTTCTTCGAGTAGAAGGCTATAGGATGTAGCACACTATTCTCGTTATACTACGAAAGCACGCCGGCGTTTATAAAATCTAAAGAATCTGTCTCTATTACTGTTTCCCTACCTAGTACGTAATGTGCGAGTATACCGGCTTTACTAAACGTAGCTTTCAAATTGTCAAAGGCTCGTTAGCAATCTAGTGACTATTGAATCCTTCTGTTCTTGTGATTGCTTAGTCCGTCCGACTTGGTCAGGTTTATAAGAGGAGTAGCTATACGCGAAAATGCTTCGATGAATCGCCTATAGAAGTTGGCAAATCTAAGGAAGGCCTAGACATCCTTTAGGTTCTTAGGAGCTTCCTATGTCTAAATACATTCGAGTTTCTCGGGGTCTATCTCGATGCCGTTAGGGGTTATAATTAGCCTAAGATACTTCACCTTCTATTAGTAGAATTCGCTTTTGTCGATGTCTACTATAAGTCCTACATCGCGTAGCTTAGTAAGAACCTTCCGTACGTGTTCAATGTGCTCCTCTAAGGTATTACTAAAGATAAGTACGTCATCTAGGTAGGTTGACACAAAGTCGTCTAGGTGTTCTTATAAGACCTTATTAATGTATAATTAGAACGATACTAGTCCGTTATATAAGCCGAATGGCAACACTAGACACTCGTAGATGCCGTATCGTGTCGCAAACGCTATTAACCACTCGTACCCTTTAGCTATCCGTAACTTGTTAAAGGCTGCTATAATGTCTAGCTTTGTGAAGTACTTCTTACCGTATATACGGTTAAGCGTCTCTTATATTAAGGGAATTGGATACCGGTTCTTAATAGTGATCGCATTCAATCCTCTATAGTCGATATAAACACGCAGCCCACCTCTAGGCTTACGTACCACTAGCACTAGTGTAGGAGACTAGTTCGTCTTTTGCCCTGCTTTCCGTACCTTCCCTTTAGATGTTTGCTCGTCTAGCTATTTCTTAACTACCTCGTTCTCCTTCTTAGCTAGGCCGTAGGGCTTGCGGTATAGTAGCTCTTATAGACTATTAGGCTTAATATAAATCTCATGATCTACGCCTAGTCGGTAAGGTAGGAGTCCTTTATGATCCTTAGCTAAGAAAGCGTCCGTAATATCGTAGTATATTAGCGGCAACTTCTCCTTCGGGTTATGATTGAACTGCTTGTTCAAGAATTAGTCTAGATTATTAGTAGCTATTGCACTTAGCTTAAGCTCTCCGCCGTCGCTCTCACGCCTAGTAGGCATAATGTAGAAGTACTTAGCCCTAGGCCGGTACGCGTACATCCCCTACGCGCGTTAAGAAACGCCCTAGTAGTCTACTTCTTTATCGTCTATGTCTTCTAGGTCATATAATAAGACATTCAGCTCTACCCCTCCTGCTATAAAGCTCGCTACATCTCTAGTAAAGGGCTCTAGTCCGTACCGTACTAGTGCCTACTTCTTCTTCTCGCGGTAGTTTAGGGATTGTACTATTATCGGTGTCTTATTCTGTAGACAGTGACCAAAGTAGTAATCCGACCTGAATGCCACCTCGCCTATCTCCTAGAAGATGTTTAGGTTGTACGCTATAAGCTACGGTAGGCTAAAGACGATATCGTATTCGAGGTCGGTGACGTAGTATAATATTTGCTCGTAATAATCGCCTATAACTACGTCTATAGGGGCCGCGTGTGTAATCTGCCGCGTAGTGGCCGTTCTATCTCCTAGTGTTAGTCGTCGGCTTTACGTCAAAGGGATCAGGGGTATTATGTATTTACGTATAAATTTCTAGTTAAGAAAGAGAGAGGTAGAAGCAGAATCTATAAGGCCTCGAGCCTTTCTCTATTATATTATTACGGGTAACACTATGTGAGGGTATATAGCTAGCTATTACTTATCTAGTACGTATACCGATATCTTAAGCTCCTTACTATAGTCTGTTACCGTCTCTTACGTTCCGTGTCTCTCAATCTTATACTCTTTCTGTCCTAGGAAGTTCGGGTGACCGCTGTCTACTACGCTTAGGCAGCGGTCATGCTATTTCCCTGCCGCGGATCGGCGGCTAGGGAACTGAGGTTCGCGTTCGGATTCGGCGTAGTATTACGTAGACGCGGTAGGCGATAGTCGCTATCGTACCTATATATTAGGTATTTAGGGTTAGTCGATACGTAAGAACCTATACGGTAGCGGTAGTACTTACCCTACTTCTTAAGGTCTTCGCGCTGCTTACGGTTAAGCGTAGGTAGGTTCTATAGATATGTCGGTAGATCCTCCTTCTTCTTAGTACTAGCGTACTATAGTAGGCGCTATACTAAGGTACCTACTACACCGGTAGCGGTACTAGTAACTACGTTACCGTTATTCTAGTTGTTCTAGCCGCTATTACTGTTCGAGTTGCTATTGCCCCGGGGGCGCTCCTTCTGCGGGTATAGTCGATCTGTGTCACGGGCAGCCCGCGACCCCTCACTGTAGCTGCGTCGGCCCGGCTGAACCGCGGACCTTCTGCATCGGGTTAGCGCGGCTTGGCTTTACTTTATAACTTCGCCGCGCCTCGCGCTCCTCTTTCGTAGCTTCGTAGAACAACAACTATCTCATTCGGACCCTATGGTACGCGCGCCCTTACAGTTTGTTCTACCTTACTACCCAGATCGCGGATCTAGGTAAGGGACGCGTAACAACAGGAACAGACAGAACCGCAGAACTCGAGAACGCGCAGAGCCGCATCAGAACACAGAACACGGTAAGGCGCACAGCGCGCAGATGCCTAGAGAACGCAACGCGGCGACACCATCAGCAGGTGGTCGCGCGCTCGTAGACAGTCAGGATACAGGCACCGTCACGCCTCCCCCGAACCCAGACAACATGACTTCACAAACAGCGAACGGCGGCATGCGACCGCCACCTAAGCCTAAGGGCAAAAGCAAGCAGCGCACATCTCTTTTCCCCGACCTCTCCTCTTTTCCTCAGAGTCAGACACAGGACGACAACCGGCGGGTCACAGTAGACACCGGTGTCGCGCTACAACAAGAGATTGATAAAGCTTACCAGAAGGCCTTCGAGCGAGAAGAAGGTGGTGAGATTGACTTTACAGAACTGTTCGAGTTCAAGCTCGAAGAGAACCCAGGCGGCGACCCAGACGAGGTGTATCTATCACTCGACGAGGCAGAACACATTCTCGCATCCGAATACCAGAATGTCACCCCAGACAACCTCACGACCCTTGCATCCCAACACCCGAAGACCACCCACGACTTCGTGCTACAAGCAGTCAACACGGCAATTACTAAGGGCAGACAACTCGATGTAATGGAGCGAGCCAACGACCTCCAGAACACCCAGTACACCACGCTGTACACCGAATACGACCGCATCTACAAGATGCTGCGAAGTGAAGAGCTTGTCACACAGAAAATGGCAGCAGATCTCAAGAGCAAGAAGGATTGCGACCCAGCTAAGTTGCAAGAGCTGGGGAAGAAATACAAGGAAGCCAACAACCTGTGCAAGCAGTTCAGCGAGATCTGCGAGAAGGAGAAGAAGAAGGCACAAGATGCTGAGGCGAAGAACCAGGCCCTACAACAAGAAGTCGATGACCTGAAGGCTCGGCTTGAGGCAGGAGACACCACACAGAACGGAGGTAGGGGCCGCTCAGGCCGCCGACCCTCTCGTTCCCGCCCACGCGAGACCTCACTCGAGCAGCTATTGCGTAGGTATCGCGAAGCTGCTGGTGGAGGGGGCGGTGGTGGTGGTGGTGATAACGATAACGATGGAGACGACGATGACCGTGGCGACAATGGCCGAGGACGTGACAACGACCGTCCGCGACCAGGACCCAACAACAGTCGTGACTCGAGAATGCGCAACACCCGCACCCAGACACCACTGGTTGACCTTCCAGAACGTCTCTTCACCATTGACCGCACCCTCACTCGCGGCATGGAGATCGGCAAGGGTGTGCCCGACCCTAAGCACTTCAAGAACGATGACGACCCCAATTTCGACAGCTGGTACAGCAGTGTTCTCCTAAAGCTGACTGTAGCAACCTTCCGCACTGAGGCAGATGGTCTGCGCTTCGTGTATGGGTGGACACAAGGTGATCCTCAGCGAAGCATCAAGCCGAGGATCCCTGTGCCTGGACAGCAGTCCTTCAACGAGTTCAAGACTGGAGAAGAGTTATTAGACTGGATGACACGCCAATATGGCACACGCAATGAGGGAACCAAGGCTATGGTTGACATTGCTACCTGCAAGCAAGAACAAGGCGAAACCTTTGTAGCCTTCCATGCCCGCTACTCGAAGTTGCGCGCCTGGATGTCATGGACCGATGAGACCGAGCTCATGCTGTTCCGTAACCGACTGAACCGCAAGTACTTCATCAAGACCTTCGGCGACCGCGAAGTCGACCGCCGCCTAGACAGCATGCAAGACGTTATCGAGGAGTGCACCGCACTGGACGAGAGTTTCTACGAGACAGATCGACTATACCCGCAGAAGGAGCGCCCCCGGGGCAATGGCAACTCGAACAGCAATGGCGGCCAGAACAACCAGAACAACGGCAACGCAGTTGCTAGTGCCGCTGCCGGTGTAGCAGGTGCCTTGGTACAGCGCCCACTACAGTACGCTGGTACCAAGAAGAAGGAGGATCTGCCGACACATCTACAGAACCTGCCTACGCTCAACCGTGAGCAGCGCGAAGACCTTAAGAAGCAGGGTAAGTGCTACCGCTGCCGTACAGGTTCTCACGTGTCGACCAACCCTGAATGCCCAATGTATGGGTACGATGGCGACTATCGCCCACCGCGTCCACGCAATACCACGCCGAATCCGAACGCGAACCTCAGTTCCCTAGCCGCCGATCCGCGGCAGGGAAATGGCATGACCGCTGCCTAAGCGTGGTAGACAGCGGTCACCCGAACTTCCTAGGACAGAAAGAGCATGAGATTGAGAGACACGGAACGCAAGAGACGGTAACAGACTATAGTGAGGAGCTTAAGATATCGGCATGCGCACTGGATAAGCAACAGCCAGCTGTGTACCCTCACATAGTGTTACCCGTAATGATACAACAGAGAAAGGCTCGAGGCCTTGTAGATTCTGCTTCCACCTCTCTCTTTCTTGACTGGAAATTCACACGCAAATACACAATACCCCTGATCCCTTTGACGCAAAGCCGACGACTAACACTGGGAGATGGAACGGCCACTGCGCGGCAGATTACACACGCGGCCCCTGTAGACGTAGTCATAGGCGATCATCACGAGCAAATGTTATGCTACGTCACCGACCTCGAATACGACATCGTCTTTGGCCTGCCGTGGCTTACAGCGCACAACCCAAACATCTTCTGGGAGACAGGCGAGGTGGCATTCAGGTCGGATTACTGCTTTGGTCACTGTCTACAGAATAAGACACCGACAACAGTGCAATCCCTGAACCACCGCGAGAAGAAGAAGCAGGCACCAGTACGGTACGGACCAGAGCCCTTCACTGGAGATGTAGCGAGCTTCACAGCAGGAGGAGCAGAGCTGAATGCCTCATCATATGACCTGGAAGACATAGACGATGAAGAAGTGGACTGCCAGGGCGTTTCTCAACGCGCGTGGGGGATGTACGCGCACCGGCCTGGGGCTGAGTGCTTCTACATCATGCCCACTAGGCGTGAGAGCGACGGCGGAGAGCTTAAGCTGAGTGCAATGGCTGCTGATGATCTGGACCAATTCTTGAACAAGCAGTTCAATCACAACCCGAAGGAGAAGTTGCCGCCAATGTACCACGATATTGCGGACGCTTTCTCAGCTAAGGATCATGAAGGACTCCCACCTCACCGACTAGGCGTAGATCATGAGATTCACATTAAGCCTGATGGTCCACAAGAGCCACCATACCGCAAGCCCTACGGCCTAGCTGAGAAGGAGAACGAGGCAGTTAAAAAATGGCTAGACGAGCAAACATCTGAAGGGAAGGTGCGGAAAGCAGGGCAAAAGACGAACCAGTCTCCTGCACCAGTGCTAGTGGTACGTAAGCCTGGAGGTGGGCTGCGTGTTTGTATCGACTACAGAGGATTGAATGCGATCACTATCAAGAACCGGTATCCGATTCCCTTGATACAAGAGACGCTCAACCGCATGCACGGCAAGAAGTACTTCACAAAGCTGGACATTGTAGCAGCCTTCAACAAGTTACGGATAGCTGAAGGGCACGAGTGGTTGACAGCGTTTGCGACACGATACGGCATCTACGAGTGTCTAGTGTTGCCATTCGGCTTGTGCAACGGACCAGCATCGTTCCAATCATACATCAACAAGGTCTTGCAAGAACACCTAGACGACTTTGTGTCGGCCTACCTGGATGACGTACTTATCTTCAGTGACACCTTGGAGGAGCACATTGAACACGTGCGGAAGGTTCTCACCAAGCTACGCGATGCAGGACTTACAGTGGACATCGACAAAAGCGAATTCCACCAACAGAAGGTGAAGTATCTTGGGCTAATCATAACCCCTGACGGCATCGAGATGGACCCCGAGAAACTCGAATGTATTCAGACATGGGAAGCTCCTGAGAACCTGAAGGATGTCCAGGCCTTCCTTGGATTTGCCAACTTCTACAGGCGATTCATCGAAGCATTTTCGCGCATAGCTGCTCCTCTCACAAACCTGACCAAGTCGGACGGACCAAGCAATCACAAGAACAGAAGGATTCAATGGTCACTAGATTGCCAACGAGCCTTTGACAATTTGAAAGCTGCGTTCAGCAAAGCCGGCATGCTCGCACATTACGTGCCAGGCAGGGAAACAGTAATAGAGACAGATTCTTCAGATTTTGTGAACGCCGGCGTGCTTTCGCAGTATGACGAGAATGGTGTGCTACATCCTGTGGCCTTCTACTCGAAGAAGTTGAGTCCACAGGAGTGCAATTATGAAATCTATGATAAGGAACTGTTAGCCATCATCAAGGCTTTTGAGGAATGGAGACCCGAGCTCGCCTGCGAGGCAGATGATGAGGACTCACAGCCAGTCAAGATTTACACCGACCACAAGAACCTGGAATACTTCATGACGACAAAGCAGCTAAATCGGCGACAAGCGCGTTGGGCTGAGTTCTTGTCACAGTTCAACTTCAAGATAATATACCGTCCAGGACTTCAAGGTACAAAGCCAGACAGCCTGACGAGACGCAGCCAGGACCTTCCGCAGGGGGTGGACGACCCTCGGAACCAGCATCAGCATCAGACATTGCTGCCTCCTAAGCGATTCCTTAAGATCGCCTCACTACAGGCAACAGTAGAAGATGCGCCGGAAGAAGAGGAACCAGTACCGCTAAACCCTGAAGCTGAAGAGTTTATGCCTACAGAACGAGATGCGCCTACTGAACAACCGGCGACGCGTGAAAGTCAGCGGGAAGCCGAACTCGAGTATCGAATGTCGACGGCGTACGTAACCGATAACGAGCTCAAGACCGCGATTAAGGACCTGCAGAAAGACCGCACTCCTACACTGCTACAGAGAGCGAAGATTCACCCAGCACACTGCAAAGTGGATGGCGACCTGCTATATGTTCGAAACCAATACGACGGCTGGAGCTTATGGGTACCAAATGACCAAGCTTTACAGACCAGGATAATCAAGATAAACCATGACGCTCCAGCAGCAGGCCATCCAGGACGAGCTCGCACTTATGAACTCGTAGCACGTGAATTCTACTGGCCTGGATTAGCGAGATTCGTGCGCAGATACACCGCGAATTGCCGCACCTGCCGTACAACAAAATCTCTGCACTCCCAGCCACTAGGATTACTACAGCCACTTCTTGTTCCAGATCGGCCTTGGAAACACATTGCAGTCGACTTCGTTGTCGGACTCCCAGACAGCACTCTTGACGGCATGGTCTACAACAACATTATGACCGTCACTGACAGGCTCACTAAGGAAGTCGAGCTGATCCCTATTGGCGCAATGACAGCACAGAATACGGCAAGGCTTTTCCTCAAACATGTGTTCTGTCGGCGCGGGTTTCCTGACACCATTACATCAGACCGTGGCAAGCAGTGGGTTGCTACCTTCTGGAAGAAACTCTGCAAGATGCTCCGCACAAATCGCAAGCTGAGTTCTTCGTATCACCCAGAAACTGATGGACAGTCAGAACGCACTAACCAGGCGATGGAACAGTATCTCCGCATGTTCACCAACGAGGCACAGGATGACTGGGCAGAATGGCTGTGCCTTGCTCAGTTCGCGATCAACAATCACCTGTCTGAGACTACTGGTGTGTCGCCGTTCTACGCCACCTTAGGATACAACCCTGAGTTCATAGAGCGAGTTGACCTGAACGCTGGAAAGGAGGGAGGACTGACCACTCTCCAGCGACTGGACGCGCGATCAGCAGAAACCTTTGTGCGTCGAATTTGCGAGCTTCACAAACACCTTCAAGAGAATATGCGAATGTCACAAGCTCTCCAAGCAGAGGCAGCAAACCGCCACCGAAGCATTCCTCCAGACTACAAGGTGGGTGATTGGGTGTATCTTAGCACCAAGAACATCCGCACGACTCGACCATCTAAGAAGCTGGACAGGAGATATGCCGGCCCTTACCAGATCACGGAAGTTATGCCGGCCAGACTCTCTTATCGACTGAAACTATCAGACGCTCTAGTAGGACTTGATAACTGCTTCCACACCTCACTACTACAACGAGCCGACCACCCCGATTTCCCACCACTTGAAGGGCAGCATCTGGCGCCGCCACCACCGATAACTATCGAACCTGACACCACCGAGGCTGATGCAGCAGCCGATGTAGTGGCAGCACCTACGCACATGTACGAGGTGGAAAAGATCCTTGACATGTACACCCGTAAGCGGGCAGGCAAGGTGAAGAAGGGGCACAAGCGCAAAGTAGATACATGGTACAAGGTGAAATGGGCTGGATATCAGAACGAAGAGGATGGTGAGACCTGGCAACCTGCAGAGGACATGCTTGAACACGCAGCCGCCGCTGTTGCAGACTTTCACCATAACCGGCCGGAGTTGTCTACGCCTGTAGGCTTCGCAGCTCCATCTGACTGGTCCCTACCAGCCACTGAGATACTCGGGCTCAACTCGATCAGGGTCATTCCGAAAGACACCGTCACGAATGAGTCGCCTCGAGCCTTGCCTCTAATAGAATCTGCTCCGCACATATTCGATACTCGAGTAGAGCCTACAGAGCCTGCAATGATACCCAACTTTGGTCATAAGGATCATACGCGAGTGCGAGCCGAAGACAGACTTAGATCTGGGGCAAGCCAGCTAACTAGGCAACATGTTTCTCGAAGGAAGCCGGTCGAGGATAGTCTTGATAGAGCGAATGCGATGTTATCGGATGACGACAGGGCACTAGAGGATGATTCGGCGTTCGCGCGATTATGGAGCTCGACAGGCAAGTGGCCTCACAAGGTGAATAACGCTCAGAGGACTGAGGCGTGTTTTGGGAGGGGGGGTACTGTCACGGGCAGCCCGCAACCCCTCACTGTAGCTGCGTCGGCCCGGCTGAACCGCGGACCTTCTGCATCGGGTTAGCGCGGCTTGGCTTTACTTTATAACTTCGCCGCGCCTCGCGCTCCTCTTTCGTAGCTTCGTAGAACAACAACTATCTCATTCGGACCCTATGGTACGCGCGCCCTTACAATCTGTCTCGTAGAAACTCTCGTCTAGTACGGTGTACTCCTCGATAACGTCTTATATACTATCTAGGCGGCGGTCGACTTCGCGGTCGCCGAAGGTCTTAATAAAGTACTTGCGGTTTAGTCGGTTACGGAACAGTATAAGCTCGGTCTTATCGGTCTATAACATCTAGGCGCGTAACTTCGAGTAGCGGGTATAGAAGGCTACAAAGGTTTCGCCTTGTTCTTGCTTATAGGTAGCAATGTCAACTATAGCCTTAGTTCCCTTATTACGTATACTATATTAGCGTATTATCTAGTCTAACAACTCTTCTCTAGTCTTAAACTCGTTAAAGGACTACTGTCTAGGCATAGGGATCCTCGGCTTAATGCTTCGCTAAGGATCACCTTGTGTCTACCTATATACGAAGCTTAGACTATCTGCCTTAGTACGGAAGGTTGCTATAGTTAGCTTTAGGAGAACACTACTATACTAGCTGTCGAAATTGGGGTCGTTATCGTTCTTGAAGTGCTTAGGGTCGGGCACACCCTTACCGATCTCTATACCGCGAGTAAGGGTGCGGTTAATAGTAAAGAGACGTTCTAGAAGGTCAACTAGTAGTGTCTAGGTGCGGGTGTTACGCATTCTCGAGTCACGACTGTTATTAGGTCCTAGTCGCGGACGGTCGTTATCACGTCCTCGGCTATTATCGCTACGGTCATCGTCGTCTCTATCGTTATCGTTATCACTACTACCGCTACCGCCCCCTCTACTAGTAGCTTCGCGATACCTACGTAATAGCTGCTCGAGTAAGGTCTCGCGTAGGCGGGAACGAGAGGGTCGGCGGCCTAAGCGGCCCCTACCTCCGTTCTATATAGTGTCTCCTGCCTTAAGCCGAGCCTTTAGGTCATCGACTTCTTGTTATAGGGCCTAGTTCTTCGCCTTAGCATCTTATGCCTTCTTCTTCTCCTTCTCGTAGATCTCGCTAAACTGCTTATATAGGTTGTTAGCTTCCTTATATTTCTTCCCTAGCTCTTATAACTTAGCTAGGTCGCAATCCTTCTTACTCTTAAGATCTACTACCATTTTCTATATAACAAGCTCGGTCGACGACGAGAATCACCTATACGTGGTGTCGGCTACGAACCTCTCGTCTAGCTACGAGAGAGCCAAGTATTCTTACGCTAGAGCGTCGTAGGCGCGACGGGCGCGTAGCGTAGGCGAAGCCGCGGCGAACAGAGGACTACTAGCAAAACGGGTATGAAAACTATCCGACGAGCGTGTACTCGTGTCGGGAGCGAGTCCCTCTTCTTTCTACGTGTAAGAAGGGCGCGGAACCGTGGCCTATACGCTCGACAGGACACCTCTAGTATAAGTGCAGAATTTTCACCTCCGGAGACCGCAAACCGAGCGGGCTAAGCGACGAACATTAGACGAGCGGACTACAGAACAACAACTGAGCGGACTATGTAACGGCGTCGAGCGGACTACGAAACAATCTGGTGTTTACTAGCGGGCAATGCGGTAGGTAGGTGGACACGCGACGAAGCCTATAAGGGCCTATTAAACACCCGGTATAGGAACGAGGGTTTTGCCTAAGGCACTGCCTATCCCGCTACACAACGCACCTAGTCTGACATAGTAGATTGCGACGAGGAAAAGACGATAGCCTAAGCAAGGAAAAGACGGCTGTTAGGACGGGGAAAAGACGTATAATGCAAGTGGATTAGTTCTGTGATCGGGGAGGATCGAGGGCAGGGTAATAAGGAACTTTATATTAGTTAGTAGGTAGAAACGCAAGGAGTACGCTGCCCGGCGTGGTGTGTGCCCCGAGCAGACCTGCGAGGCATAGACGGCCGCTTTCTAGAGATAGGCTACGGTAACGCGAAGGGCGTCAAAACCTAGGGCGTAGTGTATACTAGCAGCGACGGCTGACACTGTCTATACAGCCCGAGAGGACGGATGCGCATGTCGGTCAATAGAGAGCACTAAAGGGCTCAGGCCTATAGAGGTGGATATTGGCTTAAGGAGCAAATAGGGAGGGAGGGCGTAGAGGGAAGCTTTTGCTCCGGGCTAACCTCTCGAAACGAGGCTACACGGTGGTGCTAGATAAGTAGGAAAGCGCGGTTAAGACTTGTCACCTTATCTCGTAGCTAGCTTGCTAAATACGATTCCTTCCTTACTAAACGACGCTAGGGGTGAAGGCGATAGAGGAGCCAGCAAACGAACCACGCCGTAACTAGAAGAAGGCACGCTAGGACGACATAAGAGGCTTCCTAATAGCGAACCTACCACAGTATAGAGAACTCGAGACGACAGCTTAGCTAGATCAAGCAGCGGAACAGATTACCTCGGTCATATGGCAAGCAGCGGAACAATACACGCCGTTACTCCGGCCCTTAACGTAGTAGAAGGCCTTCTAGACCCCTAAATGCTCTACGAAGGTAAGGGAGGCTAGAAGGGCAAGGCGACAGTGGACGAAGGAGCATACCTAAGAGACGTAGGAGCAATACTGCTACGCGACATAAGAGAAGAAGGCACAGATAAGACGCGATAAGCTATAGGACTAGAGAGCGACGATCGGGCTCGTTATAGAAAACCCGGAACAGATGTAGAGACTTGCTAAATGGGCACGACTACCTAAAGAGCAACAAGCCCCTCACTTCCCCCTAATCGTAGACCGCGAAGGGATTGCCTAGGCTACGCCCCGGGGCAAGGCAAAAGCGTTAGCCGACCATTTCTTTTCGACGTAAGTAGAGGCAGACCTTACGGACATCGACCCGAGCATATACCCGGAACCCCTAGACATAGATTAGGCGGTTAGCTCTAACATAGTAATAGGAGTCATAAGTAAGCTAAAGGGACGAAAAGCCCTAGGCCTAGACAGGATACTAAACGTACTGCTAAAAGAGTGTAGAGAAGAGATCGCGCCGAGCCTTACAAACCTATTTACCGCGTGCCTACGGCTAGGGTATCACCCGAAGCCGTATAGAGAGTCTATGACAGTAGTGCTACGCAAGCTACAGAAGGAAGACTATACTCAGCCCAAGTCGTACAGACCAATAGCACTTCTAAATACGATAGGGAAGGTCCTAGAAAAGATAGTAGCCCAGAGACTTACGTAGCTTGCCGAGGACAACCACGTACTCCTAGCAACACAGATGGGGGGAAGAAGCTAGCGATCGACACTAATAGCAATGGAGCTAATTACGGAGCAAATCCAGACCCTCTGGCACTACGGCAGGAACCGAGCGGCGTCCTTACTATCCCTCGACATCGTAGGGGCCTTCGACAACGTCTCACACCAAAGGCTAATACATATCCTACAGCAGAAAGGCATCCCCTAGTAGGCAACGTCGTTCGTCTTCTCCTTTCTCTAGGAACGGACGACATACCTAGTCCTAGGAAGGTACACGTCCGACCCGGTGAAGGCAGAGACTAGAATACCTTAGGGATCTACTCTCTCCCCTATCCTGTTTCTAATATTTATGTCTAATCTAATCCCCCTACTCACCTCTCCGTAAACCTTAGTATCGGGGTTCGTAGACGATATAAACATACTAGCCTAGTCAGACTCGATAGAAGAGAACTGTCGCCTCCTTAAAGATAGGCACAAGAAATGCGAGGAGTAGGCAAAGAAGCATAGTGCCCGGTTCGCCCCTGAAAAGTACCAACTTATACACTTCAGTAAAGCGAGAACACACCATAATATAAAGGCGGCGGTAAGAATCCAAGGCTACGAGACCAAGCCATCAGCGGAGCTACGAGTACTAGGGATCTAGCTCGACCCGAAGCTAAGCTAGAATGTACAGATTAAGAAAGCCCAGAGTCGAGCGTAAGTCAATAAAGCCTCGATAAAGAGGCTTACGGCATCTACATAGGGAGCAACATTCGACAAGGCAAGAGTAATATATAAGGCGATCGTCAGACCAGCTATGTTGTACGGGGCACAGATTTGGGGAACAGGAGGCGTAGGCAAGCCGATCCCGAAACGGATAGAGCAACCCCTAAACAGGACATAGGCAGGCAACCTACGTAGGGTACTAGGCGCATACAAGACAACGTCAACAAGCACGGTAGAAATGGAGACAGGAATACTACCAATCGGCCAGTATATCCGGGGAATGAGAATTTAATACGCGGCAAAGACGACAGGTTACCTAGCACAAACCACGATCTAGGAGGCAAAGAATAAGATAGAAAGCCGCTACCGGAGAGGGGCAGGATATAGGACAAGCCAAAAAGAGGATGACCTTACGACCTTTACGGCCGTACAGACAAGCACCGAATGGCTAGCACGAAAGGAGGAGGAGCGTAGGACTCGCCAGGCCGGCGGGAGCAAGGCTAAGACCCAAAACCTAGCGGAACAGATAGCGAGCTGCCTATAGGAGCAGGACTGGAAAAGGAAGCCCCCTAAGACAACAGGCCCGATAGCGCTCCGAGCCTTCCAGAGACACAATTACTAGCTATATAGGGACCTGACAAGGGCCGAAGCAAGCATAGCGATCCAAATCAGGTCCGAACACATTGGATTAAGGGCCTACCTGTTCAGAAGACGCGCACTAGACATCTATAGCCCAGCCTGCCAGTGTGGCTACCTATCGCAAAACCTAGAACATATGCTACTACGATGCCCGTAGTAGGCGAGAGGCAGGGGAAATTGGAGGTACCAAGCGGGAAGGAGAGACTACAAGTCAATTATTAGGGACAAAGGCAACATTCGCCGAATCTCTCGGTGGATACTACAGCAGGGATACCTCTAGCAGTTTAGCCTCGCGAGCGAGACGGAGGAGTGGATAGACAAGAGGCGGAAGCGAGGGGGGTGGCAGATAGGGTAGTCATCAGGGCAGGCCTATGACACTAGCGTACCCCTAACAAGGGAAATTTAAGACGACAACGAGGAGGAAAAGACAGGCGGGAAGGAGGAGGGGTTTTCACTAACACGGTTTCCCCTCTATATATACAAAAACAAGATAGTATAGCTGCATAGGCCAAAGGGCACTACAACAGCTTAATGAAATATCTATCTATCTATATAACAAGCTCTTTACTTCGTAGCATCTTGTAGATGCGGTCGTATTCGGTGTATAGCGTAGTATACTAGGTGTTCTAGAGGTCGTTAGCTCGCTCTATTATATCGAGTTGTCTACCCTTAGTAATTGCCGTGTTGACTACTTATAGCACGAAGTCGTAGGTGGTCTTCGGGTGTTAGGATGTAAGGGTCGTAAGGTTGTCTAGGGTGACATTCTAGTATTCGGATACGAGAATGTGTTCTGCCTCGTCGAGTGATAGATACACCTCGTCTAGGTCGCCGCCTAGGTTCTCTTCGAGCTTAAACTCGAACAGTTCTATAAAGTCAATCTCACTACCTTCTTCTCGCTCGAAGGCCTTCTAGTAAGCTTTATCAATCTCTTGTTATAGCGCGACACCGGTGTCTACTATGACCCGCCGGTTGTCGTCCTGTGTCTAACTCTAAGGAAAAGAGGAGAGGTCGGGGAAAAGAGATGTACGCTACTTGCTTTTACCCTTAGGCTTAGGTAGCGGTAGTATGCCGCCGTTCGCTATTTATAAAGTCATGTTGTCTAGGTTCGGGGGAGGCGTGACGGTGCCTATATCCTGACTGTCTACGAGCGCGCGACCACCTACTAATAGTGTCGCCGCGTTACGTTCTCTAGGTATCTACGCGCTATACGCCTTACCGTGTTCTATATTCTGATACGGCTCTACGCGTTCTCGAGTTCTACGGTTCTATCTGTTCCTATTATTACGCGTCCCTTACCTAGATCCGCGATCTAGGTAGTAAGGTAGAACAAACTATAAGGGCGCGCGTACTATAGGGTCCGAATGAGATAGTTGTTATTCTACGAAGCTACGAAAGAGGAGCGCGAGGCGCGGCGAAGTTATAAAGTAAAGCCAAGCCGCGCTAACCCGATGCAGAAGGTCCGCGGTTCAGCCGGGCCGACGTAGCTATAGTGAGGGGTCGCGGGCTGCCCGTAATAGCGAGTCGGGGTATAATATAAGTACCTATTAAGTAGACTTACTAGATAGCGAAGAATCTAAAGAGGAATTGTCCTCCTAGTAACAATTCTATAGGATGTCGTCGTTTTAAGATACCGTCGTAATTAAAATGGAAGTAGTATAGTTCTTAGTAAAAGTAGCCCGCTCGGTAGTATAGCCTACTCGGTAGTAAAGTACGTTATAATATTAGCGGTCTAATATTAGAGATAGACAAGTACTATTTAAGAAAGTTAAAAGAGAGGTTATTTTTGGATAAAGGTAGATCTAGTATATTCTAAATGCGAAGCTTACGCAAGATTTCTCCTTATTTTAACTACTTATTATATAACCGCTATATACTTATATACTACAATCGCTATATCGTTCAGACGGCCTCGCCGAGACGAGTATAGCGAGTAGCTTTTCTTTATATAGCGTATATATAGCGTACGCGCCGGGTGGGGCGATTTTTCACGATCTCGAGTTTAGATGTTTTGAAACTCGAAGTTGTCCCGTCCCTTTCGCGGGATTTGCCGAGACGAGAACCTTGTTTCGACGCGACCTCTCTTCATTATTCATACCATCGTCTTGCAACATACATTTCCACCAAATCATTACCATCTTCGACAGACATCGCGCCGCATCTCCCCTTCGGACCCAGGCCAGGACCATACTACCACACTGCCTTCCCCGCGAACATGCTCATATGCCACCCCTTCGAGGCCGATGAGCATACCTGGGCAGAATTGGTAAACGTCAGCATGTGATCGAGACTCAAATGGATGTATGCACGACTCACCCGGATCTCGGCTTGGTAAAGCTGGAGGTCTGCTCCTAGTTTCGCTCATCCAACTGGAATCATCGCTACTCACGCCGCACGCCACGTGAAGGCGACAGACCATCGCACGGCTCCTGCTGGTTAGTACTCCTGGAGTCGGTCTTCAACCTCTGTTACCGTGGTGATCAATTCATCGGCGTCGCTCGGTATTCGTAAACAAAAGAAATGACTCCGGCCCCAAGTCTGATCGAGCGTTTTTTGCCTCCAGAATTTTTGTCTGCCTCTCACAGCGCTGCCTCGGGTTTCAAATTTTTTTTGGTGTTCATGCCATCCTCGAAGAGCCGCCACTCCTCTAGGCAGAACGTTTTGTGGTTTTAAGTATCGATCGCGTCGGGCGCGTCGTCGTCAACAAAGGAAACATGCAAGATTCGTTCCGGTTCGTTTCGGTTCAGTCCAGATTCCAGCCAAGTGGTTGTACCACCACTGGTCCAGGCTCCAGAATCCCCGGCGTAATCGAATCGAATTATCCAGTCTAAGCACAAGGAAAACCGGCTTTCTGGATCAGGATTCGCCACATTCTGGTCAACGACATGGTGACTGATTCGGCCGTCTTGGACAGGAGTCCAGACTTCTCAGTCATGTCGTCTTGGGTGGCATCCTCCATGGGTTCTTTGCCGGCACTTTCGGTGGTATCGTCAGTCTTCGCATCGCTCCAAAGCAACGAATTAGTCGTCAGAGAAATTGACGAGCTAATTGTCGACGTGATCGTGTCCCAAAGTCCGGACTTCTTCGCTTTCTTCGCCTCCTGTCGTTCCAAGATCCTTATGTGTCTCTTCTCTTTAGCAGCTGGGGACTCCATCGCACGTGCCGCGATGTAGTCGTCGAACTTCTGGTGGTTCTTCTCGACGTTCTCCTCAAACTGCTCCTTGGTAAGGATCCCGACGCTCTGGGGCGGGTCGGGTCCGTCGTGCTTCGGCCTACGAAGGGGAGCGTGTCAGTCATGGACACCGGGATCTGGTCTGGACAGCTTGGAAAGTCTTACCTCGACGGTGGCAAGTCGCCGTGTGCAATGATCTGGTTCACCACTCTCATCTTCTCAGGCGGCAACACATCGGGGCTGGGCAACTTACAACTCGCAATCCGCTTTTCAGCTTCTTGCTCGATCCTTTCCATGTAAGCGGCCACTTGGGCGCTGTCTTCTGTCGCGTCTTCGGTGTCGGAGAGCTCGATCTTTTGCTAACAGTCAGCGACATCCTGCACCAGCTTTGGGCGCCATCGGTAGACTCACCAGTGTCGAATCATCCACTGGCAGATTCGCCTTCCTGTCTTGTCTTCTCTTGTGTCGTCGTGCAACATCGCGTACCTCTCTCCGATATTGTTCTCTTTCCTGCAGTTTTCTAGGATCGGTCGGCGGTGGTAGCTTGGGCAACTTCTTTACCCTTTCGTATTCTTCTCTCCAGGTCACGTGGCGGCGGATCTGGGTGGGCAGGGCGGGCTGGGTGTACCTCGAAACACTTTGAACGATCGGTGGCGGCCGAAGCGTTCGCAACGCTGGTACCTAAAAGCAAAGGTTACAAGGTCAGCAGAAGTCTCAGACACGCGAAGATGCCTTGCATCTTTCGGCTTGCTTACATCGCCAGTTCGTGCATAGTGGGCAAGGGCCAAGGCCCGGAGTTCCGGTGTTGGATACTGGAAACGGGACATCTTGTGTGAGTCGTTCTTGCTGTGATTGTGGTGCTGTGCTCTGTACACATGCCGTGATTAGCGGAGCACTCGACATGATGCGAACGATGGGGCATCGATGATGATGGTCAGTGGGCGTGCATCGTCGTCCAATGCAACTTGGTGGACAACGATGCGTGTTGGTTCGCCGCACGCATCAAACGCCTCAGGCCACAAACTGGCGTTCTGAGGGTCAGGCGGCGACAATCTTCTCCAGGCCCGTGCCTGTGGGCACAGTGCTGATGAAGATGATGGGTAGGTGCTTTGACAGCAGCTGGGTGTGCAGGTGTGATGGGTTGGGAGAACTTACCTGGTGTGTGTGTGATGAAGGAAGGAAGAAGGAGGAGGAAACGAAAGGGAAGATGACACTGGCAGAATGCTACGCACACACCACACTGCCACGTCAATAAACGTCACAGCAACACCCGTCGGACCTCTCTGTACTCGGGACAGAGACGGCATGCCGATAGTATGGGCCGACACCGAATGCTGGCGAAGCCGACGGCTTTCGAGACTGGTGAGCAAGTGCTCGCCCTTCCAGTGTGGGCATCAAAGCGTGCCCAACTTGATCTGAGTGTGGCTGGGAGTGCCTGAGGTGATCGCAAAAAATGTCAGCCTCAACATCCTGTTGAATCTTCGGGGCACAGGAGCATCCACCCGGCCGAATGAACAGGCGGCATGCCGAGTTGACAACCCGACCGAGACCAACCGAAAGGCACCGGAAGCATCACAAGGGTCAGGATAGGATCGAGTCGACCATTGTGGCCTCGTCCATTGCCACAGCAAGAGACTGGAGATGAGCATCCATCCTGATGTGCGGCGGGCCTGAAAGCACAACAGTCTGAGCCCCGGCGTCTTACCCTCCCCGTTGAGGCGACTGTGTTATGCCGAGGCCTTCTGCTCCTCTCGACCTCACTGTAGGTCCTCTCTTCGCCATGAACAAGGACCTAGATGTAAGCAGTGCAGTTCTGCCACGACACAAGCTCTTTGGGGTCCGATGGTCATCTTGACCAGACACCTACATGTAAGTCTAGCGTCTCGAGGCTACGCGCACGCAGCGAACGTGACTCTGCGCATATCAGCGGCTCCAAAGTTGCAAGCTAAGAAAGTACTTACTTTTAAAATCTAGTTATCTTAATATTAGACTAAGTTAACTATTTATAGAAATATAAATATAATTACTATGAGTTATACGTATAGACTAAGAGTATAGATTCTGTATTTTAAAAATTAATAATAGTAAGCGTAGCTTATATCTTTATAATTAATAAATTTACTAGAAAACGATAGAATTTATAAAAGACGACCCGCGACCCTTTACCTCGGATACGTCGGGCCGGGTAAACGCCGGACCTTCTATATTAGGACTTATATAGCTTAGCGCTTCCTTATAAGCCCGCCGTATCTCGTACTTCTCTTTATAGCTTCGTAGAATAATAACTGTCTTATTCGGACCCTATTATATACGCGCTCTTATATTAAGACAACTTATAAAGTTTATAGAGCTCTAACTAGCTTATATATAATAAAAAAAGTAATAGGGCTCCGAGAGATTATATAAAACTGTTAAACAGGTACGGGTAGATAGTAGCGGAGTGGAGTAAGAGATCAATCTTTAACTGACTAATAGCACTAGTATATAGCAATGTATTAGGAACTAATATGTTGATTGTGTTGGATGTCTATCTAAGCTAAAGGGGAGAGAAGGTATCTCCCTACAAGCTGAGTCATCGTAGATGCCTTAGGCTACCAGATCACTTCCTAGTTGTTGACTCCCTTTAAGATGCTACATCTTAACACTCCTACTTATCTCGTATAGGAGGTTACAGTCTGCTCACTTCCTGTCAATAGTACTTGGACCTTTTTATGACAGGTTAAGCTAGCTTACAAACCTCTAGAAGTGTAGACTAGTCTTTAGTTTTATAAACCCGTCTATAACTATCTTAGAGGTTAGGGTGTACTCAACAGTAATTAGCCTCCTCTACTAAAGTTTCCTAATAGCGTTATAGGCAATGTCAATGTGCTTCGACTTGTTATAAACATATACATCTTTTACTAGGGTGAGGGCAGCTTGATTGTTACCTCTTAATTAGACTGGTCTCAAATTTGATACAGTCTCCTAGTTTCTAGTGATTCTTGGTTGATAGGAACAGTCTCCTACTAACTCTAGACAATCCATTTCTCTTAGTAGTGAAGCTAGGAATTGGGACTGCTTCGTATATATATTCATAGCTATATATTTAGCCTCTATTATAGATATTGCTACAGACTTTTGCTTCTTGCTCATCTAAGAAACTGGTGCCCTATAGAGGAAGAAGACATACCTAAGGATTGAGACTCTGTCTACTTTGTCTATAGCATAATCAGAATTATATCATCTAATAAGGTGTCCTTTTCTAGACTTTAAGAACTGAAGTCCTAGATTAGGGTATGATCTTAGGTACCTAGTGATCTTCTTCAAAGCCTTCATATGGTAGGTAGATAGGTCACTCACAAATGAGCTCATCCTTCCTAGGGCAAAAGCAATGTCTGGCCTTGTGATTGTTGCTAGCTACATCTAAGTACTATTAATACTCTAGTACTCTGCCTTGTTACACCTCTTATCTATGTGGCTTGAAGGTTTGAGGGCCTTATAGCTGTCTATAGGTGAGTGTGTAGGTGCTGCCTTCTTATAGTTCATTCCTATCTTAGCTAGGCTATCCCTAACAAAGTGTCCTTGGTCAAGTTTTAGGATTCCTCTCTTCCTGTCCCTTATGACTCTTATACTAAGGATCTTTTCAGGTTTACCTAGATCTTTGATCTTGAAGATCTTACTAAGTTCTCTTTGAACTAGAGAACATCTGTTAACTTTAGTGTAGTAATTGGAATGTCATCTACATGTATAAGGATTATAATCTCCCTCTTCTTATAGATAAGTAGGCATAGATCCACTTCTGACTGTGTGAATCCAATCTCTCTAAGCTTTGACACACAGAGTTAATTCTAATCTCTAGCCGCTTACTTAAGTCTATACAAGCTTTTAAGGATTTTGAACACTATGTTTAGTAGAAGCTCAACTCCTAGTAGTGGTAACATAAAGATGTCTTCATAGAAGGTGCTTTCTATAAATGCATTGTTTATATCCACTTAGTAAAGATGAAGATCCTTCTTATACACAATAGCTATAAACACCCTAAGGGTGTCCTGTCTTACTATAGGTGCAAATGTCTCTATAAAGTCAACACCAAACTTCTATAAGAAGCCCCTTGCAACTAGTCTAGCCTTGAACTTTTCAATAGCTCCACTAATGCTTCTCTTAATATCAAAGACCCATCTTGATGTAACTAGATTTGCTCCTTTTGGTAGAACAGAATTTTCCTAGGTGTTGTTACTCTATAGAGCATCTAGTTCTTTTTGGATTGCTTCCTTCTAAAGATGTCCCCATTTCTTGTTATTTATAGCATCCTTATAGGATTTTAGAATTGGGACCTCTTACTTGTATATAATGGCTTCTACAGTTGCTATAAAGGCTATTTCCTCAACTTCTTCTAGGAATTCGCTATCCTATAGTATTAAACTGTCCACTGATTATATAGCTACAAAGAAAGCTTAGTGAAAAGCAGTAAGGTTCTCTAAGAGGTCTATTACTTCTCTCACTTTAGTGGTTAGTTCGGGCTTAGGGACTATAGATTTTAGGCCTTTCTGTTTCATGTCATAGCCCTCAACATCATAGTCAGCCTTTCTCTTTCTAAGGGATGATTTAGGTACCGTTACTTATGACCTAGTAACGTCTATTTCCTAGGGATCTAGGGAGCTTCTCTTAATTAGCTGATCGATTTTCTGAAATTCCCCTACGTTCTCCGGAGGTTAGGGAAGTTGTATAAACAGCTTTCTCGACTGAGCGACTTTAGGGCTCTTAATTAGCTGATCTATTTCGGGGGTACTTTAATAGACGCCTGAATAGTAGGTAGATTGTCCTAGGGATACGTTCTTCCTCGGCCTTCCTAAGGGCTTCCTAGCTAGTACGCTGCTTAGTAGATTTAATGTTAGAACATTGAGACCTATATCACCTCTAGGCTAGTCCTTAAAGAAGTCTATATATGTGTGTTATTTAATAGCTCTTATGTCTAGTTCCTAAAAGAGCTAGGCTTTAGCTATGTTTTCAATATACCTAATAAACACTACTTCTTTACCCCTATTTATTAGCTTGTCACTTCTTGCCTATTGAGGTTAGGATCTTATGTCTATATAGACAATAGCTTTGCATCCCTAAACTTTCAAATGGTTAATAGTCGGTTTGATACTATTAAAAGCCTTATCTAGTAAAACCTTAAACCTATAGTAATCTAGGCTATTTAGCAGTTTGTTCCTTATATAAGTTTGGGCCTCTAGTGCTTTAGGCCAAAATTCAACCGGCATTTTAGCCTCTTTAAGCATTACCCTTATAGAGTCCTCTAAGGTTTATATTAACCTCTTAACTGGTCCATTCTATAGAGAGTTGTATACCTTAGTCGGCTCGAGCCTAATCCCTAAATCCTCTATAGAGGACTTCTCTCTTGGTGTCCTCCTTGAAGTGGGTAGTGGAGTTCTCTTCTTCTTGACATGTGTTGTATTCTGGGAAGATGGTGGTTAGGAATGAGATCTAAGGACCTTTCTTGCCTTAGGCAGACTAGGGCAGTCCTTGATTAGATAATCCTTCTTATAGAGAAGGTAGGAGAGTAGTCTTGCTAGACCTAAGGGCTTGACCTAGGTGGCTGCTATACTATACTTAGCCTTAGAGGGATCTAACCTAGCTTCTTAAGCTTCAAGGATCTTTAAGGTCCTTTTATAATCTATCTTTAGCTAAGCCATAATAGTATCCCTAGCTATATAGTAGTTAGGTAGTAGTAAGCTTAAGAGCTAGGTCATCCTTACATTAGCTTTCCTATAATGCTAACCCTCTAGGTCAACATTAGCAATCCTTTTTCTAAGAGAAACTAGGTGTGTCTATATAGATCTAATAGTGAACTCTTTACTTATCTTAAAGGTCACAAATTGCTTTATAAGCTTATATATATAGGTTAGTAGCACCTAGCTATACTTGTTCTAGAGATACACATACTTCTTAGTAGCTCTTCTAGATTTATATAAGCCCTTGAGCTCAAATTCATCTTCTTCTATAATCCTACTAAGGATACTAAAGTTGTATACTACATGATGTCTTGTCTATATTAGCGTATTAAGGATCTCTTTAGTTATAGCCTCTTCTTAGAGTTTTAGAGTCTTGCCCTTAATGTTATTAAAAGACACTTCTATTAGGTTATTAATTGCAAAGAATACTAATTAGCTCTCTATGTTATATCTCTAAAGGTTGAACTATCTCTTCAAATTGTCCCTCCTAAGAATTAGGATTTTGCCTCCCTTCTCCTCTATCTTCTCTTAGTATAAATCTATAATAGATTGGATGTAATAAAACAAGGTATATATGTTCTAAAGTAGTGGCTCAGATCCTACTAAGGCTTCTAGTATAGAATAGGAAAATTCGTAGGTATAGATACTAAGGCCTACTTAGTAAAGTAAAGAAGGAGCGGTATAAGGTCTTGGGGCTAGGACATAGGTCTGTCTCTCCTAGCAGAGCTTTAAACGACTTACTTAAAGTCCTTCTTAATAGTATCTCGATACAGTTCTACCTATAGAGTATCTTTAAGGTATTAGCTTTAAGTAAGCCGTATAGAGTCCTTGTCTAGGTTACCTATTACTTAGTATCGAACTAAGCTCCTTAATAGGATAGACGGGGTAGACTTCTAATTCCTAGATGTTCTCTACTACGATAGCAAGGGATATAAGTAACCTATACTAATATAGGTTGCTCTTATTCCTATATAAACCCGGGCTTATAACCTATTAAACAGGTACGGGTAGATAGTAGCGGAGTAGAGTAAGAGATTAATCTTTAACTAACTAATAGCACGAGTATATAGCAATATATTAGGAACCAATATGTTGATTGTATTAGATGTCTATCTAAGCTAAAGGGGAGAGAAGGTATCTCCCTATAAGCTGAGTTATCGTAGATGCCTTAGGCTACTAGATCACTTCCTAATTGTTAACTCCCTTTAAGATACTATATCTTAACAAAAACTATAATTATTCCGCCCTTAATATAGTAATAAAGTTATTCGAACTGAAAAAATGATGAACAACGGGGCGATAGCGTCGTAAAAGTAAAGAGCGCCCTCAACTCGATAGGATAGGGCCCTATTATATACACCGATAACACTATCGAATAGCGGAGGACGAAGAGCGACGCGCGGAGCGACGACGCGCCCGGGAGAAGCGGAGGACAGCGACCAACTATCACAACGACTATAGCGAATATAAGCCGCTAACTAAAAGAACTAGTATACGAAATATAGTATAGAAACGGTAGAATATACCGCTATTATATACGAAATTATAGCCACCCTCGTAAACGCTAATCTACCCTACGAACGCGCGATCCGTAGCCTCCTCGAGAGCTTAGCTAAAGTAATATAGGAGCTACTACGGGCTACTAAGACGCTAGCGCTAGTAAAAGACGTAACGAACGGCGACCTCCTACGGGAGATCTAAGCGCTTAGAAGAGCTAGGCCGGCGATATATACCTAAGCGGCTATAGTAGCTATAGATTAACCGACGTACCGCGCTAGGCTAGTCTAGTACGAGGTTACGATATATATCGATAACCCTAAAGAAAGAGAGCGGGTAGCGGTACTCTCGTACTAGCGCCTCGTAGAGTAGGTACGCTAGGCTAGTAAATAGGATATTATCGTAGCCTAGAAGCTAAGGAGTAGAGATATACGGTATATACTCGTAACTATAGTAGGGAGACCGACGCTCCTATAGAACGTAGCCTAGGCGGTCGAGGCACTAAATATAAAGAGCGGACTTACTACGGTTATATATATTTACGCCCCTATCGACGAGGACTATTCAATCGACAGCCCTTATCAAGACGAGTAATCTACTTAGGTAGTAGCGACCCGCCTACGCTAGCGGCGGCGTAATCGTAGTATAAAAACCCCTAAAACTGAGGTCCCTTCCTCTAAAGGTAGACCCTAGAATTACGGAGTTACGGAGGATAACTACCTAATTAGGAAGCGCGACCCCGAATAGTAGCGAAGGATAGTAACTAACGAGAGCTATAGCCTTACGAACATTCTATACTAAGAGTCAAACCGGGGAACAAACTAAGAAAAAACCTAGGACATAAGCTAAGGCCTACTATATAGAAAGTAGAGGCTAACGATAAACAATATAGCGTAGACGACCCTATATCCGGAGGCGGAAAACTTACTAGGGGATGACGAACACCTAGCCCGGGTATATAAGAACACTATAGTATAGCTACTAGGAGCGCTAAAAGCGCTATTATACTAAATCCCGAAGACAATCTAATAAGCAACACAGAAGGTAGCCTAGAGACTAACGATATAGGCAATAGTAGTAGTAGGTAAGAATTAACCCCCTCCGAAGGTAAGTAAGGCGGTACGCCTATACATTACTAATCCGGCGGAGAAATAAGAAATCGCAGCCCTTATAAGTAAGGAGATTGTTGACAGAATCGGCTAAAAGGAGGTAGTTAGGGCGAGGGTAGAGGTAATAGGCGTAGTAAGACTCTTTACCGTATAAGAGTCTAATAGACGAAAGCTAGAGACCTATAAGGAGTGGACTACTAAAGTCGCGAAGTCGGTACGAGTCTCCTACTAATAGTATACCGTTATCGCCTACGGGGTCCCTAGGACATTTAAGGTCGAAGACCTTCCCTACCTCTAAGTATAGAACTAGAACACCTCCCTAGGAGTACGACTAACGAAGGCGGCATAGCTATATAAGATAGTAGACCGAGAAAAGACGTATTTATTGCTTATTATTTAGGTAGAGACAGCGGAACAAGCTAACTAGATACTAGATAATAGGCTATTCTAGAACTACGAGAGAATAGACACGGAGATCTATTAGAGTAGCTATAGGGTACTACAATGCTTCTAATGCTAACAGTACGGTTATATAGCCCTAAAATGCGGGGAGAAGACCCTAAGGTGTCCTTACTACGTAGGCCTATACTAGGGAAGGGAATGCCTAAAAAAGGAGAGTAGGTACGTATACTACGGTAGAAGGTACCTAGCGTATTCAAGCTAATGCCTAGCTAGAATAGTAGTATAAGAACGAGCGAGACAAGTAAGGATCTCTATACTAGCTAGGTACCTCTAACGACAGTAGGAGGGACCTACCGTATATAAGGGCTTCGAGCCGAGCAAAAGGAAGAGGGTAGAAGAGACGAATAAGGGAACCTAACCGTAAACGTATCTACCTCCCGGTAGGCCTCGACACCTTAACCGGGCCGCTAACGAACTAGGCTAAATACGAATCTTTAGGGCGCCCTAGCGGCCCTAGGGCTAGCCGGATAGCGAGATATAGGCTTAGGAGATATAGTAGGTTAGTACGGAAATAGACCTTACGGATAACGAATAATACTATACGACGACATTACTATCGTATAGTATAACGTAAATAAAAGTAGGGATAAGGTCTAGCGCTACTTTCTATAAGAGCTAGACCCGCTACGGTACTACGTTATTACGGTATAGGAACTATAGATCAACCCCTACGTAGGACTCCTAGCTACTTATAATGACCGGAGATACTATACCGTAATCGCGGGCTAACGGAGCGTTATCCCGAGGACATATATATACGTAAGTAAGACTATAGACCTTAAGTTATAGAAGGTTATACTACCGTAGTAGGGCAACCTAGGAGACATAATATCAATCTAGATCGACACGACATAAGGCCCTATCTAGATCTATAACGTTTATAACCCGCTACCGCGGGGTCGGACGAGTAGGGAACTAGGAACCCTCGCCTACCTAGAGCGGACCCTAAGCTAAGACATAAAGCAAGTACTCCTCGGCGACTTTAACCTCTACTACCTATAGTAGGGACTCGAATTCACTCCCCCGTACGCGTTTCTAGGGGGAAAGCTACTAGATATAACCGTACGCTACGGAATAGCCTTAGTAATACTAAAGGGAATAGAGACGTAGAAGGCCCGTACTAGTATAAGTACGATCGACCTATACTTTCTATTACGAGAACTTGAAGAGAGACTAGTCTAATACCGACCGAACTACGCGCTAGAAGCCTCCTTAGACTATATCCCTATCTAAACGACGCTAGGGGTAAAGGCGATAGAGGAGCTAATAAACAAACTACGCCGTAACTAGAAGAAGGCACGCTAGGACGATATAAGAGGCTTCCTAATAGCGAACCTACTATAGTATAGAGAACTCGAGACGACAGCTTAGCTAGATCAAGTAGCGGAACAGATTACCTCGGTTATATAGTAAGTAGCGGAATAATATACGCCGTTACTCCGGCCCTTAACGTAGTAGAAGGCCTTCTAGACCCCTAAATGCTCTACGAAGGTAAGGGAGGCTAGAAGGGCAAGGCGACAGTAGACGAAGGAGTATACCTAAGAGACGTAGGAGCAATACTATCGCGCGACATAAGAGAAGAAGGCATAGATAAGACGCGATAAGCTATAGGACTAGAGAGTGACGATCGGGCTCGTTATAGAAAACCCGGAATAGATGGAGAGACTTACTAAATAGGCACGACTACCTAAAGAGTAATAAACCCCTCACTTCCCCCTAATCGTAGACCGCGAAGAGATTGCCTAGGCTACGCCCCGGGGTAAGGCAAAAGTATTAGCCGACCATTTCTTTTCGACGTAAGTAGAGGCAGACCTTACGGACATCGACCCGAGTATATACCCGGAACCCCTAGATATAGATCAGGCGGTTAGCTCTAATATAGTAATAGGAGTTATAAGTAAGCTAAAAGGACGAAAAGCCCTAGGCCTAGATAGGATACTAAATATACTACTAAAAGAGTATAGAGAAGAGATCGCGCCGAGCCTTATAAACCTATTTACCGCGTACCTACGGCTAGGGTATCACCCGAAGCCGTATAGAGAGTCTAGGACAGTAGTGCTACGTAAGCTATAGAAGGAAGACTATACTTAGCCCAAGTCGTATAGACTAATCGCACTTCTAAACATAATAGGGAAGGTCCTAGAAAAGATAGTAGCCTAGAGACTTACGTAGCTTACCGAGGACAACTACGTACTCCTAGTAACATAGATAGGGGGAAGAAGCTAGCGATCGACACTAATAGTAAGAGAGCTAATTACGGAGTAAATCTAGACCCTCTAGTACTACGGTAGGAACCGAGCGGCGTCCTTACTATCCCTAGATATCGTAGGGGCCTTCGATAACGTCTTATACTAAAGGCTAATATATATCCTATAGTAGAAAGGCATCCCCTAGTAGGTAACGACGTTCGTCTACTCCTTTCTCTAGGAACGGACGACATACCTAGTCCTAGGAAGGTATACGTCCGACCCGGTAAAGGTAGAGGCTAGAATACCTTAGGGATCTACTCTCTCCCCTATCCTGTTTCTAATATTTATGTCTAATCTAATCCCCCTACTCACCTCTCCGTAAACCTTAGTATCGGGGTTCGTAGACGATATAAATATACTAGCCTAGTCAGACTCGATAGAAGAGAACTGTCGCCTCCTTAAAGATAGGCATAAGAAATGCGAGGAGTAGGTAAAGAAGTATAGTGCCCGGTTCGCCCCTAAAAAGTACTGACTTATACACTTTAGTAAAGCGAGAATATACTATAATATAAAGGCGGCGGTAAGAATCTAAGGCTACGAGACCAAGCTATTAGCGGAGCTACGAGTACTAGGGATCTAGCTCGACCCGAAGCTAAGCTAGAATGTATAGATTAAGAAAGCCTAGAGTCGAGCGTAAGTTAATAAAGCCTCGATAAAGAGGCTTACGACGTCTATATAGGGAGTAATATTCGATAGGTTAAGGGTAATATATAAGGCGATTATTAGACTAGCTATATTATACGGGGCATAGATTTAGGGAATAGGAGGCGTAGGTAAGCCGATCCCGAAACGGATAGAGCAATCCCTAAATAGGATATAGGTAGGTAACCTATATAGGGTACTAGGTATATATAAGACAACGTTAATAAGCACGGTAGAAATAGAGATAGGAATACTACTAATCGGCCAGTATATCCGGGGAATAAGAATTTAATACGCGGCAAAGACGACAGGTTACCTAGTATAAACTACGATCTAGGAGGTAAAGAATAAGATAGAAAGCCGCTACCGGAGAGGGGCCGGACATAGGACAAGCTAAAAAGAGGATGACCTTACTACCTTTACGGCCGTATAGATAAGCACCGAATAGCTAGCACGAAAAGAGGAGGAGCGTAGGACTCGCTAGGCCGGCGGGAGCAAGGCTAAGACCTTAAGCCTAGCGGAATAGATAGCGAGCTACCTATAGGATTAGGACTAGAAAAGGAAGCCCCCTAAGACAATAGGCCCGATAGCGCTCCGAGCCTTCTAGAGACACAATTACTAGCTATATAGGGACCTAATAAGGGCCGAAGCAAGTATAGCGATCCAAATCAGGTCCGAAAATATTAGATTAAGGGCCTACCTATTTAGGAGACGCGTACTAGACATCTATAGCCTAGCCTACTAGTATAGCTACCTATCGTTAAACCTAGAACATATACTACTACGATACCCGTAGTAGGCGAGAGGTAGGGGAAATGAGAGGCACTAAGCGGGGAGGAGAGACTACAAGTTAATTATAAGGGACAAAGGTAACATTCGCCGAATCTCTCGGTAGATACTATAGTAGGGATACCTCTAGTAGTTTAGCCTCGCTAGCGAGACGGAGGAGTAGATAGACAAGAGGCGGAAGCGAGGGGGTTATAGATAGGGTAGTCATTAGGGCAGGCCTATAACACTAGCGTACCCCTAATAAGGGAAATTTAAGACGACAACTAGGAGGAAAAGATAGGCGGGAAGGAGGAGGGGTTTTTACTAATACGGTTTCCCCTCTATATATACGAAAACAAGATAGTATAGCTATATAGGCTAAAGGGCACTATAATAGCTTAATGAAATATCTATCTAAATACGAAGAGCGTAATACCGGTCGCGCTAGTATACTAGGCCCTTATATACGGTGTCCGAGTCGACACCTTCCTAGCGGATACTAGTCCGGTAGCGATAGGAGCGGTAACCGTAAAGGATGACTAGGCTACTATCCTAGGCCTCGTTATTACCCGGGCGTACTAGATAAAGAAGCCGGAACGAATAGAGCGGAAATATTCGTCGCTCGTAATTGCGTTTAAGTATAACGGCTGGAGGGCCTAAGCCGTAGAGGAGGGACTAGTCCTCGCCTACTCGTACTACTACGTAGAGAAGTATAACTATATCTATATAGTAACCTAGGTCGACGACGAGAATCAACTATACGTAGTGTCGGCTACGAACCTCTTGTCTTACTACGAGAGAGCTAAGTATTCTTACGCTAGAGCGTCGTAGGCGCGACGGGCGCGTAACGTAGGCGAAGCCGCGGCGAATAGAGAAGTACTAGTAGAACGGGTATAAAAGCTATCCGACGAGCGTATACTCGTGTCGGGAGCGAGTCCCTCTTCTTTCTACGTATAAGAATGGCGCGGAACCGTAGCCTATACGCTCGATAGAACACCTCTAGTATAGGTATAGAATTTTCACCTCCGGAGACCGTAAACCGAGCGGGCTAAGCGACGAACATTAGACGAGCGGACTATCGAACAACAACTAAGCGGACTATACGACGGTATCGAGCGGACTACGAAACAATCTAGTGTTTACTAGCGGGTGATACGGTAGGTAGGTAGACACGCGACGAAGCCTATAAAGGCCTATTTAATACCCGGTATAGGAACGAGGGTTTTACTTAAGGCACTACCTATCCCGCTACATAACGCACCTAGTCTAATATAGTAGATTACGACGAGGAAAAGACGATAGCCTAAGTAAGGAAAAGACGGCTATTAGGACGGGGAAAAGACGTATAATACGAGTAGAATAGTTCTATAATCGGGGAGGATCGAGAGTAGGGTAATAAGGAACTTTATATTAGTTAATAGGTAGAAACGTAAGGAGTACGCTACCCGGCGTAGTGTATACCCCGAGCAAACCTACGAGGTATAGACGGCCGCTTTCTAGAGATAGGCTACGGTAACGCGAAGGGCGTTAAAACCTAGGGCGTAGTATATACTAGTAGCGACGGTTAATACTATCTATATAGCCCGAGAGGATAGATACGTATATCGGTCAATAGAGAGTACTAAAGGGCTTAGGCCTATAGAGGTGGATATTAGCTTAAGGAGCAAATAGGGAGGGAGGGCGTAGAGGGAAGCTTTTGCTCCGGGCTAACCTCTCGAAACGAGGCTATACGGTAGTACTAGATAAGTAGGAAAGCGCGGTTAGGACTTATTACCTTATCTCGTAGCTAGCTTACTAAATACGATTCCTTCCTTACTAGAGACTTACGTAGCTAGCCGAGGACAACTACGTACTCCTAGTAATATAGATAGGGGAAAGAAGCTAGCGATCGATACTAATAGTAATAGAGCTTATTACGGAGCAAATTTAGACCCTCTAGTACTACGGTAGGAACCGAGCGGCGTCCTTATTATCCCTCGACATCGTAGGAGCCTTTAACAACGTCTTATACTAAAGGCTAATATATATCCTATAGTAGAAAGGCATCCCCTAGTAGGTAACGACGTTCGTCTACTCCTTTCTCTAGGAACGGACGACATACCTAGTCCTAGGAAGGTACACGTCCGACCCGGTAAAGGTAGAGGCTAGAATACCTTAGGGATCTACTCTCTCCCCTATCCTGTTTCTAATATTTATGTCTAATCTAATCCCCCTACTCACCTCTCCGTAAACCTTAGTATCGGGGTTCGTAGACGATATAAACATACTAGCCTAGTCAGACTCGATAGAAGAGAACTGTCGCCTCCTTAAAGATAGGCACAAGAAATGCGAGGAGTAGGCAAAGAAGTATAGTGCCCGGTTCGCCCCTAAAAAGTACTAACTTATACACTTTAGTAAAGCGAGAATATACTATAATATAAAGGCGGCGGTAAGAATCTAAGGCTACGAGACCAAGCTATTAGCGGAGCTACGAGTACTAGGGATCTAGCTCGACCCGAAGCTAAGCTAGAATGTATAGATTAAGAAAGCCTAGAGTCGAGCGTAAGTTAATAAAGCCTCGATAAAGAGGCTTACGACGTCTATATAGGGAGTAATATTCGATAGGTTAAGGGTAATATATAAGGCGATTATTAGACTAGCTATATTATACGGGGCATAGATTTAGGGAATAGGAGGCGTAGGTAAGCCGATCCCGAAACGGATAGAGCAATCCCTAAATAGGATATAGGTAGGTAACCTATATAGGGTACTAGGTATATATAAGACAACGTTAATAAGCACGGTAGAAATAGAGATAGGAATACTACTAATCGGCCAGTATATCCGGGGAATAAGAATTTAATACGCGGCAAAGACGACAGGTTACCTAGTATAAACTACGATCTAGGAGGTAAAGAATAAGATAGAAAGCCGCTACCGGAGAGGGGCCGGACATAGGACAAGCTAAAAAGAGGATGACCTTACTACCTTTACGGCCGTATAGATAAGCACCGAATAGCTAGCACGAAAAGAGGAGGAGCGTAGGACTCGCTAGGCCGGCGGGAGCAAGGCTAAGACCTTAAGCCTAGCGGAATAGATAGCGAGCTACCTATAGGATTAGGACTAGAAAAGGAAGCCCCCTAAGACAATAGGCCCGATAGCGCTCCGAGCCTTCTAGAGACACAATTACTAGCTATATAGGGACCTAATAAGGGCCGAAGCAAGTATAGCGATCCAAATCAGGTCCGAAAATATTAGATTAAGGGCCTACCTATTTAGGAGACGCGTACTAGACATCTATAGCCTAGCCTACTAGTATAGCTACCTATCGTTAAACCTAGAACATATACTACTACGATACCCGTAGTAGGCGAGAGGTAGGGGAAATGAGAGGCACTAAGCGGGGAGGAGAGACTACAAGTTAATTATAAGGGACAAAGGTAACATTCGCCGAATCTCTCGGTAGATACTATAGTAGGGATACCTCTAGTAGTTTAGCCTCGCTAGCGAGACGGAGGAGTAGATAGACAAGAGGCGGAAGCGAGGGGGTTATAGATAGGGTAGTCATTAGGGCAGGCCTATAACACTAGCGTACCCCTAATAAGGGAAATTTAAGACGACAACTAGGAGGAAAAGATAGGCGGGAAGGAGGAGGGGTTTTTACTAATACGGTTTCCCCTCTATATATACGAAAACAAGATAGTATAGCTATATAGGCTAAAGGGCACTATAATAGCTTAATGAAATATCTATCTAAATACGAAGAGCGTAATACCGGTCGCGCTAGTATACTAGGCCCTTATATACGGTGTCCGAGTCGACACCTTCCTAGCGGATACTAGTCCGGTAGCGATAGGAGCGGTAACCGTAAAGGATGACTAGGCTACTATCCTAGGCCTCGTTATTACCCGGGCGTACTAGATAAAGAAGCCGGAACGAATAGAGCGGAAATATTCGTCGCTCGTAATTGCGTTTAAGTATAACGGCTGGAGGGCCTAAGCCGTAGAGGAGGGACTAGTCCTCGCCTACTCGTACTACTACGTAGAGAAGTATAACTATATCTATATAGTAACCTAGGTCGACGACGAGAATCAACTATACGTAGTGTCGGCTACGAACCTCTTGTCTTACTACGAGAGAGCTAAGTATTCTTACGCTAGAGCGTCGTAGGCGCGACGGGCGCGTAACGTAGGCGAAGCCGCGGCGAATAGAGAAGTACTAGTAGAACGGGTATAAAAGCTATCCGACGAGCGTATACTCGTGTCGGGAGCGAGTCCCTCTTCTTTCTACGTATAAGAATGGCGCGGAACCGTAGCCTATACGCTCGATAGAACACCTCTAGTATAGGTATAGAATTTTCACCTCCGGAGACCGTAAACCGAGCGGGCTAAGCGACGAACATTAGACGAGCGGACTATCGAACAACAACTAAGCGGACTATACGACGGTATCGAGCGGACTACGAAACAATCTAGTGTTTACTAGCGGGTGATACGGTAGGTAGGTAGACACGCGACGAAGCCTATAAAGGCCTATTTAATACCCGGTATAGGAACGAGGGTTTTACTTAAGGCACTACCTATCCCGCTACATAACGCACCTAGTCTAATATAGTAGATTACGACGAGGAAAAGACGATAGCCTAAGTAAGGAAAAGACGGCTATTAGGACGGGGAAAAGACGTATAATACGAGTAGAATAGTTCTATAATCGGGGAGGATCGAGAGTAGGGTAATAAGGAACTTTATATTAGTTAATAGGTAGAAACGTAAGGAGTACGCTACCCGGCGTAGTGTATACCCCGAGCAAACCTACGAGGTATAGACGGCCGCTTTCTAGAGATAGGCTACGGTAACGCGAAGGGCGTTAAAACCTAGGGCGTAGTATATACTAGTAGCGACGGTTAATACTATCTATATAGCCCGAGAGGATAGATACGTATATCGGTCAATAGAGAGTACTAAAGGGCTTAGGCCTATAGAGGTGGATATTAGCTTAAGGAGCAAATAGGGAGGGAGGGCGTAGAGGGAAGCTTTTGCTCCGGGCTAACCTCTCGAAACGAGGCTATACGGTAGTACTAGATAAGTAGGAAAGCGCGGTTAGGACTTATTACCTTATCTCGTAGCTAGCTTACTAAATACGATTCCTTCCTTACTAGAGACTTACGTAGCTAGCCGAGGACAACTACGTACTCCTAGTAATATAGATAGGGGAAAGAAGCTAGCGATCGATACTAATAGTAATAGAGCTTATTACGGAGCAAATTTAGACCCTCTAGTACTACGGTAGGAACCGAGCGGCGTCCTTATTATCCCTCGACATCGTAGGAGCCTTTAACAACGTCTTATACTAAAGGCTAATATATATCCTATAGTAGAAAGGCATCCCCTAGTAGGTAACGACGTTCGTCTACTCCTTTCTCTAGGAACGGACGACATACCTAGTCCTAGGAAGGTACACGTCCGACCCGGTAAAGGTAGAGGCTAGAATACCTTAGGGATCTACTCTCTCCCCTATCCTGTTTCTAATATTTATGTCTAATCTAATCCCCCTACTCACCTCTCCGTAAACCTTAGTATCGGGGTTCGTAGACGATATAAACATACTAGCCTAGTCAGACTCGATAGAAGAGAACTGTCGCCTCCTTAAAGATAGGCACAAGAAATGCGAGGAGTAGGCAAAGAAGTATAGTGCCCGGTTCGCCCCTAAAAAGTACTAACTTATACACTTTAGTAAAGCGAGAATATACTATAATATAAAGGCGGCGGTAAGAATCTAAGGCTACGAGACCAAGCTATTAGCGGAGCTACGAGTACTAGGGATCTAGCTCGACCCGAAGCTAAGCTAGAATGTATAGATTAAGAAAGCCTAGAGTCGAGCGTAAGTTAATAAAGCCTCGATAAAGAGGCTTACGACGTCTATATAGGGAGTAATATTCGATAGGTTAAGGGTAATATATAAGGCGATTATTAGACTAGCTATATTATACGGGGCATAGATTTAGGGAATAGGAGGCGTAGGTAAGCCGATCCCGAAACGGATAGAGCAATCCCTAAATAGGATATAGGTAGGTAACCTATATAGGGTACTAGGTATATATAAGACAACGTTAATAAGCACGGTAGAAATAGAGATAGGAATACTACTAATCGGCCAGTATATCCGGGGAATAAGAATTTAATACGCGGCAAAGACGACAGGTTACCTAGTATAAACTACGATCTAGGAGGTAAAGAATAAGATAGAAAGCCGCTACCGGAGAGGGGCCGGACATAGGACAAGCTAAAAAGAGGATGACCTTACTACCTTTACGGCCGTATAGATAAGCACCGAATAGCTAGCACGAAAAGAGGAGGAGCGTAGGACTCGCTAGGCCGGCGGGAGCAAGGCTAAGACCTTAAGCCTAGCGGAATAGATAGCGAGCTACCTATAGGATTAGGACTAGAAAAGGAAGCCCCCTAAGACAATAGGCCCGATAGCGCTCCGAGCCTTCTAGAGACACAATTACTAGCTATATAGGGACCTAATAAGGGCCGAAGCAAGTATAGCGATCCAAATCAGGTCCGAAAATATTAGATTAAGGGCCTACCTATTTAGGAGACGCGTACTAGACATCTATAGCCTAGCCTACTAGTATAGCTACCTATCGTTAAACCTAGAACATATACTACTACGATACCCGTAGTAGGCGAGAGGTAGGGGAAATGAGAGGCACTAAGCGGGGAGGAGAGACTACAAGTTAATTATAAGGGACAAAGGTAACATTCGCCGAATCTCTCGGTAGATACTATAGTAGGGATACCTCTAGTAGTTTAGCCTCGCTAGCGAGACGGAGGAGTAGATAGACAAGAGGCGGAAGCGAGGGGGTTATAGATAGGGTAGTCATTAGGGCAGGCCTATAACACTAGCGTACCCCTAATAAGGGAAATTTAAGACGACAACTAGGAGGAAAAGATAGGCGGGAAGGAGGAGGGGTTTTTACTAATACGGTTTCCCCTCTATATATACGAAAACAAGATAGTATAGCTATATAGGCTAAAGGGCACTATAATAGCTTAATGAAATATCTATCTAAATACGAAGAGCGTAATACCGGTCGCGCTAGTATACTAGGCCCTTATATACGGTGTCCGAGTCGACACCTTCCTAGCGGATACTAGTCCGGTAGCGATAGGAGCGGTAACCGTAAAGGATGACTAGGCTACTATCCTAGGCCTCGTTATTACCCGGGCGTACTAGATAAAGAAGCCGGAACGAATAGAGCGGAAATATTCGTCGCTCGTAATTGCGTTTAAGTATAACGGCTGGAGGGCCTAAGCCGTAGAGGAGGGACTAGTCCTCGCCTACTCGTACTACTACGTAGAGAAGTATAACTATATCTATATAGTAACCTAGGTCGACGACGAGAATCAACTATACGTAGTGTCGGCTACGAACCTCTTGTCTTACTACGAGAGAGCTAAGTATTCTTACGCTAGAGCGTCGTAGGCGCGACGGGCGCGTAACGTAGGCGAAGCCGCGGCGAATAGAGAAGTACTAGTAGAACGGGTATAAAAGCTATCCGACGAGCGTATACTCGTGTCGGGAGCGAGTCCCTCTTCTTTCTACGTATAAGAATGGCGCGGAACCGTAGCCTATACGCTCGATAGAACACCTCTAGTATAGGTATAGAATTTTCACCTCCGGAGACCGTAAACCGAGCGGGCTAAGCGACGAACATTAGACGAGCGGACTATCGAACAACAACTAAGCGGACTATACGACGGTATCGAGCGGACTACGAAACAATCTAGTGTTTACTAGCGGGTGATACGGTAGGTAGGTAGACACGCGACGAAGCCTATAAAGGCCTATTTAATACCCGGTATAGGAACGAGGGTTTTACTTAAGGCACTACCTATCCCGCTACATAACGCACCTAGTCTAATATAGTAGATTACGACGAGGAAAAGACGATAGCCTAAGTAAGGAAAAGACGGCTATTAGGACGGGGAAAAGACGTATAATACGAGTAGAATAGTTCTATAATCGGGGAGGATCGAGAGTAGGGTAATAAGGAACTTTATATTAGTTAATAGGTAGAAACGTAAGGAGTACGCTACCCGGCGTAGTGTATACCCCGAGCAAACCTACGAGGTATAGACGGCCGCTTTCTAGAGATAGGCTACGGTAACGCGAAGGGCGTTAAAACCTAGGGCGTAGTATATACTAGTAGCGACGGTTAATACTATCTATATAGCCCGAGAGGATAGATACGTATATCGGTCAATAGAGAGTACTAAAGGGCTTAGGCCTATAGAGGTGGATATTAGCTTAAGGAGCAAATAGGGAGGGAGGGCGTAGAGGGAAGCTTTTGCTCCGGGCTAACCTCTCGAAACGAGGCTATACGGTAGTACTAGATAAGTAGGAAAGCGCGGTTAGGACTTATTACCTTATCTCGTAGCTAGCTTACTAAATACGATTCCTTCCTTACTAGAGACTTACGTAGCTAGCCGAGGACAACTACGTACTCCTAGTAATATAGATAGGGGAAAGAAGCTAGCGATCGATACTAATAGTAATAGAGCTTATTACGGAGCAAATTTAGACCCTCTAGTACTACGGTAGGAACCGAGCGGCGTCCTTATTATCCCTCGACATCGTAGGAGCCTTTAACAACGTCTTATACTAAAGGCTAATATATATCCTATAGTAGAAAGGCATCCCCTAGTAGGTAACGACGTTCGTCTACTCCTTTCTCTAGGAACGGACGACATACCTAGTCCTAGGAAGGTACACGTCCGACCCGGTAAAGGTAGAGGCTAGAATACCTTAGGGATCTACTCTCTCCCCTATCCTGTTTCTAATATTTATGTCTAATCTAATCCCCCTACTCACCTCTCCGTAAACCTTAGTATCGGGGTTCGTAGACGATATAAACATACTAGCCTAGTCAGACTCGATAGAAGAGAACTGTCGCCTCCTTAAAGATAGGCACAAGAAATGCGAGGAGTAGGCAAAGAAGTATAGTGCCCGGTTCGCCCCTAAAAAGTACTAACTTATACACTTTAGTAAAGCGAGAATATACTATAATATAAAGGCGGCGGTAAGAATCTAAGGCTACGAGACCAAGCTATTAGCGGAGCTACGAGTACTAGGGATCTAGCTCGACCCGAAGCTAAGCTAGAATGTATAGATTAAGAAAGCCTAGAGTCGAGCGTAAGTTAATAAAGCCTCGATAAAGAGGCTTACGACGTCTATATAGGGAGTAATATTCGATAGGTTAAGGGTAATATATAAGGCGATTATTAGACTAGCTATATTATACGGGGCATAGATTTAGGGAATAGGAGGCGTAGGTAAGCCGATCCCGAAACGGATAGAGCAATCCCTAAATAGGATATAGGTAGGTAACCTATATAGGGTACTAGGTATATATAAGACAACGTTAATAAGCACGGTAGAAATAGAGATAGGAATACTACTAATCGGCCAGTATATCCGGGGAATAAGAATTTAATACGCGGCAAAGACGACAGGTTACCTAGTATAAACTACGATCTAGGAGGTAAAGAATAAGATAGAAAGCCGCTACCGGAGAGGGGCCGGACATAGGACAAGCTAAAAAGAGGATGACCTTACTACCTTTACGGCCGTATAGATAAGCACCGAATAGCTAGCACGAAAAGAGGAGGAGCGTAGGACTCGCTAGGCCGGCGGGAGCAAGGCTAAGACCTTAAGCCTAGCGGAATAGATAGCGAGCTACCTATAGGATTAGGACTAGAAAAGGAAGCCCCCTAAGACAATAGGCCCGATAGCGCTCCGAGCCTTCTAGAGACACAATTACTAGCTATATAGGGACCTAATAAGGGCCGAAGCAAGTATAGCGATCCAAATCAGGTCCGAAAATATTAGATTAAGGGCCTACCTATTTAGGAGACGCGTACTAGACATCTATAGCCTAGCCTACTAGTATAGCTACCTATCGTTAAACCTAGAACATATACTACTACGATACCCGTAGTAGGCGAGAGGTAGGGGAAATGAGAGGCACTAAGCGGGGAGGAGAGACTACAAGTTAATTATAAGGGACAAAGGTAACATTCGCCGAATCTCTCGGTAGATACTATAGTAGGGATACCTCTAGTAGTTTAGCCTCGCTAGCGAGACGGAGGAGTAGATAGACAAGAGGCGGAAGCGAGGGGGTTATAGATAGGGTAGTCATTAGGGCAGGCCTATAACACTAGCGTACCCCTAATAAGGGAAATTTAAGACGACAACTAGGAGGAAAAGATAGGCGGGAAGGAGGAGGGGTTTTTACTAATACGGTTTCCCCTCTATATATACGAAAACAAGATAGTATAGCTATATAGGCTAAAGGGCACTATAATAGCTTAATGAAATATCTATCTAAATACGAAGAGCGTAATACCGGTCGCGCTAGTATACTAGGCCCTTATATACGGTGTCCGAGTCGACACCTTCCTAGCGGATACTAGTCCGGTAGCGATAGGAGCGGTAACCGTAAAGGATGACTAGGCTACTATCCTAGGCCTCGTTATTACCCGGGCGTACTAGATAAAGAAGCCGGAACGAATAGAGCGGAAATATTCGTCGCTCGTAATTGCGTTTAAGTATAACGGCTGGAGGGCCTAAGCCGTAGAGGAGGGACTAGTCCTCGCCTACTCGTACTACTACGTAGAGAAGTATAACTATATCTATATAGTAACCTAGGTCGACGACGAGAATCAACTATACGTAGTGTCGGCTACGAACCTCTTGTCTTACTACGAGAGAGCTAAGTATTCTTACGCTAGAGCGTCGTAGGCGCGACGGGCGCGTAACGTAGGCGAAGCCGCGGCGAATAGAGAAGTACTAGTAGAACGGGTATAAAAGCTATCCGACGAGCGTATACTCGTGTCGGGAGCGAGTCCCTCTTCTTTCTACGTATAAGAATGGCGCGGAACCGTAGCCTATACGCTCGATAGAACACCTCTAGTATAGGTATAGAATTTTCACCTCCGGAGACCGTAAACCGAGCGGGCTAAGCGACGAACATTAGACGAGCGGACTATCGAACAACAACTAAGCGGACTATACGACGGTATCGAGCGGACTACGAAACAATCTAGTGTTTACTAGCGGGTGATACGGTAGGTAGGTAGACACGCGACGAAGCCTATAAAGGCCTATTTAATACCCGGTATAGGAACGAGGGTTTTACTTAAGGCACTACCTATCCCGCTACATAACGCACCTAGTCTAATATAGTAGATTACGACGAGGAAAAGACGATAGCCTAAGTAAGGAAAAGACGGCTATTAGGACGGGGAAAAGACGTATAATACGAGTAGAATAGTTCTATAATCGGGGAGGATCGAGAGTAGGGTAATAAGGAACTTTATATTAGTTAATAGGTAGAAACGTAAGGAGTACGCTACCCGGCGTAGTGTATACCCCGAGCAAACCTACGAGGTATAGACGGCCGCTTTCTAGAGATAGGCTACGGTAACGCGAAGGGCGTTAAAACCTAGGGCGTAGTATATACTAGTAGCGACGGTTAATACTATCTATATAGCCCGAGAGGATAGATACGTATATCGGTCAATAGAGAGTACTAAAGGGCTTAGGCCTATAGAGGTGGATATTAGCTTAAGGAGCAAATAGGGAGGGAGGGCGTAGAGGGAAGCTTTTGCTCCGGGCTAACCTCTCGAAACGAGGCTATACGGTAGTACTAGATAAGTAGGAAAGCGCGGTTAGGACTTATTACCTTATCTCGTAGCTAGCTTACTAAATACGATTCCTTCCTTACTAGAGACTTACGTAGCTAGCCGAGGACAACTACGTACTCCTAGTAATATAGATAGGGGAAAGAAGCTAGCGATCGATACTAATAGTAATAGAGCTTATTACGGAGCAAATTTAGACCCTCTAGTACTACGGTAGGAACCGAGCGGCGTCCTTATTATCCCTCGACATCGTAGGAGCCTTTAACAACGTCTTATACTAAAGGCTAATATATATCCTATAGTAGAAAGGCATCCCCTAGTAGGTAACGACGTTCGTCTACTCCTTTCTCTAGGAACGGACGACATACCTAGTCCTAGGAAGGTACACGTCCGACCCGGTAAAGGTAGAGGCTAGAATACCTTAGGGATCTACTCTCTCCCCTATCCTGTTTCTAATATTTATGTCTAATCTAATCCCCCTACTCACCTCTCCGTAAACCTTAGTATCGGGGTTCGTAGACGATATAAACATACTAGCCTAGTCAGACTCGATAGAAGAGAACTGTCGCCTCCTTAAAGATAGGCACAAGAAATGCGAGGAGTAGGCAAAGAAGTATAGTGCCCGGTTCGCCCCTAAAAAGTACTAACTTATACACTTTAGTAAAGCGAGAATATACTATAATATAAAGGCGGCGGTAAGAATCTAAGGCTACGAGACCAAGCTATTAGCGGAGCTACGAGTACTAGGGATCTAGCTCGACCCGAAGCTAAGCTAGAATGTATAGATTAAGAAAGCCTAGAGTCGAGCGTAAGTTAATAAAGCCTCGATAAAGAGGCTTACGACGTCTATATAGGGAGTAATATTCGATAGGTTAAGGGTAATATATAAGGCGATTATTAGACTAGCTATATTATACGGGGCATAGATTTAGGGAATAGGAGGCGTAGGTAAGCCGATCCCGAAACGGATAGAGCAATCCCTAAATAGGATATAGGTAGGTAACCTATATAGGGTACTAGGTATATATAAGACAACGTTAATAAGCACGGTAGAAATAGAGATAGGAATACTACTAATCGGCCAGTATATCCGGGGAATAAGAATTTAATACGCGGCAAAGACGACAGGTTACCTAGTATAAACTACGATCTAGGAGGTAAAGAATAAGATAGAAAGCCGCTACCGGAGAGGGGCCGGACATAGGACAAGCTAAAAAGAGGATGACCTTACTACCTTTACGGCCGTATAGATAAGCACCGAATAGCTAGCACGAAAAGAGGAGGAGCGTAGGACTCGCTAGGCCGGCGGGAGCAAGGCTAAGACCTTAAGCCTAGCGGAATAGATAGCGAGCTACCTATAGGATTAGGACTAGAAAAGGAAGCCCCCTAAGACAATAGGCCCGATAGCGCTCCGAGCCTTCTAGAGACACAATTACTAGCTATATAGGGACCTAATAAGGGCCGAAGCAAGTATAGCGATCCAAATCAGGTCCGAAAATATTAGATTAAGGGCCTACCTATTTAGGAGACGCGTACTAGACATCTATAGCCTAGCCTACTAGTATAGCTACCTATCGTTAAACCTAGAACATATACTACTACGATACCCGTAGTAGGCGAGAGGTAGGGGAAATGAGAGGCACTAAGCGGGGAGGAGAGACTACAAGTTAATTATAAGGGACAAAGGTAACATTCGCCGAATCTCTCGGTAGATACTATAGTAGGGATACCTCTAGTAGTTTAGCCTCGCTAGCGAGACGGAGGAGTAGATAGACAAGAGGCGGAAGCGAGGGGGTTATAGATAGGGTAGTCATTAGGGCAGGCCTATAACACTAGCGTACCCCTAATAAGGGAAATTTAAGACGACAACTAGGAGGAAAAGATAGGCGGGAAGGAGGAGGGGTTTTTACTAATACGGTTTCCCCTCTATATATACGAAAACAAGATAGTATAGCTATATAGGCTAAAGGGCACTATAATAGCTTAATGAAATATCTATCTAAATACGAAGAGCGTAATACCGGTCGCGCTAGTATACTAGGCCCTTATATACGGTGTCCGAGTCGACACCTTCCTAGCGGATACTAGTCCGGTAGCGATAGGAGCGGTAACCGTAAAGGATGACTAGGCTACTATCCTAGGCCTCGTTATTACCCGGGCGTACTAGATAAAGAAGCCGGAACGAATAGAGCGGAAATATTCGTCGCTCGTAATTGCGTTTAAGTATAACGGCTGGAGGGCCTAAGCCGTAGAGGAGGGACTAGTCCTCGCCTACTCGTACTACTACGTAGAGAAGTATAACTATATCTATATAGTAACCTAGGTCGACGACGAGAATCAACTATACGTAGTGTCGGCTACGAACCTCTTGTCTTACTACGAGAGAGCTAAGTATTCTTACGCTAGAGCGTCGTAGGCGCGACGGGCGCGTAACGTAGGCGAAGCCGCGGCGAATAGAGAAGTACTAGTAGAACGGGTATAAAAGCTATCCGACGAGCGTATACTCGTGTCGGGAGCGAGTCCCTCTTCTTTCTACGTATAAGAATGGCGCGGAACCGTAGCCTATACGCTCGATAGAACACCTCTAGTATAGGTATAGAATTTTCACCTCCGGAGACCGTAAACCGAGCGGGCTAAGCGACGAACATTAGACGAGCGGACTATCGAACAACAACTAAGCGGACTATACGACGGTATCGAGCGGACTACGAAACAATCTAGTGTTTACTAGCGGGTGATACGGTAGGTAGGTAGACACGCGACGAAGCCTATAAAGGCCTATTTAATACCCGGTATAGGAACGAGGGTTTTACTTAAGGCACTACCTATCCCGCTACATAACGCACCTAGTCTAATATAGTAGATTACGACGAGGAAAAGACGATAGCCTAAGTAAGGAAAAGACGGCTATTAGGACGGGGAAAAGACGTATAATACGAGTAGAATAGTTCTATAATCGGGGAGGATCGAGAGTAGGGTAATAAGGAACTTTATATTAGTTAATAGGTAGAAACGTAAGGAGTACGCTACCCGGCGTAGTGTATACCCCGAGCAAACCTACGAGGTATAGACGGCCGCTTTCTAGAGATAGGCTACGGTAACGCGAAGGGCGTTAAAACCTAGGGCGTAGTATATACTAGTAGCGACGGTTAATACTATCTATATAGCCCGAGAGGATAGATACGTATATCGGTCAATAGAGAGTACTAAAGGGCTTAGGCCTATAGAGGTGGATATTAGCTTAAGGAGCAAATAGGGAGGGAGGGCGTAGAGGGAAGCTTTTGCTCCGGGCTAACCTCTCGAAACGAGGCTATACGGTAGTACTAGATAAGTAGGAAAGCGCGGTTAGGACTTATTACCTTATCTCGTAGCTAGCTTACTAAATACGATTCCTTCCTTACTAGAGACTTACGTAGCTAGCCGAGGACAACTACGTACTCCTAGTAATATAGATAGGGGAAAGAAGCTAGCGATCGATACTAATAGTAATAGAGCTTATTACGGAGCAAATTTAGACCCTCTAGTACTACGGTAGGAACCGAGCGGCGTCCTTATTATCCCTCGACATCGTAGGAGCCTTTAACAACGTCTTATACTAAAGGCTAATATATATCCTATAGTAGAAAGGCATCCCCTAGTAGGTAACGACGTTCGTCTACTCCTTTCTCTAGGAACGGACGACATACCTAGTCCTAGGAAGGTACACGTCCGACCCGGTAAAGGTAGAGGCTAGAATACCTTAGGGATCTACTCTCTCCCCTATCCTGTTTCTAATATTTATGTCTAATCTAATCCCCCTACTCACCTCTCCGTAAACCTTAGTATCGGGGTTCGTAGACGATATAAACATACTAGCCTAGTCAGACTCGATAGAAGAGAACTGTCGCCTCCTTAAAGATAGGCACAAGAAATGCGAGGAGTAGGCAAAGAAGTATAGTGCCCGGTTCGCCCCTAAAAAGTACTAACTTATACACTTTAGTAAAGCGAGAATATACTATAATATAAAGGCGGCGGTAAGAATCTAAGGCTACGAGACCAAGCTATTAGCGGAGCTACGAGTACTAGGGATCTAGCTCGACCCGAAGCTAAGCTAGAATGTATAGATTAAGAAAGCCTAGAGTCGAGCGTAAGTTAATAAAGCCTCGATAAAGAGGCTTACGACGTCTATATAGGGAGTAATATTCGATAGGTTAAGGGTAATATATAAGGCGATTATTAGACTAGCTATATTATACGGGGCATAGATTTAGGGAATAGGAGGCGTAGGTAAGCCGATCCCGAAACGGATAGAGCAATCCCTAAATAGGATATAGGTAGGTAACCTATATAGGGTACTAGGTATATATAAGACAACGTTAATAAGCACGGTAGAAATAGAGATAGGAATACTACTAATCGGCCAGTATATCCGGGGAATAAGAATTTAATACGCGGCAAAGACGACAGGTTACCTAGTATAAACTACGATCTAGGAGGTAAAGAATAAGATAGAAAGCCGCTACCGGAGAGGGGCCGGACATAGGACAAGCTAAAAAGAGGATGACCTTACTACCTTTACGGCCGTATAGATAAGCACCGAATAGCTAGCACGAAAAGAGGAGGAGCGTAGGACTCGCTAGGCCGGCGGGAGCAAGGCTAAGACCTTAAGCCTAGCGGAATAGATAGCGAGCTACCTATAGGATTAGGACTAGAAAAGGAAGCCCCCTAAGACAATAGGCCCGATAGCGCTCCGAGCCTTCTAGAGACACAATTACTAGCTATATAGGGACCTAATAAGGGCCGAAGCAAGTATAGCGATCCAAATCAGGTCCGAAAATATTAGATTAAGGGCCTACCTATTTAGGAGACGCGTACTAGACATCTATAGCCTAGCCTACTAGTATAGCTACCTATCGTTAAACCTAGAACATATACTACTACGATACCCGTAGTAGGCGAGAGGTAGGGGAAATGAGAGGCACTAAGCGGGGAGGAGAGACTACAAGTTAATTATAAGGGACAAAGGTAACATTCGCCGAATCTCTCGGTAGATACTATAGTAGGGATACCTCTAGTAGTTTAGCCTCGCTAGCGAGACGGAGGAGTAGATAGACAAGAGGCGGAAGCGAGGGGGTTATAGATAGGGTAGTCATTAGGGCAGGCCTATAACACTAGCGTACCCCTAATAAGGGAAATTTAAGACGACAACTAGGAGGAAAAGATAGGCGGGAAGGAGGAGGGGTTTTTACTAATACGGTTTCCCCTCTATATATACGAAAACAAGATAGTATAGCTATATAGGCCAAAGGGCACTATAACAGCTTAATGAAATATCTATCTATCTATATAGCTCCTTTATTTATCGCGCTATCCTATTAGGTTGGTTAGCGTTCGGTTATTAGGGGGTATCCGAAGATTTATATCTATCTAGCTTTATTTACCGCCCTCTATAGCCCCCTTAGGCTTCTAGGCGGCGGGTAAGTACTCTACTATATATTTTATATCGCTTCGTCTATCCTTTTCCTCTTTACGGCCTCGAATCCTCTATACTAGGAATTGCCGAGCGTTAGTATAGGGTACCTTACCGGGGTTATTACCCTAGCCTAGCGGGCCTTTTCTTATACTACCATCCTTATAGGGCATAAGTTTGAGTATACCGGGTGTTTACGGCCGTAGTATACGTACCTCGATTCCTCCCGTAGGTATTATTTCCCCTAATACGGTCCTACGTAGTATAGGTACTTAGGGGTCTTCTCGGTATACTTTAGCGTAATAAAGCCGTATTATTAGTTGTTAAAGCATTAGAGCACTCTATAGCTACTCTTATATACCTCCGTATCGAGGCGTTCGTATTACTAGAATAGTCCTCCTTCTAGGACCTAGTTCGCTTATTCTACGGTAGCTATCTAGACGATTAGAGAGGAGTACGTCTTAGTAGCTTCGACATTCTTGTTTAGCTACGCTACTTTAGTAAAGCGTACTCCCGGTAAGGTGTTCTAGTTCTATATCTAGAGTAGGGCGAGGTCGTTCTCTACCCTAAAGGCCCTTAGTACCCTATAGGCTATTACCGTAAACTACTAGTAAGAGACCTTTATCGACCTCGCTACCTTAACTATCTAGTCCTTAAGGGTCTCGAGCTTTTGTCGGTCTGTCTCCTATACTATAAAGAGGCGTATTACTCCTCTAGGCGCGATTTTAGCTCCTACTATCTCCTTCTAGCCAATCCTATCTACTAGCTCCTTACTTATTAGACCCTCTACTCCGGGTCCGTAACGTACACCCTAATAGCGTTATTTGTCCTTTAGGTCTATAGATTAGGGGAGTTAGCTACTACGTTTGCCTATATAGGAGTATACTAGGTAGTAGCTTTCTATACTATCTACTAGATTACTCTCGGGATCTAATATTTAAGTACCTTAAGGGCTCCGAGGAGTTAGGCGATCGTAGTCTTTTATACCCTAGCTAGGCGCTTATCTACTTCGAGTATCTCTTAAGCCTCTTTATATAGGTCCTTCTATATAGAGGTTTAGTTAACCCGGAGGGGTGGCTTACTCTATATTTATAGTCGCGGTTACTATAGCTATTACTAGTTTAGCTATTATTACTAGCTATACTGTTACTAGCTTAGTAGTAGTATACTTTGTATCTGTTTTTAGTAGGCGTAGGTTTCCCTTACAAGTTGCTTAATACTCGCTAGCTAGGCTTCTAGTCTAGAGTCTATAGCTCTAGTTCGCCTTCTCCTTTTTAAGAGGACTAGCGGGCGGCCGTTTAGGTTATAGCGTAAGGTCTTATAAGTGTTCTATATATTACGCGAGCTATATACGTTAAGGGTATATAGTAGGTTTGTAGTGAATTGCTAGTATAGCTTATAATCTAAGTTAGGTGATATTCTAGCTAAGTTTCGGCTAGTCTAGAAGCGGGCTTAGGGCCGTAGCTAAGCTATAGAAACAGGGTGACTAGAACCTCGAAACAGGCTAGCTTTAGAGCTATATATCTAGATAGGCATCCGGTACGGACAGTTGCTTTGTCTATTAATATATATAGCCTACTACTAATCTCAAGACTAGGATTTAGATACTAGCTTAAGATTATTAATAGCTTCTCTAGGAAGAAGTAGACCTTTCCTCTTAGGAAAAGAGAAGATGCTCTAGTTACTCTCTAGAACTAGACGATCAAAGCAGAGAGGCAATTATTAGCGTAGCTAAAAGTAGTAAGGCTTAATAATATAAAAGAACTTATTATATTAGTAAAGTAGTAGAAGAAGGATTTAGGGATTAGGCTCGAGCTTACTAAGGTATATATCTCTCTATAGAATGGACTAGTTAAGAGGTTAATATAAACCTTAGAGGACTCTATAAGGGTAATGCTTAAAGAGGCTAAAATTTCGGTTAAACTTTAGCCTAAAGTACTAGAGGCCTAAACTTATATAAGGAACAAACTACTAAATAGCCTAGATTACGATAGGTTTAAGGTTTTACTAGATAAGGCTTTTAATAGTATTAAACCGACTATTAACTATTTGAAAGTTTAGGGATATAAAGCTATTATCTATATAGACATAAGTATACTATTAACTAGTAATAGACTAATATATCGATTAGAGACACGTACGACGTACTATTCGAAAGCGCCTATTAAGGCTATTACCTAACGAGAATAAGAGTAGCGCGCCTACGCTAGCGGCCGCGCAATTGCTACGGAAAGCGACTAGAAAATAGGAATCTACCTCCTATCCGACTAGACTCTAAAATTACGGAGCCGCGGAGGTAAATTGCCTATTTAGGCAACTTCTAACCTTAGCCGTAGCTAAAGTATAGCGACATAGAGACTAGATCCTAAGCCTAACTTACGAGTATTAAGTAGCTCGCGAGGGACACCTAAATCTCTATAAACGGGTATATAATATAGAAACCTAGCTAGTAGTAACTAATCCTTTAATAGCTAAGCTAATAACTAACCTAGTAATAGTAAGATAATAGCTAACGATAATATACTAAGGGCCTAAGAAAGGCATAACGAACGCTAGCCGCCCCCGGCCCCTCCGCGTAGATAGAATTATATAAAGAAGCCTAGGTAATACTAGACGAAGACGAATACCTAGCCCGAGTATATAAGAATATAATCGCGTAGCTCCTTAGTATACTTAAGGCACTCGAACACTAGACCCTAAGAACGATCTACTAGACTATATAGTACGTAATATAATAGAAGAACCCTACGTAGGCTATAATCGCCGCGGGACACTACCCGGCCTAGCCCTAGAGGACTAATAACGCGATCCGAGTCTACGTTACCGACCCGGAGGAGAAAAGGGAACTCGAGGGCCTTACGAGTAAGGAGTTCGTAGATAGAATCGGCCGGAAGGAGATCGTAGGAGCGAAGGTAGAGCTAAGGGGGGTAGTAAGGCTTTTTACCGTATAGGAGACAGACCGATAAAGACTCGAGACGTATAAGGAATAGATAACTAAAGTAGTAAAGTTAGCGAAGGTCTCCTACTAACAATTTATAGTAATAGCCTACGGGGTCCCTAGAACCTTTAAGGTCGAAAATGACCTCCCCTAGCTATAAATATAGAACTAGAGCACATCCCTAGGAGTACGCTTCTCTAAGGCCGTCTAGCTATATAGGAGCGTCGAACTAATAAAGACATACTCCTCGTTAATCGTCTAGATAGTAAATATAGAATAAGTAAACCTTGTCCTAGATAAAGGACTATACTAGAACTACGAACGTCTTAATACGGAAATCTACTAGAGTAGCTATAGAGTACTCTAATGCTTTAACTACTAATAGTACGGACATATCGCCCCGAAATATACGGAGAAGACCCCGAAGTACCTATACTACGTAGGCCTATACTAGGGAAAGTAATGCCTACGAGAAGAAGTAAGGTACGTATACTATAGCCGGAAACACCCGGCGTACTCGAGCTAATGCCTAACCCGGATCGCCGTAAAAGGGAAGGCTAACTAAGTATAAATAACGACCCTAGCGAGGTACCCTACCTCGTAGTAAGGTAGCGCTTAATATAAAGGCTTTAAGGCGGTAAAAGGAAAGAGAACGGAGGAGGTAACAAGGGGCACCCTACGGAGTACGTACCCGCCGCTAGGACGGCTAAGGGGGCTAAATAGGGTAGTAAACGAGATAGGACAGATACGGATTTTTAGAACACCCCTACCGGCCGAAGGCCTACTAACCTAAGAGGAAGATACGATAACCGTCGGTACTATCTAAGCCCGGAGCACCCCTATAGATATTATCCTAGCCAGCCCGTAATAGTAGTATAGGACGACCTTACTATTATATAGTATAGCGTTAATTGAAGCAAAGATAAGGTCTAGCTCTACTTCCTATAAGAACTCGACTACTAAAAGCACTATGTCGTAGCGCTATAGGAACCTTAGACTAACCTATATACAAGTAAACCGGCAACCTATAATGACTAACGATACTATACGGTAATCGGTAGGGGTATAGGACATACCCTAAGAATATATACCTACGTAAGTAAGGCTATTAGTATAGAAGTATAGAAGGTCGTACTATAGCTAGAGGGCTACTAGGGGGACATAACGACAATCGATATAGTAATAGGCTAGGGAACCGTCCAAATCTATAACGTCTATAACCCTCCTCTATAAGGACGAACGAGTAGAGACCTAGGAACCCTAGCTACGCTAGACTAGATACTCAAACAAGGGGATATATACTAAGCCCTAGTAGGCGACTTTAACCTTTACTACCCGTAATAGGGTCTAGACTTCACCCCTCTATACGTATACCTAGGAGGCAAGTTGCTAGAAATTACCGCGAGCCGCGATATAGAACTAGCGACCCTAAAGGGTATAGAGACGTAGAAGGCGAGATTAAGCGTAAGTACGATTAACCTATACTTCCTCTTAAGAGAGCTAGTAACGAGACTAGATAAGTGCCGCCTAAACCTCTTACTCGAAGTAGGATTAGACTACATCCCGATCTAGACAATAATCGAGGTAGGAGTCGAGGAGGAACCTATAGCGGAGCTACGCCTAAACTAGAAGAAGGCCCCGTAGGAGGAAATCCGAGACGAACTAGCGGTACGACTATACGATAATAGAGTAAATACGGGACTAGAAACGGGAATAGAAGTAGAATAAGAAGCCGAGCTCGATAAAGAAGCCGAACGGATAACGACAGTTGTATAGGAGGTAGCTCGTTAGTATATACCCTATATTTAACCTTCTTAAAGACAGAAGCTATTCTAGACCCCGGCGTACGCGGAAAGGGTAAAGGAGGCGAGGAGGGCTAGACGAGAGTAGACAAAGGAGTATAGATAAGCAATATAGGACGTATACTAAAGGGCTAGCTAAGCTAAGAAAGCCTAGATACTTCGGGACAAATAGCTAGACTAGAGAACGACGGTCGGGCTCGTAATAGAGAATCCTAACTAGATATAGCGACTAGCGAGGTAGGCGAGAGCTAGAGGGATAGAGAAGACGCCTTACTTCCCGCCTATAGTCGATATAACGGGGACGCTAAGGTTAACGCCGGAGGTAAAAGCGAAGGCGTTTACGGACTACTTCTTCTTAATATAAGTCGACGCGGACCTAACGGATATAGTAGGCACGTCGTACCCGGAACTACTAGACATATACTAGACAGTCTAGCTAGGCGAGATTAAGGCCGTAATAGGACAGCTTAAGGGAAGAAAGGCCCTAGGGCCCGATAAAATCCTAAACCTCCTACTAAAGGAATATAAAGAGGAAATCGCCCCGAGCCTAGCTAAGCTCTTTACTACTTGTCTACGGAAAGGCTACTATCCGAAGCCGTATAGAGACTCCCTAATAGTAGTTATCTAGAAGCTATAGAAGGAAGACTATAATAGGCTTAAGTTATATAGACCGATTATGCTCCTAAATATAGTAGGAAAGATCCTAGAGAAGGTAGTAGCCTAGAGACTTATAAAACTAGTCGAGGAGAACAATATCCTCCCGGAGATATAGATAGGAGAGAGAAGTAACCGCTTAACCCTTACGGTAATAGAACTAATAACCGAATAGATCTAAACCCTCTAGTACTATAGACGGAATAGAATAGTATCGCTACTCTCCCTAGACATCTCCGGGGTATTCGATAACGTCTCCTACGAAAGACTACTCTATATACTCCGATAGAAGGGAGTCCCCGTATAGGCTACGAAATTTATATACTCCTTCCTTAAAGAGAGGACTACGAGAATAGTCCTCGGGAGGTATAAATCCGAAAGGGTATACGTAGAGACCGGAATCCCCTAAGGATCTACGCTATCCCCGATCCTATTCCTAATCTTTATAGCTGACCTCATCCCCTTACTTACGTCCCCTTAGACTTCGGCGTTAGGCTTCGTAGACGATATAAACATCCTAGCCTAGTCCGCGATAATAGAGGAAAACTATAGACTACTTACGGAGAGATATAGAGTATACGAGGCGTAGGCTAGACGCTACGGCGTCCGTTTTGCCCTAGAGAAATACAAGCTGATCCACTTTAGTAAAGCGAGGACCTACTATAATATATAGGCAACTATAATAATCTAGGGATACGAGACGAAGCCCTCCTCCGAACTCCGAGTACTAGGAATCTAGCTAGACCCGAAGCTAAGCTAGAACCTATAGATTAAGAAGGCCTAGAATAGGGCATAAGTAAACGAGGCATTAATAACACGTCTTACTAAGTTAACGTAGGGAGCGACCTTCGATAAAGCAAGAATAATATATAAACTAATCGTTCGACTAGCGATACTTTACGGGGTATAAATCTAGGGTACGGGGGAAGTCGATAAGCTAGTACCGCGACGGATCGAATAGCCTCTTAATCGAACCTAAGTAGGCAACTTTAGGAGAACTCTCGGAGCGTATAAGACTATACCGACGAGAGTAGCCGAGATAGAGACCGGGATACTACCTATCCGTTACTATATCTAAGGGATAAGGATCTAATATACGGCGAAGACGATAGAGTACCTAGTATAGTAAACTATCTACGATAAGACAGCACGAATTATATAGAGATATAGCCGGCTATATATAGGACCGTACGTAAGGAGGAGTTAGAAGCGGGACGACTTACGGGTTTTTAGGAAAGTATAAGGAACGCCGGAGTAGCTAGCGAGGGAGGAGGAGGAACGAAGAACCCGGGAAAAGAAGGAGAGTAAGAGAAAGTCCTAGAGCCTCGTAGAGTAGGTAGCCGGCTACCTATAGGAATAGGAATAGAACAGTAACCCGCTAGCGAGAATAGGCCCCCTAGCCCTACGAACCTTCTAGAGACATAAATACCTCCTATACCGCGACTTTATAAGGGTAGAAGTAAGCGTAACAATCTAAATCCGGTCCGAATATATCGGGCTTAGGGCTTACTTATATAGGAGGAACGTCCTAGATATAGATAACCTAGCGTACGAGTATAGCTACCCGTTATATAACTAGGAATATATAGTCGTACGGTACCTATAGTAGGTAGAAGGGCGGAGTATATAGAGAGCGAGAGCAGCTAGACGCGACTACTAGTCGATCGTTACGAATAAGAGCGACGTATAGAGGATAGTACGTTAGGTCCTAAGATAAGGATACCTTACCTAGTTTAAACTAGCTAACGAGACGGAGGAGTAGATAGAGAAGAGGAGGAAGACTAAGGGGATGTAGACAGGGTAGTTATTAGGGCAGGCCTATAATACTAGTATACCCTCTATAAGGAAAGCGGGAAGGCAAATAATAGACAATAGTAGTATAGAAGAGGAGAGGAGTTTTTACCGCGAGCGGTTTCCCCTTCGTAAGACAGAAGTACGTAGAATAGCTATATAGGCTAGGAGGTACTATAACAGCTTAATAAACAATATATATATATAGACATAAGATCCTAACCTTAATAGGTAAGAAGTGACAAGCTAATAAATAGGGGTAAAGAAGTAGTGTTTATTAGGTATATTAAAAATATAGCTAAAGCCTAGCTCTTTTAGGAACTAGACATAAGAGCTGTTAAACAATACATATATATAGACTTCTTTAAGGACTAGCCTAGAGGTGATATAGGTCTTAATGCTCTAATATTAAATCTACTAAGTAGTGTACTAGCTAGGAAGCCCTTAGGAAGGCCGAGGAAGAACGTATCCTTAGGACAATCTACTTACTATTTAGGCGTCTATTAAAGCACCCCCGAAATAGATTAGCTAATTAAGACTCCTATAGTCGCTTAGCCGAGAAAGCTGTTTATATAACTTCCCTAACCTCCGGAGAACGTAGGGGAATTTCAGAAAATCGATCAGCTAATTAAGACAAGCTCCCTAGACCCCTAGGAAATAGACGTTACTAGGTTATAAGTGACGATCCCTAAATTATCCCTTAGAAAGAGAAAGGCTGACTATAATTTGAAGGGCTATAATATGAAATAGAAAGCCCTAAAATCTATAGTCCCTAAGCCCGAACTAACTACTAAGTAGAAGAAGTAATAGACCTCTTAGAGAACCTTACTACTTTTTACTAAGCTTTCTTTATAGCTATACAATTAGTAGACAGTTCAATACTATAGGATAGCGAATTCCTAGAAGAAGTGAAGGAAATGGCCTTTATAGTAACTATAGAAGCTATGATATATAAGTAAGAGATCCTAATTCCAAAATCCTATAAGGATGCTATAAATAATAAGAAATAGGGACATCTTTAGAAGCAAGCAATCTAAAAGGAACTAGATGCTCTATAGAGTAATAATACCTAGGAAAATTCTGTTCTACTAAAGGGAGCAAATCTAGTTATATTAAGATAGGTCTTTAATATTAAGAGATGTATTAGTAGAGCTATTAAAAAGTTCAAGGCTAGAGTAGTTATAAGGGGCTTCTTATAGAAGTTTAGTGTTGACTTTATAGAGACATTTACACCTATAGTAAGACGGGATACTCTTAGGGTGTTTATAGCTATTATATATAAGAAGGATATTCATCTTTACTAAGTAGATATAAACAATATATTTATAGAAAGCACCCTCTATAAAGACATCTTTATATTACTACTACTAGCAGTTGAGCCTCTACTAAATAAAGTGTTTAAAATCCTTAAAAGCTTATATAGACTTAAGTAAGTAGCTAGAGATTAGAATCAACTCTATATATTAAAGCTTAGAGAGATTAGATTTATATAGTTAGAAGTAGATCTATACCTACTTATCTATAAGAAGAGGGAGATTATAATCCTTATATATATAGATAGATAGATTTGTCATTCCCCTGTTCTAGGACCCTATCCGGCCTATATAGGTATATATCTATTGTTATATACAAAGGGAAACCCGAATAGGTGAAAACCCTTCCCGCCCCCGACTACTCCTTATCTAGTTTAGCTTTCCCTCTGAACGTACGTAGTCTATGTCACTACCCCGTTAGCCCCCGCTCCTAGCCGGTCTCGTCGCGCTACGTCGTGTCCTCTCTTCCTATACTGCTCCTACTAGGCGGTACTATTCTAGCCAGCCCTTCTCTAGTATCCAGTCCGTAATACGCCGTAGGTCCTTAGCGTTATTAAGAAGTGCCCTAATCGTCCGGTTCCTCGCCTTTGCTATCTACTCCCCCCTTCCTAGCGACCACCTCGGACAGACGAGGAGTACGTACCGTACGTTCTAGGAGCGATAGCCGTAGGGGTAGCTAGTATTCGTGTATCCTAGAACCTTCCTCTATAATAGGTACCCCTAGAGGCCGATATGTTCGCTTCGTAGTTAGGTTACTATACTACTCTATACCCTCGTAAGGCGGTAGTAGATAAGCTTCGGGGGGTGCTTAACCGCGGATTTTGTAGCTAACTATTCCTTAGGTTGTCCCGCTAGCTAAGGGCGTCTACTATACCCTATAACCTAGTTGTTCTACCTCTCTTTCTATAGTTGCTCTATAAACGATTTCTTACCTTCCTATTATATTACTAGCTATTCGTCCCTTACCCGGTAGTTCGGCTCGTTTCCGGGTCGAATGCCTCTATACGCTAGTACTAATTCGCGGGCCCTTACGACTATACTAGCGATGACCTTCTATACTAGGTACTATACCGACTTGCCTAAGTAGGAGGTCCGTAGTCCCTAGATATATAGGTCGATCGGCGGTATAGCGGTCTCGTACTTAAGTATCCTCGTTAGTATCGACTTATATGCCCCGGTGGCCTTCCTTAGGCATTAGTTTTAGATCTTCGCTAGCGGCGCGACGAGTCCCTTCGATAGGTAGGCCCTCTCGCCTAAGGACCACACTTAGCTACTATAGGTAAGGACTAGCCGTACAATAGCCGTATATAGAAGTCGTAACTACCGGAAGTCCGCCCCCTATATAGACGTAGTGAGCCTCTAGTATAATACTATATTCTGTTTAGCTTTCCGTAATATTACCTAGACGTACTTCCTCTACCGTAGCGCCGGGTCTACCTATAGTCCGAGGATCCTAAGCTAATTTGCCGGGTTAGTCGTGTGCCCCTATATCTAGATAGAAGCTTATATATTATAGAACCGTAGCCGGCGCGTAAAGTGTATTAGATTGTACTTTTCTAGGGCAAACCGAGCCCCGTGCCTCCTAGCCTAGTCCTCGTAGATCTTGTGCTTCTCTTCTAGTAGCCTACAGTTCTCCTTAGTCGAGGAAGACTACGCTAGGATGTTTATATCGTCTACGAAGCCGCTCGTAGCGGTGTTCTAGGATTCTAGGGCTAGGAGTAGCGTCGCTATAAAGAAGAGGAACAGAATAGGTGCTAGCGTTAAGCCTTACGGGATTCTAGTATAGACTACTTAAAATGGGCTTCTGTACTAGCCGACTAGGATCGACGTACTACGGTTTTGGAGGTAGGACCGTACGAAGTTAACAAGCCACTTAGGGAGTCCTTTCGACCTTAGGATGTAGAGTAGCCGCGGGTATAACACGTAGTCAAAGGCTCCCGATATGTCTAGGCTAAGTAAGGAAGCCACCTTGTCCCTATTCTTATACTAGATAGCCTTTACCTAAGAGGTGATAAGTTCTATCGCGGATAGCGTCGATCGCTATAGGCGCGCACCTATCTAGGTGTCCGGGAGTAGGGAGTGTTCCTCTACCGCCTCGGAGAGTCTCGTTATAACTAGCTTCTTAAGCGCCTTCCTAAGAGTATTAAGGAGCGCAATTAGGCGGTACGACTTTACCTACGTATAGTCTTCCTTCTACGGCTTACGTAGGACCACTGTCGTCGATTACTTAAATACTATCGGGTAGTACCCGGTCTATAGGTAGGCGTTAAAGATCGCTATAACTACTAGGGCTAGTTAATCTCTACACTTCTTTAGTAGCTCGTTTAGGATCCTATCCGGCCCCGGGGCTTTCTTCGACGGCAACTTCCTTAGTATAGCGGTAACTTCTCCCTCGGACACCTCCTATTAGACCGCGATACTAGGGGCTAGGGGAGTAGAGCTGTTTATATCGCTTAGATTAGCCTCGACTAGGGGCGGGAAGAACTTGCTAGCTAGTAGACGCGCCTTGGCCTCGGGGTCGCTAACCGGGCTACTAGGCGATTGTAGCGCTAGGATAGAGAAGGAGGGGCCCTATATAGGGTCCTGTCGGGCCCATTTCGCTAGCTTCTATATCCTCTCTAGCTTGCCGGCGATTTCTTCTACTATAGCCCTCTAGCCGACTGCTTTCTCCCTTCGTATTATAGCTTTCTTCTGTTAGTATACCTCCCTATATACGTTCTAGGCCTCCTCGCTATAGCTACTCGTCCATACCCGGCGGGCTCTCCTTACTTCTCTTACTACCGTAGTATACTCCGGCGTCTAGTATAGTTTAGACTATGTCGTTAGTTAGGTAAGCGGAACGTAAAGTGAGGTCGCTTTTCTTATTTCGTCTATCAACCCCTAGACTGCTTCGTCTATCTCGTCTTTACTATTGTATTACTACTACGCGATCTAGACTAGCCTCTTAGAGTCATCGAGGTACGCCTAGATATTAGCCAAGTAGGCCTTTCCCTAGTTTGGCTTAGGGGTTCTCGTTAGTATACGTTATATCTATATCGTAATAGAGGTCCTGACTAGTATATAGTCTGACGACGCCTCGAGTTCATGTTCGATCCTATAGTAGGTTACCGTGTAGTAGTGGCTATCTGAGATCTAGGAGAGGTCGATCGTGCCTTAGAGTCCCCCTCTCTTCCAGGTGCCTAGGTCCTTCGGGGTATTAAGGGCAATTGCGTTGCTCGCCATCAAGTCGAGTACTTCGTCGGCTATAGGGTGCGGCTACATAAGGCTTTCCTAGGAAGGGTGGTATATGTTGAAGTCTCCTACTACGATGTGGCACCCTTGTCTCTTGACAAGGAAGGAATCGTATTTAGCAAGCTAGCTACGAGATAAGGTGACAAGTCTTAACCGCGCTTTCCCACTTATCTAGTACTACCGTGTAGCCTCGTTTCGAGAGGTTAGCCCGGAGCAAAAGCTTCCCTCTACGCCCTCCCTCCCTGTTTGCTCCTTAAGCCAATATCCACCTCTATAGGCCTGAGCCCTTTAGTGCTCTCTATTGACCGACATGCGCATCCGTCCTCTCGGGCTCTACAGACAGTGTTAGCCGTCGCTACTAGTGTACACTACGCCCTAGGTTTTGACGCCCTTCGCGTTACCGCAGCCTATCTCTAGAAAGCGGCCGTCTATGCCTCGCAGGTTTGCTCGGGGCACACACCACGCCGGGCAGCGTACTCCTTACGTTTCCACCTACTAACCAATATAAAGTTCCTTATTACCCTGCCCTCGATCCTCCCCGATTACAGAACTAATCCACTTGCATTATACGTCTTTTCCCCGTCCTAACAGCCGTCTTTTCCTTGCTTAGGCTATCGTCTTTTCCTCGTCGCAATCTACTATGTCAGACTAGGTGCGTTGTGTAGCGGGATAGGCAGTGCCTTAGGCAAAACCCTCGTTCCTATACCGGGTGTTTAATAGGCCCTTATAGGCTTCGTCGCGTGTCCACCTACCTACCGCATTGCCCGCTGGCAAACACCAGATTGTTTCGTAGTCCGCTCGACGCCGTTATATAGTCCGCTCAGTTGTTGTTCTGTAGTCCGCTCGTCTAATGTTCGTCGCTTAGCCCGCTCGGTTTGCGGTCTCCGGAGGTGAAAATTCTGCACTTATACTAGAGGTGTCCTGTCGAGCGTATAGGCCACGGTTCCGCGCCCTTCTTACACGTAGAAAGAAGAGGGACTCGCTCCCGCCACGAGTACACGCTCGTCGGATGGTTTTCATACCCGTTTTGCTAGTAGTCCTCTGTTCGCCGCGGCTTCGCCTACGCTACGCGCCCGTCGCGCCTACGACGCTCTAGCGTGAGAATACTTGGCTCTCTCGTAGCTAGACGAGAGGTTCGTAGCCGACACCACGTACAGGTGATTCTCGTCGTCGACCAGAACTTACTAATACCTAAAGAGGGGTTTTCCCCGTACGACGGTTTTCCCCTCTCTCTTCCTTAATAGCCCCCGGCCTCGTAGACCTTTTAGGAGCTAGATAGGTATTATAAATGTATTTATTTATTTATATTTATATGGCCTAAAGGTTCAAGGGCCTTATAGCTATCTATAGGTAAGTATATAGGTGCTACCTTCTTATAGTTTATTCCTATCTTAGCTAGGCTGTCCCTAATAAAGTGTCCTTAGTTAAGTTTTAGGATTCCTCTCTTCCTATCCCTTATGACTCTTATACTAAGGATCTTTTTAGGTTTACCTAGATCCTTAATCTTAAAGATCTTACTAAGTTCCCTTTTAAACTAGAGAACATCTATTAGCTTTAGTATAGCGATTAGAATGTTATCTATATATATAAGGAAACGAGCGACTGAAGGCACCGGGAGGAAAACGTTTATCGATCTCTACGCTAAAACAAGACACATTCGAAAGCTCTTATTAAGGCCATTCTAACGATATACAAAGCAGGCCACTACCCCTAGGACTAAGGGAGTTCTACCTCATTTAATCTAGACAGCTTGAAGCTCTCTTTACCCTGTTTCTTCAGCTCTAAACGCCGCGGAGGTGCCTAGCTACATTAGGCAACTCCTAGGCAATAGTAGCCTAGGCTACGGCACTAACGGCGCCTACGGCCCTATAGGCGAAGCCCCCCTAAGACAACTAGCAGCAACTTATAGAGGACGTAAAAAGTATAGAAACTAACGATCAGCTCCCTTACCGGTCTCTATAGGTAATGATCACTTAGCTACGTACGGCGCTTATACTATCGTATTACCGAGGGCAATAAGAAATAAGGACGACGTCCTAGGCGATTAGTAAGGCTACCCGGAATCAACACCCCTGTTGAGAACATACAGGCCGCAGGACAAGCATGTAGGTGTGGGTGTGTCATGTGATAGATCACGTGACTAGGGTTTGCCAGCCCCTATAGGCTGGCAAACATCCGGACACCTAGCATCTACCTACACCAACACCGGCGATACTGTATGTAGATACACGCTATCCCATTGGGTCCTTCTTCGTCTTTTGTGTGATCCGCCGTCTTCCACTGCTGCGCAACTCGTACCTGTTTAACAGGTTATGAGCCCGGGTTAGCAACTCGGTGTTTCACCCTCGACAAAGTCGTATTGGAGTTATTCCTCTTCAGAACAAAAGGAAGGCAGACTGGAGGCCGCACCCGCATTGCACAGGAAGCTACAGCCGCGCTGTAGGTGCATATAAGACGTGAAAGAGCCTAGTGAGGCACTGTCAGACTCCGAGTCAGGGAGCCTGTGCCAATACCTCAGACAAGTGGGCGAGCTTACTGAGAAGAGTCGCTCTCCGGACATCGCGTTCGCATCGACTAACTGTTCATTCTGAGAGAGCCGCAGTGTCTCAGAAACCCCCTCTGCTGAGAGAGTTACGCTACAGTGTCTCAGCACTAACACGATCCTTACCGACCGACTTTCCTCCTCTTCCCGGCGGATAGCCATCCTCTCCGCTATCAACCTCGCGTTCGGTTTATCCCATTTCGATCCGATCGCGTACGACCGAATACATCCTTTTACCTGAGGGCAGCCAACCTGTCCCTCAACTTACAAAAAATGGAGAACGAGACTGGGTTCATAAGAAAGAGAGCAGCACCTCTTCTGACAAGAGAGAACCACGAAACATGGTTCAAGCTGATGAGAATACACCTGGTATCAAAGCAGGTTGACTGGGTCCTCGAAGACATCATCACGGACATTCCCGCTGCAACCCCATCTATAGCGACACCCTCTGCATCATCGGAGTCATCCCTTCCTTTGGATCAAGCGATAAGGAAGGCATCGTACAGACGGCACAATGCAACGGCCCTGTATGAGATGTACATCTGTCTGTCGACAGATGACCAAGAGATGACATACGAGATCCGGCATGCGAAGGAGTTGTGGGAATGGGCTGAAGCTAAATATAAGAGAAGACTTCTCGCTACTGGAAGAAGTTTGCTTCAGCAATACACCAATTTCGTGATGACAGAAGACCAGTCTATAGATGATGCCTGGCAGGAGCTTAGCTCAATTGCAAGGAGGGCTGTTTCAATCTCGCCTCAGTTCCAAGACATCAAGACTGAGGACAGAAAGATCCAGCAACTCTTAGCAGCTCTGCCAGACTCATTTGGCTCAATTCGCGATGCAATTGATGCCCAGGTGAATCTCTCACCACAAGACATTCTTGCAATTCTTAGGGAGAAGCAAGAATCAATGATTCATCAAGGGACAGCCATGTTTGCTAAGAAGGGTTTCCAGGGCAAGCTCACGTGCCATCTCTGCGGTGGTGACCATTTTATGAGCAAGTGCCCACACCTTTCTGCAGCTCAGCAGGCTGTTAGGAACAAGGACAAACTAGCTAGGGTTACCTACCCTGCTAAGAGACAACCGTCACCACCTCGTAGGAGGTCATCATCACCAAACCTTCGTGATGTCCTCAAGGTGATGACGGACCTTGCAAAGCAGATGAAGGAGAGCCGCAAGCCAAAGGCCTCCTCTAGTAAGCCTGCAAGGGCCCATGCGACCCAGGAAGACGCATCAGACCCTGAGATACCATCAGAAGATGATGATGTTGATGAGGTTGCCCATTCCACTGTGGAAGCCAAAGGCAAGTACCCCTCGTCCGAGTGGTTGCTTGACTCTTGTGCATCATCACATATGACTGACCAAGATTCACTATTCAGGACACTGAAGCCTCTTCAAAAGAGGAAGTGGATCAAGGTTGGGGGTGGCTATCTACAAGCTACACATATGGGAAGTGCAGTAATGGGTGGTCCTTCTGGAAAGCAAATTGTCTTAGAAAATGTCCTGTTTGTTCCTGGCCTTGGAGTTAGTCTTGTTTCGTGGAATCAGTTCAGCCAACAGTTTGCTGTCCAACCACCCAGTTTCACCCTAAAATCCTTGTCTGGTAAACCCGTTGTCCAGACCAAACTTCGAGGAGGAGTACCGTTTATCCACTCGATCTCGGAAATTCTTGAGCCACAGCATGCTGGCATACTCTCTCAAGAACGTGACGGTACCGCTATGGCTAACACTGAGTCCGAAGATCAGTGGGAGCTATGGCATAGAAGATGTGCACACCTTGGCAAGGGACTGCTAAGAAACCTGCATAGAGTCACTGACAAGAAAGATCCCATTCCTGTTCCTTCTGAACACCAGAATTGCAAGGTCTGCTCCCTTGCAAACATGAGGAAGTTCAAAGGACCTGCCACAGAGAGGAAAGGGGAGAGGCTGGCCCTCATCTCCATTGACATCTGTGGGCCTTTTCAGGGCGCAGTCTCTAGGCTAGGATACAAATATTGGCTTGAGATTGTAGACAACTTCTCTAGGAAGAAGTGGGTAATCCCTTTGAAGGCCAGGAGCGACGCTCCTGCAGCCCTACGGGATTGGAAGGTCCAGGCAGAACGGCAGTCAAGGTGCTTTCTGTCTGCGATCCGCAGTGATGGTGCAAAGGAAATTCTCGCCTTGCTAAAAGAGTGGGAGAAGGAGTTTGGCACTCAGATGGACACAACTGATGCCTACAACTCTCTTCAAAATGGACCTGTGGAAAGGTCAATTCAAGCCTCTGAGAACACAGTCCGGGCTATGCTTGAAGACTCTGGCATGCCAGTTGAGTTCTGGCCAGAAGCTTTGCAAGCACAGACTGTGATCAGAAACAGACTGCCTAATGGTCCGATCATTGATGGTATTGCTCTTTCACCAGAAGAAGCCTTTACTGGCCAAGTACCGTCAGTCGACCATTTCCGCGTCTGGGGATGCAAAGCTGTGGTCTATGTAGACCCAAGAGCCCAACCTCAAGGCTTGAGGAGAGACAAGTTGATGAACCGAGGAAAAGAAGCCGTGTTTGTGGGCTACTCAGAAAACACCACAAAACAATGGCTGTTCTGGGATCCCGACATGAAAGCAATAAAAGCGCATAGTCACGTCGACTGGTTTGAGAATGAGAAGGGGGGAGATATGGATCTTGGTATCACCTTCACTAACCAGCCGAGTCGAGCGCCACAGCGCAATCCTGTTGGGAGGAAGCCCTTTGGGGCGAAATTTTCCGATAGGGGATTATCAGAGACACCGTTACGAAGGCCAGGAGAAAATATTGAGGCGGTTTCAACACTGTCGAAGGCCGATAACGGTGGATCTATACAGAACCTACCCAAGTCATCAACACCACAGCAACCGCTGTTTGTGCAACTTCCCCCTCCCCCAAAGGACATTGGGGAATACCAGAAGTTTGGAGATCAGGGTACTCCAATGAAAGAAAAAGAAGATGTCGTTCAGTTCGACCCATCCGAACACCCAGCGCCACCTCAGGTTGCAGGCAACAAGAGGTCAAGGGGGGACGGAGATGATAACTCTGAAGAGCATGAGGCTAAACACCATAAGGCTCTTATCGCCCAGATGTTCCATCTAGACCCTACAATGAGCTGGGTAGAGGAGATTCTGAACGACGTGGAAGAACATGCATTTGCTGCTGTTGGGCAGGCCATAGCCTATCAGCAGGAAGTGCCAATCCCAAAGTCCTATAAGGCAGCCGTAGGAGACCCCGAATGGGGACATATGTGGAGAGAGGCAATCGAGAACGAACTTATTGCCTTAGCAAGCAACAACACCTGGGAAGCAGTTGTACCGCCAAAGGGTGCGAATCTAATTACTTCTAGGTGGGTCTTTGATGTGAAAAGAATGATTAGTGGAGCCATTGAGAAGTTCAAGGCAAGACTAGTTGCAAGAGGGTTTTCACAGAAATATGGGGTTGACTTCGAAGAGACCTTTGCACCTACTGTTAGACATGATACTCTCCGAGTATTCATGGCAGTAGTATGTGAGAGAGATCTCGAGATGCACCTAGTGGATGTGAATAATGCTTTTACCCAAAGCAGCCTTCTTGAAGACATCTATATGATCCCACCCCCAGGAGTTGAAGCACCTCCAAACATGGTGTTCAAGGTCCTACGAAGTCTTTATGGGCTTAAGCAAGCAGCTAGAGACTGGAACAAGCTCTGTGTTGCGAAGCTAGAGAAGATTGGATTTACCCAGTCCCAGGTAGATCCATGCCTACTTATCCATACGGATAGAGACCTTATGGTCCTTACCCATGTGGATGACATACCCATTGCAGCTCCGAAGCTGTCAGATGTTCAGTGGTTTAAGGCTGAGCTTGGAAAAGTGTTTAAGATTAAAGATCTTGGTGAACCTACGAAGATCCTTGGAATGAGGATTACAAGAGACAGGTCCCAAGGCACTTTGAAGCTTGATCAAGGACACTATGTCCACGCTAACTTAGCCAAGATGAACATGGCTAGAGAGAAGGCTACGCCAACCCACTCACCTATGGAGAGCTACGAGCATTTAGTGCCTACGGCACCTATGGATGAGAGGTGCAACAAACAGGATTACCAGAGCCACAATGGTACCTGGATGTGGCCAATGACAATGACAAGGCCAGACTTAGCATTCCCCCTTGGAAGAATTAGCTCATTTGTTGCTGATCCCTCGCAGCAGCATATGAAGGCTTTGAAGAAGCTCTCCCGATACCTGCGGTCGTACCCAGACCTAGGTCTTATGTATAGAAAGGGAGGGGGCAATCTCCAGGGATACTCGGACTCTGACTACGCTATGGACAAAGTGGATAGAGTCTCAATTCTGGGATACGTGTGGTTCCTTTGTGGATCACCTGTGTCCTGGATGAGTAGGAAGCAGAAGTCTGTTGCAACATCAACAATGGAAGCTGAGTTCATGGCTATGAACGCAGCCGCAAAGCAGTCACAATTTCTTGCTGCTGTCCTCAGGGAAATGGGGTGCCCAGAACTGGTAGGAAAGAGCTCTTTCCAGCCGAGTGTAAGGGCAAGCAAGGGCACTGTTGACGAGCTAAGGCCAGTCAAGCTCATGGGTGACAACCAAGCCGCTTTGACACTTGTCAAAGATGCCCATGTGCATGAAAGGTCAAAGCATATTGATGTTGCATATAACTATGTCAGACATCTCTGGTGGCAGAAGAAGATTGCAGTGGACTACTGCCATACAAAGGACATGGCTGCTGATGGGTTAACAAAGCCCCTCAATGGCCAGCAGTTCCAAAACTTTGTAAGGCAGCTCCAGCTTGCGTAAAGGGATTGTAGGAGACCATGTGGCCTGAGTGGGAGTGTTGAGAACATACAAGCCGCAGGACAAGCATGTAGGTGTGGGTGTGTCATGTGATAGATCACGTGACTAGGGTTTGCCAGCCCCTATAGGCTGGCAAACATCCGGACACCTAGCATCTACCTACACCAACACCGGCGATACTGTATGTAGATACACGCTATCCCATTGGGTCCTTCTTCGTCTTTTGTGTGATCCGCCGTCTTCCACTGCTACGCAACTCGTACCTGTTTAACAACCCCTATAGCTAGGCATTGGTCGCGGTATCGATACTAGGCCCCCGCCTAACGTACGATATAGTTACGATCCGTATTATAGTAAAGGAAGACTAGGCCGAAGTTACGAAGCTATCGAACAAGGAGCTCGCCTAACGAATCAACTAACTAGGGGTAGTCGTAGTGAACTAATAGTCTAACGGCACTCTATAGATCTATACTAGCTCTACTACTACTAGGAGGCACCTAGAGGTATAGCTATAGTAGGTATCTAAGGTTACGGCATTAGCGAAGGTCTTAACGAAACAATTCACGATCCTAGTCTACGACATGCCTAAGGAGTTTGACCTAACTAACTAGGGTCACCTACGCGCTCTCTAAGAGGACAACCCGGTTACTCTTAACTTTCTAATCTAGAAGGCGACTTGGCTCTATAGGAAATGGCTAGAAGGCAAGAAGGCCTCGGCGCTAATAGTATAGCTATAAGACGCGAAAGCGGCGGATCTAGCGATAGAATAAGGCCTAGTCTAGTAATATAGCCTTAAGATAGTAGAAAAGCACTCCTTATCCTTTCGTGTCCTCTAATGCTTTAAATACTAACAGTATAGACACTAAACCTACACGTATACAAACAAGTAGGCCTACTCGAACTATATAGGAGACTATATGTCTAGGGACTATATATCGACTACGAGACGGTACGCGAACTGTCCGGGGCACTACCTATCGTATAGTACGGAATGCCTATAGCGGAAACTAGCGAAAAACAAGGCAATTATAAACAGAACCGTCGCCCTAAGATTCTACGGCGACCGTAAGGCTAGCCTACACCGGAACTAACTAGCGGCGGTCGGGTATAAGCGCCCTAGGGCCGAGAACGATATAAAGGATACGCAACTTAGGGCGTACGGGAGGCCACGTACTCTACTAGCTACGGCGAGGGAATCTAACTAGGCCCGGCTCCCCTTTAGTATATAGCCGATAGGCGTAGACTAGGACGTATAGGGTAGTAGGACATAGGACGATATAGAGGAAATGATTGTCGATACCGATAACTAGCCTCGACACGCTTAGTATTATCTAGTATAACGTTAACTATAGCAAGGATATAGTCTAGAACCATTTCCTATACGAGGCGGACCCGCGCGTCTACTACGTCCTTATAATCTAGGAGCTATAGATTAACCCGTACTATAAGAGACTAACGACCTACAAGTCACTAGGCTATACGACATGCCTACGAGGTAACGGCAGACCCCGCACGTGCTTCTATATTAGTAAGGACATACTAGAATCCGACTAGGAGGTAGTATACTACGTAGACGAAGAAGGCGGGGGCGATATTACCTCCCTCTACGTAGGTAGCACCTAGATACACAACCTATATATACAACCGCTAGCCTCGAGGTCTAGCCGCGACCTAGGAGTCTGTAGACACCTAGACAGTACGCTTAAGAGACAAGGGTGCCACATCGTAGTAGGAGACTTCAATATATACTACCCTTCCTAGGAAAGCCTTATATAGCCGCACCCTATAGCCGACGAAGTACTCGACTTAATAGCGAGCAACGTAATTACCCTTAATACCCCGAAGGACCTAGGCACCTAGAAGAGAGGGGGACTCTAAGGCACGATCGACCTCTCCTAGATCTTAGATAGCTACTACTATACGGTAACCTACTATAGGATCGAATATAAACTCGAGGCGTCGTCAGACTATATACTAGTCAGGACCTCTATTACGATATAGATATAACGTATACTAGCGAGAACCCCTAAGCTAAACTAGGGAAAGGCCTACTAGGCTAATATCTAGGCGTACCTCGATGACTCTAAGAGGCTAGTCTAGATCGCGTAGTAGTAATACAATAGTAAAGACGAGATAGACGAAGCAGTCTAGGGGTTGATAGACGAAATAAGAAAAGCGACCTTACTTCACGTTCCGCTTACCTAACTAACGACATAGTCTAAACTATACTAGACGCCGGAGTATACTACGGTAGTAAGAGAAGTAAGGAGAGCCCGCCGGGTGTGGACGAGTAGCTATAGCGAGGAGGCCTAGAACGTATATAGGGAGGTATACTAACAGAAGAAAGCTATAATACGAAGGGAGAAAGCAGTCGGCTAGAGGGCTATAGTAGAAGAAATCGCCGGCAAGCTAGAGAGGATATAGAAGCTAGCGAAATGGGCCCGACAGGACCCTATATAGGGCCCCTCCTTCTCTATCCTAGCGCTACAATCGCCTAGTAGCCCGGTTAGCGACCCCGAGGCCAAGGCGCGTCTACTAGCTAGCAAGTTCTTCCCGCCCCTAGTCGAGGCTAATCTAAGCGACATAAACAGCTCTACTCCCCTAGCCCCTAGTATCGCGGTCTAATAGGAGGTGTCCGAGGGAGAAGTTACCGCTATACTAAGGAAGTTACCGTCGAAGAAAGCCCCGGGGCCGGATAGGATCCTAAACGAGCTACTAAAGAAGTGTAGAGATTAACTAGCCCTAGTAGTTATAGCGATCTTTAACGCCTACCTATAGACCGGGTACTACCCGATAGTATTTAAGTAATCGACGACAGTGGTCCTACGTAAGCCGTAGAAGGAAGACTATACGTAGGTAAAGTCGTACCGCCTAATTGCGCTCCTTAATACTCTTAGGAAGGCGCTTAAGAAGCTAGTTATAACGAGACTCTCCGAGGCGGTAGAGGAACACTCCCTACTCCCGGACACCTAGATAGGTACGCGCCTATAGCCATCGACGCTATCCGCGATAGAACTTATCACCTCTTAGGTAAAGGCTATCTAGTATAAGAATAGGGACAAGGTGGCTTCCTTACTTAGCCTAGACATATCGGGAGCCTTTGACTACGTGTTATACCCGCGGCTACTCTATATCCTAAGGTCGAAAGGACTCCCTAAGTAGCTTGTTAACTTCGTACGGTCCTACCTCTAAAACCGTAGTACGTCGATCCTAGTCGGCTAGTACAGAAGCCCATTTTAAGTAGTCTATACTAGAATCCCGTAAGGCTTAACGCTAGCACCTATTCTGTTCCTCTTCTTTATAGCGACGCTACTCCTAGCCCTAGAATCCTAGAACACCGCTACGAGCGGCTTCGTAGACGATATAAACATCCTAGCGTAGTCTTCCTCGACTAAGGAGAACTGTAGGCTACTAGAAGAGAAGCACAAGATCTGCGAGGACTAGGCTAGGAGGCACGGGGCTCGGTTTGCCCTAGAAAAGTACAATCTGATATACTTTACGCGCCGGCTACGGTTCTATAATATATATTAAATAGGTACGAGTTGCGTAGTAGTGGAAGACGGCGGATCACACTAAAGACGAAGAAGGACCCAATGGGATAGCGTGTATCTACATACAGTATCGCCGGTGTTGGTGTAGGTAGATGCTAGGTGTCCGGATGTTTGCCAGCCTATAGGGGCTGGCAAACCCTAGTCACGTGATCTATCACATGACACACCCACACCTACATGCTTGTCCTGCGGCCTGTATGTTCTCAACACTCCCACTCAGGCCACATGGTCTCCTACAATCCCTTTACGCAAGCTGGAGCTGCCTTACAAAGTTTTGGAACTGCTGGCCATTGAGGGGCTTTGTTAACCCATCAGCAGCCATGTCCTTTGTATGGCAGTAGTCCACTGCAATCTTCTTCTGCCACCAGAGATGTCTGACATAGTTATATGCAACATCAATATGCTTTGACCTTTCATGCACATGGGCATCTTTGACAAGTGTCAAAGCGGCTTGGTTGTCACCCATGAGCTTGACTGGCCTTAGCTCGTCAACAGTGCCCTTGCTTGCCCTTACACTCGGCTGGAAAGAGCTCTTTCCTACCAGTTCTGGGCACCCCATTTCCCTGAGGACAGCAGCAAGAAATTGTGACTGCTTTGCGGCTGCGTTCATAGCCATGAACTCAGCTTCCATTGTTGATGTTGCAACAGACTTCTGCTTCCTACTCATCCAGGACACAGGTGATCCACAAAGGAACCACACGTATCCCAGAATTGAGACTCTATCCACTTTGTCCATAGCGTAGTCAGAGTCCGAGTATCCCTGGAGATTGCCCCCTCCCTTTCTATACATAAGACCTAGGTCTGGGTACGACCGCAGGTATCGGGAGAGCTTCTTCAAAGCCTTCATATGCTGCTGCGAGGGATCAGCAACAAATGAGCTAATTCTTCCAAGGGGGAATGCTAAGTCTGGCCTTGTCATTGTCATTGGCCACATCCAGGTACCATTGTGGCTCTGGTAATCCTGTTTGTTGCACCTCTCATCCATAGGTGCCGTAGGCACTAAATGCTCGTAGCTCTCCATAGGTGAGTGGGTTGGCGTAGCCTTCTCTCTAGCCATGTTCATCTTGGCTAAGTTAGCGTGGACATAGTGTCCTTGATCAAGCTTCAAAGTGCCTTGGGACCTGTCTCTTGTAATCCTCATTCCAAGGATCTTCGTAGGTTCACCAAGATCTTTAATCTTAAACACTTTTCCAAGCTCAGCCTTAAACCACTGAACATCTGACAGCTTCGGAGCTGCAATGGGTATGTCATCCACATGGGTAAGGACCATAAGGTCTCTATCCGTATGGATAAGTAGGCATGGATCTACCTGGGACTGGGTAAATCCAATCTTCTCTAGCTTCGCAACACAGAGCTTGTTCCAGTCTCTAGCTGCTTGCTTAAGCCCATAAAGACTTCGTAGGACCTTGAACACCATGTTTGGAGGTGCTTCAACTCCTGGGGGTGGGATCATATAGATGTCTTCAAGAAGGCTGCTTTGGGTAAAAGCATTATTCACATCCACTAGGTGCATCTCGAGATCTCTCTCACATACTACTGCCATGAATACTCGGAGAGTATCATGTCTAACAGTAGGTGCAAAGGTCTCTTCGAAGTCAACCCCATATTTCTGTGAAAACCCTCTTGCAACTAGTCTTGCCTTGAACTTCTCAATGGCTCCACTAATCATTCTTTTCACATCAAAGACCCACCTAGAAGTAATTAGATTCGCACCCTTTGGCGGTACAACTGCTTCCCAGGTGTTGTTGCTTGCTAAGGCAATAAGTTCGTTCTCGATTGCCTCTCTCCACATATGTCCCCATTCGGGGTCTCCTACGGCTGCCTTATAGGACTTTGGGATTGGCACTTCCTGCTGATAGGCTATGGCCTGCCCAACAGCAGCAAATGCATGTTCTTCCACGTCGTTCAGAATCTCCTCTACCCAGCTCATTGTAGGGTCTAGATGGAACATCTGGGCGATAAGAGCCTTATGGTGTTTAGCCTCATGCTCTTCAGAGTTATCATCTCCGTCCCCCCTTGACCTCTTGTTGCCTGCAACCTGAGGTGGCGCTGGGTGTTCGGATGGGTCGAACTGAACGACATCTTCTTTTTCTTTCATTGGAGTACCCTGATCTCCAAACTTCTGGTATTCCCCAATGTCCTTTGGGGGAGGGGGAAGTTGCACAAACAGCGGTTGCTGTGGTGTTGATGACTTGGGTAGGTTCTGTATAGATCCACCGTTATCGGCCTTCGACAGTGTTGAAACCGCCTCAATATTTTCTCCTGGCCTTCGTAACGGTGTCTCTGATAATCCCCTATCGGAAAATTTCGCCCCAAAGGGCTTCCTCCCAACAGGATTGCGCTGTGGCGCTCGACTCGGCTGGTTAGTGAAGGTGATACCAAGATCCATATCTCCCCCCTTCTCATTCTCAAACCAGTCGACGTGACTATGCGCTTTTATTGCTTTCATGTCGGGATCCCAGAACAGCCATTGTTTTGTGGTGTTTTCTGAGTAGCCCACAAACACGGCTTCTTTTCCTCGGTTCATCAACTTGTCTCTCCTCAAGCCTTGAGGTTGGGCTCTTGGGTCTACATAGACCACAGCTTTGCATCCCCAGACGCGGAAATGGTCGACTGACGGTACTTGGCCAGTAAAGGCTTCTTCTGGTGAAAGAGCAATACCATCAATGATCGGACCATTAGGCAGTCTGTTTCTGATCACAGTCTGTGCTTGCAAAGCTTCTGGCCAGAACTCAACTGGCATGCCAGAGTCTTCAAGCATAGCCCGGACTGTGTTCTCAGAGGCTTGAATTGACCTTTCCACAGGTCCATTTTGAAGAGAGTTGTAGGCATCAGTTGTGTCCATCTGAGTGCCAAACTCCTTCTCCCACTCTTTTAGCAAGGCGAGAATTTCCTTTGCACCATCACTGCGGATCGCAGACAGAAAGCACCTTGACTGCCGTTCTGCCTGGACCTTCCAATCCCGTAGGGCTGCAGGAGCGTCGCTCCTGGCCTTCAAAGGGATTACCCACTTCTTCCTAGAGAAGTTGTCTACAATCTCAAGCCAATATTTGTATCCTAGCCTAGAGACTGCGCCCTGAAAAGGCCCACAGATGTCAATGGAGATGAGGGCCAGCCTCTCCCCTTTCCTCTCTGTGGCAGGTCCTTTGAACTTCCTCATGTTTGCAAGGGAGCAGACCTTGCAATTCTGGTGTTCAGAAGGAACAGGAATGGGATCTTTCTTGTCAGTGACTCTATGCAGGTTTCTTAGCAGTCCCTTGCCAAGGTGTGCACATCTTCTATGCCATAGCTCCCACTGATCTTCGGACTCAGTGTTAGCCATAGCGGTACCGTCACGTTCTTGAGAGAGTATGCCAGCATGCTGTGGCTCAAGAATTTCCGAGATCGAGTGGATAAACGGTACTCCTCCTCGAAGTTTGGTCTGGACAACGGGTTTACCAGACAAGGATTTTAGGGTGAAACTGGGTGGTTGGACAGCAAACTGTTGGCTGAACTGATTCCACGAAACAAGACTAACTCCAAGGCCAGGAACAAACAGGACATTTTCTAAGACAATTTGCTTTCCAGAAGGACCACCCATTACTGCACTTCCCATATGTGTAGCTTGTAGATAGCCACCCCCAACCTTGATCCACTTCCTCTTTTGAAGAGGCTTCAGTGTCCTGAATAGTGAATCTTGGTCAGTCATATGTGATGATGCACAAGAGTCAAGCAACCACTCGGACGAGGGGTACTTGCCTTTGGCTTCCACAGTGGAATGGGCAACCTCATCAACATCATCATCTTCTGATGGTATCTCAGGGTCTGATGCGTCTTCCTGGGTCGCATGGGCCCTTGCAGGCTTACTAGAGGAGGCCTTTGGCTTGCGGCTCTCCTTCATCTGCTTTGCAAGGTCCGTCATCACCTTGAGGACATCACGAAGGTTTGGTGATGATGACCTCCTACGAGGTGGTGACGGTTGTCTCTTAGCAGGGTAGGTAACCCTAGCTAGTTTGTCCTTGTTCCTAACAGCCTGCTGAGCTGCAGAAAGGTGTGGGCACTTGCTCATAAAATGGTCACCACCGCAGAGATGGCACGTGAGCTTGCCCTGGAAACCCTTCTTAGCAAACATGGCTGTCCCTTGATGAATCATTGATTCTTGCTTCTCCCTAAGAATTGCAAGAATGTCTTGTGGTGAGAGATTCACCTGGGCATCAATTGCATCGCGAATTGAGCCAAATGAGTCTGGCAGAGCTGCTAAGAGTTGCTGGATCTTTCTGTCCTCAGTCTTGATGTCTTGGAACTGAGGCGAGATTGAAACAGCCCTCCTTGCAATTGAGCTAAGCTCCTGCCAGGCATCATCTATAGACTGGTCTTCTGTCATCACGAAATTGGTGTATTGCTGAAGCAAACTTCTTCCAGTAGCGAGAAGTCTTCTCTTATATTTAGCTTCAGCCCATTCCCACAACTCCTTCGCATGCCGGATCTCGTATGTCATCTCTTGGTCATCTGTCGACAGACAGATGTACATCTCATACAGGGCCGTTGCATTGTGCCGTCTGTACGATGCCTTCCTTATCGCTTGATCCAAAGGAAGGGATGACTCCGATGATGCAGAGGGTGTCGCTATAGATGGGGTTGCAGCGGGAATGTCCGTGATGATGTCTTCGAGGACCCAGTCAACCTGCTTTGATACCAGGTGTATTCTCATCAGCTTGAACCATGTTTCGTGGTTCTCTCTTGTCAGAAGAGGTGCTGCTCTCTTTCTTATGAACCCAGTCTCGTTCTCCATTTTTTGTAAGTTGAGGGACAGGTTGGCTGCCCTCAGGTAAAAGGATGTATTCGGTCGTACGCGATCGGATCGAAATGGGATAAACCGAACGCGAGGTTGATAGCGGAGAGGATGGCTATCCGCCGGGAAGAGGAGGAAAGTCGGTCGGTAAGGATCGTGTTAGTGCTGAGACACTGTAGCGTAACTCTCTCAGCAGAGGGGGTTTCTGAGACACTGCGGCTCTCTCAGAATGAACAGTTAGTCGATGCGAACGCGATGTCCGGAGAGCGACTCTTCTCAGTAAGCTCGCCCACTTGTCTGAGGTATTGGCACAGGCTCCCTGACTCGGAGTCTGACAGTGCCTCACTAGGCTCTTTCACGTCTTATATGCACCTACAGCGCGGCTGTAGCTTCCTGTGCAATGCGGGTGCGGCCTCCAGTCTGCCTTCCTTTTGTTCTGAAGAGGAATAACTCCAATACGACTTTGTCGAGGGTGAAACACCGAGTTGCTAACCCGGGCTCATAACCTGTTAAACAGGTACGAGTTGCGCAGCAGTGGAAGACGGCGGATCACACCAAAGACGAAGAAGGACCCAATGGGATAGCGTGTATCTACATACAGTATCGCCGGTGTTGGTGTAGGTAGATGCTAGGTGTCCGGATGTTTGCCAGCCTATAGGGGCTGGCAAACCCTAGTCACGTGATCTATCACATGACACACCCACACCTACATGCTTGTCCTGCGGCCTGTATGTTCTCAACAATATATAAGCTTCTATCTAGATATAGGGGCACACGACTAACCCGGCAAATTAGCTTAGGATCCTCGGACTATAGGTAGACCCGGCGCTACGGTAGAGGAAGTACGTCTAGGCAATATTACGGAAAGCTAAACAGAATATAGTATTATACTAGAGGCTTACTACGTCTATATAGGGGGCGGACTTCCGGTAGTTACGACTTCTATATACGGCTATTGTACGGCTAGTCCTTACCTATAGTAGCTAAGTATGGTCCTTAGGCGAGAGGGCCTACCTATCGAAGGGACTCGTCGCGCCGCTAGCGAAGATCTAAAACTAATGCCTAAGGAAGGCCACCGGGGCATATAAGTCGATACTAACGAGGATACTTAAGTACGAGACCGCTATACCGCCGATCGACCTATATATCTAGGGACTACGGACCTCCTACTTAGGCAAGTCGGTATAGTACCTAGTATAGAAGGTCATCGCTAGTATAGTCGTAAGGGCCCGCGAATTAGTACTAGCGTATAAGGGCATTCGACCCGGAAACGAGCCGAACTACCGGGTAAGGGACGAATAGCTAGTAATATAATAGGAAGGTAAGAAATCGTTTATAGAGCAACTATAGAAAGAGAGGTAGAACAACTAGGTTATAGGGTATAGTAGACGCCCTTAGCTAGCGGGACAACCTAAGGAATAGTTAGCTACAAAATCCGCGGTTAAGCACCCCCCGAAGCTTATCTACTACCGCCTTACGAGGGTATAGAGTAGTATAGTAACCTAACTACGAAGCGAATATATCGGCCTCTAGGGGTACCTATTATAGAGGAAGGTTCTAGGATACACGAATACTAGCTACCCCTACGGCTATCGCTCCTAGAACGTACGGTACGTACTCCTCGTCTGTCCGAGGTGGTCGCTAGGAAGGGGGGAGTAGATAGTAAAGGCGAGGAACCGGACGATTAGGGCACTTCTTAATAACGCTAAGGACCTACGGCGTATTACGGACTAGATACTAGAGAAGGGCTGGCTAGAATAGTACCGCCTAGTAGGAGCAGTGTAGGAAGAGAGGACACGACGTAGCGCGACGAGACCGGCTAGGAGCGGGGGCTAACGGGGTAGTGACATAGACTACGTACGTTCAGAGGGAAAGCTAAACTAGATAAGGAGTAGTCGGGGGCGGGAAGGGTTTTCACCTATTCGGGTTTCCCTTTGTATATAACAATAGATATATACCTATATAGGCCGGATAGGGTCCTAGAACAGGGGAATGACAAATCTATCTATCTATATATATAAGGATTATGATCTCCCTCTTCTTATAGATAAGTAGGTATAGATCTACTTCTAACTATATAAATCTAATCTCTCTAAGCTTTAATATATAGAGTTGATTCTAATCTCTAGCTACTTACTTAAGTCTATATAAGCTTTTAAGGATTTTAAACACTTTATTTAGTAGAGGCTCAACTACTAGTAGTAGTAATATAAAGATGTCTTTATAGAGGGTGCTTTCTATAAATATATTGTTTATATCTACTTAGTAAAGATGAATATCCTTCTTATATATAATAGCTATAAACACCCTAAGAGTATCCCGTCTTACTATAGGTATAAATGTCTCTATAAAGTCAACACTAAACTTCTATAAGAAGCCCCTTATAACTACTCTAGCCTTGAACTTTTTAATAGCTCTACTAATACATCTCTTAATATTAAAGACCTATCTTAATATAACTAGATTTGCTCCCTTTAGTAGAACAGAATTTTCCTAGGTATTATTACTCTATAGAGCATCTAGTTCCTTTTAGATTGCTTGCTTCTAAAGATGTCCCTATTTCTTATTATTTATAGCATCCTTATAGGATTTTGGAATTAGGATCTCTTACTTATATATCATAGCTTCTATAGTTACTATAAAGGCCATTTCCTTCACTTCTTCTAGGAATTCGCTATCCTATAGTATTGAACTGTCTACTAATTGTATAGCTATAAAGAAAGCTTAGTAAAAAGTAGTAAGGTTCTCTAAGAGGTCTATTACTTCTTCTACTTAGTAGTTAGTTTGGGCTTAGGGACTATAGATTTTAGGGCTTTCTATTTCATATTATAGCCCTTCAAATTATAGTCAGCCTTTCTCTTTCTAAGGGATAATTTAGGGATCGTCACTTATAACCTAGTAACGTCTATTTCCTAGGGGTCTAGGGAGCTTGTCTTAATTAGCTAATCGATTTTCTGAAATTCCCCTACGTTCTCCGGAGGTTAGGGAAGTTATATAAACAGCTTTCTCGGCTAAGCGACTATAGGAGTCTTAATTAGCTAATCTATTTCGGGGGTGCTTTAATAGACGCCTAAATAGTAAGTAGATTGTCCTAAGGATACGTTCTTCCTCGGCCTTCCTAAGGGCTTCCTAGCTAGTACACTACTTAGTAGATTTAATATTAGAGCATTAAGACCTATATCACCTCTAGGCTAGTCCTTAAAGAAGTCTATATATATGTATTGTTTAACAGCTCTTATGTCTAGTTCCTAAAAGAGCTAGGCTTTAGCTATATTTTTAATATACCTAATAAACACTACTTCTTTACCCCTATTTATTAGCTTGTCACTTCTTACCTATTAAGGTTAGGATCTTATATCTATATATATATATTGTTTATTAAGCTGTTATAGTACCTCCTAGCCTATATAGCTATTCTACGTACTTCTGTCTTACGAAGGGGAAACCGCTAGCGGTGAAAACTCCTCTCCTCTTCTATACTACTATTGTCCATTATTTGCCTTCCCGCTTTCCTTATAGAGGGTATACTAGTATTATAGGCCTGCCCTAATGACTACCCTGTCTACATCCCCTTAGTCTTCCTCCTCTTCTCTATCTACTCCTCCGTCTCGTTAGCTAGTTTAAACTAGGTAAGGTATCCTTATCTTAGGACCTAACGTGCTATCCTCTATACGTCGCTCTTATTCGTAACGATCGACTAGTAGTCGCGTCTAGCTGCTCTCGCTCTCTATATACTCCGCCCTTCTACCTACTATAGGTACCGTACGACTATATATTCCTAGTTATATAACGGGTAGCTATACTCGTACGCTAGGTTATCTATATCTAGGACGTTCCTCCTATATAAGTAAGCCCTAAGCCCGATATATTCGGACCGGATTTAGATTGTTACGCTTACTTCTACCCTTATAAAGTCGCGGTATAGGAGGTATTTATGTCTCTAGAAGGTTCGTAGGGCTAGGGGGCCTATTCTCGCTAGCGGGTTACTGTTCTATTCCTATTCCTATAGGTAGCCGGCTACCTACTCTACGAGGCTCTAGGACTTTCTCTTACTCTCCTTCTTTTCCCGGGTTCTTCGTTCCTCCTCCTCCCTCGCTAGCTACTCCGGCGTTCCTTATACTTTCCTAAAAACCCGTAAGTCGTCCCGCTTCTAACTCCTCCTTACGTACGGTCCTATATATAGCCGGCTATATCTCTATACAATTCGTGCTGTCTTATCGTAGATAGTTTACTATACTAGGTACTCTATCGTCTTCGCCGTATATTAGATCCTTATCCCTTAGATATAGTAACGGATAGGTAGTATCCCGGTCTCTATCTCGGCTACTCTCGTCGGTATAGTCTTATACGCTCCGAGAGTTCTCCTAAAGTTGCCTACTTAGGTTCGATTAAGAGGCTATTCGATCCGTTGCGGTACTAGCTTATCGACTTCCCCCGTACCCTAGATTTATACCCCGTAAAGTATCGCTAGTCGAACGATTAGTTTATATATTATTCTTGCTTTATCGAAGGTCGCTCCCTACGTTAACTTAGTAAGACGTATTATTAATGCCTCGTTTACTTATGCCCTATTCTAGGCCTTCTTAATCTATAGGTTCTAGCTTAGCTTCGGGTCTAGCTAGATTCCTAGTACTCGGAGTTCGGAGGAGGGCTTCGTCTCGTATCCCTAGATTATTATAGTTGCCTATATATTATAGTAGGTCCTCGCTTTACTAAAGTGGATCAGCTTGTATTTCTCTAGGGCAAAACGGACGCCGTAGCGTCTAGCCTACGCCTCGTATACTCTATATCTCTCCGTAAGTAGTCTATAGTTTTCCTCTATTATCGCGGACTAGGCTAGGATGTTTATATCGTCTACGAAGCCTAACGCCGAAGTCTAAGGGGACGTAAGTAAGGGGATGAGGTCAGCTATAAAGATTAGGAATAGGATCGGGGATAGCGTAGATCCTTAGGGGATTCCGGTCTCTACGTATACCCTTTCGGATTTATACCTCCCGAGGACTATTCTCGTAGTCCTCTCTTTAAGGAAGGAGTATATAAATTTCGTAGCCTATACGGGGACTCCCTTCTATCGGAGTATATAGAGTAGTCTTTCGTAGGAGACGTTATCGAATACCCCGGAGATGTCTAGGGAGAGTAGCGATACTATTCTATTCCGTCTATAGTACTAGAGGGTTTAGATCTATTCGGTTATTAGTTCTATTACCGTAAGGGTTAAGCGGTTACTTCTCTCTCCTATCTATATCTCCGGGAGGATATTGTTCTCCTCGACTAGTTTTATAAGTCTCTAGGCTACTACCTTCTCTAGGATCTTTCCTACTATATTTAGGAGCATAATCGGTCTATATAACTTAAGCCTATTATAGTCTTCCTTCTATAGCTTCTAGATAACTACTATTAGGGAGTCTCTATACGGCTTCGGATAGTAGCCTTTCCGTAGACAAGTAGTAAAGAGCTTAGCTAGGCTCGGGGCGATTTCCTCTTTATATTCCTTTAGTAGGAGGTTTAGGATTTTATTGGGCCCTAGGGCCTTTCTTCCCTTAAGCTGTCCTATTACGGCCTTAATCTCGCCTAGCTAGACTGTCTAGTATATGTCTAGTAGTTCCGGGTACGACGTGCCTACTATATCCGTTAGGTCCGCGTCGACTTATATTAAGAAGAAGTAGTCCGTAAACGCCTTCGCTTTTACCTCCGGCGTTAACCTTAGCGTCCCCGTTATATCGACTATAGGCGGGAAGTAAGGCGTCTTCTCTATCCCTCTAGCTCTCGCCTACCTCGCTAGTCGCTATATCTAGTTAGGATTCTCTATTACGAGCCCGACCGTCGTTCTCTAGTCTAGCTATTTGTCCCGAAGTATCTAGGCTTTCTTAGCTTAGCTAGCCCTTTAGTATACGTCCTATATTGCTTATCTATACTCCTTTGTCTACTCTCGTCTAGCCCTCCTCGCCTCCTTTACCCTTTCCGCGTACGCCGGGGTCTAGAATAGCTTCTGTCTTTAAGAAGGTTAAATATAGGGTATATACTAACGAGCTACCTCCTATACAACTGTCGTTATCCGTTCGGCTTCTTTATCGAGCTCGGCTTCTTATTCTACTTCTATTCCCGTTTCTAGTCCCGTATTTACTCTATTATCGTATAGTCGTACCGCTAGTTCGTCTCGGATTTCCTCCTACGGGGCCTTCTTCTAGTTTAGGCGTAGCTCCGCTATAGGTTCCTCCTCGACTCCTACCTCGATTATTGTCTAGATCGGGATGTAGTCTAATCCTACTTCGAGTAAGAGGTTTAGGCGGCACTTATCTAGTCTCGTTACTAGCTCTCTTAAGAGGAAGTATAGGTTAATCGTACTTACGCTTAATCTCGCCTTCTACGTCTCTATACCCTTTAGGGTCGCTAGTTCTATATCGCGGCTCGCGGTAATTTCTAGCAACTTGCCTCCTAGGTATACGTATAGAGGGGTGAAGTCTAGACCCTATTACGGGTAGTAAAGGTTAAAGTCGCCTACTAGGGCTTAGTATATATCCCCTTGTTTGAGTATCTAGTCTAGCGTAGCTAGGGTTCCTAGGTCTCTACTCGTTCGTCCTTATAGAGGAGGGTTATAGACGTTATAGATTTGGACGGTTCCCTAGCCTATTACTATATCGATTGTCGTTATGTCCCCCTAGTAGCCCTCTAGCTATAGTACGACCTTCTATACTTCTATACTAATAGCCTTACTTACGTAGGTATATATTCTTAGGGTATGTCCTATACCCCTACCGATTACCGTATAGTATCGTTAGTCATTATAGGTTGCCGGTTTACTTGTATATAGGTTAGTCTAAGGTTCCTATAGCGCTACGACATAGTGCTTTTAGTAGTCGAGTTCTTATAGGAAGTAGAGCTAGACCTTATCTTTGCTTCAATTAACGCTATACTATATAATAGTAAGGTCGTCCTATACTACTATTACGGGCTGGCTAGGATAATATCTATAGGGGTGCTCCGGGCTTAGATAGTACCGACGGTTATCGTATCTTCCTCTTAGGTTAGTAGGCCTTCGGCCGGTAGGGGTGTTCTAAAAATCCGTATCTGTCCTATCTCGTTTACTACCCTATTTAGCCCCCTTAGCCGTCCTAGCGGCGGGTACGTACTCCGTAGGGTGCTCCTTGTTACCTCCTCCGTTCTCTTTCCTTTTACCGCCTTAAAGCCTTTATATTAAGCGCTACCTTACTACGAGGTAGGGTACCTCGCTAGGGTCGTTATTTATACTTAGTTAGCCTTCCCTTTTACGGCGATCCGGGTTAGGCATTAGCTCGAGTACGCCGGGTGTTTCCGGCTATAGTATACGTACCTTACTTCTTCTCGTAGGCATTACTTTCCCTAGTATAGGCCTACGTAGTATAGGTACTTCGGGGTCTTCTCCGTATATTTCGGGGCGATATGTCCGTACTATTAGTAGTTAAAGCATTAGAGTACTCTATAGCTACTCTAGTAGATTTCCGTATTAAGACGTTCGTAGTTCTAGTATAGTCCTTTATCTAGGACAAGGTTTACTTATTCTATATTTACTATCTAGACGATTAACGAGGAGTATGTCTTTATTAGTTCGACGCTCCTATATAGCTAGACGGCCTTAGAGAAGCGTACTCCTAGGGATGTGCTCTAGTTCTATATTTATAGCTAGGGGAGGTCATTTTCGACCTTAAAGGTTCTAGGGACCCCGTAGGCTATTACTATAAATTGTTAGTAGGAGACCTTCGCTAACTTTACTACTTTAGTTATCTATTCCTTATACGTCTCGAGTCTTTATCGGTCTGTCTCCTATACGGTAAAAAGCCTTACTACCCCCCTTAGCTCTACCTTCGCTCCTACGATCTCCTTCCGGCCGATTCTATCTACGAACTCCTTACTCGTAAGGCCCTCGAGTTCCCTTTTCTCCTCCGGGTCGGTAACGTAGACTCGGATCGCGTTATTAGTCCTCTAGGGCTAGGCCGGGTAGTGTCCCGCGGCGATTATAGCCTACGTAGGGTTCTTCTATTATATTACGTACTATATAGTCTAGTAGATCGTTCTTAGGGTCTAGTGTTCGAGTGCCTTAAGTATACTAAGGAGCTACGCGATTATATTCTTATATACTCGGGCTAGGTATTCGTCTTCGTCTAGTATTACCTAGGCTTCTTTATATAATTCTATCTACGCGGAGGGGCCGGGGGCGGCTAGCGTTCGTTATGCCTTTCTTAGGCCCTTAGTATATTATCGTTAGCTATTATCTTACTATTACTAGGTTAGTTATTAGCTTAGCTATTAAAGGATTAGTTACTACTAGCTAGGTTTCTATATTATATACCCGTTTATAGAGATTTAGGTGTCCCTCGCGAGCTACTTAATACTCGTAAGTTAGGCTTAGGATCTAGTCTCTATGTCGCTATACTTTAGCTACGGCTAAGGTTAGAAGTTGCCTAAATAGGCAATTTACCTCCGCGGCTCCGTAATTTTAGAGTCTAGTCGGATAGGAGGTAGATTCCTATTTTCTAGTCGCTTTCCGTAGCAATTGCGCGGCCGCTAGCGTAGGCGCGCTACTCTTATTCTCGTTAGGTAATAGCCTTAATAGGCGCTTTCGAATAGTACGTCGTACGTGTCTCTAATCGATATATTAGTCTATTACTAGTTAATAGTATACTTATGTCTATATAGATAATAGCTTTATATCCCTAAACTTTCAAATAGTTAATAGTCGGTTTAATACTATTAAAAGCCTTATCTAGTAAAACCTTAAACCTATCGTAATCTAGGCTATTTAGTAGTTTGTTCCTTATATAAGTTTAGGCCTCTAGTACTTTAGGCTAAAGTTTAACCGACATTTTAGCCTCTTTAAGCATTACCCTTATAGAGTCCTCTAAGGTTTATATTAACCTCTTGGTCGACGACGAGAATCACCTGTACGTGGTGTCGGCTACGAACCTCTCGTCTAGCTACGAGAGAGCCAAGTATTCTCACGCTGGAGCGTCGTGGGCGCGACGGGCGCGTAGCGTAGGCGAAGCCGCGGCGAACAGAGGACTACCAGCAAAACGGGTATGAAAACCATCCGACGAGCGTGTACTCGTGTCGGGAGCGAGTCCCTCTTCTTTCTACGTGTAAGAAGGGCGCGGAACCGTGGCCTATACGCTCGACAGGACACCTCTGGTATGAGTGCAGAATTTTCACCTCCGGAGACCGCAAACCGAGCGGGCTAAGCGACGAACATTGGACGAGCGGACTACAGAACAACAACTGAGCGGACTATGCAACGGCGTCGAGCGGACTACGAAACAATCTGGTGTTTGCCAGCGGGCAATGCGGTGGGTAGGTGGACACGCGACGAAGCCTATAAGGGCCTGTTGAACACCCGGTATGGGAACGAGGGTTTTGCCTGAGGCACTGCCTGTCCCGCTACACAACGCACCTAGTCTGACATAGTAGATTGCGACGAGGAAAAGACGATAGCCTAAGCAAGGAAAAGACGGCTGTTAGGACGGGGAAAAGACGTACAATGCAAGTGGATTAGTTCTGTGATCGGGGAGGATCGAGGGCAGGGTGATAAGGAACTTCATATTGGTTAGTAGGTGGAAACGCAAGGAGTACGCTGCCCGGCGTGGTGTGTGCCCCGAGCAAACCTGCGAGGCATGGACGGCCGCTTTCTAGAGATAGGCTGCGGTAACGCGAAGGGCGTCAAAACCTGGGGCGTGGTGTACACTGGCAGCGACGGCTGACACTGTCTGTACAGCCCGAGAGGACGGATGCGCATGTCGGTCAATAGAGAGCACTAAAGGGCTTAGGCCTATGGAGGTGGATATTGGCTTAAGGAGCAAACAGGGAGGGAGGGCGTAGAGGGAAGCTTTTGCTCCGGGCTAACCTCTCGAAACGAGGCTACACGGTGGTGCTAGATGAGTGGGAAAGCGCGGTTAAGACTTGTCACCTTATCTCGTAGCTAGCTTGCTAAATACGATTCCTTCCTTGCCTTGCAATCCAGGAGCCATGGATTAACCCGCACCATAAGAGACCAACGACCTGCAAGTCACCAGGCTACACGACATGCCTACGAGGCGACGGCAGACCCCGCACGTGCTTCTATGTCAGCAAGGACATACTAGAATCCGACTGGGAGGTAGTGTACTACGCAGACGAAGAAGGCGGGGGCGATATTACCTCCCTCCACGTGGGTAGCACCTGGATACACAACCTATACATGCAACCGCCAGCCTCGAGGTCTAGCCGCGACCTAGGGGTCTGCAGACACCTAGACAGTGCGCTCAAGAGACAAGGGTGCCACATCGTAGTAGGAGACTTCAACATACACCACCCTTCCTGGGAAAGCCTTATGCAGCCGCACCCTATAGCCGACGAAGTACTCGACTTGATGGCGAGCAACGCAATTGCCCTCAATACCCCGAAGGACCTGGGCACCTGGAAGAGAGGGGGACTCCAAGGCACGATCGACCTCTCCTGGATCTCAGATAGCCACTACCACACGGTAACCTACTGTGGGATCGAACATGAACTCGAGGCGTCGTCAGACCACATGCCAGTCAGGACCTCTATTGCGACACAGATACAACGCACACCAGCGAGAACCCCTAAGCCAAACTGGGGAAAGGCCCACTGGGCCAACATCCAGGCGTACCTCGATGACTCCAAGAGGCTAGTCCAGATCGCGCAGCAGCAATACAACAGTAAAGACGAGATAGACGAAGCAGTCCAGGGGTTGACAGACGAAATAAGAAAAGCGACCTCACTTCACGTTCCGCTTGCCCAACCAACGACATGGTCCAAACCATACTGGACGCCGGAGTGCACTGCGGTAGTAAGAGAAGCAAGGAGAGCCCGCCGGGTGTGGACGAGCAGCCATAGCGAGGAGGCCTGGAACGTATACAGGGAGGCATGCCAACAGAAGAAAGCCATAATACGGAGGGAGAAAGCAGTCGGCTGGAGGGCCACAGTGGAAGAAATCGCCGGCAAGCCAGAGAGGATGTGGAAGCTAGCGAAATGGGCCCGACAGGACCCTACACAGGGCCCGTCCTTCTCTATCCCAGCGCTACAATCGCCTAGTGGCCCGGTTAGCGACCCCGAGGCCAAGGCGCGTCTACTGGCTAGCAAGTTCTTCCCACCCCCAGTCGAGGCTGATCTAAGCGACATAAACAGCTCTACTCCCCTAGCCCCTAGCATCGCGGTCCAACAGGAGGTGTCCGAGGGAGAAGTTACCGCTGTGCTGAGGAAGTTGCCGGCGAAGAAAGCCCCGGGGCCGGATGGGATCCCAAACGAGCTACTAAAGAAGTGTAGAGATCAACTAGCCCCAGCAGTTGCAGCGATCTTCAACGCCTGCCTACAGACCGGATACCACCCGATAGCTTTTAAACAATCGACGACAGTGGTCCTACGCAAGCCGCAGAAGGAAGACTATACGCAGGTGAAGTCGTACCGCCCAATTGCGCTCCTTAACACTCTTGGGAAGGCGCTTGAGAAGCTGGTTGCAACGAGACTCTCCGAGGCGGCAGAGGAACACTCCCTACTCCCGGACACCCAGATGGGTGCGCGCCCACAGCGATCGACGCTATCCGCGATGGAACTTATCACCTCTCAGGTAAAGGCCATCTGGTATAAGAATAGGGACAAGGTGGCTTCCTTACTTAGCCTAGACATATCGGGAGCCTTCGACTACGTGTCACACCCGCGGCTTCTCTACATCCTAAGGTCGAAAGGACTCCCTGAGTGGCTTGTCAACTTCGTACGGTCCTACCTCCAAAACCGCAGTACGTCGATCCTGGTCGGCCAGTACAGAAGCCCATTTCAAGCAGTCCACACTGGAATCCCGCAAGGCTCAACGCTAGCACCTATTCTGTTCCTCTTCTTTATGGCGACGCTGCTCCCAGCCCTAGAATCCCAGAACACCGCTGCGAGCGGCTTCGTAGACGACACAAACATCCTAGCGTGGTCTTCCTCGACTGAGGAGAACTGTAGGCTACTAGAAGAGAAGCACAAGATCTGCGAGGACTGGGCTAGGAGGCACGGGGCTCGGTTTGCCCCAGAAAAGTACAATCTGATACACTTTACGCGCCGGCCACGGTTCCACAATATGCAAGCTTCTATCCAGATACAGGGGCACACGACTAACCCGGCAAATCAGCTCAGGATCCTCGGACTATGGGTGGACCCGGCGCTACGGTGGAGGAAGCACGTACAGGCAATATTACGGAAAGCTGAACAGAATATGGCATCATGCCAGAGGCTCACTGCGTCCACATGGGGGGCGGACTTCCGGCAGTCACGACTTCTATATACGGCTATTGTACGGCCAGTCCTTACCTATGGCAGCCAAGTGTGGTCCTTAGGCGAGAGGGCCTGCCCATCGAAGGGACTCGTCGCGCCGCTAGCGAAGATCCAAAACCAATGCCTAAGGAAGGTCACCGGGGCATATAAGTCGACACCAACGAGGATGCTTGAGCACGAGACCGCTATACCGCCGATCGACCTATACATCCAGGGACTACGGACCTCCTACTTAGGCAAGTCGGCACAGTACCCAGTACAGAAGGTCATCGCCAGTGCAGTCGCAAGGGCCCGCGAATCAGTACCAGCGCACAAGGGCATTCGACCCGGAAACGAGCCGAACTACCGGGCAAGGGACGAACAGCTAGCAACACAATGGGAAGGTGAGAAATCGTTTGTAGAGCAACTATGGAAAGAGAGGTGGAACAACCAGGTTGTAGGGCATAGTGGACGCCCTCAGCCAGCGGGACAACCTAAGGAATGGTCAGCTACAAAATCCGCGGTCAAGCACCCCCCGAAGCTCATCCACTACCGCCTTACGAGGGCACAGAGTAGCATAGCAACCCAACTGCGAAGCGAACACATCGGCCTCCAGGGGTACCTATCATGGAGGAAGGTTCCAGGATACACGAATACTAGCTGCCCCTGCGGCTATCGCTCCCAGAACGTACGGCACGCACTCCTCGTCTGTCCGAGGTGGTCGCTAGGAAGGGGGGAGTGGATGGCAAAGGCGAGGAACCGGACGATTGGGGCACTTCTTAACAACGCTGAAGACCTACGGCGCATTACGAACTGGATACTAGAGAAGGGCTGGCTAGAACAGTACCGCCTAGTAGGAGCAGTGCAGGAAGAGAGGACACGACGCAGCGCGACGAGACCGGCTAGGAGCGGGGGCTAACGGGGTAGTGACATGGACTACGTACGTTCAGAGGGAAAGCTAATCTAGACAAGGAGTAGTCGGGGGCGGGAAGGGTTTTCACCTATTCGGGTTTCCCTTTGTACATAACAATAGATATATACCTGCATAGGCCGGATAGGGTCCTAGAACAGGGGAATGACAAATCTATCTATCTATTAACCTCTTAACTAGTCCATTCTATAGAGAGATATATACCTTAGTAAGCTCGAGCCTAATCCCTAAATCCTTCTTCTACTACTTTACTAATATAATAAGTTCTTTTATATTATTAAGCCTTACTACTTTTAGCTACGCTAATAATTGCCTCTCTGCTTTGATCGTCTAGTTCTAGAGAGTAACTAGAGCATCTTCTCTTTTCCTAAGAGGAAAGGTCTACTTCTTCCTAGAGAAGCTATTAATAATCTTAAGCTAGTATCTAAATCCTAGTCTTGAGATTAGTAGTAGGCTATATATATTAATAGACAAAGCAACTGTCCGTACCGGATGCCTATCTAGATATATAGCTCTAAAGCTAGCCTGTTTCGAGGTTCTAGTCACCCTGTTTCTATAGCTTAGCTACGGCCCTAAGCCCGCTTCTAGACTAGCCGAAACTTAGCTAGAATATCACCTAACTTAGATTATAAGCTATACTAGCAATTCACTACAAACCTACTATATACCCTTAACGTATATAGCTCGCGTAATATATAGAACACTTATAAGACCTTACGCTATAACCTAAACGGCCGCCCGCTAGTCCTCTTAAAAAGGAGAAGGCGAACTAGAGCTATAGACTCTAGACTAGAAGCCTAGCTAGCGAGTATTAAGCAACTTGTAAGGGAAACCTACGCCTACTAAAAACAGATACAAAGTATACTACTACTAAGCTAGTAACAGTATAGCTAGTAATAATAGCTAAACTAGTAATAGCTATAGTAACCGCGACTATAAATATAGAGTAAGCCACCCCTCCGGGTTAACTAAACCTCTATATAGAAGGACCTATATAAAGAGGCTTAAGAGATACTCGAAGTAGATAAGCGCCTAGCTAGGGTATAAAAGACTACGATCGCCTAACTCCTCGGAGCCCTTAAGGTACTTAAATATTAGATCCCGAGAGTAATCTAGTAGATAGTATAGAAAGCTACTACCTAGTATACTCCTATATAGGCAAACGTAGTAGCTAACTCCCCTAATCTATAGACCTAAAGGACAAATAACGCTATTAGGGTATACGTTACGGACCCGGAGTAGAGGGTCTAATAAGTAAGGAGCTAGTAGATAGGATTGGCTAGAAGGAGATAGTAGGAGCTAAAATCGCGCCTAGAGGAGTAATACGCCTCTTTATAGTATAGGAGACAGACCGACAAAAGCTCGAGACCCTTAAGGACTAGATAGTTAAGGTAGCGAGGTCGATAAAGGTCTCTTACTAGTAGTTTACGGTAATAGCCTATAGGGTACTAAGGGCCTTTAGGGTAGAGAACGACCTCGCCCTACTCTAGATATAGAACTAGAACACCTTACCGGGAGTACGCTTTACTAAAGTAGCGTAGCTAAACAAGAATGTCGAAGCTACTAAGACGTACTCCTCTCTAATCGTCTAGATAGCTACCATAGAATAAGCGAACTAGGTCCTAGAAGGAGGACTATTCTAGTAATACGAACGCCTCGATACGGAGGTATATAAGAGTAGCTATAGAGTGCTCTAATGCTTTAACAACTAATAATACGGCTTTATTACGCTAAAGTATACCGAGAAGACCCCTAAGTACCTATACTACGTAGGACCGTATTAGGGGAAATAATACCTACGGGAGGAATCGAGGTACGTATACTACGGCCGTAAACACCCGGTATACTCAAACTTATGCCCTATAAGGATGGTAGTATAAGAAAAGGCCCGCTAGGCTAGGGTAATAACCCCGGTAAGGTACCCTATACTAACGCTCGGCAATTCCTAGTATAGAGGATTCGAGGCCGTAAAGAGGAAAAGGATAGACGAAGCGATATAAAATATATAGTAGAGTACTTACCCGCCGCCTAGAAGCCTAAGGGGGCTATAGAGGGCGGTAAATAAAGCTAGATAGATATAAATCTTCGGATACCCCCTAATAACCGAACGCTAACCAACCTAATAGGATAGCGCGATAAATAAAGGAGCTATATAGATAGATAGATATTTCATTAAGCTGTTATAGTGCCCTTTGGCCTATATAGCTATACTATCTTGTTTTCGTATATATAGAGGGGAAACCGTATTAGTAAAAACCCCTCCTCCTTCCCGCCTATCTTTTCCTCCTAGTTGTCGTCTTAAATTTCCCTTATTAGGGGTACGCTAGTGTTATAGGCCTGCCCTAATGACTACCCTATCTATAACCCCCTCGCTTCCGCCTCTTGTCTATCTACTCCTCCGTCTCGCTAGCGAGGCTAAACTACTAGAGGTATCCCTACTATAGTATCTACCGAGAGATTCGGCGAATGTTACCTTTGTCCCTTATAATTAACTTGTAGTCTCTCCTCCCCGCTTAGTGCCTCTCATTTCCCCTACCTCTCGCCTACTACGGGTATCGTAGTAGTATATGTTCTAGGTTTAACGATAGGTAGCTATACTAGTAGGCTAGGCTATAGATGTCTAGTACGCGTCTCCTAAATAGGTAGGCCCTTAATCTAATATTTTCGGACCTGATTTGGATCGCTATACTTGCTTCGGCCCTTATTAGGTCCCTATATAGCTAGTAATTGTGTCTCTAGAAGGCTCGGAGCGCTATCGGGCCTATTGTCTTAGGGGGCTTCCTTTTCTAGTCCTAATCCTATAGGTAGCTCGCTATCTATTCCGCTAGGCTTAAGGTCTTAGCCTTGCTCCCGCCGGCCTAGCGAGTCCTACGCTCCTCCTCTTTTCGTGCTAGCTATTCGGTGCTTATCTATACGGCCGTAAAGGTAGTAAGGTCATCCTCTTTTTAGCTTGTCCTATGTCCGGCCCCTCTCCGGTAGCGGCTTTCTATCTTATTCTTTACCTCCTAGATCGTAGTTTATACTAGGTAACCTGTCGTCTTTACCGCGTATTAAATTCTTATTCCCCGGATATACTGGCCGATTAGTAGTATTCCTATCTCTATTTCTACCGTGCTTATTAACGTTGTCTTATATATACCTAGTACCCTATATAGGTTACCTACCTATATCCTATTTAGGGATTGCTCTATCCGTTTCGGGATCGGCTTACCTACGCCTCCTATTCCCTAAATCTATGCCCCGTATAATATAGCTAGTCTAATAATCGCCTTATATATTACCCTTAACCTATCGAATATTACTCCCTATATAGACGTCGTAAGCCTCTTTATCGAGGCTTTATTAACTTACGCTCGACTCTAGGCTTTCTTAATCTATACATTCTAGCTTAGCTTCGGGTCGAGCTAGATCCCTAGTACTCGTAGCTCCGCTAATAGCTTGGTCTCGTAGCCTTAGATTCTTACCGCCGCCTTTATATTATAGTATATTCTCGCTTTACTAAAGTGTATAAGTTAGTACTTTTTAGGGGCGAACCGGGCACTATACTTCTTTGCCTACTCCTCGCATTTCTTGTGCCTATCTTTAAGGAGGCGACAGTTCTCTTCTATCGAGTCTGACTAGGCTAGTATGTTTATATCGTCTACGAACCCCGATACTAAGGTTTACGGAGAGGTGAGTAGGGGGATTAGATTAGACATAAATATTAGAAACAGGATAGGGGAGAGAGTAGATCCCTAAGGTATTCTAGCCTCTACCTTTACCGGGTCGGACGTGTACCTTCCTAGGACTAGGTATGTCGTCCGTTCCTAGAGAAAGGAGTAGACGAACGTCGTTACCTACTAGGGGATGCCTTTCTACTATAGGATATATATTAGCCTTTAGTATAAGACGTTGTTAAAGGCTCCTACGATGTCGAGGGATAATAAGGACGCCGCTCGGTTCCTACCGTAGTACTAGAGGGTCTAAATTTGCTCCGTAATAAGCTCTATTACTATTAGTATCGATCGCTAGCTTCTTTCCCCTATCTATATTACTAGGAGTACGTAGTTGTCCTCGGCTAGCTACGTAAGTCTCTAGTAAGGAAGGAATCGTATTTAGTAAGCTAGCTACGAGATAAGGTAATAAGTCCTAACCGCGCTTTCCTACTTATCTAGTACTACCGTATAGCCTCGTTTCGAGAGGTTAGCCCGGAGCAAAAGCTTCCCTCTACGCCCTCCCTCCCTATTTGCTCCTTAAGCTAATATCCACCTCTATAGGCCTAAGCCCTTTAGTACTCTCTATTGACCGATATACGTATCTATCCTCTCGGGCTATATAGATAGTATTAACCGTCGCTACTAGTATATACTACGCCCTAGGTTTTAACGCCCTTCGCGTTACCGTAGCCTATCTCTAGAAAGCGGCCGTCTATACCTCGTAGGTTTGCTCGGGGTATACACTACGCCGGGTAGCGTACTCCTTACGTTTCTACCTATTAACTAATATAAAGTTCCTTATTACCCTACTCTCGATCCTCCCCGATTATAGAACTATTCTACTCGTATTATACGTCTTTTCCCCGTCCTAATAGCCGTCTTTTCCTTACTTAGGCTATCGTCTTTTCCTCGTCGTAATCTACTATATTAGACTAGGTGCGTTATGTAGCGGGATAGGTAGTGCCTTAAGTAAAACCCTCGTTCCTATACCGGGTATTAAATAGGCCCTTATAGGCTTCGTCGCGTGTCTACCTACCTACCGTATCACCCGCTAGTAAACACTAGATTGTTTCGTAGTCCGCTCGATACCGTCGTATAGTCCGCTTAGTTGTTATTCGATAGTCCGCTCGTCTAATGTTCGTCGCTTAGCCCGCTCGGTTTACGGTCTCCGGAGGTGAAAATTCTCTACCTATACTAGAGGTGTTCTATCGAGCGTATAGGCTACGGTTCCGCGCTATTCTTATACGTAGAAAGAAGAGGGACTCGCTCCCGACACGAGTATACGCTCGTCGGATAGTTTTTATACCCGTTCTACTAGTGCTTCTCTATTCGCCGCGGCTTCGCCTACGTTACGCGCCCGTCGCGCCTACGACGCTCTAGCGTAAGAATACTTAGCTCTCTCGTAGTAAGACGAGAGGTTCGTAGCCGATACTACGTATAGGTAATTCTCGTCGTCGACTAAAGGAGCTATATAGCTAACGAGCACCCTAATAGACCTTATCCTAGCTAGTCCGTAATACTAATATAAGCTAACCTTACTATTATATAGTATAACGTTAATAAAAGTAAGGATAAGGTTTAGCTCTACTTTCTCTAGGAACTCGACGACTAGAGGTATTATATCGTAGCGATATAAGAGCTATAGATAAACCTATATACTCGAAGACCTACTACCTATACCGACCTACGGTACTATATAGCTATCGAGGGAGGTATAGGCTATACCCTAAGGACATATATATACGTTAGTAAAGTATTACGTATAGACGCCTAGAAGGTAATCTCGTACCCGGAAGGGAGTTAAGGAGACATTATGACTATCTAAATCACTACGAGTCAAGGACTTATATAGATATACAATGTCTATAACCCTCCTCCTTAGGGAAGAACGAGTAGAGACCTCGGTACGCTAGTACGACTTAATAAGGTACTCGACTAAGGGGATATAAACTACATCCTCCTAGGCGACTTTAACCTCTACTACCTAACGTAGGGTCTAGAATTCACCCCCCCCCCTTACGTATATCTAGGTAGTAAGCTCCTAGAGACTACGGAAAGTAGGGATATAGAGCTCGTAACCCTAAAGGGTATAGAGACGTAGAAGGTAAGAATAAGCGCGAGTACTATCGACCTATACTTCCTATCGAGGGACGTAGTAATAAGGCTAGTAGAGTATAGACCTAACCTTACCCTAGAGGTAGGGTTAGACTATATCTCTATCTAGATAACGGTAGTAACGGGGATAGAAGAGGAGCTTCGGGGTAAAAAGCGCCTTAACTAGAAAAAAGCTTCCTAGGAGGAGATCCGGAATCTACTTAAATAGTACCTAAATAACACTAGTATCGGGAAGACGGAAGCCGAGCTTAATAGTACGGTAGAACAGATAATAACGACGATATAGTAGGCGGCCGAGGAATATATACTAGAACTAAGGCTCTCGAAGTATAAGAAGCCCTTCTAGACCCTAGAGTACTTAGCTAAAGTCAAGGATATAAGGAGGGCAAGGCGAAAATAGACGAAGGAGTAAAGCTAAGAAGCGTAGGACGAGTACTAGGAAGCAAGTTAGGCAAAGAAGGCCTAAATACGACGAGATAAGCGATAAGACTAGAGGGCAACTATAGGTCTCGTAATAGAGAACTCGGAGTAGATATAGCGGCTTATAAAGTAGGTAAGGACCGGAGACGGGGATAGGATACTATACTTCCCCCTAATCTAGGATACGATAGGTATAATATAGATAACGCCGGAAGGGAAGGCGAAGGCGTTTGCGGACTACTTCTTTACGATATAGTTAACGGCCGACCTAATAGATATAGAGGGAACGATCTACCCGGAGCTACTCGATATATACTAGATAGTAGGCGAGGAGGAGATAAAGGAGATTATAGGAAAGCTAAAGGGCCGTAAGGCCCCGGGACCCGACGGTATCCTAAACCTCCTCCTTAAAGAATATAAAGAAGAAGTCGCCCTACACCTCGCCGAACTGTTTACGGCTTACCTACGTAAGGGGTACTACCTACGGCCATTTAGGCGGTCCCTTATAGTCGTCCTAAAGAAGCTATAGAAGGAAGACTATATAAAGCTAAAGTCCTATAGGCCGATCGTACTCCTAAATATAATCGGAAAGATACTAGAGAAGGTCGTAGTAAGAAGAATTATATAGCTCGTCGAGGACAATAACCTACTCCTTAAGATATAGATAGGTAGTAGGAGTAAACGATCTACCCTAACGGCTATAGAGCTTATTACCGAACAGATTTATACTCTCTAGTACTATAGACGGAATAGGGTTATATTACTATTATCTCTCGATATCTTAGGGGCATTCGATAACGTCTCCTACGAGCGACTCCTCTATATCCTACGGCAAAAAGGAATCCCGTAGTAGGTAATAAGTTTCGTAAACTCCTTCCTTAAGGAGAGAATAACGTAGATCGTCCTTAGGAAGCGTAAGGAGGGCAACCTAATATATATAGAATACGGGATCCCCTAGGGCTTAATACTATACCCGATGCTCTTCTTAATCTTTATAGCGGACCTAATCCTACTACTTACCTTACTATAAACGTCGGCATCGGAGTTTATCGACGATATAAATATCCTAGTCTAGTTAATAACGACCGAGAAAACTACCGGCTACTTATAGAAAGACACGAGGTATACGAGGAATAGGCACGTCGATACGGCGCCCGTTTCGCCCCGAAAAAGTACTAGCTTATCTACTTTAGTAAGGCAAGAACCTACTATAATATATAAGTAACGGTAACTATCTAGGGTTACGTAACGAAGCCCTCTCCCGAATTACGAGTCCTAGGAATCTAGCTAGACCCTAAGCTTAGCTAGAGCCCCTAGATTAGAAAAGCCTAGAATAGAGCCTAGGTTAACGAGGCTATAGTAACTAGACTCATAACGTTAATATAGGGAGCTACGTTTAATAAGGCAAGGATTTTATATAAGACGATCGTAAAACTAGTAATACTCTACGGGGCCTAGATATAGGGGATAGGAGGAGTAGGCAAACCGATCTCGAAGCGGATAGAGGGACCTCTAAACCGGACGTAGGCCGCGAACCTTAGACGGATACTAGGAGCCTATAAGACAACGCTAACGAGAGTAGCGGAGGTAGAGATAGGGTCCCCCTAATTAAACATTATATTAAGGGAATAAGGATCTAATACGCTAGGAGGACGGCGGATTATCTAGTATAATAAGCTATTCGGGACTCTACGGAGAAGATCGCTAGGAGGTACGACCGACTACCTAGCCTTAGGGTACGTTAAAGCTAAAAGTAAGACGACCTACGTATATTTAAAGTCGTTAAGCGAACCTAGGAGTAGCTAGAGAGGAAGGAGGAGGAGGAAAAGGTACGGAGGAAAAAGGGTAATAAGGTAAAGACGTAAAGCCTCGTAGAGTAGGTAGCGGGCTGCCTTTAGGAATAGGAATAGAAAGAGAATCCCCTACCGAATCGAGGACCCCTAGCCTTACGCCCCTTCTAGAGACATAACTACCTACTCTACCGTAACCTAATAAGGGCCGAAGTAAGCATCGCGATATAGATTAGGTCTAAATATATCGGGCTAAGGGCCTACCTATATAGAAGGAAAGTCCCGGACGTATATAGCCTTATATACTAGTATAACTATTCGTTATAGAACCCGGAGTATATAATACTACGGTGCTCGTAATAGGTAGAATAACGAGGCGAGTAGAGAGCTAAGGTAGTAAGACGCGACTACTAGTTAATCGTAACGGATAAGCGAGACGTAAGACGGCTAGTATAGTAGATACTATAGCAGGGCTTTCTTAAACAGTTCGCGCTAGCTAGCGAGACGGAGGAGTAGATAGAGAAGAGGCGGGAGGTCAAGGGGATATAGATAGGGTAGTTATTAGGGTAGGCCTATAATATTAGTATACCCTTTATAAGGAAAACACGAAAGAAGGCAAGTTTAAGAACGTATAGGAGAGGAGAGGGGTTTTTACTTTATAAGACGAGTTTCCCCTTTATAACTAGAAGTAGGTAGTATAGCTATATAGGCTAATACAAGAACTGTACCACTTCTATAGGTATAGCTATATAACCACTATTATAGCGTAGACAGAGAGGGACACGATGATAGCGATCGCAGGAAACGACCAGGAGCAGGAGAGTAACGAGTGGAAGGAGGTCTGCAGGAAGGCAGAAACAATGGCAATGGCAGGAGATGGCGAGCACCTAGAAAGAGCACTTAAGGGGATGATTTTGGAGCTCCTTGGAGGGCTAAAGGCACTAAGGAGCCAAACAGGACAGATCATTAACAGGACAGTAGCAGCAGCAGCAAAGAAGAGGACACAGGAAGGCCAGAAACTAAGCCAACCAACCTGGGCAGCAGTTGCATCCCAAAACCCTCCCCCCCAGAAAACAGCTATCAAGGTCTACATTTCCGACCAGCAAGAGCAGAAAGAGATTGAGGGCCTGTCAGGCAAGGAGATCATACAGAAGATTGGGATACAAGGCATCATTGGAGCCAGGAAAGAGAAGGGAGGTGTCCTTAAGCTGTTCACAGCACAGGAGCAAGACAGGAAGAGGCTAGAGACACAGAAGGAGTGGACAGTCAAACTAGGCAAGACGGCTAAGGTCTCACACCAACAAAATATGGTTATTGCCCATGGGATGACCACAAAGTTTGACATTGAAGGAGACCTTAAGAGGCTGCAGGACCAGAACCAGGCTGTATGCCCAGGGCTACAGATCACAAAAGCAGCATGGGTCAACAGAAAGACAAAGGACACAAAGAGAGAGTCTTCTCTAGTGCTCTGGATAGGCACTGTAGAACAGGCAAACACCGTGCTTGACAAGGGCATCTTCTGGGAATGCGAAAGAATGGACACAGAAATCCATAGAAGCACCCACAGACTACTGCAATGCTTCAAGTGCCAACAGTATGGTCATATCTCTACTAGATGCCCAAGCCAAAAGGACACTTGTTCCCACTGTGCTGGTAGCCACAAAGTACAGAATTGCACAGCCCCAAAGAGTGAAGCCAGATGTGCATGCTGTGGAAAGAAACACCCTTCCTGGTCCCAAGACTGCACAGCTAGGATTGAGGCAAAGAGGAGGGCAAGAGAAGCCAGGATCAACACCCCTATCAGATTCCAGACAGGGACAATCACCCAAGAACCCCTAAGGACTGTCTACAACCCTCTAAAAAGAGGCAGAACAGAAGAGACCACACAGGTCCAAGGCCACCCTGCCATAGGTAGACCAAAATCAATTGTGGTTGCAGGAAGAGACCCGTCACAAAGCAGGCTCAACCTTACCACAATCCCAAATAGCAGCCAGCAGCAGGAAGCACGAGAAGACCAGCAGGAGACCAGCATGGATGAGTCATGATTGAGACACCCAATCTTACCACTATCCAGTACAATGTCAACAAAAGCCAGCACAAGGTCCAGAGAAGCTTTCTCCAAGCACTGGACTCAAAGAAACACCTAGTCATTGCAGTCCAGGAACCTTGGATCAACAGCAAATCTAACAGACCATCTACTGCTAACGACACAAGGTATCACACACTCCTAGCCAAACAAGGCACCCCTAGAACATGCATGTACATCAGCAAAGAGATGGCAACAGACAGCTGGGAACAAATCCAACAGGAAGGGGGAGACATCACCTCAGTCAGACTCAACACCAACCAAGGCAGCATCCACATCCACAGTGTATACAACCCACCCCCTAGCTCCAGAAGCAGCACCCAGCTGGGCACACTACAACAGCTGCCAGAAATCTTGCAGAGTGACTCCCAACACATCGTGCTGGGAGACTTCAACTTGCACCATCCTACATGGGGATCAGACTTTGCACCTGCCCATCACTTCCTAGCTAACAGACTCCTCTCCACTACCCAAAGCAACAACATGCACCTAGTTACCCCAAAGGGCCTAACTACCTGGTCACAGAGAGCAAGCTCAAGCACCATTGACCTGTGCTTTGCATCACATGACCTGCAGCAGAAGGTCACCAGATGCTGGGTTAACCAGGACTTGGAGTCCTCATCAGATCACCTCCCAATTCAGGTGGAGTTTGAAACACAGACACAGCAGGAAGGAGACCTAGAACCTCAGCTGGCCTGGAAGGCAGCCAACTGGGAACAGATCAGACAAGACCTGGAACAGAAGCTAGCTGGACTAGAGACCAGGAGACTGGAAACAGCCTTAGACATAGACCAAGCAGTGGCAGAACTGGTTAGAACAATGCAGGAAACTGCGGCAGCCCACACCAGAGAAAAGAAACAGTCACTGTACCAGAAGCCATTCTGGACAAAGGAATGCTCAGAGAAGGTCAAGGCAGCCAGGCAGGCCAGGAGAGCCCTTACCCAGAGCCACTCCCAGGAAGCATGGGACAGATACAACCAGGCAACCAGAGACAAGAAGGCCCAGATCAAGAGGGACAAGATGCCGGAGTGGAGGTCAACAGTTGGATCCATTACCCAGAATCCTGAGAAGATGTGGAAACCAGCAAAGTGGGCAAGACAACCCACACAGGACAGAAACATGCTGCCCCAGTTTCCAAACATTGAAGACCAGGAAGGAGTAATCCAACACACTCTCCCAGGAAAGGCACAGGCATTGGGGAAACATTTCTTTGGCACACAGGTAGAAGCTGACCTGCAGGATCTGGAGGGCAGTGTGTATCCAACACCACTAGAGCAATCCTGCACAGTGGGAGAGGGAGAGATCAAGAGCATCATTAAGACACTCTCAGGAAACAAGGCCCCAGGACCAGATGGGATTCCAAACTTGTTCATCAAGACATGCAAGGACCAGATCTCCCCTGCACTGTCAAACATCTTTTCACAGTGCATGGCCCAAGGACACTGCCCTAAACACTTCAAGGAGTCACTGACTGTGGTCTTGAGAAACCCACAGAAAGAGGACTACACAAAGCTAAAGGCATACAGACCTATTGCCTTGCTCAACACACTAGGCAAACTCCTGGAAAAGATCATAGCAGAAAGGCTGACAAACCTAGCTGAAGAACATAGAATCCTTCCTGAAGAATAGATGGGAGGCAGGAAACAAAGATCAACACTAACAGCTGTGGAACTTATCACAGAGCAGATCAAGACCCTGTGGAACTTTGGGAACAACAAAGCAGCCACACTCCTCTCACTGGACATATTAGGAGCCTTTGACAATGTCTCACACCAGAGGCTGATCCACATCCTGAAACAGAAGGCTATCCCCAACTGGACAGTCCAGTTCATCCAGTCCTTCCTCAGAGGCAGAACCACAAGACTAAGACTGGGCAGATACAAATCTGACAGCATGCCTACAGAGACAGGAATCCCACAGGGATCAACAATGTCTCTAATCCTGTTTCTCCTCTTTATAGCAGACCTGCCAGCAAAGCTAAACTCTAGAAACACATCAGCCTCAGGGTTTGTGGATGACACAAACATCCTAGCCTGGTCAGACAGCACAGAAGAGAACTGTAGAATCTTGTAGAAGAAACACAAGGAATTTGAGGAATGGGCCAGGAAACATGGAGCCAGATTTGCCCCAGAGAAGTATCAACTCGTCCACTTCAGTAGAGCCAGAAACAGACACAATATGCAAGCCCCAATCACTATTCAGGGACACACAACAGAACCCTCAAGTGAATTAAGGGTGCTAGGAATATGGCTGGATCCAAAGCTCAGCTGGGGACCACAGGTCAAGAGAGCACAGGCAAGAGCAGACAACAACAGGCAATCAATTGACAGGCTTACAGCCTCCACATGGGGAGCCACATTTGCGAAAGCAAAGGTTATGTACAAGGCCATTGTGAAGCCAGCCATGCTATATGGAGCCCAGATCTGGTCAGCCCAAGACAAGATCCCAAAGAGAATTGCAGATCCCATCAGCAGAGCCCAAGCCTCCTGTCTGAAAAAGGTGCTTGGAGCATACAAGTCAACTCCAACAAGGGTGGTCGAAATGGAGTCTGGCTCCCCACCAGCCAAGCTCTACCTTCAAGGGTTGAGATACCAGTATGCAGGAAAGACGTCTGCATACCCAGCCCAGCTAGTAATCCAGAAGGCAGTCAACAAAATCAGGAGCCAGTGCACAAGAAGGCACAGACAAGCAAGACCCAATCCAGCCCCACAGAAGCAGCAGGACCTGCAGAAGTTCAAAGAACTAACAGAACAGCTGCACCTAGCCCAGCAGGAACAGGACAGAAGGGCTCAAGGGAGAGGATCAGCAGCCAGCCAAGGGAAGAAGCAACAGTCTCTAGCTGAAAGGATGGCAGGACTCCTCTGGAAGACTGAATGGACAAGAACCCCACAGAGGCCAGGAACCCCAAAGGCACTCCAACAGTTTGGTAGCCACAACTACCTACTGTACTCAGACCTGACCAGGTCAGAAGCAAGCATAGCAATACAAATCCGCTCTGAACACATCGGAGTCAGGGCATACCTGCATCAGAGAAAAGTCCTAGGTATCGAAGACAAGAGTTGCCCATGCGGCTACCTGTCCCAGAATGTCGAACATAGACTTCTGGTTTGCAAAGAATGGAGTACAGGGAGAGGTGAATGGAGGGCAAGGGCAAGGAACAGAAACTTCCAAGCCATGATCAGCAATAAGGGAGACCTCCAGAGAATTACAAGGTGGATCATCCACCAAGGATTTTTGGAGCAGTTCTCTCTTACTAGGGAAACAGAGAGATGGATTGAGGAGAGAAAGAAGGAGGAGGAGAGCAGGAAGAGGGGGACAACTCTAGGGTTGCAGACAAGGTAGTCAGAGGCTAACCACCATGACACTAGTGCACCCTAATGGAAGGAAAACTGAGAACTCATGGCAAGGAAGCTATTAGAGAAGGAGAGGAGGTTTTTACCTAGGAACAGGTTTCCTACCTTATGTAGCAACATATATAGACATAAACCCGCATGGGCCGGAGGGCACTACAACGGGTAAATGAATCATCTATCTATCTATATAGGCTAATAGACTCTATAATAGCACAATAAACAATATATATCTATATATATCTATTTATATATATATTAATAGATATACGGGCAAGTCTTTTAGGTCTTCTCTCTATAACTTTACCTTTATACTTCTTTATCTTTACTATTAAACATACTCTATACTAGTGAAAGCTATCCTTAGGGATAGGAATAGGTTCTTTTAAGTCTATTACCTTATAAAGATTCTAGAGCAAATTCTTCCTAAAGTGTACAAATCTTTTATACTAAAGCTCCTACTACTTTAGGTCGGTCCCTAATTAAGTAGTCACAAAGGCATTCTCTATTAGTAGTACATATAATAAGTAATGTGCCCGTTCTTATAGGAGAGGAGAAATCTTATTAATAAATAGAACCACCCTAAGGAGCTTTGTCTAGATAATAGTCTTACTAGAGGGGGAATCAAGATAAAATAATAGAGGTTAAACACTAAACTACTTACTAAACTAGTTCTATAGAACTAGGTTTACTCCTAGCTTAGGTATAAGTAGGACATCTTCTAAAACAACTTTTCTACTAGCTCTCCTACTCATCTCTACATTTCTAATATAAGTAGCTAATAAAAACCCATCTCCTACTTTAATCTATTTCTTTCTTGTTAAGAGAGTTATAGATCTAAAGAGGTGGCCTTAGTTATATAGGATAAAGTATAGGAGTTAAGTAACTACTCTAACGAGGGGAACTTCCCTAAACTTCTATAGTTAAGTAAGCCACTTTGTTATACTTATTATTATTAGACATTGTCTCTAGGGATAAGCTACATAAGTCACGTGACTCTTAGGCGGAAAACCCTTTTCTAGTCTTCTTTGCTTTAGAGGTATAAGGCTAGGCCTAGTTCTTCTAGAGTAATAGTATGTTAGAGCTAAGTTTCTTTACTATCTTCTTAAGTCCTTCTATAGAGGACTTCTCTCTTAGTATCCTCCTTAAAGTAGGTAGTAGAGTTCTCTTCTCCTTAATATATATTATATTCTAGGAAGATAGTAGTTAGGAATAAGATCTAAGGACCTTTCTTGCCTTGGGTAGACTAGGGCAGTCCTTAATCAGATGATCCTTCTTATAGAGAAGGTAGGAGAGTAGTCTTACTAGACCTAAGGGCTTGACCTAGGTAGCTATAATACTATACTTAGCCTTAGAGGGATCTAATCTAGCTTCTTAAGCTTTAAGGATCTTTAAGGTCCTTTTATAATCTTTCTTTAGCTAAGCTATAATAGTATTCCTAGCTATATAGTAGTTAGGTAGTAGTAAGCTTAAGAGCTAGGTCATCCTTACATTAGCTTTCCTATAATACTAACCCTCTAGGTCAACATTAGTAATCCTTTTTCTAAGAGAAATTAGGTATGTCTATATAGATCTAATAGTAAACTCTTTACTTATCTTAAAGGTTATACATTACTTTATAAGCTTATATATATAGGTTACCTAAGGAATGGTCAGCTACAAAATCCGCGGTCAAGCACCCCCCGAAGCTCATCTACTACCGCCTTACGAGGGCACAGAGTAGCATAGCAACCCAACTACGAAGCGAACACATCGGCCTCTAGAGGTACCTATTATGGAGGAAGGTTCTAGGATATACGAATACTAGCTGCCCCTACGGCTATCGCTCCTAGAACGTACGGCACGCACTCCTCGTCTGTCCGAGGTAGTCGCTAGGAAGGGGGGAGTAGATGGCAAAGGCGAGGAACCGGACGATTAGGGCACTTCTTAACAACGCTAAGGACCTACGGCGCATTACGAACTAGATACTAGAGAAGGGCTGGCTAGAACAGTACCGCCTAGTAGGAACAGTGTAGGAAGAGAGGATACGACGTAGCGCGACGAGACCGGCTAGGAGCGGGGGCTAACGGGGTAGTGACATGGACTACGTACGTTCAGAGGGAAAGCTAAACTAGACAAGGAGTAGTCGGGGGCGGGAAGGGTTTTCACCTATTCGGGTTTCCCTTTGTACATAATAATAGATATATACCTGTATAGGCCGGATAGGGTCCTAGAACAGGGGAATGACAAATCTATCTATCTATCTATATATAGGTTAGTAGCACCTAGCTATACTTGTTCTAGAGATATACCTACTTCTTAGTAGCTCTTCTAGATTTATATAAGCCCTTAAGCTCAAATTCATCTTCTGCTATAATCCTACTAAGGATACTAAAGTTATATACTACATTTTGTCTTATCTATATTAGCGTATTAAGAATCTCCTTAATTTTAGTCTCTTCTTAGGGTTTTAGAGTCTTACCCTTAATATTATTAAAAGACACTTCTATTAGGTTATGAATTATAAAGTATAGTCGACGATAAGAATTACCTATACGTAGTGTCGGCTACGAACCTCTCGTCTTACTACGAGAGAGCTAAGTATTCTTACGCTAGAGCGTCGTAGGCCCGACGGGCGCGTAACGTAGGCGAAGCCGCGGCGAATAGAGGACTACTAGCAAAACGGGTATAAAAACTATCCGACGAGCGTATACTCGTGTCGGGAGCGAGTCCCTCCTCTTTCTACGTATAAGAAGGGCGCGGAACCGTGGCCTATACGCTCGATAAGATACCTCTAGTATAAGTATAGAATTTTCACCTCCGGAGACCGTAAACTAAGCGGGCTAAGCGACGAACATTAGACGAGCGGACTATAGAACAATAACTAAGCGGACTATACGACGGCGTCGAGCGGACTACGAAGCAATCTAGTGTTTACTAGCGGGCAATACGGTAGGTAGGTAGACACGCGACGAAGCCTATAAGGGCCTATTTAACACCCGGTATAGGAACGAGGGTTTTACCTAAGACACTACCTATCCCGCTATATAACGTACCTAGTCTAATATAGTAGATTACGACGAGGAAAAGACGATAGCCTAAGTAAGGAAAAGACGGCTATTAGGACGGGGAAAAGACATATAATACAAGTAGATTAGTTCTATAATCGGGGAGGATCGAGGGTAGGGTAATAAGGAACTTTATATTAGTTAGTAGGTAGAAACGTAAGGAGTACGCTACCCGGCGTAGTGTATGCCCCGAGTAAACCTACGAGGTATAGACGGCCGCTTTCTAGAGATAGGCTACGGTAATGCGAAGGGCGTCAAAACCTAGGGCGTAGTATATACTAGTAGCGACGGCTAATACTATCTATATAGCCCGAGAGGACGGATACGTATGTCGGTTAATAGAGAGCACTAAAGGGCTTAGGCCTATAGAGGTGGATATTAGCTTAAGGAGCAAATAGGGAGGGAGGGCGTAGAGGGAAGCTTTTGCTCCGGGCTAACCTCTCGAAACGAGGCTATACGGTAGTACTAGATAAGTAGGAAAGCGCGGTTAAGACTTATTACCTTATCTTATAGCTAGCTTACTAAATACAATTCCTTCCTTGCCCTAGACATAGATTAGGCGGTTAGCTCTAATATAGTAATAGGAGTTATAAGTAAGCTAAAAGGACGAAAAGCCCTAGGCCTAGACAGGATACTAAATATACTACTAAAAGAGTATAGAAAAGAGATCGCGCCGAGCCTTACAAACCTATTTACCGCGTACCTACGGCTAGGGTATCACCCGAAGCCGTATAGAGAGTCTATAATAGTAGTGCTACGTAAGCTATAGAAGGAGGACTATACTTAGCCCAAATCGTATAGACCAATCGTACTTCTAAACACGATAGGGAAGGTCCTAGAAAAGATAGTAGCCTAGAGACTTACGTAGCTAGCCGAGGACAACTACGTTCTCCTAGTAATATAGATAGAGGAAAGAAGCTAGCGATCGATACTAATAGTAATAGAGCTAATTACGGAGCAAATTTAGACCCTCTAGTACTACGGTAGGAACCGAGCGGCGTCCTTATTATCCCTCGACATCGTAGGAGCCTTCGATAACGTCTTATACTAAAGGCTAATATATATCCTATAGTAGAAAGGCATCTCCTAGTAGGTAACGAAGTTCGTCTACTCCTTTCTCTAGGAACGGACGACATACCTAGTCCTAGGAAGGTACACGTCCGACCCGGTAAAGGTAGAGGCTAGAATACCTTAGGGATCTACTCTCTCCCCTATCCTGTTTCTAATATTTATGTCTAATCTAATCCCCCTACCTACCTCTCCGTAAACCTTAGTATTAGGATTCGTAGACGACATAAACATTCTAGCCTAGTTAGACTCGATAGAGGAGAACTGTCGCCTCCTTAAAGATAGGCATAAGAAATACGAGGAGTAGGTAAAGAAGTATAGTACCCGATTCGCCCCTAAATAGTACTAACTTATATACTTTAGTAAAGCGAGAATATACTATAATATAAAGGCGGCGGTAAGAATCTAAGGCTACGAGACTAAGCTATTAGCGGAGCTACGAGTACTAGGGATCTAGCTCGACCCGAAGCTAAGCTAGAACGTATAGATTAAGAAAGCCTAGAGTCGAGCGTAAGTTAACGAAGCCTCGATAAAGAGGCTTACGGCGTCTATATAGGGAGTAATATTCGATAGGTTAAGGGTAATATATAAGGCGATCGTTAGACTAGCTATATTATACGGGGCATAGATTTAGGGAATAGGAGGCGTAGGTAAGCCGATCCCGAAACGGATAGAGTAGCCCCTAAATAGGATATAGGTAGGTAACCTACGTAGGATACTAGGGGAATATAAGACAACGTTATTAAGTACGGTAGAAATAGAGACGGGAACACTACTAATCGGCTAATATATCCGGGGAATAAGAATTTAATACGCGGTAAAGACGACAGATTACCTAGTACAAACTACGATCTAGGAGGTAAAGAATAAGATAGAAAGCCGCTACCGGAGAGGGGCCGGATATAGGACAAGCTAAAAAGGGGATGACCTTACTACCTTTACGGCCGTATAGACAAGTACCGAATAGCTAGTACGAAAAGAGGAGGAGCGTAGGACTCGCTAGGCCGGCGGGAGTAAGGCTAAGACCTAAAGTCTAGCGGAATAGATAGCGAGCTACCTATAGGATTAGGACTAGAAAAGGAAGCCCCCTAAGATAATAGGCCCGATAGTACTCCGAGCCTTCTAGAGACACAATTACTAGCTATATAGGGATCTAATAAGGGCCGAAGCAAGCATAGCGATCCAAATCAGGTCCGAATACATTAGATTAAGGGCCTACCTATTTAGGAGACGCGTACTAAACATCTATAGCCTAGCCTACTAGTGTAGCTACCTATCGTAAAACCTAGAATATATACTACTACGATACCCGTAGTAGGCGAGAGGTAGGGGAAATTGGAGGCACTAAGCGGGAAGGAGAGACTACAAGTTAATCATTAGGGACAAAGGTAACATTCGCCGAATCTCTCGGTAGATACTATAGTAGGGATACCTCTAGTAGCTTAGCCTTACTAGCGAGACAGAGGAGTAGATAGATAAGAGGCGGAAGCTAGGAGGGTTATAGATAGGGTAGTTATTAGAGCAGGCCTATAACACTAGCGTACCCCTAATAAAGGTATTTTAAGACGATAACTAGGGGGAAAAGACAGGCGGGAAGGAGGAGGGGTTTTTACTAATACGGTTTCCCCTCTATATATATAAAAACAAGATAGTATAGCTATATAGGCCAAAGGGCACTATAACAGCTTAATGAAATATCTATCTAATTACAAAGTATACTAATTAGCTCTCTATCTTATATCTCTAAAGGTTAAACTATCTCTTCTAATTATCCCTCCTTAGAATTAGGATTTTGCCTCCCTTCTCCTCTATCTTCTTTTAGTATAAATCTTTAATAGATTAGATGTAATAAAACAAGGTATACATATTCTAAAGTAGTAGCTTAGATCCTACTAAGGCTTCTAGTATAGAATAGGAAAGTTCGTATATATAGATACTAAGGCCTACTTAGTAAAGTAAAGAAGGAGCGGTATAAGGTCTCGGGGCTAGGACATAGGTCTGTCTCTCCTAGTAGAGCTTTAAATAACTTATTTAAAGTGCTTCTTAATAGTATCTCGATGTAGTTCTACCTATAGAGTATCTTTAAGGTATTAGCTTTAGGTAAGCTATATAGAGTCCTTATCTAGGTTACCTATCGCTTAGTATTAAACTAAGCTCCTAATAAGATAGACGGGGTAGACTTCTAATTCCTAGATATTCTCTACTACGATAGTAAGGGATATAAGTAACCTATACTAATATAAACCCGGGCTTATAACCTATTAAATAGGTACGGATTAATAGTAGCGGAGTAGAGTAAGAGATTAATATTTAACTAACTAATACTACGAGTATATAGTAGTATATTAGATAGATAGATAGATATGTCATTCCCCTATTCTAGGACCCTATCCGGCCTATATAGGTATATATCTATTGTTATGTATAAAGGGAAACCCGAATAGATAAAAACCCTTCCCGCCCCTAACTACTTCTTATCTAGATTAGCTTTCCCTCTAAACGTACGTAGTCTATATCACTACCCCGTTAGCCCCCGCTCCTAGCCGGTCTCGTCGCGCTACGTCGTGTCCTCTCTTCCTATACTACTCCTACTAGGCGGTACTATTCTAGCTAGCCCTTCTCTAGTATCTAGTTCGTAATGCGCCGTAGGTCCTTAGCGTTGTTAAGAAGTGCCCTAATCGTCCGGTTCCTCGCCTTTACTATCTACTCCCCCCTTCCTAGCGACTACCTCGGATAGACGAGGAGTACGTACCGTACGTTCTAGGAGCGATAGCCGTAGGGGTAGCTAGTATTTGTGTATCCTAGAACCTTCCTCTATAATAGGTACCCCTAGAGGCCGATGTGTTCGCTTCGTAGTTAGGTTGCTATACTACTCTATACCCTCGTAAGGCGGTAGTAGATAAGCTTCGGGGGGTACTTAACCGCGGATTTCGTAGCTAACTATTCCTTAGGTTGTCCCGCTAGCTAAGGGCGTCTACTATACCCTACAACCTAGTTGTTCTACCTCTCTTTCTATAGTTGCTCTATAAACGATTTCTTACCTTCCTATTATATTACTAGCTATTCGTCCCTTACCCGGTAGTTCGGCTCGTTTCCGGATCGAATGCCCTTATACGCTAGTACTAATTCGCGGGCCCTTACGACTATACTAGCGATGATCTTCTATACTAGGTACTATACCGACTTGCCTAAGTAGGAGGTCCGTAGTCCCTAGATATATAGGTCGATCGGCGGTATAGCGGTCTCGTACTTAAGTATCCTCGTTAGTATCGACTTATATACCCCGGTGACCTTCCTTAGGTATTGGTTTTGGATCTTCGCTAGCGGCGCGACGAGTCCCTTCGATAGGTAGGCCCTCTCGCCTAAGGACTATACTTGGCTACTATAGGTAAGGACTGGCCGTATAATAGCCGTATATAGAAGTCGTAACTACCGGAAGTCCGCCCCCTATATAGACGTAGTAAGCCTCTAGTATAATACTATATTCTATTTAGCTTTCCGTAATATTACCTATACGTACTTCCTCTACCGTAGCGCCGGGTCTACCTATAGTCCGAGGATCCTAAGCTAATTTGCCGGGTTAGTCGTGTGCCCCTATATCTAGATAGAAGCTTATATATTATAGAACCGTAGCCGGCGCGTAAAGTGTATCAGATTGTACTTTTCTAGGGCAAACCGAGCCCCGTACCTCCTAGCCTAGTCCTCGTAGATCTTGTGCTTCTCTTCTAGTAGCCTATAGTTCTCCTTAGTCGAGGAAGACTACGCTAGGATGTTTATATCGTCTACGAAGCCGCTCGTAGCGGTGTTCTAGGATTCTAGGGCTAGGAGTAGCGTCGCTATAAAGAAGAGGAACAGAATAGGTACTAGCGTTAAGCCTTATAGGATTCTAGTATAGACTACTTAAAATAGGCTTCTATACTAGCCGACTAGGATCGACGTACTACGGTTTTAGAGGTAGGACCGTACGAAGTTGACAAGCTACTTAGGGAGTCCTTTCGACCTTAGGATATAGAGTAGCCGCGGGTATAACACGTAGTCGAAGGCTCCCGATATGTCTAGGCTAAGTAAGGAAGCCACCTTGTCCCTATTCTTATACTAGATAGCCTTTACCTAAGAGGTGATAAGTTCTATCGCGGATAGCGTCGATCGCTATAGGCGCGTACCTATCTAGGTGTCCGGGAGTAGGGAGTGTTCCTCTACCGCCTCGGAGAGTCTCGTTATAACTAGCTTCTTAAGCGCCTTCCTAAGAGTATTAAGGAGCGCAATTAGGCGGTATAACTTTACCTACGTATAGTCTTCCTTTTGCGGCTTACGTAGGACTACTATTGTCGATTGTTTAAATACTATCGGGTGGTATCCGGTCTATAGACAGGCGTTAAAGATCGCTATAACTACTAGGGCTAGTTAATCTCTATACTTCTTTAGTAGCTCGTTTAGGATCCTATCCGGCCCCGGGGCTTTCTTCGCCGGCAACTTCCTTAGTATAGCGGTAACTTCTCCCTCGGACACCTCCTATTAGACCGCGATACTAGGGGCTAGGGGAGTAGAGCTGTTTATGTCGCTTAGATCAGCCTCGACTAGGGGTAGGAAGAACTTACTAGCTAGTAGACGCGCCTTAGCCTCGGGGTCGCTAACCGGGCTACTAGGCGATTGTAGCGCTAGGATAGAGAAGGAGGGGCCCTATATAGGGTCCTGTCGGGCCCATTTCGCTAGCTTCTACATCCTCTCTAGCTTGCCGGCAATTTCTTCTACTATAGCCCTCTAGCCGACTACTTTCTCCCTCCGTATTATAGCTTTCTTCTATTAGTATGCCTCCCTATATACGTTCTAGGCCTCCTCGCTATAGCTGCTCGTCTATACCCGGCGGGCTCTCCTTACTTCTCTTACTACCGTAGTACACTCCGGCGTCTAGTATAGTTTAGACTATGTCGTTAGTTAGGTAAGCGGAACGTAAAGTAAGGTCGCTTTTCTTATTTCGTCTATTAACCCCTAGACTACTTCGTCTATCTCGTCTTTACTATTATATTACTACTACGCGATCTGGACTAGCCTCTTAGAGTTATCGAGGTACGCCTAGATATTGGCCTAGTAGGCCTTTCCCTAGTTTAGCTTAGGGGTTCTCGCTAGTGTACGTTATATCTATATCGTAATAGAGGTCCTAACTAGTATATAGTCTAACGACGCCTCGAGTTCATGTTCGATCCTATAGTAGGTTACCGTATAGTAGTAGCTATCTAAGATCTAGGAGAGGTCGATCGTGCCTTAGAGTCCCCCTCTCTTCTAGGTGCCTAGGTCCTTCGGGGTATTAAGGGTAATTACGTTGCTCGCTATTAAGTCGAGTACTTCGTCGGCTATAGGGTGCGGCTATATAAGGCTTTCCTAGGAAGGGTAGTATATATTGAAGTCTCCTACTACGATATAGCACCCTTATCTCTTAAGCGCACTATCTAGGTGTCTATAGACCCCTAGGTCGCGGCTAGACCTCGAGGCTAGCGGTTATATATATAGGTTGTGTATCTAGGTGCTACCTACGTAGAGGGAGGTAATATCGCCCCCGCCTTCTTCGTCTACGTAGTATACTACCTCCTAGTCGGATTCTAGTATGTCCTTACTAATATAGAAGCACGTACGGGGTCTGCCGTCGCCTCGTAGGCATGTCGTATAGCCTAGTGACTTGTAGGTCGTTAGTCTCTTATAGTACGGGTTAATCTATAGCTCCTAGATTATAAGGACGTAGTAGACGCGCGGGTCCGCCTCGTATAGGAAATGGTTCTAGACTATATCCTTACTATAGTTGACGTTATACTAGATAATACTAAGCGTAGCGAGGCTAGTTATTAGTATCGACAATTATTTCCTCTATAGCGTCCTATATCCTACTACCCTATACGTCCTAGTCTACGCCTATCGGCTATATACTAAAGGGGAGCCGGGCCTAGTTAGATTCCCTCGCCGTAGCTAGTAGAGCACGTGGCCTCCCGTACGCCCTAAGTTGCGCATCCTTTATATCGTTCTCGGCCCTAGGGCGCTTATACCCGACCGCCGCTAGTTAGTTCCGGTGTAGGCTAGCCTTACGGTCGCCGTAGAATCTTAGGGCGACGGTTCTGTTTATAATTGCCTTGTTTTTCGCTAGTTTCCGCTATAGGCATTCCGTACTATATAATAGGTAGTACCCCGGACAGTTCGCGTACCGTCTCGTAGTCGATATATAGTCTCTAGATATATAGTCTCCTATATAGTTCGAGTAGGCCTACTTATTTATACACGTGTAGGTTTAGTGTCTATACTATTAGCATTTAAAGTATTAGAGGACACGAAAGGATAAGGAGTGCTTTTCTACTATCTTAAGGCTATATTACTAGACTAGGCCTTGTTCTATCGCTAGATCCGCCGCTTTTACGTCTTATAGCTATACTATTAGCGCCGAGGCCTTCTTGCCTTCTAGCCATTTCCTATAGAGCCAAGTCGCCTTCTAGATTAGAGAGTTAAGAGTGACCGGGTTGTCCTCTTAGAGAGCGCGTAGGTAACCCTAGTTAGTTAGGTCAAACTCCTTAGGTATATCGTAGACTAGGATTGTAAATTGTTTTGTTAAGACCTTCGCTAATACCGTAACCTTAGATACCTACTATAGCTATGCCTCTAGGTACCTCCTAGTAGTAGTAGAGCTAGTATAGATCTATAGAGTACCGTTAGACTATTAGTTCACTACGACTACCCCTAGTTAGTTAATTCGTTAGGCGAGCTCCTTGTTCGATAGCTTCGTAACTTCGGCCTAGTCTTCCTTTACTATAATGCGGATCGTAACTATATCGTACGTTAGGCGGGGGCCTAGTATCGATGCCGCGACCGATGCCTAGCTATAGGGATGTTGATTCCGGGTGGCCTTACTAATCGCCTAGGACGTCGTCCTTATTTCTTATTACCCTCGGTAATACTATAGTACAAGCGCCGTGCGTAGCTAAGTGATCATTACCTATAGAGACCGGTAAGGGAGCTGATCGTTAGTTTCTATACTTTTTACGTCCTCTATAAGTTGCTACTAGTTGTCTTAGGGGGGCTTCGCCTATAGGGCCGTAGGCGCCGTTAGTGCCGTAGCCTAGGCTACTATTACCTAGGAGTTGCCTAATGTAGCTAGGCACCTCCGCGGCGTTTGGAGCTGAAGAAATAGGGTGAAGAGAGCTTTAAGCTATCTAGATTAAATGAGGTAGAACTCCCTTAGTCCTAGGGGTAGTGGCCTGCTTTATATATCGTTAGAATAGCCTTAATAAGAGCTTTCGAATGTGTTGTGTTTTGGGGCCATAGTAGTATATTAGGAACTAATGTATTACGAGGCTATAGTAGGCGAGTATAGTAGTAGTTTATTAACGAAGTCGATAGCTAAAGAGAGAAGGTAGTTCTAAGAGAGAGAAGGCTTCTTAAGGGAAGCCGAGGTCGCGCTCGGGCCGAGCCTAGTCATTAATATTACCTAATCACGAGTTACGTAACCCGACCCGAATCCTCTACTTACGGAGCTACCGTAATACTACCCCCCCTTAAGACACGTTCGTCTCAAAGCGTATGTCCTTAGACCTTCCTTACTACGTACGCGAAGGCTTTATTATCCTCTATATCTATCGTGTTCTCTAGTAGCTTAACTATATAAGCTAACGTTATTAAATCTAGTCCTCCGTAGTTAGCGCCGTTAGCCTATCCCTTACTATAGCTAATATAGCCGGTACGAGCGTATAAAGTTATAGCCTAGCTAGTATTCTCGCTTAGATAATTAACCCTTTATAATAATAGTACTAACTCTACGTACTTTAATATCGACTTTACGTATAAGAATAACCTTAATATAATATAGCTACCTAATCCGTTAGGGCTAATATTAGTAGAAGGCCGACCTACTAGTGACCTTATTACTTATAGAATAACGGTATAGATTCAGATCGGCAACTACGTAGAGACTAGGTCTAGCTACTACGTATTACTAGAATACGATATAGTCCTCGGCCGTCCCTAGTACGACGAGTATTAACCTACGTTCTACTATACGTTAGGAACTATAACCCTATTCTTACTATATTATCGATAGAACTATATACTCGGAACTGAACTAGTATACGTATAGTCTATTAACGATAAGGGTATTATACTAAGAGGCGTTCTTTAGACCGGGATACTAGTACTAGAGAGTTCGCGACCTTAAGCTCTATCTAATTACGCTAAACCCTACGTAGAGGATAAAGACGAACCTATAGTAGTATAGGAGACGTATACGACGAAGGTAGTAATACGACATACTATCGACACCTATAATAAACCGGAACCGTCTTACTACGTCCGCTAGCTACTACCCGCCGATAGGGTTGAAATACTTAAGCGCCTAGCGCGTCAAACGAAGAAATAACTAAAGGTCGAGACTAAGCCGAGATCGATATCAAGCCTATTAATATAGAAGCATTTCGGCGTATAAGCCGGAGGAAGGGCTATAAAGTATATATAATATAGATGTTTAACCCGAAAGAAAATCCTAATAAGTAAGTCGCGCGAGACCCGCTATCCGCGTATATACTAAAGGCTTTCGGTATAAGAGCGAAGCTAGTACTAGGAGGTAGCGCGGCGATATTAGTAGATACTAATACTTAAGAAAATATAGACAGATAGGAGGAGCCCCGGGGTAACTATACCTAGCGGTAACTTAACGCCTCTACTATATTAGCTAACGACTATTAACGTTTTATAAACGGTAGGGACAAAGACTAGGATCCTATCCCTTTATTACTAGTAGAGTTTAGGGAAATGGCTAGGCTGTTTAGCCGTAAGGAAGTAGATAAGGTCCTACCGCGACGGCCTAGCGTAGACTATAAGATCAAGCTAAAGAATAATTAGACACCGCTATTTCGAAGACTATACTCCTTCTCTATACGAGAGAACGAGGTGATTAAGAAGTAGATCGACAACTAACTTGAGAAAGGTTTTATTTCGAGAAGCGTATTACTAGTAGTAGTACCTATTCTAATAGTTAAAAAGCCGGGTAGAGGGCTACGAGTATACGTAGACTATAGAGCTCTAAACGCGCTTACGACGAAGATTCGCTACCCGATTCCACTATTTTAAGAGACCTTAGATCGTATTACTAGCGCGTAATAGTTTACTAACCTAGATGTTATCGCTACGTTTAATTGCATCCGTATTATAGTAGGAGACGAGTAGAAAACGGCCTTTACTACTAGATATAGGTAGTTTAAGTACGTAGTTATACCTTCTAGACTATATAATATACTAGGAGCGTTTTAGTCATTTATAAACGACAAACTAAGGGAGTTTCTAGATAACTTCGTGTTATATTACCTGAATAACGTACTTATCTTTAGCAAGACAAGAGAAGAGTATATCTAATATGTCCTAAAGGTTCTACGAAAGCTAGATACCGCCGGGCTCTAGTTAGATATTAATAAATACGAGTTCTTTAGACACGAGACTACTTATCTAGGTGTTATTATTACAAATAAGGGCATTAAGATAGACCTAGCTAAGATTAAAAGCGTTAAGAATTAGCCTATACCCGTAAATGTCACCGACATCTTATCGTTTATAGGGTTTACTAACTTCTACCGTAGGTTTATTAAGGATTTTAGTAAAATCTACTTGCCTATAACGAAGCTTACGAGGAAGAATGTCCTATAGGACTAGTCTCTAGTATATTAATAGGCGTTCGAGGTATTAAAGTAAGCATTTATCGATACGCCTACCTTGAAACACTTCTACCTAGGGCGAGAGACTATTCTAGAAACAGATGCCTTAGATTACGTAATAGTAGTAGTACTCTTATAACGTAACGAGCGAGGAGTGTTATATCCTATCGCTTATATGTCTAAGAAGATAGATCCCTAGTAATATAACTACGATATCTACGATAAGGAGCTCCTAGCTATTATATAAGCTTTTAAGGAATAGCGACCGGAGCTAACTATTAACGAATATAGTACCGACGATTATAAGGATCTACTAGACCCGGAATCTAAGGACAAGCCGACGCTTATATACTCCGATTATAAGAACCTCGAATAGTTTATAAGTACGAAGTAATTGAACCGTAAATAAGCTCGCTAGGCCGAGTTTCTCTCGTAGTTCTTCTTAAAGATCGTCTATAGGCTAGGAGTTTAAGGTACTAAGCTAGACAGCTTAACCCGACGTTTATAGAACTTACCGAAGCCTAGAGACCTAGATAACCTACAAAACTGAAAGTAGTATTAGGTGTTACTAGGCCTAGATCGTATCCTAAACCTATCGTCTACTAGAGTATTGTCGGTATGTTCTAATAACGTTATAACCCCGCTTACGACCGCTATTTAAGGACTCTATACGTAACTAGAGGCTAAGGAAGCCGTTTAATAGCTAGAACGAGATGATCTATATACCTTACTAAGGAAGCACCGTATCGATAACCGTTATATAGTCCTAGTCGGAGGCATAATATATATTAAGAATATATATAGTAGTTATAGCCTATTCGTTCCTCTAGAGTTAGAAGACAATCTAGATAAAGGTGAAATCCCGGTACGTACTCGTATCGTATAGGCTTTCTACGACTATATAGTAGCTAGTTACTTAGGGCACGAGAAGACGTATAAATTAGTAGCTCGTAACTATACCTAGCTAGGTATCGTACGATTTATTAAGAGCTATATACGTGCCTACCGCGCTTACCGTACGAATAAGAACACTAACATCTAGTACCTAGGGCTATTAAGACCGCTACTAGTACTATTTAGCGCTTAGGAGGATATCTCTATTAACTTCGTAGTTAAACTACCGAAGGGAATAAGCGTAGTCGACGGACAAATATACGAGAACATTATAACCGTTATATACCGCTTAACTAAGGAGCGACATATCATTCCTATCACCTCGATAATAGTAGAGTATTACGTACTAGTATTCCTTAAGTACGTATTTAGTAGACATAGGCTCCCGAAGTCTATTGTCTCGGATTATAGTACGTAATAGGTTTCCGTATTCGAGCGTAGGATATACGCGCTACTTAGTATTAATCGAAAGCTATCTTTGTCGTTCTACCTAGAAATAGATAGATAGTCGGAGAACACGAACAAAGTAATAGAGTAATACCTACGTATCTTTGTTAACTATACCTAGGACGACTGGCTAGATTAGACTCTATTAGCTAAGTTTATAGCAAACAATATAGTGTCCGTAATAATAGGCGTCTCGCCGTTCTATACTAATACTAGGCGTAATCTAAGGTTCTCTAAGTTCGACTTAGACTTACCTATACTACTAATACTATATAAATAGCGACTAGACGCCGAGTCCGCGGACAAGTTTACGGCTAAAATATTAGAGATATACTAATACTTACGATAGTAGATAGCCTTAGTATAAGTAGTCTAAGCTTAGGTTATCGAGATTACCGCTACCTCCGTAGCCGACTTTTACTATAACTACCCGAGAGCGACTAAGCTACCTAGTTTTTAACTACCTATAGACTAGATACCGAATGAGAATACTATAGGTATACGTATAGCGCGCTAACTAGTATAAGTAGCGATAGCTCTAATACCGGTAGGACTAGGCCTCCGGGCTTATAAGAAAGAGAGCGATACGCGTAGTCTAATAGATAATAAGGTATTTACGAAGGCAATAAGAGATATAATAGATACGACAGATATAAGAGGGGAGGAGAGTGCTCCGGAGCGCACTCTAAGAGGGGGGGTAGTATTACCGTACCGGTATATATTTACTTAAACCCGCGGGTACGTACCTAGACCTCGCGCCCGCTAACTACTCCGACTAGCGGCTTAGCGCCCGTATATAACTCTCGCGCCCTCCGCGCCTTCCTTAAATAAAACATCTATTCGACTTATACCTTACCCGACTACGTACTTATACCTACTTATAACACTTGATCTTATAGTCTACGCTAGGCCGTCGCGGTAGGACCTTATCTACTTCCTTACGGCTAAATAGCCTAGCTATTTCCCTAAACTCTACTAGTGATAAAAGGATAGGATCCTAGTCTTTGTCCTTACCGTTTATAAAACGTTAATAGTCGTTAGCTAATATAGATAGATAGATTTGTCATTCCCCTATTCTAGGACCCTATCCGGCCTATATAGGTATATATCTATTGTTATGTACAAAGGGAAACCCGAATAGGTGAAAACCCTTCCCGCCCCCGACTACTCCTTATCTAGTTTAGCTTTCCCTCTAAACGTACGTAGTCTATGTCACTACCCCGTTAGCCCCCGCTCCTAGCCGGTCTCGTCGCGCTACGTCGTGTCCTCTCTTCCTATACTGTTCCTACTAGGCGGTACTGTTCTAGCCAGCCCTTCTCTAGTATCTAGTTCGTAATACGCCGTAGGTCCTTAGCGTTGTTAAGAAGTGCCCTAATCGTCCGGTTCCTCGCCTTTACTATCTACTCCCCCCTTCCTAGCGACTACCTCGGACAGACGAGGAGTACGTGCCGTACGTTCTAGGAGCGATAGCCGTAGGGGCAGCTAGTATTCGTATATCCTAGAACCTTCCTCTATAATAGGTACCCCTAGAGGCCGATGTGTTCGCTTCGTAGTTAGGTTACTATACTACTCTATACCCTCGTAAGGCGGTAGTAGATAAGCTTCGGGGGGTGCTTGACCGCGGATTTTGTAGCTAACTATTCCTTAGGTTGTCCCGCTAGCTAAGGGCGTCTACTATACCCTACAACCTAGTTGTTCCACCTCTCTTTCTATAGTTGCTCTATAAACGATTTCTTACCTTCCTATTATGTTACTAGCTATTCGTCCCTTGCCCGGTAGTTCGGCTCGTTTCCGGGTCGAATGCCCCTATACGCTAGTACTAATTCGCGGGCCCTTGCGACTGTACTAGCGATGACCTTCTATACTAGGTACTGTGCCGACTTGCCTAAGTAGGAGGTCCGTAGTCCCTAGATATATAGGTCGATCGGCGGTATAGCGGTCTCGTACTTAAGCATCCTCGTTAGTATCGACTTATATGCCCCGGTGACCTTCCTTAGGCATTAGTTTTAGATCTTCGCTAGCGGCGCGACGAGTCCCTTCGATAGGCAGGCCCTCTCGCCTAAGGACTACACTTAGCTACTATAGGTAAGGACTAGCCGTATAATAGCCGTATATAGAAGTCGTAACTACCGGAAGTCCGCCCCCTATATAGACGTAGTGAGCCTCTAGTATAATGCTATATTCTGTTTAGCTTTCCGTAATATTGCCTATACGTACTTCCTCTACCGTAGCGCCGGGTCTACCTATAGTCCGAGGATCCTAAGCTAATTTGCCGGGTTAGTCGTATGCCCCTATATCTAGATAGAAGCTTATATATTATAGAACCGTGGCCGGCGCGTAAAGTGTATTAGATTGTACTTTTCTAGGGCAAACCGAGCCCCGTGCCTCCTAGCCTAGTCCTCGTAGATCTTGTGCTTCTCTTCTAGTAGCCTACAGTTCTCCTTAGTCGAGGAAGACTACGCTAGGATGTTTATGTCGTCTACGAAGCCGCTCGTAGCGGTGTTCTAGGATTCTAGGGCTAGGAGTAGCGTCGCTATAAAGAAGAGGAACAGAATAGGTACTAGCGTTAAGCCTTATAGGATTCTAGTATAGACTACTTAAAATAGGCTTCTATACTAGCCGACTAGGATCGACGTACTACGGTTTTAGAGGTAGGACCGTACGAAGTTGATAAGCTACTTAGGGAGTCCTTTCGACCTTAGGATATAGAGTAGCCGCGGGTATAACACGTAGTCGAAGGCTCCCGATATGTCTAGGCTAAGTAAGGAAGCCACCTTGTCCCTATTCTTATACTAGATAGCCTTTACCTAAGAGGTGATAAGTTCTATCGCGGATAGCGTCGATCGCTATAGGCGCGTACCTATCTAGGTGTCCGGGAGTAGGGAGTGTTCCTCTACCGCCTCGGAGAGTCTCGTTATAACTAGCTTCTTAAGCGCCTTCCTAAGAGTATTAAGGAGCGCAATTAGGCGGTATAACTTTACCTACGTATAGTCTTCCTTTTACGGCTTACGTAGGACTACTATTATCGATTGTTTAAATACTATCGGGTGGTATCCGGTCTATAGACAGGCGTTAAAGATCGCTATAACTACTAGGGCTAGTTAATCTCTATACTTCTTTAGTAGCTCGTTTAGGATCCTATCCGGCCCCGGGGCTTTCTTCGCCGGCAACTTCCTTAGTATAGCGGTAACTTCTCCCTCGGACACCTCCTATTAGACCGCGATACTAGGGGCTAGGGGAGTAGAGCTGTTTATGTCGCTTAGATCAGCCTCGACTAGGGGTAGGAAGAACTTACTAGCTAGTAGACGCGCCTTGGCCTCGGGGTCGCTAACCGGGCTACTAGGCGATTGTAGCGCTAGGATAGAGAAGGAGGGGCCCTATATAGGGTCCTGTCGGGCCTATTTCGCTAGCTTCTACATCCTCTCTAGCTTGCCGGCAATTTCTTCTACTATAGCCCTCTAGCCGACTACTTTCTCCCTCCGTATTATAGCTTTCTTCTATTAGTATGCCTCCCTATATACGTTCTAGGCCTCCTCGCTATAGCTGCTCGTCCACACCCGGCGGGCTCTCCTTACTTCTCTTACTACCGTAGTGTACTCCGGCGTCTAGTATAGTTTAGACTATGTCGTTAGTTAGGTAAGCGGAACGTGAAGTGAGGTCGCTTTTCTTATTTCGTCTATTAACCCCTAGACTACTTCGTCTATCTCGTCTTTACTATTATATTACTACTACGCGATCTAGACTAGCCTCTTAGAGTTATCGAGGTACGCCTAGATATTGGCCTAGTAGGCCTTTCCCTAGTTTAGCTTAGGGGTTCTCGCTAGTGTACGTTATATCTATATCGTAATAGAGGTCCTAACTAGTATATAGTCTAACGACGCCTCGAGTTCATGTTCGATCCTATAGTAGGTTACCGTATAGTAGTAGCTATCTAAGATCTAGGAGAGGTCGATCGTGCCTTAGAGTCCCCCTCTCTTCTAGGTGCCTAGGTCCTTCGGGGTATTAAGGGTAATTACGTTACTCGCTATTAAGTCGAGTACTTCGTCGGCTATAGGGTACGGCTATATAAGGCTTTCCTAGGAAGGGTAGTATATATTGAAGTCTCCTACTACGATATAGCACCCTTATCTCTTAAGCGCACTATCTAGGTGTCTATAGACCCCTAGGTCGCGGCTAGACCTCGAGGCTAGCGGTTATATATATAGGTTGTGTATCTAGGTACTACCTACGTAGAGGGAGGTAATATCGCCCCCGCCTTCTTCGTCTACGTAGTATACTACCTCCTAGTCGGATTCTAGTATGTCCTTACTAATATAGAAGCACGTACGGGGTCTGCCGTCGCCTCGTAGGCATGTCGTATAGCCTAGTGACTTGTAGGTCGTTAGTCTCTTATAGTACGGGTTAATCTATAGCTCCTAGATTATAAGGACGTAGTAGACGCGCGGGTCCGCCTCGTATAGGAAATGGTTCTAGACTATATCCTTACTATAGTTGACGTTATACTAGATAATACTAAGCGTAGCGAGGCTAGTTATTAGTATCGACAATTATTTCCTCTATAGCGTCCTATATCCTACTACCCTATACGTCCTAGTCTACGCCTATCGGCTATATACTAAAGGGGAGCCGGGCCTAGTTAGATTCCCTCGCCGTAGCTAGTAGAGCACGTGGCCTCCCGTACGCCCTAAGTTGCGCATCCTTTATATCGTTCTCGGCCCTAGGGCGCTTATACCCGACCGCCGCTAGTTAGTTCCGGTATAGGCTAGCCTTACGGTCGCCGTAGAATCTTAGGGCGACGGTTCTGTTTATAATTGCCTTGTTTTTCGCTAGTTTCCGCTATAGGCATTCCGTACTATATAATAGGTAGTACCCCGGACAGTTCGCGTACCGTCTCGTAGTCGATATATAGTCTCTAGATATATAGTCTCCTATATAGTTCGAGTAGGCCTACTTATTTATACACGTGTAGGTTTAGTGTCTATACTATTAGCATTTAAAGCATTAGAGGACACGAAAGGATAAGGAGTGCTTTTCTACTATCTTGAGGCTATATTGCTAGACCAGGCCTTATTCTATCGCTAGATCCGCCGCTTTCGCGTCTTATAGCTATACTATTAGCGCCGAGGCCTTCTTGCCTTCTGGCTATTTCCTATAGAGCCAAGTCGCCTTCTAGATTAGAGAGTTAAGAGTAACCGGGTTGTCCTCTTAGAGAGCGCGTAGGTGACCCTAGTTAGTTAGGTCAAACTCCTTAGGCATGTCGTAGACTAGGATCGTAAATTGTTTCGTTAAGACCTTCGCTAATGCCGTAACCTTAGATGCCCACTATAGCTATACCTCTAGGTGCCTCCTAGTAGTAGTAGAGCTAGTATAGATCTATAGAGTACCGTTAGACTATTAGTTCACTACGACTACCCCTAGTTAGTTGATTCGTTAGGCGAGCTCCTTGTTCGATAGCTTCGTAACTTCGGCCTAGTCTTCCTTTGCTATAATGCGGATCGTAACTGTATCGTACGTTAGGCGGGGGCCTAGTATCGATGCCGCGACCGATGCCTAGCTATAGGGGTGTTGATTCCGGGTGGCCTTACTAATCGCCTAGGACGTCGTCCTCATTTCTTATTGCCCTCGGTGATACGATAGTATAAGCGCCGTACGTAGCTAAGTGATCATTACCTATAGAGACCGGTAAGGGAGCTAATCGTTAGTTTCTATACTTTTTACGTCCTCTATAAGTTGCTACTAGTTGTCTTAGGGGGGCTTCGCCTATAGGGCCGTAGGCGCCGTTAGTGCCGTAGCCTAGGCTACTATTGCCTAGGAGTTGCCTAATGTAGCTAGGCACCTCCGCGGCGTTTAGAGCTGAAGAAATAGGGTGAAGAGAGCTTTAAGCTATCTAGATTAAATAAGGTAGAACTCCCTTAGTCCTAGGGGCAGTGGCCTGCTTTATATATCGTTAGAGTGGCCTTGATAAGAGCTTTCGAATGTGTCTTGTTTTGGCGTAGAGATCGATAAGCCTCTTAGCTAATATAGTAGAGGCGTTAAGTTGCCGCTAGGTATAGTTACCCTAGGGCTTCTCCTATCTATCTATGTTTTCCTAAGTATTAGTATCTACTAATATCGCCGCGATACCTCCTAGTACTAGCTTCGCTTTATTAAGATCTTCTTTCGGATTAAATATCTATATTATATATACTTTATAGCCCTTCCTCCGGCTTATACGCCGAAATGCTTCTATATTAATAGGCTTGATATCGATCTCCGGCTTAGTCTCGATGTCATGGTCTCCCTACAGAGTGTACAGAAGGTGGGGACAGAAGAGCCTCAGAGCGCTCAGAAGTCGTCAAGAAGTGACAGTCCAGCTTGGTATATAAGCGCCAAGAATCACATGCCCCGCAACATTTACTACGGGACCCAGCCCTCCAAATTCACCCCTCTACCAAACCTTGAAGCACGTGGAAGACTCGGAACGTAGGGCAGGTTGGAATAAGGTTTTGAGCAAAGCTGCTGAGCGCGGCTTCGTACGGGTTAGCCCTGTTGATGCGGGGACACGCACTCGCGAGGGTCGCGTATAAATATCTGGCCTTCCCTAGGCCTCTCTTGCTTTCTTCGTCTTTTGTTTTGTGTAGCAATCATACCATACCCTTTTGCATCTACACTTCGCACCTACATTCTCGCTTTCACCCTTACATCTTATAGGCCAGGCTCTCGCCCTGACATCACAAAAGACCAACAAACCGTCAACCACTCGAGTCATCCTTATAGGTGACCACGCCACCGATAGAGGTGTCAACCTCGACAACCAAGACACTCCATTCCACTTCAGTAAGTGGACTGACATCCCCTTCTCGAACGCCGCTACCTTCGGTGCCTAGGCAAACGCCAACCCCGACACCGCCTACGCTCTCATCAACCGCACCGTCTCTTTCCGCGAGACCGCCTAGCAGGTCGAGCAAGCAAACAACTAAGCAACATACCTTCAAGGTATTGTGAACACCTTCTAGAACCTCGCCCCGCACGCCGACGACAACCGCCGCCAGCACTTCTCTAAGAAGGTCAACGACCCAGACGAGTTCGACGGTAACAAGAGCAAGTTTGAGGCATTTGAGACACAGCTCACCATCAAGCTATTGGCTAATGCCGACCACTTTCCGCAAGAGAAGGACAAAGTCACGTACGTCTTCTCCCTCCTTCGGGGAGACGCCGCGGCTCAGGTATAACACTATATCGACAACGCCACGCAGACTATCGGCTGCCCGGACGTCCTCACCTTAATGTAGGACCTCCGTGCTGCCTTTGGTGATCCAGACCGTAGAGCCACCGCCCAGAACGCTATCTATAACCTCCTCTAGAAGAACAAGAGCTTCGCCGAGTACCTCGCGGCCTTCAACCGCGACATCGGGTTCACCGGCTACAACGAAGAGACCAAGAAGAGCACTCTCCGCCGTGGTTTGTCAGCAGAGCTTCTTCGAGCCCTCGAGGACAAGGACGTCGGTGCTATAAGCTTCCGTGAGCTCGTCGAGACCTGCTAGCGCCTCGACTCTAACATGAAACACACCGCCTCTCTCCTCGCTTCCCGTTCTTAAGGTCGTTAGCCTCGTGGTCCCGGAAGCCACTTCGCTGCTCCACTAGGCGCCGCCGCTCCTACGGCTCTCCCTCCCGTCTCTGTAGGTGACGCTATAGATCTCAGCGCTAGTGCCGCCGTCCCTCGAGTCCAGGGCCTCGTCAACGGTAAGCTCACTCCCGAAGAGAAGCTTCGCCGTCGCCAGGCCGGACTCTGCACCTACTACGGCGGTCCAGGCCACATCGCAGCCAACTGTCCGTAGCTCGCTGCCCGTAACGCCCGCAACCCGGTTCGCGGCGCTGTCGGCGCTATCGAGCCTGCTCCTACTGCTCCCGCTAAGCAGGAAAAAGCCTAGGTCTTCCTCATCGACGCGATGAAGACCAAGAACAACGTTTACCGAAAGTGAAGAGAGGAAAGAAGTTGAGGATCAATACAGCACAGCTAGACCTATACGACGAGACGGGCAAGGACTACGCTTGCAAACCGTTCGTCACGAATGTAAATATCGGCTTAAAGAAACTCTCTTCTTCCAATCTCACTCTTATGGACACTGGCGCACTAGGCGAGTCTTTTATAGACTATAAACTCGCGACCTCTCTCAACCTCGAACCCTAGGAACTGAAGTACCCTCGCACCCTTGAACTCTTTAACGGCACGGAGACTACTACTAGTAAGATTACTCATGTTATACACACGTCAATCACCCTCGGAGGCAAGCGTATGTCGATCACTAGCTTCCTTACGTCCCTACCGCATCAGAAGTTTATCCTCGGCCTCCCCTAGTTCAGACGACACCGACCTATTATCGACTGGACTTCCCTTACTGTCAGCTTCCCTCTAGAAGTTCCTCCGGCACCTCCGCCTTCTCCGCCGCCTTAGCGCGGTCCTAAGTATACCAAGATCTTCTAGGTGAACGCCGCTGCCTTCACCACTGCTACTAAGCAGCCTAAAGCTCAAGTCTTCGCCGCCTCTCTCCGCGATATCGACATCGCCCTCGAGAAGCTCGACAAGAAGCGTACACCTACCGACCCTGCTACGAAGGTCCCTCCTTAGGCACACCACATCCTCTACGTATTCGATGCTAAAGCCGCAGACGAGCTGCCTCCTCATCGCCCTCACGACCACAAGATTGAGCTAGAAGAAGGTGTAGAGACACCGTTCGGACCGTTATATTCCATGTCCCGAGAAGAGCTTATCGTCCTCAAGAGATACCTCGAAGAGAACCTAAAGAAGGGGTTCATTCGAGCGAGCCGTTCTAGCGCTAGTAGTCCCGTCATGTTCGTCAAGAAGCCCGGCGGTAGTCTACGCTTCTGCGTAGACTACCGAGGCTTGAACGCTGTTATAAAGAAGAACCGCTACCCAATACCGTTGATTCAGGAGACGCTCGAGCGCCTCTCTAAGGCCAAGTACTTCACCAAGCTCGATGTCATCGCTACGTTCAACAAGTTACGAATGGCAGAAGGACACGAGTATCTCATAGCCTTCCGTACTCGCTACGGGCTGTTCGAGTCGCTCGTTATGCCCTTCGGCGTTTGTAACGGGCCTAGTACCTTCCAGAACTTCATTAACGACATCCTTTAGGAGTTCCTCGATCAGTTCTGTACTGCCTACATCGACGACATCCTAGTCTATAGCGAGACCAAGGAGGAGCACCGCGAGCACGTCTGTAAGGTCCTTTAGAAGCTCGTAGACGCCGGCTTGCAGCTCGATATCGACAAGTGCGAGTTTGAGAAGACCGAAGTCAAGTTCCTTGGTTTGATCATTACCGCAGACGGCATCAAGATGGACCAAGAGAAGATCGACGCTATCGTCGAATAGGATGCTCCTACGAACGTCAAAGAGGTCCAGGGTTTCCTAGGCTTTGCCAACTTCTACCGCCGCTTCATCCACGCATTTTCGGGCGTGGTACGCCCTTTGACGAAGCTCACGCGCAAGGGTGAGAAGTTCGCCTGGACCGACGAATGCTAGGAGGCTTTTGACTTGCTCAAAGCGAAGTTTGTTAAGAACCCGCTTCTACGGCACTTCGATTTCGAACTGGAGACCCGTGTAGAGACCGACGCATCCGACGGCGTGGTGGGCGGTGTCCTGCTACAACGCCGCTCGCCTGAATCCCCCTGGTTACCTGTCGCCTTCCTCTCTAAGAAGATGACCGCTACGGAGTGTAACTACGAGATCTACGACAAGGAGCTTCTCGCTATCGTCAAAGCTTTCGAAGAGTGGCGCCCCGAGCTCGAAGGCTCTGCTATACCCGTCCAAGTAAGCTCCGACCATAAGAACCTCGTCTACTTTATGAAGAGCAAGCTGCTTAATCGTCGCTAGGCCCGCTAGAGCGAGTTCCTCTCCCGGTTCAACTTCGTGATCTCGTATACGCCCGGCAAGGCCAACTCGATGGCCGACGCCCTTACCCGCCGCCCTGGTGACTCTCCAGTTGATCGAAGAGGGGGCCGGCAAATCGCAGGGCAACAAGTCATCAAAGAGCACAACCTCTCTTCCGAGCTTCGAGAGTACCTATCGAACGGCTAGCCTACGCTCGCCGCTTCCTTTGCTACTCTCGTGCTCGCTCCTGCCTACCTTGACGAGAGTGACGATGAATCCGAGCCTGAAGAATACGCCTCGGACGCTAAGGACTTGAACGACGATGAAGAGGGCTTAGTAACGACCGACGGCTCATCCGAATTAGACTTTGAGGGGTTTGATAATGAGGAGCAGCCCGAAGGCATTATGGCACGAGTACGAACAGCGTACGATGCCGACATAGACGCCCAAGAGTTAGTTCAGGCCCTTGGATCTAGCGCGAGGACATTCCCGGGCTTCTCGCTGTCCGAGTGCGAGCTCTAGGAAGGTGTCGTCTACTTCCGTAAGAAGCTTTACGTACCGCAGCCCGAAGGCTCTAATATCCGAGCTGAGATTCTTTAAATCATCCACGACTCCGCCTCTAGGGGTCACCTAGGCGTAGCCAAGACCCACAAGCTCCTCGCTAGGTGTTACTGGTGGCCGTATTCCTAGAAGGACGTCCGCCGCTACGTGCTGAACTGCGCTACTTGCCGAAGAGCTAAAGCTAACCGCCACCGTCCCCACGGTCTCTTGTACCCTCTCCCGGCTCCTGATCGTCCGTAGAAGCACATCACTATAGACTTTATCACCGATCTTCCTCACGGCAAGACCTTCAGCGGCGTGAAAGCAAAGGCCCTTCTAGTGATCGTGGACCGTCACTCCAAGGACCGGTACATAATCCCGTGCTAGAGCATGACCGTAAAGGAGACTGCTCGCTTGTTCTACGAATTCGTCTGGCGCTTTCAAGGCCTCCCGGATAGCATCACCTCTGACAGAGGCACCCAGTTCATCTCGCACTTCTAGAAGCGTCTGTGTGCTATCCTGGGCATCAAGCATAACCTCTCGACCAGTTTTTAGCCACAGACCGACGGCCAGACCGAAATTACGAACGCTATCCTCGAGCAGGTCCTTCGTTGCTTCGTCGACTACCACTAGAAGGATTGGCCTCAGCATATCCCTACGGTGGAGTTCGCTACTCGTAACTGGGACTCGGAGACTACTAGCTACTCTCCCTTCTATACTACGAGAGGTTACTACCCTCGTATAGGCATAGAACTAGAAGAACCTCTCCCGCCTACCGAAGACGCAAACGAGCAAGTAGCAGACGCGTTCGCTACTATGCTCTCACAGATCCATAAAGAAGTTCACGACGAGATAGTGTACGCACAAGCAATCTACGAGGATCAAGCCAATCGTCGTCGCTAGCCAGCTCCCGACTACTAAGTAGGCGATATGGTCTACCTCAACTCTAAGAACATTAAGACGGACCGCCCCTCTAAGAAGCTGAACTGGAAGAACCTAGGTCCTTTTGAGATCACCGAGCGTATCAGTTCACACGCCTACCGTCTAGCTCTTCCTACGAACATAAAGATCCACGACGTCTTCTATCCCGTACGCCTTCGGCCGTCGGCTGAGGACCCATTCCCGAACCAAAACCAAGACATACCAGGTCCTCCCGATGAAGTAGAAGTCGACGAGCCTATTAACCTACCTTCTGACGACTATGCCGTCCGCAAGATCCGGGGAATCCGCGCAGAGCCTAACGACGTTGAAGGACTACCGCCGATCAAGTATAAAGTCGAATAGCAAGGTTGCCCTAAGTGGGATACCTCATAGGAACCTATCCAACATATCATCTTCAATCGTCAAGCAATCGAAGAATACCACGCCCGCGCAGACGGCCTAGAAGTCAACATCGGCAGGCTCTTCGAATCTGAGCTCTTCGACGGGGCTTACTAATAGTGTATCGACTATGACATCAGGCCTAGGCCTGGTACTGAAGCTGAACATCCTCGATATGTGGAACTACTACGGCTTCGTAGGAACTCAGCTTTGTTCGGGGGGGCTACTGTCATGGTCTCCCCACAGAGTGTACAGAAGGTGGGGACAGAAGAGCCTCAGAGCGCTCAGAAGTCGTCAAGAAGTGACAGTCTAGCTTGGTGTGTGAGCGCTAAGAATCACATGCCCCGTAACATTCACTACGGGACCCAGCCCTCCAAATTCACCCCTCTACCAAACCTTGAAGCACGTGGAAGACTCGGAACGTAGGGCAGGTTAGAATAAGGTTTTGAGCAAAGCTGCTGAGCGCGGCTTCGCACGGGTTAGCCCTGTTGATGCGGGGACACGCACTCGCGAGGGTCGCGTATAAATATCTGGCCTTCCCTAGGCCTCTCTTGCTTTCTTCGTCTTTTGTTTTGTGTAGCAATCATACCATACCCTTTTGCATCTGCACTTCGCACCTGCATTCTCGCTTTCACCCTTACATCTCACAGGCCAGGCTCTCGCCCTGACACTCGACCTTTAGTTATTTCTTCGTTCGACGCGCTAGGCGCTTAAGTATTTCAACCCTATCGGCGGGTAGTAGCTAGCGGACGTAATAAGACGGTTCCGGTTTATCGTAGATATCGACGGCCTATCGTATTACTACCTTTGTCGTATACGTCTCCTATACTACTATAGGTTCGTCTTTATCCTCTACGTAGGGTTTAACGTAATTAGATAGAGCTTAAGGTCGCGAACTCTCTAGTACTAGTATCTCGGTCTAAAGAACGCCTATTAGCGTAATACCCTTATCGTTAATAGACTATACGTATACTAGTTTAGTTCCGAGTATACAGTTCTGTCGATAATATAGTAAGAATAGGGTTATAGTTCCTAACGTATAGTAGAATGTAGGTTAATGCTCGTCGTACTAGGGAAGGCCGAGGACTATATTATATTTTAGTAATATATAGTAGCTAGACCTAGTCTCTACGTAGTTGCCGATCTGAATCTATGCCGTTGTTCTATAAGTAATAAGGTTACTAGTAGGTCGGCTATCTACTAATATCAGCTCTAACGGATTAGGTAGCTATATTATATTAAGGTTGTTCTTATACGTAAAGTCGATATTAAAGTACGTAGAGTTAGTACTATTATTATAAAGGGTTTAAGTAGGGATCTTTCTATTCACTATATATAGTATAACTAGATAAGAAGCTATTACCGGATTGTGTTTATCTATAGAGTAGTTTATAGCTAGTAGAAAGTATACCGATATACTTAAAACCTTGCCTCCCTTAGGAGGCCTATGTTTATATTTATACTTTTTCTCGTTTTCTCGTAACTCTAACTCGTACGGTCTACTACGTATTACGCTTACGGAGTAGACTAGGCGTTTCCCGCGCCGCCGGTATTATTAGCGTTACTACTATTACTACCGTTACGGCGGTTGTTACTTAGGTTATAGCCTAGCGTAAATAGGCGGCGGGCGACATCTCGAAGGGGGTACTAATTAGTAGCGATACGGCGGTGACCTTCTTATTCGTATTTTAAGCACTAATTCTAATCGAAATATTTATAGGCGCGAGTAGTATCTAAAGGTTAGATATACTAAAATGCCTAAGGCCGATCAGCCTACTTAGTCTTAGCGTTCGGGTTAGTATTATTACCGCTACTATCCGAAGCCGTATCCTTCTTATCGTCGTTACCCTTAGTAGTCTTATTACCGTTACCGGTCTTACCGTACTTAAGGTCGAACGCCTTAAACTTGTCCTCGTAGTTATATAGCGTAGATACGACTTGCTTAAGGGTTATATTAACTATATCGTCGTTTATAATACGGTTATCGTAGCGCGAGTTTAACTTATAGAGTAGGAAGTCCTTCTCGAGTTTCTTTTCCTTCGCGCCGTTATTAAGGTTAATAATATCGGCGTTCTTACGGAAGGATAGGTAGAAGTTACTAAACTTCTCCTTATTACCCTACTATAGACTATTAAGCTTAGTTATAGTATTAGTATAGGTATTACGGGTACCGTAGCGCCGGGCTAGATCTTCTATTATCTTATCTATAGAAGCGTACTAAGTAGTCGTGCCTTCCGTAGACTTAGTAAGACTAGGGATCTTTAAGTCGATATAGGTCTATATACCGTTCTTTAATTAGCTCTAGACGTTCTAAAGGGAGTCCTTTACGGTACGGTACTTCGAGGCTTAGAGCTTAGCTTCGGTAGTACGCTACTACTCTTAGAACTTAATATCGTCGCTCTTTAGATCGAACTTAGTAGGGGCCTTTAGCTCGTTAGAGGACTTAACGCTAGTAGTTATGTCGGCATCGTAAGTTGTATATACGGAGATAGGGCTACTATCTAAGTCGGTACTCCGGCGATTCTTCTTACCCTTACGACTACCGTCTATACGGCTATTCTTACGGCCCTTATTACCGTCGTCCTCGTCGTCTAATAAGTCCGATAAATCCGGGTCCGACTTCTTCTTACTAGGCTTACCTCTATTCTACTAACGCTCTAGTGACTCTTTAGACTCGGTTCGCTAAGGTAGTAGGTCTTACTTTTCCTTAGACCGGCTACGGGTCCTTCTCTTACTTCTTAAGCTTAGTAATACGCTTCTCGGCTACTACGAGCTTAGTCTCGGCTACCTTACACTACGTACGATATACCTTCTTTATATCTTTAGCCCTTATAAGCTCGTCTAGGTCGATAACGGCGGTATTATCGCGCTTAGCGATCTCCTCCTTTAGTCGCGTGACCTCCTCTTTTAGGGACTATCTAGTCGCCTATTCCGTGTCGATTATATCCTCGAGTCGGTCTATCTAGTCCTTAGTATCTTACGCCTTACGGAAGTTAATACGGTTAGCTATATCGAGCGTAGTATTAAGCTTATACGTACGTTAGTAATCGGACTCGATATTATAGAGGATCTTATAGATCTACTAGGGATAGTTATTGACTATCTTCTTAAACTTGTCTATATTTAACCCGTTTAACGAGTCGAAGACTTCCTAGAAGTTGTCGATAGTAACTCTCCCCTTCCTCGGTACCTAAGTACCCTTATCTTCTATCTTATCCTCGATAAACTCCGCACTATATAGGTTAGCTAAGTTCAGCTCTATCTCGACCTCCTCTTCCTTGATCGCCTTAAGTTAGTCAAATACCTTCTTATACTACTTACGGTACTAGTTATTCTCGTCGAGGAGCCTATTTACGATATATTCTTTACGTCCTTAAGTCTATATCGTCGGGTTCGCGCTATCGTTATCGGGTGGATCGGATAGTAGGGTAAAGAAGGATAATCTATTAAGGGAAGCGCGATAAACACGTCTATTAGTGTTCTCTATACCTACGCCTAGTACGCCGGTGCCGGTCTGTCTCGCTATTATTACTATATTAGCTATAATCTACTTCAAGGTACGACTTAGCGAGTACGATACCTAATCTTAGTACTTCCTCGTATACTATCGCGGTTTCTCTATAATCTCCCGAATATAGCTTCTTATGTCTCTCTATACGTTAGTAATAATCTATTTAAAGTATTATAAGTAGGTATAAGTACGTAGTCGGGTAAGGTATAAGTCGAACAGATATCCTATCTAAGGGAGGCGTAGAAGGCGCGAGAGTTATATACGGGCGCTAAGCCGCTAGTCGGATTAGTTAGTAGGCGCGAGGTCTAGGCACGTACCCGCGGGTTTAAGTAAATGTACGCCGGTACGGTAATATAGGGGAACGGAACCTTAGTTTTAGGGTTCTTTATACTACGACTACGCCGCCGCTAGCGTAGGCGGGTCGCTACTACTTAAGTAGATTGCTCGTCTTAATAAGGGCTATCGAATAGATAGTCCTCGTCGATAGTAGCGATAATTCTTTCCCTAGATATCTTCCTCTCTATATATACGTAAATAAGATAGTATAGCTATATAGGCTAAAGGGTGTTAAGATGTAGCATCTTAAAGGGAGTCAACAATTAGGAAGTGATCTAGTAGCCTAAGGCATTCACGATGACTCAGCTTATAGGGAGATACCTTCTCTCCCCTTTAGCTTAGATAGACATCTAACACAATCAACATATTGGTTCCTGATATATTGCTACATGCTCGTGCTATTAGTTAGTTGAAGATTGATCTCTTACTCTACTCCGCTACTATCCACCCGTACCTGTTTAACAGGTTATGAGCCCGGGTTTATGTAGGAATAAGAGCAACCTATATCAGTACAGGTTACTTATATCCCTTGCTATCGTAGCAGAAAACATCTAGGAATCAGAAGTCTACCCCGTCTATCCTGTTAAGGAGCTTAGTTCGATACTAAGTAATAGGTAACCTAGATAAGGACTCTATGCGGCTTACTTAAAGCCAATACCTTGAAGATACTCTGTAGGCAGAACTGCATCGAGATACTATCAAGAAGGACTTCAAGTAAGTCATTTGAAGCTCTGCTAGGAGAGACAGACCTGTGTCCTAGCCCCGAGACCTCACACCGCTCCTTTACTTTACTAAGCAGGCCTTGGTATCCACACCTACGAACTTTCCTATTCTACACCAGAAGCCTTAGCAGGATCTGAGCCACCACTTTGGAACATACACACCTTGTTTCATTACATCCAATTTATTATAGATCTATACCAAGAGAAGACAGAGGAGAAGGGAGGCAAAATCCTAATTCTTGGGAGGGACAATTAGAAGAGATGGTTCAACCTTCAGAGATATAAGATAGAGAGCTAATCAGCATTCTTTGCAATTGGTGACCTAATAGAAGTGTCTTTTGACAACATCAAGGGCAAGACTCTGAAACTCTAAGAAGAGGCTATAACCAAAGAGATCCTCAATACGCTAACATGGATAAGGCACAATGCAGTATGCAACTTCAGTATCCTTAGTAGGATCACAGAAGAAGATGAATTTGAGCTTGAGGGCTTATGTGAATCTGGAAGAGCTGCTAAGAAGTGGGTGTATCTCTAGAACAAGTATAGCCAGGTGCTACCAACCTATGCACATGAGCTCATAAAGCAATTTGTGACCTTTGAGATGAGTGAAGAGTTCACCATCAGATCTACATAGACACACCTGGTTTCTCTTAGAAAAAGGATTGCTGATGTTGACCTAGAGGGTTAGCATTACAGGAAAGCTGATGTGAGGATGACCTAGCTCTTAAGCTCACTGCCACCTGACTACTATGTAGCTAGGGATACTATTATGGCTTAGCTAAAGATAGATCATGAAAGGACCTTAAAGATCCTTAAAGCTCAAGAAGCCAGGTTAGATCCCTCTAAGGCTGAGTATAGCATGGCAGCCACCTGGGTCAAGCCCTCAGGTCTAGCAAGACCACTCTCCTGCCTTCTCTATAAGAAGGATCATCTGATCAAGGACTGCCCTAGTTTGCCTAAGGCAAGAAAGGTCCTTAGATCTCATTCCCAACCACCATCTTCCCAGAATACAACACATGTCAAGAAGAAGAGAACTCCACCACCCACTTCAAGGAGGACACCAAGAGAGAAGTCCTCTATAGAAGAACTTAAGAAAATGGTGAAGAAACTCAGCTCTGACATGCTGTCACTCCAGAAGAACCAGGCCTAGTCTTATACCTCTAAAGCAAAGAAGACTGGAAAAGGTTTCTCCGCCTAAGAGTCACCATGCAGCTCATCCCTAGAGACAATGTCTGATAATGATGAGTATGATGAAGTGGCTCACTCAACTGCAGAAGTCTAAGGCAAGTTCCCCTCGTCAGAGTGGTTACTTGACTCCTGTGCTTCATCCTATATGACTGACCAAAGCTGCCTCTTTAGATCTATGACTCCCTTGACAAGGAAGAAATGGATCAAAGTGGGAGGTAGGTTTTTATTGGCCACTCATATTGGGAATGCAGAGATGAGTAGGAGAGCTGGCAGAAAAGTTGTTTTGGAAGATGTCCTGCTTGTACCCAAGCTAGGAGTGAACCTGGTTTCATAGAACCAGTTTAGCAAGCAGTTTGGTGTACAACCTCCATCATTTTCTCTTGTTTCCCCCTCTAGTGAGACTGTTGTCTAGACAAAGCTCCTTGGGGGGGTTCCATTCATTGATAAGATTTCTCCTCTCCTACAAGAACGGGCACATTACTCATCATGTGCACCACCAATAGAGAATGCCTTTGTGACTGCTCAATCAGAGACCGACCTAAAGCAGTGGGAGCTTTGGCATAGAAGATTTGCACACTTTAGGAAGAATTTGCTCCAGAATCTTCACAAGGTAACAGACTTGAAAGAACCCATTCCTATCCCTAAGGATGGCTTTCACTAGTGCAGAGTATGCTCAATAGCAAAGATGAAGAAGTACAAAGGCAAAGTTACAGAGAGAAGACCTGAAAGACTTGCCCTTGTATCTATTAACATATATGGCCTACTACTAATCTTAAGACTAGGATTTAAATACTAGCTTGAGATTATTAACAACTTCTCTAGGAAGAAGTGGACCTTTCCTCTTAGGAAAAGAGAAGATGCTCCAGTTGCTCTCCAGAACTAGAAGATCAAAGCAGAGAGGAAATCATCAGCGTAGCTAAAAGCAGTAAGACTTGACAATACAAAAGAACTTATTGCATTAGTGAAGCAGTAGGAGAAGGATTTAGGGATTGGGCTCGAGCCGACTAAGGCATACAACTCTCTACAGAATGGACCAGTTGAGAGGTCAATACAAACCTCAGAGGACTCTGTAAGGGCAATGCTTGAAGAGGCTAAAATGCCGGTTGAATTTTGGCCTGAAGCACTAGAGGCCCAAACTTATATAAGGAACAAACTGCCAAATAGCCCAGATTACGATAGGTTCAAGGTTTCACTAGATGAGGCTTTTGATAGTATCAAACCGACCATCAACCATTTGAAAGTTTGGGGATGCAAAGCTGTTGTCTATATAGACACAAGATCCTAACCTCAATGGGCAAGAAGTGACAAGCTAATGAATAGGGGTAAAGAAGCAGTGTTTATTAGGTATGTTGAAAACATAGCTAAAGCCTAGCTCTTTTGGGAACCAGACATGAGAGCTGTTAAACAACACACACATGCAGACTTCTTTGAGGACCAGCCTAGAGGTGATATAGGTCTCAATGTTCTAACATTGAATCTACTAAGCAGTGCACCAGCTAGGAAGCCCTTAGGAAGGCCGAGGAAGAACGTATCCTTAGGACAATCTACCTACCATTCAGGCGTCTATCAGAGCCCCCCCGAAATAGATCAGCCAATTGAGAGCCCTAAAGTCGCTCAGCCGAGAAAGCTGTTTGTACAACTTCCCTAGCCTCCGGAGAACGTAGGGGAATTTCAGAAAATCGATCAGCCAATTGAGAGAAGCTCCCTAGATCCCCAGGAAATAGACGTTACTAGGTCACAAGTGACGGTCCCTAAATCATCCCTTAGAAAGAGAAAGGCTGACTATGATGTTGAGGGCTATGACATGAAACAGAAAGCCCCAAAATCCATAGTCCCTAAGCCCGAACTAACCACTAAAGTGGGAGAAGCAATAGACCTCTTAGAGAACCTTGCTGCTTTTCACCAAGCTTTCTTTGTAGCCATACAATCAGTGGACAGTTCAATACCATAGGATAGCGAATTCCTGGAAGAAGTTGAGGAAATGGCCTTTGTAGCAACTGTCGAAGCCATTGCATACAAGCAAGAGGTCCTAATTCCAAAATCCTACAAGGATGCTATAAATGACAAGAAATGGGGACATCTTTAGAAGGAAGCAATCCAAAAGGAACTAGATGCTCTACAGAGTAACAACACCTAGGAAAATTCTGTTCCACCAAAAGGAGCAAATCTGGTTACATCAAGATGGGTCTTTGATATTAAGAGAAGCATTAGTGGAGCTATTGAAAAGTTCAAGGCTAGACTAGTTGCAAGGGGCTTCTTATAGAAGTTTGGTGTTGACTTTATGGAGACATTTGCACCTATAGTAAGACAGGACACCCTTAGGGTGTTTATGGCTATTGTGTATAAGAAGGATCTTCATCTTTACCAAGTGGATGTGAACAATGCATTCACAGAAAGCACCCTCTATGAAGACATCTTCATGTTACTACCACTAGGAGTTGAGCTTCCACCAAACATGGTGTTCAAAATCCTCAAAAGCTTGTATAGACTTAAGCAAGCAGCTAGAGATTGGAATCAACTCTGTGTGTCAAAGCTCAGAGAGATTGGATTCACACAGTCAGAGGTGGATCTATGCCTACTTATCTATAAGAAGAGGGAGATCATAATCCTTATACATGTGGATGACATTCTAATTGCTACACCAAAGTTAACAGATGTTCTCTAGTTTAAAAGAGAACTTGGCAAGATCTTCAAGATCAAAGATCTAGGTGAACCTAAAAAGATCCTTAGCATGAGAGTCATAAGGGACAGGAAGAGAGGAATCCTAAAACTTGACCAAGGACACTTTGTTAGGGACAGCCTAGCTAAGATAGGAATGAACCATAAGAAGGCAGCACCTACACACTCACCTATAGACAGCTATGAGGCCCTCAAACCTTCAAGCCACATAGATGAGAGGTGTGACAAGGCAGAGTACTAGAGTATTAACGGTACTTAGATGTAGCTAGCAACAATCACAAGGCTAGACATTGCTTTTGCCCTAGGAAGGATGAGCTCATTTGTGAGTGACCTATCCACCTACCACATGAAGGCTTTGAAGAAGATCACTAGGTACCTAAGATCATACCCTGATCTAGGACTTTAGTTCTCAAAGTCTAGAAAAGGACACCTTATTAGATACTGTGATTCTGATTATGCAATAGACAAAGCAGACAGAGTCTAGTAGACAGAGTCTCAATCCTTGGGTATGTCTTCTTCCTCTATGGGGCACCAGTTTCTTGGATGAGCAAGAAGTAAAAGTCTGTAGCAACATCTACAATAGAGGCTGAATATATGGCTATGAATGTATATGCGAAGCAGTCCCAATTCCTAGCTTCACTGCTAAGGGAAATGGATTGTCTAGAGTTAGTAGGAGACTGTTCCTATTAACTAAGAATCACTGGAAACCAGGAGACTGTATCAAATTTGAGACCAGTCCAATTAAGAGGTGACAATCAAGCTGCCCTCACCCTAGTGAAAGATGCACATGTTCATGACAAGTCGAAGCACATTGACATTGCCTATAACGCTGTTAGGAAACTTTGGTAGAGGAGGCTTATTGCTATTGAGTACACCCCAACCTCTGAGATGGTTGCAGACGGGTTTACAAAACCAAAGACTGGTCCACACTTCCAGAGGTTTGTAAGCCAGCTGAACCTGTCATAAAAAGGTCCAAGTACTATTGATAGGAAGTGAGCAGACTGTAACCTCCTATACGAGATGAGTGGGAGTGTTAAGATGTAGCATCTCAAAGGGAGTCAACAATCAGGAAGTGATCTGGCAGCCTGAGGCATCCACGATGACTCAGCTTGTAGGGAGATACCTTCTCTCCCCTTTAGCTTAGATAGACATCCAACACAATCAACATATTGGTTCCTGATATATTGCTGTATGCTCGTGCTATTAGTCAGTTGAAGATTGATCTCTTACTCCACTCCGCTACTATCTACCCGTACCTGTTTAATAAAGGGTACTATAATAGCTTAATGAAATATCTATCTATCTATCTATCTATCTATCTATATAAGCTATTACGCTACGACTAGGTACTATAAGTAGACAATACTAATATATACCGTATAGTCCCTCCGCGATACTAGGTAGGCGACCGCGTCTATTTTAATACTAAGAACTAGAAGTCCTCTAGACCCGTAAAGAAGCTAGACGTTAAGTAGTTCGGCCTAGTAACCGTTATAGCTATATTAGGTAAGAACGCTTACCGTATTACGTACCTAGATACTATCCGTATATATAACTCGTTCTACTCGAACCTACTCCGCCTAGTAGACCCGGAAGATAATACGCTAACCCGCCGATCGAGGTGACCGATAATACTAGAAACACTTTTTAGGCCTAGATAGTAGAGCGTATTCTAGATTTAAAGCCTAAGGGTAGAGGTATTACTATACTAGTAAGATAGTAAGGATATCGTAAGCCGATATAGGAGCCCGCGAGCGTAATATATAAGGATATACCGAAGGTAGTCGGAGATTTAAAGTATAATAACTAAGACAAGTCTATACTAGTTAACTTCTATCCGCTATAGGACTAGGTACTAAACGAGACGCTACGCGACCTTAATAGACACTTAGCCGAAGTAGATATATACGCTATAGATCTAGCGTCTTAAGTAACTTTATTTATACGACTAAGATAGGCTAACGGCGCTAACTACGGAGGACTAGATTTAACGACGTAAGCTTATATAGTTAAGCTACTAGAGGATATAATAGTTATAGAGGGTAATGAAGCCTTCGCGTACGTATTAAGGAAGGTTTAAGGATATACGCTTCGAGACGAACGTGTCTTAAGGGGGGGTAGTGTTACGGTAGCTCCGTAAGTAAAGGATTCGGATTGGGTCACGTGACTCGTGATTGCGTGACACCGATGACTAAGCTCGGCCCGAGCGCGACCTCGGCTTCCCTTAAGAAGCCCTCTCTCTCTTAGAACTACCTTCTCTCTTTAGCTCTCGACTTCGTTAATAAACTACTACTATACTCGCCTACTATAGCCTCGTAACAAATTCATAAAAATCTTAGAATCTAAAATTTTCGATATATAACTTCAATAGTATCTTATATTCTCGATATATAAGCTTCGAAATAAGTCATTATATAATTATATACGAAGCTAAAGTCGCTAAAAGCTATTGTATTACTTTACCGGTCTATTAATTAGAAGCTACGAATATAGACTTTGACTACCTAGTAAAGGGTACCTAGTTTACTAGATTAGGCAATCCCGAGCGGGGTGATCTATGCGCTAAGACTAGCCAAGACTTACTAATTCGCGCGCATATATGAGCATGTCTTACATAGCTCACAAGCCATCATAGAGCCGTAGTTCTACCTGCAGCCTTGGTCCTGACTACATGTATAAAGCGAAGGGTCCAACGTCACGATCCTCATAGGTCCACCATACTTTTCAACACTATGCGTGTCCTGTTCACCACCCTCTCAGCATTGGCTCTCTTCTTCGCCGCTAGTGTTGAAGCATGTGCTAACTACGAAGATTGCAAATGCCATGTGCCAGGCACTGACCTGCAGAACAATGAAGCCACACAAAAGGCTTGCGATCAGTACGCCAGAGACCACAACGCTCAGGCCAAGTTCTCTGCGGACCCTCATCATCAGGTGTGTCACATCCGTGCAACGACGAGCTCCAAGCTGATGACATACAGTGTACCACGAGTGGACTTAGCAATGGAGTGATCGATAACTGCGACTTTGACACTGCTTGCAAAGCTCAGGGAGATTTTGAGCAGTAAGACCGTTCCAGTCCCCAGTCCCCAGTCTTACGTTACTCGCCAAGGTACTAGATCACGGCTGACATGACTTGAATTTACAGGTACTGCTGGCACAAAGTCGGACCTTTCGATTAGATCAACTGCCCTCGATCCTCTATCTCAGCCAAAGGCACTCAAGAATGTGTACATCCCACTCTCAAAATTTCTAAACATTGACCTCCGCATCCACATCCAAGTACGCCGCCTTGCCCGTAACAGTGCTGCACACAACCGAGTACACCGTTCCATTGTTCGAAGGCACACAAGCAAAGTTCGCCGTCGACTCAAACTTCAGCTCAAACGTTCCGTTCCTGCTGCCCTTGAAGAGCACATCCGCCGTGGCATTGTGCTTGCCATTGATGCCGATACCATTGCCAATCTCCATCGTGTCCGGTGTGATCTTGTAGCCACCGCCGAGGCCGAACGCTTCGGAGCCGGCGGTCAAGCCACCTGTGAGGCATTAATTTAGTATCATGGATGCGCTTTGTGTTTTCTGGGCTGTCCATACCTCCATAGCCGACCTTGTTGTCCCAGTTCACACCGCAGCCGATGCCGATGCCGCCGAAGGGCTGTAGTGTTCCTGCGGCTGCTACGCTTCCTGAGCCGCCAGTCGAGTTGCGGGCCTTCTCAAGCGAAACGATCGTGACGTTGTTTCCTTGCGTGCGGCGAGCCTCGAGGCTGTAGGCAGAAGATGCTCCGGCCAGCGCGAGGAGCGAGAATACGAGGGACTCTGGGGCGAACATCGTGGTCGATAGATTATTGGTGGAGAAGGTCGTGGTATGTGGTGTTGTTTGGCGTGGACGTTATATTAAATGAGTGACTGCGCCTTGAAAGTAGGAGATAACTCTGGTGTTGGTGATTAGAAGACCAAGCAAATGTACCGCGAGGTCGAGACTGACTTTTACATATTATACGACAACCATGTACCATGTGGTTAGCTTGGGCTAGGACTCATCCGCTGGTGGCCGGCCGAAATTATAAGACCGCGTTGTTTCACAGTCATCCTGGTCAACAAAGGCTTGGAAGATGAGGTAGCACTACAACAGTAGCGCATAGAGGTTAAATATCTTCGAGCTGACCACAGCTGAACAGAACCGGGTTCAATGAGCAGAGCCAAGCTACTGTACCCAGAGGACTTATACCACTATCCGCTCTTATGTGCGAGGCAGTGGTGTTGGAATTGTTATAGCGCATCATGAAGTTGAGCTGACTCCGTCGAGAAGCACCGCTCGCTGTATTGAGTGGCCATTGCTGATCATACAAAGGCCAGAGAGGTTGAGTCCTCCTGCATCTTCGGCATCTGACGATCTATTCCGCTTCTGTTCATTCTTTGAACAGAAGGTTCCGTATTGCTCTTCGTGGCGTTACGAGCGAGAGAGCTTGTCCATTGCCTTGGCCATCTCTTTTGCATCATCATGGTTCGCAGCCCAGTACTCTGACCCCTCCATACGTTGCAGCCTGTTTCGTTGGCCGTTGTTATGGCACAAGCCAGAATTGCACACCAGGGCTGAATGTGCGATCGGGTCATGGTCGTGTAGCTCGATAGTGTCTTGTTGTGACTCGAAGAAATGGCTGCGCGCGCCACAGAGCTTCTCGAAGTACTCAAAGCTGCATATGACGAGCTTATGGCATTTCAGCTGAGTGTCGCCAATGCGAATGGTGATGTCGGAGTAGTCGGCATTGTCGAATAGCCGAGCGGTAGCCAACGTTCCCGGGAACGGCGAGATCCTCGACTGGTGATGGGTATTGACAGCGGATTGAGTGGTAAGCTGGTGCCGCGAAGAGAGGCTCTTAGAAGTGACGGCACGAAAGCGAGGAAGCAGAGGAAGCTTGGACCACTCGTTCGCAGCGTTTGCAGTCTCCCTGTGATGACACACTGCAGTTGGAGGCACGCTGATTTCAAGTCCTCGTTTGTCTTGCAAATGTACAGGTGGAGTAGAGACTTATCGCTCAGTGACATGAAAGCTCAAGTACGCCGTGTTCAACTCTTTCCCTCGCACCATCATCACTCCTCTTGCGCCAAGCATGCATCCTGGGTATCGTTGAAGTCGTCAAATCAGTATCGCGGCCGCCTGTCCACCAGCTGCATCCCGCCGCCAGCTGGTCGTTCCTCACACCAAGCAAGAGCCGGCATGTCTTCCTTCTTCTTGCCATTGAAGCGACTCAGCAGCCATTCAGTCACAGACACCACTCTCGTCATCCTGTCATAGTCTCCGCCTTCCTCGGTATGCTCGATAGTATGCTTGGCCAGTCTGCCCTTCTCGTCAAACTCAAAGATGAAGATGCCACAAAACTCTTCGGCATCCCTCTTCCGCTCTTCGGGTTCTGCAGATTTGCCTGATATGAAGCCTTTGATCTTATCGACGGGATCTCTTGCTGCTGCCAGACCCATGCCACGATATATGCCTCCTGTCCCATCACGATGTGTTGTCTTGCCACACGTCTTCCACTTCACGATGAGCTTCTCCTCTCTGTTGGCCAAGGGTACTGCGCTTCCTCCATTGCGCACCATGCGCTCTGATAGTATGACAAGCTGCACATTCCCTATCAGCGGCATCCTGCCCCACGCTACCGGCGCGGTCCATAGCGCTGCGATGTAGGCTATGCGGCCAGAGACTGTCGGTAGGTGCGGGTGTGTCGACGGGAACAGGTGTAGTGTGATGCTCGGCGAGAGGATGTCGGAAGGCAAGGGCTCCTTCAGTAAGGTTGGCAATCGTTCGTGCAGTGTTCGTACTGTCTTGCCCAGCTGGATCGTCCTCTCATCGGGTGGCTTGTGGTCGCCTTGCTGGCTTGGTGGCAGGCTACTTCGCGGGGCTGAGCTGTTGAAGCAGATGTCTCTGTTGCAGTTGTTCCAACATGACTGCGGATCGTTGCACGAAGGCGGAGCTTGAGCCGCCGCAGCGACAACGTTCGATTTGATGACATGTCTCGAGGAGCGGGCTGATGACCGAAGCGAGCGCATCAGCCTGATGGATGTCATCTGATGTCCAGTGCTCGATGTGCTTCCATTGAGTTGATGAAGTGACAGCAGACTAGTATGCCTATGCCTATGTCTATGAAAGTTCCATGTGGTCATGTCAGCAACGACGAGATCGACCTTCCTCACTGCGAGCTAGCCGAGCACATTCACCCTTCGCCCTGCGCCAGACGGCAGGTACGTGTAATGAAACAAAGCACCGTCATCGCAACCACAATGGACGCTGATGAATGTGAACTTCTCGCAGGCCTTCGTGCTCTCCCTCTCAGTCCACCATAACCTCGAGACTATACCCCAAGATGGAACACAGCATGCCCGCAGGTATTGACCTGCTACAGGGAACCGGTGCAGCCGCTGGCCAAGACGGCATCTCCACTGGAAGACCTGATGTACAGCCTGAGCATCTGGCAGGCTCAGCTCAGCAACCTCGTACAGGTGGAAAGCGAATCGTCTTCACTGGCGGCTCAGGCAAGGCCGGAAGACATGTCATCCCATACCTGCAGAAGCAAGGTCACAAGGTATCATCTCCTCATCTCACCCATACAGAACCACAACTGACATCTCGTACGGGTTCTGAACCTGGACTTGGTAGACTTTCCTGACAAGGATGCTGGCGTATTCACTCTCAAGGCTGATCTGACGAATTCGGGCGAGGTCTTCAATGCCTTGACCACACATTACACTATGGCTGGCTACGAGCAAGGCCATCCCGAGCCGCCACCGGACGCAGTCATCCACTTCGGCGCCTTTGCGAGGAACATGCTCGTGCCCGACAACAAGTGCTTCGCAGACAATGTCACGTCAACCTACAACATCATCGAAGCGGCCTGCAAGCTCGGTGTCAAGAAGATCATCATCGCCTCCTCCGAGACCACCTATGGCGTATGCTTCGCCGAGGGAGACTACGACTATCACCAGTTTCCACTCGAGGAGGACTACGATGTCGACCCAATGGACTCGTATGCTCTCAGCAAGCTTTGCGGTGAACGGACTGCGAGGACTTTCGCGCGTAGATATGGAGCTGACATCTACGCTCTTCGCATTGGCAACGTCATTGAGCCCCACGAATACGGTGACTTCGAGATTTACGTCAATCAGCCCATGACCAGGAAACGCAATGCGTGGAGCTACATCGATGCTCGGGATCTCGGCCAAATCTGCCATTTGGGTGTCGAGAAGGACAAGCTAGGATTTCAAGTGTTCAACGCTACCAATGACACCATAACGACCAAGATCCCAACTGAACAATTCTTGAAAGAGGCCTGCCCTAATGTCAAGATTACGAGGAAAATGGGCGAATTCGAAGCCCCACTCAGTAACCGCAAGATTCGGGAAGTGCTCGGCTTCGTGGACGGCCACAACTGGAGGCAGTACTACCAACCTGACGTGAGTATCGCTCAGAAGCTTGGCATCTAGTAAAATATGACAGATGGGATCTATAGCAACGACCGGGTACAGAGTAGACAGTTCTCCATACAACATGAAATACCGAGACTGGAGACAAACGCCCAGCGCACGGACCAATCACTTTTTGCCATGCATTGATCAGCCGGTACTGCAACGGCCGCCGAATGAACCTGCTCGCGCAATAGCAACGACCCCAGAATTTCTGGCCTTTGCATAACGAACATCGTTGTGAGCCAAATTGCCTGACGACCTCACGTTGCAAGGTCGCTATGGCAAGGTTGCCGCAACGATTCATGAGCTCAACGTCAGCCATGATAATGCATAAGTACAGGCGATGCCGTGCCATGTCGAGCGCTCCTGATGATGATCATTGACTTGAACTACAGCTATTCCAATTACGAGACATAGGATTCTTGCAGACTACGCTAAGTGGCCCCAACCTGTTGCTGAAGCATCAGACCTCACTGACATTATTGAGCAATAGGCGCACCCAACGGATCATACGGAAGAGCTCTCTTGACGACCACCATCTTTGTTGATTGCCAGAGCAGATGATTAACATGAATTTACTCCCACTCACCACGCTCTTAATAGTATCTACAGCTGCCCTGCCCATAAGCTTGTCACAGACGCGGCCGACGACAAACCATAGGGTGGGATACAACGGCAATGGCATGTTCAGTATGATCATGTCGACTGCATCACTGCCTTCATTGCCTTCACCTCCAGCATCGGGACCAACAGGAGCAAGACCTCTAGGGACGCCTGAGGCCAGCGACTCCAATTCCACAGTTACATACACTCACTACACCGGCGATGGCAGTGTGGCTGCAGGCTGGCCAGACCAGAAAGAGTGGATCGACTACGACACAATGTGGACCCAAAACAAAGCAGCCTTCATCGACAAGCAGAACAACACCCCCGAAGACAACGATAACCTGCAAGCCGCCATCGAGGGAGTCTCAACCAAGTACGACGTCGACAAGCGGCTCATCCTCGCCGTCGTGATTCAAGAATCAAACGGCAATGTCCGCGTCAAGACGACTCAGTTCGCACAAGGAAGCAATCCAGGTCTCATGCAGACTCACAACGGACTCGGAAGCTGCGCGGGTCTCACGATTTGCCCGGACGAGATGATTGTCACGATGATCGAGGAAGGTTCGGCAACGGGATCGGACGGCGTGAATTTAAAAGACCTTATGGATGGGTGTGGTGCTTCGGATGTGACCAAGTACTACAAAGCGGCGCGGAAGTACAACTCTGGTGTGAACAGTATCGGACCTGATGGGGACTTGTCTGCACCGGGCGCGACGGCTAGCTATGCGTCTGATATCGCGAATAGATTGATGGGGTATGTTGGTGGACAGGGAGGACAATAGAGGATGGAAAGAGTGATGGAGAGAATGAGGCACGAACTCGAGGCTGGTCCCGAAGGAAGGTGCGACGACTGTAACGAGATATGAGAAAGGTACACGACACAAAGATTTTGGGGGGAACATCATGATACAGCATGCAGTGCTTGAAACGACGGCTACGACATCAGATCTAATTATTGTAATGATAATGATAATTTGGAATGGAGCAACGACATGTCCCACAGCACCGCTAGCACAAATTCCACGGCAAATCTTCTTAGTAGCAGGACCACATTGATCTTCCTCTTTTGCTGACAAGCTAGTAAGTCTAGTCTTTGCAAACATGCGAGCCATAGCATGAGGTTATTGGCGCTTCGATAGGCTTCGAGCTTGAAGCTGTCCTCAGGAATTCACATCACCAGCTGTATACAGAAGGCACGACTGGACCGTTGTTTCCTAGTCCTCAAAGCGCCGCCAAAAATCATTTTCCATATCATTTAAGTATGTGGCCACGGTCGCATATCACCTGGACAGAATTACACGACCACCAGTTGCCAACACCGATCAAGATCACCTCCTGATCCAACATCTAACAACCAACTACACCCTAGATTAAGAAGAATAGAGATGGGTTCCAACATGTCGACCTTGAAGAAGGTCGCCGTCCTCGGCCTCGCTGCCTCAGCAGCTGCGTCGCCGGTCGATCTTTCCGCGCGCTCAAGCAACGCCGTGGCAGCATACCAAGCCTACCGCGGCGACGGCTCCATCACCAGCGGCTGGCCCTCAAAAGACCAGTGGATCAGGTCCTTCGAGGAGATGTGAGAAAATTCTTTCTCCCTGCTTGAGCTCATATACTAACCTCTCCCAGGTGGAACGTCAACTACCCGGACATCCTCCTCGCGAACCCCGGCCACCCAGAGGAAGCCAACGAAATCAAACCAGCAATCATACAAGCCGCAGCCAGCACCGGCATCGACGAGCGCTTCATTCTCGCCATCATCATGCAAGAATCCAGCGGCCGCGTCCGTGTAGGCACCACCTCCTACGGCGCCTCCGGTGCCAACCCAGGTCTCATGCAATCGCACGGCGGTCCATCTTGCGCCATCAACCAAGCACAGCCTTGCACGCCCGCAGAAATCGCAGGCATGATCATGCAAGGCGTCCAGTACGGTGGCGACGGAATGAACCTCGCCAATCTGATGCGGGTAAGCGGTAGGCCGGAGCCAGCCAACTACTTCTGGGCAGCGCGGTATTACAATTCTGGGATCAACAGCATGACCCCCGACTGCCACGATAATTTGTCGTGCAACGTGCAGGCGGCCACGGTGTCGTATGCGAGTGATATTGCGAATCGATTGCAGGGCCTGACGGATGGGAACGGTGCTCGGGCCGGGCGCCAGCCTGATCTGTTCAAGAATGAGGCTTGCTAGATGACAGGACTGCGATCACATGCCAAGATGAGGGTGGTCGAAGGCTGAGAGGGGTTCCGAACACAGCCAATAAGTGGTGAGGACGTCACCGGATGGGTGTAGAATCTCCTTGGTGGCTTTGAGAGTATCAGATATATGCTTGGAAAGATTGCGTGGCACTTAGGTAGTTGTTCCTAGACATACAATTAACCAATCAGTTGGTAGTTATCCGCACCGATACCTTCACAGTCATCCTTGGCAAAGGGCCTGCAGAGCGCTCGACACACTGTCCCCTCGTGTGGCATTTCACCATGTTGCATGTAGCTTTTGACGCTGCTCCACATACACTCCGAAGCTGGCCAAAGCGCTCCATGTCCGGCGCCGTCTTGCTCTAACAAGACACTTCCGTTGAACTGTGCAGCCATCTTCCGGGCGTTCTTAATGGGTGTCGCTGGGTCAAGTCTATTGTTGACGAACAGGATAGGCACCGATGTGCTCCACGGTCCTTGAAAGCGCCACTTGGTCCGGAGAGAGGCCGGCCATGTCCAACATGGTATCTTGTAATCTGCTTGTATCGCGCCCGCCCAGCCGAATCTTTTTGTAAGATTCCCTAGATAGGTCTGGTAGCCAGCAAGACTCTCGTTGACAAGATCGGGACCGTCACTGCAGTGTGTTGCTGGACCAACTTCGCCGCCCATATATTGATTGATGAGGAGCTCGTCTGTGAACGCCTCACGATTCGGAACCGGCAGCTGCCAGAAGGGCGGTGCAGGGTTCACACCCGTCACAAGTTGATTCGTAAAGTTGGCAAAGAGCTTGAAGTACCATAGCGGCTGGTATGTCGCCGTGAAAAGTCCCTGGTATATGTCTACTGGTGTGATCGGCGTGGCACGTCCCTTGCCAGTGATCGATGCAGGAAGCTCGTATAATGAGTCGATCATGGCGTCGTACCTTGATTTCACGTCGTCGACGCTCTTGTCGTATTCGCGAAAGAGAGCACACTCTGAACCACCAGCGAAGCAGGTTTCGAAGAACAGATCTCGGATCTTGCCATGATCATCAATGCTTGCCTCATACCTCGAAGTCCAGTTGTCCGGGTCTAAATTGGCATCCAAAACCATGCGGCCGACATGGGCTGGGAACATGGCAGCGAACGTCTGTCCAAGAAAGGTACCGTATGACGTGCCAATGTACTGGAGCTTGGTCGAAGACTGAGGAAATTCTGCGCCCAAAGGAATCTGGTTGGCAGTCCAGAAGTTGAGCCGCCTGCGTCGATCGATCTTCTTGACGATCTCCAGCAAGTCCCGCGCAACGTAAGCTGTAGATAAGTGGTTGCGTAAATTCTCGCCGTCTTGGAACTTGCCATTCTCTGCTTCCGCGCAGAGCGTTCCGCGAGCCTTCTCCAAAGCCCAGTTATACTTGAGAGAGTAGTCGCCATCATCAAGACCGCCTGCTGCCCGCTTCTGCTCGTACCATACATCCGCATCTATGATAGTATCGAAGCAGAATGCCTGCGGCTTGCTGTGGAACACACCTCGAGGATCAAATGACAAGATCTCGTAGTACTTTGGCCCATCAAGCAGTTTTTGGAGTTTCTGAGCCAACTGCAAGGCCTGCTGTACTCCGGAACCACCAGGTCCTCCCGGGTTCGTTATGATGGTGCCTCCATGTTTGGGATCAGATTCGGGCACTTCCGCAGGGAGCCGTATAAGTGCTAGTGAAATGTTGTTCGGGCTCGACGCATTGTTCCAATCCAGCGGCACTATCAGTCGCGAGCATTCGAAGTCGCCATAGCATGGCGTGTAGTCCAATTGCTCGGCTGCTGTGATGCCTGCCCAGTCGAAGTTGGACAGCGTCTCCGGCTTCGGCGAGGTCGTGTCTTGATCTTGCCCAACAAACTGTTTCTCGGCGACGAATGCGGCTGTGAAGCTGCAGCATAGGGATATTGCCAGTATGGATGTGATCATTGTGTTCAAAAGTGCATGCAGTGGAAAATACATGGACGAGTCGGATTACGCCTGAGACAAGACGTGAACACGCAGCGGGATGCAGTGACATCCGCGCCAAGCGCGCACATCGCTCCTTCTTGGTGGGACGAGCTCATCCCTACCTAGGTAGTCGCGAACTGGGGTGGCAGCGTCCACGTCTTGTTATGTACAACGAGTGCTGGACGAGACTGCCAAGGTCCAGCACAACAGCGAAGGGTTTGGTTTCGTTCAACGTTATCAGATCGAATTCACGCCTTGGCAACGGCAGACAGCCAGAGAGTACTCGGTGACCATGGAAAGCAATACGACATGTGTCAGACCGAGAGGCAAACGAATATGATACGCGCTGCTTCAGTCACTACGTATAGAGGTCGATGGTGCAGCTACAACTCGATGCAATATTGTACGATCTAGCAACTCATGTTCCTCGACTGCTTCCGCCGCAAGGCCGACGTGCGACACTCGCCTCTCTGTGTTGAGAACAGACTGTGCCAAACGCGGCCACTATGAGCTGAAACCCTGCAGATATGATGGTTCGGATCAGCAACGAGCTACCGAGTGACCTGGTGGCCCACGCAGAACTGATGTGTTTACGCTGAGGTCACCAGGGCTGGAGAAGAGGCCGTGAGAGTCGCTTCAAGGCTCGAGTGATGCCGCGGTGACACTTGAGCCTGCTCTCCCGTCGGGGACCAGTCCAACTCAATGCGAGGGTTCGTGATTCCTGCGCGGCCCTGCCTGTGGTGTATCAAGAGCTTGAATGAAGTCCGGCGCACGCAACGGCAGTTTCCGGCAGGATCTCGACTCAGTAGAGTAGGGTCGACAAAACACCCGGTCTTGTCTCAAGGGACATTTTAAGGACTAGCCGGGCCTGAATGTGGTGCGAGCTGCCGACTGTGGTCAACAAAAGAAGCTTACTGCTTTGGCCCTCTGGCATCGAAGCAGACTGCTGAAGCGTACGCAAGAGGCAGTTAGTCTGGTGCCCGCCAACGTGCTGCATCGTGTTCTACCAGCTGATTCCAGAGCTGGGTGGATGAAATCGTCAAACATCAATGGTTTCTCCCCTTCACTTGATGACACCATCAGCGGCATATGCGCCTGCAAAGTCCATGCCCGAGATCTGGCTTTGTATCTGGTCGATCTCCTTCGACAAGTCTTCGACGTTCTGTGACAAGGCGGAGACTTCATCGAACTTGCGCCGCTTGTTTGCATCAGCGATCATCTCCGATACGAAGAACTTTTGTTCTTCAAGAACGATCAACCTGTTCTTCAGTTCCTTCTCCTCGGCTTCAAGCGCAGTGACGGCCACGGAGCTCTCACTACTAGTGCGACTACTTCCCGGTCTTGCAAGTCCATTCGTAATTGCATTGTACTTGATTGCTGCTAGAGCTCCTTGCGGCTTCCCGTTGCTCGGCACGGGCGGGTTTCGCAGACCATTGGGGGTTGCATGTTTGAGGATCTTGGGCAATGCCTTCAACGGCAGCATATGCGTGTGCAAGAACGTAAGAGCTTTCGAGTAGATGGCCTTTTGAAGCTGCTCTTGAGTAGGACTGGTGGTGGGTAGATCTCGTATGCGTCGTGAAGCAACATCGTATTGCGTGAAGGCATCGGTCAGGCGCTTGCGTATCTTGGAAGCTTCCGCAAGTTGCGCTGGTGTTGGAGGATGCTCTGGGTCCTGCAAAGGTGCTAAGAGACGCTGGAACTTTGGCAACAGGAGACGTATGCCGTGCTCGAATTGCAGCAGGTTCTCGTATGCGCGCTGGTCCGGTGATTTCGTGCTAAGCTCGCGAGCAAAGTCGGCTTTGCTGAATATCGTCCTCTGGCAATCTTTACACATGCGCACATCGACAGCGACCTTTGCGCCATTCTTTTCTGTAGGTAGTTTAGCAACAGCGCGTTAGTGTCAATGTGACTCAAAGTCTGTTCACTTACTGCTATCGACGTCCAGACCGATATCGCTTGAACAGCCTGTATTTGGATCACCACACACTACTCTTCCGCATATGCGACAGTGATGTCGCCGCAGACTGTATTGGGAAAAGGGTTGTTGGCAGAAGGGACATTCTGCCACTTTGGTGTCCTCCTCCCAGGGCACGATAGACTGCTCGAGAGCTCGTATCTGCGGCTTGTTGCCAGAAAGCGATGACCACAGCAAGTTAGTTGTGCTCTGACCTTGGTCTGGAGGAGGATCAGCCAGGAGTTGTGTAAGCCTCGTAAGTCTTGTCTCCAGCCGACTCGTCTCCAGGTATTGCTTGTCGACTGTTTTCCTCCTCGCACCTTTGAAGAAGTCAAGGTGATTTCGTTCGAAGCCATGGTGGTCATTGTAGCCATCTCGACTTTTGTAGCACGCCTCACAGACTCGACACCACAAGCCACGAACAGGCTCATGCTTCGCAGACCTGGAAAGCTTCATCTGATACATGGTGTGCTCCTCACAGAATAACTTGCCGCAATGTCGGCAATTGACTTGACCATTCGCAGGCCCAAGGCGCTTCCCACATAGTGGATCAGAGCAGTCATCGAAGCCTCTAGGACGCTGCCAATGTGCTCGAGTAACGACCTCGTCGGGGTCGGGAGTCTCAGGCTCCTTACGGATTGGCGTTGGCACTGGAGCAGGCGATGATTCCCTCGCCCCTGCGACTGCTGTTTGAATAGCCTGCATCGGTGCAGACATGTCATTATTGCTCTCGAAGACTTCCAGGCCGCGCAACTTCTGGTTGATGAGTGCCAGCGGTTGGAACTTCTTCGCCTTTGTCATTTGCTGCTTGAACCATGTCTTGGCCTCATCCTGCTCGATCTCTTCCAGATTGGCATGGTTGTCATCGATATGCCTACGCCGCATCAGATGTGCGCCGACACGAACGCTGTACATGGACATGCCTACCTACCTGTTCAGCTGCAACAGTGTGACCTGCTTTCGTTAGCAGAGAGTCTCACCACACGACCAGCTATGTGTGCGTACCATCTCTTCACTGCATATCGGGCAGACCAGGCGGTTGCTGGCTGCAGCCGCGGCGTGGGCGGAGGCATGCTCGTCGAGGGCGATGCGGGAGGTGAGGTCTTCGTGGTCTGTCGATATCGGCGTACTCGAGGCCAGCGAAGAAAGCGACACGGAGCTGTCGGAGGGCGATAGCAGGCCGGGACTGCGTACGGTGTGAATAGGCTTGGGGGTTGCGGTCGAGGATGTCGCTGGCGACGGAGGTGCCAGCCCGTTGCCAGACCCGAGCACTCGCCCACCGCCCAGACTTCTGCGGGCGGCCATGGCTCTCTCTATTGCCTATGCTCATCAACAGCCTCGCGCTCCATCATGTCTGCGAGATGCTGAGGCGCGAGATGCGAATGCCAGTGCCAGTGCCAGTGCCAGTGCCAGTGCCAGTGCCAGTGCCGCGACGATACATGTACCAAAGGCCTGAGGCAGTGAGGTGTCAGAGGAAGCGATGCTCGTGCTTGTGACGCCCCACATGCCGCGCTCCACGTCGATCCTGAATTCCTGATCCTTCGCTTCATCCTTCCCGAGGTCCTCTTCTCACTTCGTCATTCAGCACTACATACATGTACACGTACACACGTCAAAGGACCTTCACGCAAAGCGAACGAACGTATGTTTGGATGCTTCAAGTCAACACCTATCTTATCAGCTTCGGCCTGGGCGCCTTCTCGAGACCATGTCGCGCCACCGTCTGCGTTCTGGGAGCATCATCTGATCGATTGGGGAATATCGTCTAGCCAGCATACACAACTAACACAACGTGACCAAAGCTCTGACTCAACACCACACGCCTCGCTAAACCTCTCACTCTGTCATCTCGCATGCCCCTACTTCTTCCCGGTGTCCTCCTTCAGACTGACGATGCGATTCAGAATCACCTTGTCCGCCGTGGAGTCGCTATCCTCCGCAAAGAACGCGGTCCGCAGGCCTTGGAATCGCACACTGCTCTTGTCGGCAGTGCGTGAGTCCGACTCACCTTCCGTCTTTGGCCAAGGCGCCTTGACCTTGATCTCGAGGAAGCCACATTCGACCATGGCATTGGGAAAGACGACTTCACTCTCTGGGTTGACGTCTTCGTAATAGCCGCCGTTCTTCCAGTCCAGCTCATTTGGCTTGCTCGTCTTGAAGAGTGCGTTGAAGATGCGACATTCTGCTTTGATCGGCGACTTGTGCAAGGCGGACTCACCGACCCAGTGGATACGGGCTTTCCCGAGCTTGACTTCCTGGCCATACTCGGCGCGGATCTCGTTGACCTTGCCGGTCTTGTCGTCCTTTGTGAAGGAAATGCACTTGATCGGGTGTTCCGCATTTAACAAACCGACACTCTGGCCAGGTGACAGACGGAAGAAATCGGGGTCGTCCACCTCGCGAAAGTCGTCTCTGTCGATGTATATGATCTTTGTGAAGGGCACCTGCAAAGAGTCGGGGTGTTAGTGACAGGCAAGAACGCCGAGCAGTCTCTCAGAAGGCAGTATAGCTGGTGGATTACAGCACTGCGCGAAGCGCATGTCTCAACCACTTCAGCTCCATCTAAGCTGCTGATCATCGGCCGGCGCCTTTCATTCAGTACATACCTTATGTGTGCCCTTCTCGGCATCCTTAGGGTCGAAGGGAACTTCTCGCTCCTCGATGTAGTCATCAGGCAAGTTATCGAAAACCACCTTGATAGGATCCAGAACAAGCATCAGCCGGGGCACTGTGCGCTCGAGATAGGTCCGTATCGTCGAGTCGAGACTGTGAGTCATGGTATTTGCATTCGCCTTCGTCACACCTAGATCCAGTACAAACTTCTTGAGTGCGCCTGGTGGCACGCCACGGCGTCGGAGCGCTACGAGCGTGAATAGGCGCGGGTCGTTCCAGTCACGCACGACAGGCGGGATCTTCCTACCAGCGCCGTTGGTCACAGCCTTTGCTGCTTCCGCCGTCGTTTCCGGTTCCTCGTCACCCTCTTCTTCGAGCTTTATCCCGTCCACTCCTTCAGCGGCTTCGTCGACCGGATCAGGCTTCTCGTCTCCAACAGTGGCGCCGTTGACAAGCATCGCGATTCTTCGTTTGGAGAGAATGGTCCCTTCCACATTGAGCCTGCCGTATTCTCTCTGCATCGGACCCTTTTCGTCGCTCCCAGGTAGCTTGTGGTCCAGTGCTTCGAGCAGCCAATTGTATGCAGGGCGGAGTGTCTCGAATTCGGCTGTACACAGACTGTGGGTGATACCCTCGAACGAATCGCATAGACAGTGTGTAAACTCGTAGGTGGGATATATCCTCCACTTGTCGCCGGTCCTGTGGTGGTAGTTCTCCTTCTTGATTCGATATGCCGCAACATCCCACAGAGCAGGGTTATCCGCGAGCGCTTTCAGCTTGGCTTTCTCCTTCTTGATCTCAGGCGTGTCGTCCTCGTTCACCTCATACTCTTCCGACTTTGTGCCAAGATACTGCTTCATCCGTAGAACAGCTACGCCTGCGTCGTATTTGTTGTCTCTCATCGCCCGAAACTCCTCGAGATTCTTCTCGGGCGTGTGCGACCAATGCTCACATACGCTTCGAGGGCCATGTTCCTTGCCACCTCTGCCAGCTTTTACTGCCTCGGCGGAACAGAAACACACGTACGCCTTACCGCGCCTGATAAGCTCTTCTGCCAATTCGTACAAGCGATCGAAGTCATCGGATGAGTGAGTAATCCGGGCGGGTTCGAAGCCAAGCCAACTGACCATATCCTTTATGCTTGTGAAGAACTGCTCCTCCTCCTTCGCAGGGTTCGTGTCGTCGAAACGGAGATTGCACTTTCCTCCATACGACTTTGCGAAGCCGAAGTTGACTGTGATCGCCTTCGCGTGACCAATGTGAAGATAGCCATTTGGTTCTGGTGGAAATCGTGTTTGTACGTCTGCGACTGGCTTCTCGTTGTAGACGCCCTTCAACCAGCCCGTCTTGAACGGATCGACAGCTTCTTTGGGCTTGTTCTCTGTGGGAGCATTGTTAGCCTTCGCTGCTGCTTTGGCTGCCTTTGCTGCCGCCTTTTTGGCCTCCTTTTCAAGCGCCCGCTTCGATGGTCCTTTCTCAGCGGCGTCGGCCATCTCTGTGTGGTGATGGACTGTATCGAGAGTGGAGATGTTGGAGGACAACTCGAGGCTCACGACTCACACAATTTCCCATGAGTCGTTGGAGGGGCAATGCTTTCGGGAGAAACGAGCCGAAGCATTGTTTCACATGCCCGATACTTGTTTCAGACTTACTCTTCTTCTTCCCGCGTTGATCCAACGACCTTGACATGTTCGACATGGTGCAGACACACACAGGTCACGTAGATATCCTCGGGATGTTGGAGATACTGACAATGTGGCACGTTCGGTGCTAGAAGTACCTTACAGTCGACGGTCAGGCGTGACTCAAGATCAAGCACAAATGACTGCGCTTGAATGCTCCTTGTGACGACACTCACGAGCATGTCACGTTATGGCAGTGTGCGCAGACAATTTCGTCGCATGGGACAGTTTAGTCGCACGGAGATCGGAGCAAGCAATGCAGCAATGCGCGACCTCGACCACTATCACATCGCAAGGAGCCACGTGGGAGCAAGCTCTGCTGGCTGTCGGGACGATTTAGGTTCTGATGATGGGCAGAATGACATAGCTCGAACCTCGGGCTGAACTCGCGCTCACCTAGAATGAAATGGTAGGGCCAAAGGATGCCCTGCTGATGAGTCGATATTAAGAGAGCAGTGTCTGTCCCAGCTTGCGTTCTGCCAGAAAGAGCATTCTCACAGAGAGACATCGAGACCACACATCCATCCCCTGGAGCCATTGGCACATCGACTCGCACCAACACCGCACTCATGACTCACCAATACCGCTACCCGCCCATTCCTGTCTCCCAACAATCTGGAGAATACAAACCCTATGCCGAACAGCTCGAAACCATGGCACCCAAGAGCTTCGGCGGCGATGGCTCTATCTCCTCTGGCTCCGCAATGACTTACCGCGACGCCAACTCCGGCCTTATAGGCCCCTTCCCTACTATTATAGCCTCCAAAGAGGTCGGGGCGGCCATTATGAACGTGTACAAGAACTTCTCAACCCTGGAGGGCATCCCGAACGATGTCAAAGAAGTCGCCATCTTGACGACTGGTGCCAAATTTGATTGTGCTTACGAACAGTATACGCATCGTCTCATTGCTGTTAAGCAAGCGGGATTGTCGGAGGAGCAGGTTCAAGCTATTGGGAGGAAGCAGAAGCCGAATGGGTTGAGTGAAGCGGCGAATGTGACTTATGATTGTACCAAACATCTGGTAGACACGCCTGGTCCGTTACCGCAGAGCTTGTATGATCAGTGGGTGAAAGTGCTGGGGAGCAAGGAGAGGGTGCTATTGTGCATACATTATGTTGGAATTTACTCGTACATGAGCATTTTGATGAATGCTGCGAATGCACCTGTACCGGAGGAGTAGGGAATCTCGCAGAAGCAATGCAGAACCTAATGCTGGGTCGCTCTTGACACTAGTCTCCCGCCTCTGACCTTTCACTCTGACAACATAGGCATGGTCCATGCCTTTTGCATAGAGTCGCGTATGGCGCGGTAGCTTGCGGCATCTGTGCAAGATCATCTTCTGCGAAGCTCGCACGATAATCAAAGACTTACCTCGAGCATCAAGATCAGTGACCTTTAGGGACTTCTGCTCTCCAGAATCTTCATCATGCCACTGCTTGTTGTTGTCGCCAATGCCCCAACTGTGCTGCGAAATCGGATGGTTGTTTGGCATGAGCTCGAATTTGCACCCATTTAATGGTTGCAACCTCGTTGACCAGACCTCGATCATGTCCATCAATGCTGCGAAGCCGAACTTTTCGTTATGTAGAAAGTGGTCCACAGAAATCGCGAGAGTTTGGGGGCGCGACGGGACCATATTTGCGGCGAGGAGCAAGCTGTGGGCCAGATCCTCCTGGGCCGAATAGGGCGCGATGACCAAGTATAACTCGATTCGTGTGACCCAGGTCCATCGGTGAAGCAAGCTAAGATTCAAGAAGCCTTTCTGACGCTTTGTGCGAGCAGAGGCTCCGGGGCCACCGCTCGCTGGTTTCAATCTCGGATACTCGACGCGATGGAAGAGAGGGTGAGCTTCATCATAGATGCTCTTACACGTGCGGAGAATCTGTGGGTAGAGTTTGTTGCCGATGGGTTGTGCCTCGAAGCGCGTTGCAGCTGCATCTGAGTCGCTCATGGTGGGCGTCTTGTTGTCAATATCGGAAACGATGTCGAAACCGAGCGGTTGGATGAGGTACTCGTAGACCTCCAGACGCAGCTCTGCAGGGAGTTTCAGGAGGTAGCATCTCCGTGTCGTCGTTGCTGGCATGGGCGCCGAAGTGGGTGCCATATCGTTGTCGAGTGTATGGATTGGGAGCTGATAGTTCCGTCGATGGTGCAATTTGATGTTGTTTGGCAACGGTTTGTTCGTCGCAAGGTGCGGTTGTAAGTAGATCACGACCTCTAGCTCGCGACATCCTTGTCACGCACTTGCGCGCCTTCTTCACTCTTTCGGCTTCCTTATGCGCGGCATTGCGGGTATCTTCACTTGTGTTCCCAGATTCTGCACCTGTGCAACGGCATCTCCAAGCAAAACCCGCACAGCGCCTTCCAGTCTTCGGTCTTGCTTCCGTCTCATATACAGTATCACGATCCAGAGTATGACAGCATCTGCCACCACAAGCTGAACAGCCCACCAACTCAACCTCGCGACCCACCCCAGCCAGCTGTGTTTCCGCTGGTAGTTGAGCCATCGCCTCGATTCGAGCTGCTCGCGCAAGGCTGTGATCTCCGTCGTAAGCTTGATCAATGATGACTCCATTCGTCTCCTCCAGCGGTTCTCCGACGCCGAAGGGATAGGTCGACGTGGCGCAAGGAACCGGTCTGGGGATGAGCCGTCGTTCCCAGGCTCTGAGGGCTCTTGCAGATCAGCCTCGTCAATCTGCGATATTGGCGCGTCAACGAACTCTTCCCGCTCATCCTCTGCTGCCTCATCTTCATCAGCCTCCGACTGCGGCGACAGCACTCGCAGTCCTTTATTGCTGTCCTTGCCGCCACTCTCGAGAGCAGCAGCTGATGCACTGGCTCCGCCATTGTTTCCCGAGCTCCCGCCAGAATGCATGTAGTCCCTTCTCTCGATGGTCTGCAAGGGCGATGAATGCTCTGAGCTCGAATGTTGCGAATTGTTCTTTATCTGGTCCCACACAAACTCCAGCTCTTCCACAAGCTCTCGCGCCTCTGGCGTCGTGGAAGCGTACTTGTGCATCGTCGAGATGAGCCTCTCGATGTATCGCCTCTTGGCCTCGGTCCTACTCAGCCCTTCGTTCGCCTTCCAAGCATCCCACTGCTCTTGCTCTTTCTTCAGCTGATCATTTGGTGTACTGGGCGATGATGATGGTCGGTCGGCGATATGCGCTACATCGCCTTCCATAGACTGTTTGTACAGTCCATACAGTGCAAGTCGATCGGCACTGGGCGGCTTTTGTGAGCCTGGTCTTATTTTGTTCACGGTGATGAGAGCGTGTCCGAACACCCTGTCTGGATGTCTTTGTTAACCTTTACGCCGTACCTTCCGGCTCCGAGTGCGTTCCTTACCTATAGAGTCCGCCATGATGGGCAGGCAAGAGAGTCTATGTATCAGGCCACTTGAAGATACTGTGTCGAAAGAAGGAACTACCCGGGTCGTTGATGCGAGCAATTCAGCTTACTCGGCTTACAGCGTCTCCGAGGTTCGTTCTCAAGACCATGATGACGCCGACAGCTTTTGTCGTGGGCATAGGTGAATGTCGCGTGCAAGAGTGGAGTCAAGTCTTCTGCATCATGGGTCTTCATGTGACAAGGATTCTCCATCTCCCACCCACGTCTAAACTCTAGTTCTAAAGCTTTAGGAAGGACAACCGCGGCATGAGATACAGAGTTTCGGCATCGCCATTCCAAGGCTGCACCGAACAGGCATATTCAATCCCGCAAAAGGGGAGGGACAAATCTGACAGCAATGGTATGTTCAACATTCTGTCGACATGCACTGCGTGCTTGGCCACTCTCCGCGAAGTGTAGTCGCTCCAGCACTGGCTTCTTTTCGAGCGCAATTCCACGCGACATGTGCAGCGAAGACAGCCGAAAGGACACCGACCACTGCTCTTCACCAACACGACGACCTCGGGACCCTGATCTTCTAAGCTAGAGCGCCACAGAACGAGGCTCGGAAGATGTATTATAATTTATTGCCTAAGGGTGCTCGGCTGCCGGCCAACTGCTTGCTTTGGCCGAGCGCCTGGCGGAAATCTATCCATGCATCTTCTCCGCCGCCGCCACGCCGCTGCTTGAAGCTATCAACACGGCCTTACCAAGAACTTTCTTCACACTCTTGCCGATTATGCGCCGAGATCTGTCGCTATGTCAAGCCGATAGTGCATTCCTCCACAGCCAATGACTGCCGCCATGGAGGCATTGCATACCTCTCTTCGCCCGATGCCGGCAGGCAGTGACGGTGCACTGCGTTGCTCGTACAGATAGGTACATCATAGGCCAACGAAATCTGGAGTGTCCGCTGCCGAAGTGCTTCTAGGTGTTATGCACAAGTCGCCGAGTTGTAACCATCAGTTGACCTCAAGGTTGAGCTTCACTTGGTTACTCATTTTCCTGAGAGCGAACGTGTCGACATCTCTTGCCCTGACTGTACAGACTCTGTAACTCACCAAGGGACATTGCTACTTGTACACAGGAGTGCAGATGGTGACTGACCTGATCAGCAATGGACGACGACGAGAAGCAGCCCGTGGAGGCTGTCGAGGAAGAAACTGGACTCAAGCCCACGTACACGCACTCCAAGGAAGAGGAGCACGACCAATATAATGACAAGACCCCCACGGCAAAGAGAGGACTTGGATATTCGGAAGCAGACCTGGAGAATCACCGGCTTAGCCTGCACCATGCACAATCGCATGTCTCGACGCATGATGCTGCCATAGTTCACCACGACCATGACCAGCACTTCGAGGCTGGCGACGAAAGTAAGTCTAAAGGAGTTATGCTGCTGGTTTGGATGAAGGATGGAAGTCTATTGCTGGATACTTGTCGTGAGGAGCAGCCATGTTCCAACGCAAGGCATCACACGTCCAACAGCCATCGGCAGCATCGACAACCTCTTCAAGTCATAGCACGCACTGACATATGCAGTATACGACAAGTTCAGCCCGAGACGAAAGATGCTCATCGTCTCCATCATGAGCTTCTGCTCATTCCTAGCACCCATCAGCTCGACAAGCATTCTCGCGGCCAGTCCCGAAGTCGTGGCGACATTCGACACCACCGGAACAATCTTCAACATCAGCAACGCTCTCTACATGCTGTTTATGGGTATCTCGCCACTCTTCTATGGACCTATAGGTCAGACCTACGGCAGGAAGTGGACGCTATCGATTGCCGCTGTCACATTCACGGCCTTGAGCATTGGCACAGCTCTGTCACCGAACTTGGCTGCCTACTTTGTCTTCCGTATGTTAACGGCCTTCCAAGGGACCGCCTTCTTGATCATCGGAGGAACGGTCATTGGGGACATCTACAAGCCGATTGAACGTGGCACGGCCTATGGGTGGTTCATGTCTGGCACGTTGATCGGTCCAGCCATGGGTCCCTTCATTGGCGGAATTATCGTGACCTATGTGTCTTGGCGCGACATCTTCTGGCTACAGACAGCACTCTCCGGCTTCAGTACCGTACTCGTCATCTTCTTCCTCCCCGAGACAATCCACCGCCGGCGAAGTGACGAGCTAGTCGGCCTCTCCAGAGCAAAGAAAGCCAAGCAACTATGGGCATGGGTCAATCCAGCTAGGGTTCTCTTCCTGTTCAAGTATCCGAACCTCATCATCATCGGTTTGGCCTCTTCAAGTCTGGTCTGGAACATGTACTCCCTCCTCACACCGATCCGATACGTCCTCAACCCGCGCTTTGGCCTAACCACACCACTGCAGTCCGGCCTGTTCTACATCGCGCCAGGTTGCGGGTACCTTTTCGGTACCTTCTTCGGCGGCAAGTGGGCAGATCGCGTGGTGAAGAAGTGGATCATCAAGCGCGGTGAGCATGTCGCGGAGGATCGTCTCCATTCCTCTCTCATCACGATGGGTATCGTGATCCCAGCGTGCATGATCGTCTATGGTTGGAGCATCGAGAAAGAGGTCGGCGGCATACCATTGCCTGTCATTGCCATGTTCTTACAGGGTGTCGCGCAACTATTCTGCTTCCCTTCGCTGAACGTGAGTATCTCCCTGGAACACATTTGTCCCAGTCGCCCTGCTGATAAAAGCCCCAGACCTACTGCCTCGACGTGATGCAAAAACGCTCCAGCGAAGTCGTAGCAGGCAATTACTTCATGCGCTACCTCTTCGGCGCCGCAGGCTCAGCAGCAGTGCTCCCCATCGTCGACGCAATCGGTGTAGGTTGGTTCAGCACCATCTCAGCACTCTTCGTCTTCCTCGGCGCATTTGGGACGTGGTGTGTAACAGTTTGGGGACGACAATGGAGGGACGCAATCGATAAGGACAAAGAAGGAGAGGACCAGTAGGTTACAACAGAGCTTATATGAACCTCGTGCGACGTTTCTGGCGCCGTGGTTGATCGATTGACGTTGGGAGTGTTCGGCTGCCGGTCGCACGTGGGTTGCTTGATTGGCGTTGCTGGAGCTGGCGTTTTGGACAGGAAAAGACACCCCTGCAATTGTTTGCACCTCAGACCGTCGAACGATTTTGAGTAGAAGGTATATAATACAGTGAAAGAGCAGGAAATGCTCATTCGTGTCGGTCTATTGCTGGACATTAAATTTCACGGTGCGCTCCTTTCGAGGCTTCATCAGCTTCTGCAAATCTGCAAGCCGGTAATCGTCGACAGGCGTTTCCCAGTCATCTCTAAGTAGTCCATATGTTTCGTTGTCGTATCCTCCAGGTTTTCTTGGATTAAGGGCCCAGTACCCATAGTCTGCATCAATCTCGTCAAGAAATTTCATCAGATGGTCCCAGTAGTTGCGGTCTTGGTCTCCAGCGTGATGTGGTGCACCAGACTCGCCCACCCACACAGGAGCGATATTTCCGCGGATCAGGAAGGCCCAGTTCTTGTCCATGTCCGTTGGGAATGAAGGGTATGGACGTTTGCCATAAGGAACCAGTGTAGACCAGCCAGACCATGAGTAGACGTGACTGCTGTAGACAACTCGGTCTGCGACGGAGAGTTTAATTGGACGAGAGCGCGCGCCGCCACAATCGTTGGCGGACGAGATCCCTTCCACAAACATGAGCCAGTTGGGCTGAATTGACAATAGTGCCTCGCTGGCTTTCTCTGCCGCTGTCGCCCACATGTTCCAAGTCATCGTCCCCCAGAATCCTCTGGGCTCGTTGCGTAGATCAGCTCCGATGACGAGCGGATTGTCTGCCAGTGGTCTCATAATAATCTTCCAGTTATCGATCCATGAGTCGGTGGTCTGCTTGATCTTGCAGAAAGGTCCGAGATGGTCATTCTTCCAGCTTGAATCGCACAAATTCATACCATCGCACCAATGTGCATTAGTGATGTGATCATTCGGTATCACAGCAAGACCAATGTCAGTCATCGCCTTAACGCATGCGAAGTAGACGTCCAGCGCGCGTGGTCCTTGAGGTTCATCAGACTCGGACAGACTCTCGTTGTGACCCAAATCGTAATTGTCTAACAGATCCAGATTCGCTGAGATGACTTCGGGCGGAACGATCGGGTTTTCGATTACCATCTGGTCTGAATATGGGAATCTCACAGAGTTGAAGCCCATCTGGCGGATTGTGGCAGCGATCTCATCACGATGCCGGAAGTCCAAGCCACCCGGCACAAAGAAGATAACGCTAGCACCGTACCAATTGATACTCGCCAACTTCACCCTCTCACCATTGGCATCGATAATGTGCCTCCCCGCCGTCCGCAGGGGCGGTTGAAATAGCAGCATGTCATCCGTAGTGTTCCATTGGTACCTCGAGCGTTGCCTAGGAAGATAAGCAAACTGGGCCTGGCCTGAGGGAAACGATTGTAAGCTGAAGAACAAGAAAGTGATGGCCAAGATCGTCGCCGAGAGTAGCAGCGTTCTTCGAATCATGGTTGTCGCCGTCCTGCGATGTTAGGGGATGGGACCAGATGTTGCCGGCAAAGCAGAAGCAAAGAAGGGTAGTGGTAGAATTGGACAGCATAGTGTGCCACGCGCGGCCGGGCGGCGGGTTTATATGTATGCAGTGTCCGGCTGAGTAGGTAGTGTCAAGTTCCGCAGCGTCCGGGAGTGGCCAGCGAAGTCATGTGTGCTGGGCTGACTGGCCTTGCCAAGGCACACGGATCTGCGAGAGTGGCTGCAGGTCGCGGAGGCGCGAGATGACTTACCTTTGTGGTCATGGCTGGAGTCTATCATGTCTGCTGCCTCCTTTGCTGCCATGCTGTGCCAGGGCGAATATAATAACAAAGGCAAGCAGTGGCCGAAATGCTTCGTTGATGGTTGAGTATGGGCGACTGTAATGACAAACAATGCCTCAAGATCCGATGAGTGTTGGTCGTGTGCGTGTTGGCTTTGAAGGAAGCTTGCATGCATGGATGAACAAGCGGCAAAAACAGACTTCCGAGCCCGCAGGACTCAGTCCCACGAACTCCTGAACGACGTTCTCGAGTCATGTAAGCCAGGATATGAGCATACGCTGCTCGCTGAAAGTGAGTGAGTGAAAGGCATTCCGAAGCCGTGGAACGCACGGCGACTGCCGGACCGATCCTTGATTACCTAGGTACTGACAGTACTGTACTCTTCTGCTGCCAACCGCACCAGAGAACTTCTCCTGCCTCTCTTGTTGGCTAGATCAGCAGTGTCAGCAACACACTCACACCCACGTGCATCTATATGGCCACTCGATCGATCTCGTGCTCGCTCGGACTAGCGGACCTAATGTTCCTGCCTGGGGGGGGGCCAAAAGGATGCTCGGAAGCCTTGGATGAAGCAGAGGTGGAAAGAGATGGATAACTTCATGTCGGGCGGGGCCTCTACGCTGCCAGAATCTGCATAGATGGACGAGAGAGTGTGCCGCGAGAAGCTTGAAAGGGATATGACGATGGTTCTTGATCGGAGAGAGAACCGCGCGAGCTCAATGCGCATCGAGTGTCTTTCTCTGCGGAAGGCAGACTGCACAGGACGCGCTACCAAAGACGAGATCGGATGAGACAGCAAGGATCAAAAGCCGTGGTTCAGGCATACGCAAAGCTATACACCATATGCAGGCCAACAAGAGAAGCCTCAGCAATTCCAAGCAAACCCCGAAACCCAAGCACCATGCAAACCGCTCATTCTCGGCAACAGCCTATTCAGCCTCCAACCTTGGTCCTGGAGACAAATCACAGCGCCCGCATCATACAAAAGAAACCCATACACCTAATCGAGCTCACCGGCGGTCGAACATTGCGTAAACTTGTCAAAAGTCCAGCTCCACCCAACAAGTGCCGCAACATGTCGCATACCCTACTGCGGCTTGAAGTGGAACGCAATCAGACCCATGGGAAATGTCTGGATACCGGCGAGTGGGTCATCCTCGGCGGGATCCATCTCATCGTCAGCGATCTCTTCCCATTTGGCCTCAATTGCTGCCTTCTCCTGCTGTGTCTCGGCCATCTTCAACTCTGCCTCTTTCGCGGCCTCCTCTTGGGCGTTGTAGACCTTCTTCGTCGCTTTACTCTGGGCCTCCGCCGCTCGAGCATTGGCACGAGCAATGACACGAGCGGAACGCTGACGTGATTGCTCGGACTCAACTGGAGCATCATCGTTGCAGGCTTCGCACTTCCACGATCGGCCGTTCTTGTGCGCGTTGTAGTCCTTCCTGTTGAAGTACTCTGCGTTCTGCTTGTACATGCTGCTGTGGAAGAGGCCTCGATCATAGCAGCCTGGATGGAACAGAGTCTGGCAGTCATCGCCGTCGCAGGAGATCAGGTACTCCTTGGAAGTCGTCTCGCACTTGCAGAAGGTGGCTTGTTCGTGGGGAACCTCAGGTGCCTTCTTCGTATCGTCCATCACGCCATCTGCGGCACGGTCCCACGCATCGGACGACTTGATCAGCTCAAACTGGTGCTTGTCGTCTTTAGGGTGCGCATCGCGCCTGCACATGAAACAGGAATTGCAGAACACGAAGGTGATGCAGTGGAGACATTTGAAGGCGATGTCTTCAGTGTTGTCACCGCAGACACTGCAGTCCAGCCCGGTGTCGATGCCTGCTCCCACGAGGTCCTCCGGCTTGGTGCCCTTGAGCTCCTCGCCGAACTCCTTGTCTGGTCCACCAAAGGTCGGATCCAATGCTAGCTCGCGCTTTCTGGCTGCCCGAAGCTTCTGCTGCAGCTCGTCACTGTTGAGCATATGAAGGCTTCTCAATGCTCGACCGACCGCCTCGTCTTTGAACTGGAGCTCGTAGTCTTTGCGTGTCTTGTATCGGTCGTCGATCTTTGCGCGCACACCTGGACCACTGAATCTCGAGACGGCGATTCTGTATCCTTCGTCGCTGGCAGCGAGCGCGTTGATCACTTCAGCTGGATCCATGGAGTCCTTCGTGCGCTGTGCCTCGCGGTCAGGGGAGCTGCTTCTGTTCCGCGGCGCGCTCTTCTCACCACGTTCGCGGTACTTGCGAGTGGTGTCGCGCTTTGTTCCCGACATTGGATCATCCATCAGATGGCAGGTCCGGAAGCGAGTGCGACTCTGGCCTGGCTTGACCACGAAGACTTTGCTGCGGTTGGTGAGTTGCATGCGAGTCTGTGTGCAATTTGGCATCGGGCATGCAAATGCAGGTTCTCTGACCTTGTGGTCTGCATGGGCGGAAGGTTTGTAGTTGGAACCGCATCGCTCTCTCTCGTTAATGGATCGGATGCGGTGATCGCAGATTAGAAGGTGTTCTTGTGGTCGAGTCGCAAAGGAGCCTCTGAAGCATTCAGTCTGGTAAGGCTGTCCATCCGAGTCGTGCGCTCGAGTACTCGAGTCGCCAAAGCCGAAAGACATGGTGGGTGGTCCAAACAAAATGCGCAGCCTGTTGTTACAGTGTTTGTTGGTGTTGGTGGTGGTTTATTTCACGTTCTGAGGAATTCGGATCCGAAAGGTTGTGTTTGTGGTAGACGAAGTTGGAAGTGAGCATTAAGCGATCGCGCTTCGGGCTATCTGCGGCTCTCACACGACCTTGCAATTCACTCGATCCATAGAGTCCTTCGCACAGTGTTCGTTGCGGCCAGGGGACTATTCCTGCCTAGTTGTCATCATGATGATCAGCGGAGTGCAGTCAAATGCTAAGCAGCAGAAGGATAGGTAGACCTACTCTGACATAAATACTCATATCCTCAAACGTCTTCTTGCCCGTCTCGTGGTCGAGGACGTAGTTCCCCATATGCCATGCATTCTCAAGATCTTGGAGACTGTCGTATGAAAAGATAGACTGGAACAATTGAGAGACTTCTAAGCATTTGCGGGTATGTGTAAAGTGTTCTTGGGGTCTTCCTGGTGTTTGCCTGCTTGGCTTGTTGTATTGTTCAATGCTGTCTCGGCGGCTTCCAGGTGATCTTGGGGCAGATCTTGAGGTGTTTGGGTAGCCATTGTTGGGTAGCTAGAGAAATTGGAAAGCTGTAGCCCAGGAGGATGTGGAGGTGCTGTCAATGTCAACTACCAAGGCACACGACCCGATCTAGATCCAATCGCTTGAATCATTCAAGCTCAACGCTAATGACGAGGCATGCGGCATGACATCGTGAGGCGTCTTTCTGCATGTGGGGGATGGCACCGGGACAATGTGAAGATACGTGGAGTATCACGTTCAGTACACTCATGTGAGAGCATGATCACAGGCAAAGACTGCTCAATCGCTATCCTTAAATACCCTCATTCGCCAGCCTGTGCACTACAGGCACCGAGCTCGGCGGCACACTGCCATACTCGCAAATCACCATCCGAATATACTCAGCCGGCGTAATATCATACATCAAATTCAGAATCTGCAGGTTCTGAATATCCTTCCAATCATGCAAGTTCTTCAATTTCGTTTCCTCGCCTTCGTCACTCCTGGAGTCCTTCGATGTAGGGATCGATAGTTGTGGCTTCGCGGGCAGGAGAAGCTCTTCCGCCGGTGCTACCTCGTTGATGACGATGCTGTCCAGTGCTACCTTGCCACTGAACTTGACTGATTCACAGCACACGATGACTGGGATGTCGACTCGGTGTGCAGCTGCTGCAAGCGAGGCTGTGCCGATTCGTGATTGGAGACGGCCGTTGGACAGCATCGAATGGGCACCGAGGAGCACCAGGGTCGCATCGGATACTGCTCTGGCAAGACCGGCATAAGCGTAGTACTCGACTTGCAGTCCAGCGTTCATGAGTGAAGTGGCAAGGTTCTTGCCCTCGAAAAGCGGTCGCGAGTCAACCACTATGAGCCGAAACTTCGTGCCTGCGGCATGTGCCTGCAAGATGGTCTTCTCGACGATGGAGCTCTTTGCATACGTAAGTACAACCGAGCCATGTTTGATCAGTTGGCTCGCCGAGCTAGCGATGGCCTGATCCGTGGCTGTGATGCGCTCCATGATGAAGCGATCAATGTTGTCGCAGAGGTCATCCTTCGCTTCATGTTCTGGCATATCCGGGTCGACTTCGACTATCAGCTTCTTTAGCCATCGGATAGCATTACCCATAGACTCGGAGATCGGCCGACATGACTTTAGAAAGTCGATTTGTGGGGAGAGATAGTGACTCGTCAAGTGTCGAGCAAGAGATGTGCCCGCTGGGGTTGTGTATTCTTGGATGGCTTCCTTGAATGCAAGGAGCATAGCGACACATCTCGCGCTACTGCCGCAGATCTCATAGCTGCTCATCTGGAAGCCGAGCGCCAGCACCGCAGGATGGACGTCTTTCGAGACTCCTTCGAGGGTATGTCGGCGTGGCTGGTTGTACAGGTGACTGAACAGCTCGACCTGCTTGTTCTCCTGCCTCTTCACTGGCTCTTTCGGCGCTGGCTGGCTCTGCGATCCTCTGCGATTCCTCACTGGCAATGAAGCCTGCTGCGCGCCGCCTGGGCCCTTGTTCTGCTCGCCCTGCTTTTGTGCTCCTGTTGGCTGCTGTTGCTTTTCGCCCTTGGGCTTTTGTTGCGCAGGTCCGGCATTTCCACCTTGTTTGGTAGGCTTCGTCTCTACGTTCGCTGCGGCAGCTTCTGCTGGCGGACCACCTGTAGGCGCAGCGGTCTGTTCCTTCTGCGCTGCTCTTCTGGCCTGCTTCTCTGCTTTGGCTCTTTTCTTCAGCTCGGCTGGAGGGAGCTTCTGCTCCTGCGCTGCTGGTGCATCTGGCTTCTGTTGCTCAGACATGACGAAGGCGTTGTGTTCTGTAAGGCCGTTCTGGTTATGCTCCTTCAGGCGGGTGTCGGATTCTTGGCTGGGGAATGCGATGGCTGCACTACTTTCGTCCAGGTGACGAGCTCTCTTGTGATGCGCTGCACGTAGTACCGGAGAGTGGCATCGTTGTTCACTCAAAGCGTGCCATGATGCTAAAATCCTCGTCGGAACAATCGTAGGAAACGCGGTTGGTGTTGGCGAAAGTGGTCCTGATATCGCTCATGTCTTGGTGGATTCGATCACTGTGCGTACTTTCGGTCCTTTTGTGGGTGGTGTTCGTTCCGGTGTATCGTAGTGGTGTAGTCGTGGTGAAGCGAAAGTACTCCATGTCCCGCGAAATTAGATGCCCGCAACATGTGACTCGCGAGTGAGTCAAACAGGGTCCAGCTATCGGACGCACAGACAAAAAGTATATATATCTGGTCCTGGAACCAAGACTGAACGAATGGACGAGTCCACTAATCTTGTGCCGAGTATCTCAGTGAATCGAGTCTGTGAAGCTGCTGCTAGCATCGCTCACCGTTCTGTTACCGAAGGCCCGACTATTTCGAGGGCGATGGTCGTGGTGATACACATTGTTATGCTACATAATGTACAGTATGCATCTATGTCATGTTCTGTTGCGCCTCGCTAATGCGTCATGCGATATATCTGCACTGGCTCAGCCCGCGTTGAAAGCCTCGTGGAAACCCCACACGCCGCCTTAAAAGAATGCCGCCCATCCGTTGAACAACGTCGCGAGATTCTTCTCATCAGTCGCTTGCTGTATCAACTCATTGACAGCAGCAGGCGTACTAAGCGTCTTCTCCAACTTCTTCTCCACAATGGCCAACGCCCTGTCTGCCTCTCCTGCCTCAGACTCCCTCTTCTTGGACGTATTCTCATGCTCAAGCCCACCTCTTCTCGCCGTCTCTTGTGCTTCCTGCATGCGTTTGGCTCGCAGTGGTGACACTGACCAGTTGTACAGCGGATCGTATCTCAGAACGTTCAGCAGTGTCATGATGCTGTCCTTGTCCTCTCTGACGGCGTCCATTGTGAATTCACAGCAACGGCGGAAGACGCCTTCAACGCCAGTCACGCCCATACCATCCGCGACGTCCCGCGTGAGACGGAAGGGTACCATCTCAGGTATTGGCAAGACGCGTCCCGCCTCAAAAGCGACGCCGAGATCAATGTGCACACATTCTCCAGTCTTCGTGTCCAGCAGAATGTTGCTGCAGTGGCGGTCGCCCAGACCAAGTATGTAGCCAAGGATAGATATGCTGGCTGTGGTGCGCGTGTACGCTGTACGTTTCTCAAACCATTCGTCGGGGTCGTCGAACTTCTCAAAGAAAAAGTGCCGCATGACAGGATGCATATGATCGCAGATTTTGCGGAACTCTTTGACGCGCGTGTCATTGCCGCTGCCCGCCACCGAGTTGATGATTTCTCGCGCTTTGTGGTCTGTATAGTCTGATGGATAGTACCTCTTATGCGCTGCTCTGAGGTAGTCATTGATTGGCGTCGAATTGGCCACAAACTCAATCACTCCGCAGCGTGTCGTGAGTGGGACCACTTTGTACGTACGAACTTTCAGATCGCGCTGTCGAGTCACCTTGTGATTACGCAGCATCTTGCTGACCTCTTCGAAGACCTGCTCCATGATAGCATCCTGTCGGAGATCATCGTCGCCACTCTTGTAGATCTCCTTGTATTCCTTGCCATCAGAGGTAGTGGCCGTGAGCATCTTCGGCTGGCTCACACCGCCTAGGACAGAGCCGTATGAGTCGAAGCGGGTGATGATGGGCAGATCCTTGTAATCACCGCTTGGCCTGAGAGTAACGGAGATGGTCGCTGGGGGGACGAGCATGGTCGGTACGGTCGTCGTGACTCTGTATGCTTCTTTGTAATCTTTCACGCGGAACTTGCCCGATCGCTCTGGCTTCAGCTCGGATAATACCTTATAGTACCGATCTGCGCGAAAGATGCGATCATTGAGGGCCTTTTGCGCTGGCCTGGTTTCCATGATGCTGTTGATCGCTCTTGCAGCTTCGAATCTTGAGGTCATTGCTGTATCAGTGGCTGCAGGCTTGATCGATGACGCTGCGAACAGATGATGCAGGCTGTGATGCGGGTGCTCTGTGAATATCCTCAGAAGGAGCGCCTGCAAGGCCTTCTGGAACGTCGATGGCTCGTTCTCCAGCCGCGACATGAGCTGGTTCATCAGGAGCACCAACTTCCAGCTGGCGACATCGGGCAGGTACTTCAAGACGACCCCATTGGCTTCCTTATCATCGGCATTCTCCAACCACAAGGCAAAGAAACGCAGCACACAGATATCGTGCTCGTCCGAAGCGTGAAGTGCCAAAAGATAGTTCTGGAGACTTTGCTGGATGTACTTGTCTCGGTCATTTCTCAACCGCGTCTCTTCGTGCGTGTCAATGTCAAGCCACTGCTGAGACGCACGCAGTGACCTGTTAAGCGTCGTCCTGTCTTCTCCTGTTCGCTTTGCGTTTCGAATGGCTAGCTTGATAGCATCCACTTCTTCCTGCTTGCCCTGTCGTAGCTTGGTAATTCGGCTGAGATTCTCTCTATTGCTCGGGCTCTGAAGTTCTTGGTCACAGAACTTGGCGAACTCATGGAAAACGTCACCTGCCTCCGATCCTTCTGTCCTGCTTTTGAGGTGAGCAATCGCAGGCTTGAGGTGATTGCTCATGATATCTTCTGGCTTCTCCAGCCGAGCTTCGGCCAGACAGTGTCCAAGCTGCGCAAGCAGACCTGCTCGGCCAACGGCAATATCTTGCTTTTCCATGTCGGCCATGGTCAAAGTATCTCGGAGCATTCTTATAGATGCAGAAGTCTCGCCAGCGTCCCAAAGCACCGATGCCGTCTCAGATTTGACCACGGCTTGGACACTAAGCTTCGTAGCGGTGTACTTCTCTATCATCCCATCAAGGGCAGAGGTGGCGGAAATTGAATCTTGGATTTTGGAATACTCGCGACCAAACTTCGATACATCGAGCAGTGCCTCTGCTTCGAAAGCATGGCACTGCCTCTTCGTCAAATGAAGGGCGGTCTGTAACATTGTATTCTGGCACAACATTCCGAAAAGCGTCTGACGGTTCGACAGAAGAGGTTTGACGTCTTCGTAACGGGCCATCTGCATCCAGTCCTGGCGCGCCTGAATCAGACGCCACCTTGCAACCATGGCAGTCTGGTCCGCCGAAGTGATCAGTTCGTGCGACTCTGTAAGCATGGCCAATACATGAAACCACGATTTGGGTGGCATCATTGAGGATCCACCAGCGAAACCAGACTGAGCATGGTCAACGACTGCGGACCTCAATATTCCATCGGCCTGTCGAGCATCGCTAGCTCTGCTGAGTGCCTGGAAGACCTTAAAGGTCGTAGCGGAATCGCTGTTGAGTGTATCAGGCGGTGTGATGTCCCACTGCTGCAGTGTCCGTGCTGCAGACAGGATGTCGTCTGAGGCAGTGCCCGACACACCCACGCCACTCTTCAGAAGCGCAAGCGCCAGTCCGTTGAAGTTCAAGGCTGATAGCGACCGAGCCATGCCGATTGCATCGTTATCGACTAGTCGATGTGAAGACCGCATGTGGCTGTCCATTCGGGCAGAGCGAAACATCAAGCTTCGGAACCCATCTGCTTCGTGATCTAGTCGATTCAGCACCGAGTCCAGTGAGGCTGTCTGTTGCACTCCGTAGAATGAATCTGGTTCTTCGAGCTGCTGATAGAGCGATATGAGCAAGTCTTCCGACACTTTGGCCTGAGGAAGTAAAGAAACTGAATGTCGGGCGGACGCTCGTCTGTTCGCATCTGGCACGGGCGCTGCGAACTCGGCCAAGAGCAGAGCGCCTGTGGGCATATTACATCTTGAGCCAGCACTTGCTGCGAGCGACCAGTCGATATCAAGCCACTGAAGGCGGTCGATCTTCGTTGTCTCATTCAAATATGGTTGGCTCTTCAGGTAGAGCAATACTCGCAGAAAGAATTGTTGCTTGGAATGCATCGCTTCTGCGGTTTCGCTGAGACATTCGGCAATTGTCGCAGACAACTCTTGGCGAAGTATCCCTGTGTCACTCTCCTTCACCAGCAGAATGTGTATTATGCTCGGCAGCAGAGATATTGCAAGGCCGTTGACGTTCTGAACAATTGAGGTCAAAGTAGACACAATCGGTACGACCAATGCCCAGTGGCTCAGGGTGGTGACAAGGTTTATCGCCCAGCTTTCAAGAGTTTCCGACTGCCATTGACCAAGAACATGACGAAGCAACTTCTGATCAACGACGATTTTGATACTTGCGGTAGCCGACGCAGGCTCGTAGCCATAGTCGCCATTAGCAACTACGGCGTGAATCGTGCTTGGCAGCATGTTGTCGAGAGCCACGGCTTCGTCTCCATTGTCTCCGTTATCGGTCGGGCATTGATACAGACACCGCAACGTATGATCAGCTAAGCCAGCTTCGAGGCGACTCTTTGAGAAAAGAAGATTGTTGAGATGCTCCACGATCGTTGCTTGCGAAATGCCGGTACCCCGTGCCACGCTGAGGTCGACCTTTTCGCGAATGGCGACTTCTCCGTGTCTTCGCACGACCGGTGCTGTGCCTGTGGAAGCGAATGCTCGACCAAGCACTCCAGACGCCCACGCACGAAAGTGATCGTTCGCCGGCAGGCGTTGTGTGCACTCCCAAAGCTGCTGCGCATACGCTACGGCTTCGTGGTCAACGCCCAAACAGTCGTCGGAAACTATCGGCGGAGGCGCGAAGCCCTCAGATAGCAATCTCAAGGCTTCAATAGCATCTGTGTCCGACAGCTGCGACGTACTTGAGGACCAGCCCTTCAAGATAAAGAGCAGAATGAAGTTTTCTGGGCTGCCAGCTCGTGCGTTGCCAGGGAGCTGCAGCTGCGCGAGCGCGGTAGTGAGCCCAGTGTCGATAGCGACAGTACCAGGCTCATTTGTGGTCTCACTCAGGAACCTCACCAGCCATCGCTGGAAGTCTTGCATCTTCTGGACGGTGTTCGCGTGTTGAGTCTCTTGCGTTGTGCTACTCTGCTTCGAGCGAGCGTGCCTGCTCATCTGCAGGATTAGCAGCATCGTAGTGCCTGTGAGTAGGCGCACATGTTTCTCCAGGTAGTGGCGCCCGCGATGCATCAGATACTGAAGGATGCCCATGGTATCGTCAGCACATTCGCTGTCGCTGACAAAGGGGCGCAGCGAATGGAGCAGCAATTCGAGTGGGAACTCCGCTAGCGCCACCTCGCCCGCCATGCAGACCAGTATCCTCAAGCGCCGTATCATGATGCAAAAGTGTAAGGGACCCATGGTCTCATCTATGTTGTCGAGTAGCATACGGATCGCCAGTGTCAACGAGGAGGCTGTCCAAGGAGCGGTGGGCTGCAGGCCAACCCTCTTGCACACTCTCTGTATCTGGTTGGGAAGCAACTTGGCTCTGAACGATGGCTGCTGGGGTACTGGCAGCATACGCTTGGAATAGCTGTATTGCTTCATTTCCGCCAGTGCTGCGGCGGCTTGACCAAAATCAGCGCTCTTCACTAGCCAAGTGTCATTGGGGTCGTCTTGCTGCATGTGCAGGTACAAGTAGCCCAGGACCGTTGGAAACTGCTGCGAGATGTACGTCCTATAGTCTTCCTTGCTGATTATCTCTTTCAGGCGATTGTCGTGCTCAGACGTGGTCGGTCCGTTTGATGGCTCCAGCACATCATAGCTGATAGCATACGCTGCGCATTTCGCAAAGTTTCCTTTGATAACGCCGGGAGGCATCAGTTTGAGCGCTTTTGTCATGATGTTCATGCCCTCTTCGGACTTGCGCACCAAGATCTGAGCACACGCCTCGGTCTGGTTCGAGACGAGCAGATCGGTCAACGAAGTGTACTGGAATGCAGCGAATGGCAGTTGCGTGATTGAATGCTCAGTGCCAAGCCAAGAATGTAGTAGCTGTGGCGCGAACATGGTGAAGAGCTTGCGTGGTGTCTTGGCTGGTAGTTTTGAAGCAAGCTCTCCCAGACAGTGAGCGGTATGCTCAAGCGCGTGTGGCACCAAGCCTGCCGTCTCGAACAATGCATATACACACTCTCGTCGCAGGGTGTGCCAGGCAGCTGCCAGTTTGGATAGGAACAACAGGCGCATGGCTATACCTTCAAGCCATTCCGTATCATCCGATAGGCTGTCTCGAAGGTCCTTGAACATGGCTGGATGAGTCGACAACACGAACAAGCCGAAGATCGTGGAAATGCGCCCAGCAAGTGACCACTGAAGTGCGATCCTCCCTTTGCTTAGCGTGCTGAATAGATTTGTTCTCACAGATGTTGCGTTGTCAGTTTGACCAAACTCCGAGTCTGTGTGACAAAGTTCCAGCAGTAGACTAGCCAGTTTGACCTGCGTATTTGATGAAAGGAAGCCGACAGATACTGCCATGGTGAACCAATCGTAAATGTCCACGCCGAGACCATGCAGCGCCTTGTTCGAGGGGTCCGTCCATGCCGTCATGAGACTCGACATCACGTCGAGCATAGTACCAAGTGCTACCTCCGACCGCCTGTGAGGATATGAGTTTGCCCACTGGTCCATGAAGTAAGCCAAGAGTCGTTCAGAGTCTGCAGCATTGAGCGTCACACCAATCTTAGGAAGCAGAGTGATCGCCACTCGACTTGAAAGTACCGAAACGTCAGGTTGAGCAAGTAAAAAGTCCGCAACCGCTGCTGAGATCGCCGTGGCAGATGGACTTTGATCTTGCGCGTTGATGGCGGTAGCATACAAGACAACGTTTGATCGCATCGCTGTCTCGCTATACGTACCGTCGTAATCGTTTGCAAGTTCGATGGCGCCGGCTAGTATCTTGCCTTGTCGACTATCCTGGGTGTTTGAGGAGTCTTCGAAGTCCATGTCATCGTCGTCGAAATCATGGCTGCTAGAGTGCTGCTGCTTGTGAGTCGACCCCACGAGAGCACGACACACTATTCTTTCACATGCTGGAGGTTGATACTCGTGGTTTGAGTCGCACGTACCAAGTCCGCAGAATGCAGTAGACAACGTCGAGAGCCAATCGTGCATCTTGGTATCGTCCTGACTAGCCTTACTCATGTAATCCTGGAGCGACTCCAGTAGTGTGTAGGCTTCCTTCTTGAGTTCCTGTTGCCCGCGTAAATCTCTGAAAGTCAGGCAGGAGGATACACAGCACAAAGCTATGCATACCTTCATAAGCATGACAGACTGATCGCGACTCAGCTGGAAACCCGACCGGCTTGCATTTCCCGCAGCCCATTTGCTATTTGCGCCAATCAGTTCGGCAGTCAGATACTTCAGGATTGCATTTTCATAAGCGAGCTGTGTTGAAATCGCCACAGGGCCCGGGGAGGTTGCAGTGAGCGAAGGATTCGTGACGCTTGTATCTTTGGAAGAAGACAACAAGAGATAGGCTACTAGGTCGTTGTGTTTCTGGCACAACAGCCACGCCCGGCCTGGTGCGTGCCAGACCTTGAATCCAGGCGCTTGTGTTTGATGTGTGCGCTGATGCAGGCATGAAGCTATCAGAGCCACAACGTCGGAGGCGTCCCAAGATGATGAAATAGCGGCGTACGGTTTGTTGTCAAACTTGGCTGGATTGAAGTTCTGCGACAGCCAGAGTGCCATGCTCTCGGCTGCTTTTGCATAAGCCCCTGGCTGAACATGCTGGACCGCGGTCAGGCTGCGCGATAAAAGCAAAGAAACGGAGTCCGCCATCAAAGTTGGTCCATTGATGTCCATGGTTAGAGTAAGCAGCTGTATGAGCTCGATGATGTTGTCGTTAGGCACTAGTCGTAGCTGAAGCATCACAGAAAGCGTGAACGAAGCGCTGCGGCATGTTGACGCGTTGCTCAGCGAACGTGATGCTATTTGCCAGGCAGCTAGCCAGTGAGGACCCAAGGCGTCATCTGTCGCTGCCGCTTGCGAGGCGCACGCTGCCATTGCCAGCAACGCCCACGACGATACGGTCCCAGCCTCTTCACTGCAGCTACTGCTGATGTTGCCGATGATTGTCCGCAGTTGAGACGGCGTGAAAGCCTTCTGCTGCGCCAAGAATGTTAAGACTTGCAGAGCGCGAGTCCTTGACGAAGGCGAACCTCGAGATGCCTCCTCGATTAGCGCTTCTAGGCTGTCTTCTCGTCGCCGCCGCTTTCTCGGTCTGGTGTTAAGATCCGCCTCGGAATCGTGATTCGTTTCGTAGTCCGGATCAGCATCGAGTGGAGTAGTCCCTATCATGACGTTGTAGAAGGATGCCAGCAGGTAAATTATCAACCAGTATGATTCGGCATTTGCATCTACGCAACGTAGCGTGAGCAGCGGTGTGCAGATCTCGTCACTGGCTGGACTGTCGGTGGCACTGAACTGCAAACGCAACTGCCCAAGCCCCAATTGTTTCTTGGCGTCTCGTTCCTGGTACTCGTTCTGTATGGCGTCGATCAAACCGATAAGTTCCGGGCGCAGAGAGATCGCAGATTCCTGGCACATGCCATTCAAGATATAAGGTCGCAACAGGAGAAGCGTGATCAGCATTTGTTCTAAAGCATGAGATTTGCCAGACCACAGCTGCCGCACTAAACGCATCAGTTGTACCGTGACTTCCTGTGTCAGCTTGACGTCTTCGATCCTCGTCCAGGACAGAACATGATTGACAGCAGTGAAGGCTTCCACATGGGCCCTGGAAGTGTAGCTGCTGGTCTTCAGATAATCAATGAGAGCGGCCATCAACTCGTGAGCCATTTTCTTCACCGGAGCATTGGGAGCTGCAGTAAGGAGCTGGAGACACGAGACAGCCTCCTCGGCTACCACTCTGAGAACCGATCGTGACTCCTGCGAACCCGCAGATTCTCTGTTGATGGATCTCGAGGAGAGGTAGCTCGAGCCATTGATTGTACCAGCAGTGGAGCCATGGTCCAGTCCATTGGGGTCAGCTGCCACGGAGTTGGCGTCCTGTAGGTAGCCGATGCAGGCAACAACTATGCCTTGCCATTCTTTGGTGAGATGTTCAACATGAGGTTGATAGCTCAATACGACACGAAGCGTTTTGGCATAGTCCAGTGCTAACGGCTCGCAAAGATCTCCCGCCTGCAGGTAGATCGATTCGGTGATGTGATCGATAATTGCTTTGACAAGCTTGATGGTCAAAGACCTGACGCAAACCTCTGCTGTCAGTCGAAGGGCGCTGGCAATATCGCTCAGACGGTTGGCGGTTGTAGACTTGAGCGTCGGGGTCTTTGCCTTGACGTAGGCGGACTGATCATTGATGGCGGCCTGGAATAGAGACTGGAAGAGCGTAAGTTTCGTCTTCTCGTGCAAGTCTCGTATGCGAGAGTCGTTGGAGTCAAGTCGAAGAATGCGCTTCAGATCAGCCAGGCCCTGCTTCCGAGTCGTCACAGTGCTGGACGAGATGTTCTCTGCCAACGGTTAGACAAACATGGCAACACAGAAGACTGGTTGCGACGCACCGATTGCTTCATCTAGCATCACCTCGGCGGGAGGAGGTCGCGGCATGTTCGGACGTTGCGCTGTGGACGCTGTCGAGCATGTTCATGCGGATGGGGGGTGGAACTAGAATATGTGAGGGTCAACGCGTCTGGTGGCGGAACGTGTACGGAAGGAACCGCGGCGGAGATTGGCGAGTGGCTTTCGTGTACAAGCAGCGGAGTGAATGGCAGGCCGCAGATGCAATAGGGTCGTCAAGGTGGCATAGTGAACGGTCGAAAGTGTATGGAGGTTCGAACGAAGAGCAGTGGTGCTGCGCGTGCAGGTCAGACCCATGCCGTCCATTTTGGGTGAAGCTTAGACTATTATTTCTATTCAGGTCGACAAAAGGGTCGGGACGACTTGGACCCTGCCTCACTAAATTAGATAGTTGTTGAGAATATGCAGGTCATAGGGTCAACATTAGGTGCTTAGGGAGATTAGTAATCAGGGCTTGCTAGTCAAGTCCTGAGTGCAGCTATCCCTCCTAAAACACCTACACTATTAACTGGCGATACTATACATAGATATATACTATCCTATTAGGTCCTTCTTTATTCACATAATCTGTAATTCCTATCTTCTACGGCTGCGCAATTCGTGTCCTGTTTTCAACAATAGTGATCTTATCTAAACGGTCCTATTATCTCTTTTTGACCTTACCGTCGTTAACCTTATAATAAAGCCTCAATATTTACTATATAGGCTAATCTAAGGTATACTTATCTAGGGTAGTAATCGCTATATCTATAGCCCTTACCGCCGCGGTATAGTTACCTTGATTCGATACGATACCGGCCCTTACTACTTAGGACCGTAACCTTATTTAATATTATCTTAATAATAGCTAGACTATACTAGATATAGTAAAGCTATTACTTAACGATAAACGCGGCTCTTGTACTACTATCTATAAGGTATTTAAGAGGTAGACTAAGACTAGTATAGTATAGCTGTCTATTAGAGGTAGGCCCTACTTAATAGAGCTATATATACGTAACTTCCTACTAGATATATTAGTAGATAAGGGTACGTATTAGGCTAAAGAATTAGTATTCTATTTAATATACGGAGTTTAGTATATTAGTCTATAAGTATATAGTATAGCGTATATTAAAGAGTAACGACTTTTTAAAGAAGGTAATCTTACGTATTACCGTATAGCGTAATCTAGTCGTAAGAGCGATATTCGAGAGTATACTATACTACTATTTAGAGCGTTAGTTAGTATATAGATAGATAGATTTGTTATTCCCCTATTCTAGGACCCTATTCGGCCTATATAGGTATATATCTATTACTATATATAAAGGGGTCGACGACGAGAATTACCTATACGTAGTATCGGCTACGAACCTCTCGTCTTACTACGAGAGAGCCAAGTATTCTTACGCTAGAGCGTCGTAGGCGTAACGGGCGCGTAACGTAGGCGAAGCCGCGGTAAATAGAGGACTACTAGTAAAACGGGTATAAAAACTATCCGACGAGCGTATACTCGTATTAGTAGCGAGTCCCTCTTCTTTCTACGTATAAGAAGGGCGCGGAACTGTGGCCTATACGCTCGATAGGACACCTCTAGTATAAGTATAGAATTTTTACCTCTAGAGACGGTAAACCGAGCGGGCTAAGCGACGAATATTAGACGAGCGGACTATAGAAGAATAACTAAGCGGACTATACGACGGCGTCGAGCGGACTACGAAACAATCTAGTATTTACTAGCGGGCAATATAGTAGGTAGGTAGATACGCGACGTAGCCTATAAGGGCCTATTAAGTACCCGGTATAGAAACGAGGGTTTTACCTAAGGTACTACCTATCCCGCTATATAACGTACCTAGTCTGATATAGTAGATTGCGACGAGGAAAAGACGATAGCCTAAGTAAGGAAAAGACGGCTATTAGGACGGGGAAAGACGTATAATATAAGTAGATTAGTTCTATAATCGGGGAGGATCGAGGGTAGGGTAATAAGGAACTTTATATTAGTTAGTAGGTAGAAACGTAAGGAGTACGCTACCCGGCGTAGTATATGCCCCGAGCATACCTACGAGGTATAGACGGCCGCTTTCTAGAGATAGGCTACGGTAACGCAAAGGGCGTTAAAACCTAGGGCGTAGTATATACTAGTAGCGACGGCTAATACTATCTATATAGCCCGAGAGGACGGATACGTATATCGGTTAATAGAGAGCACTAAAGGGCTTAGGCCTATAGAGGTAGATATTAGCTTAAGGAGTAAATAGGGAGGGAGGGCGTAGAGGGAAGCTTTTGCTCCGGGCTAACCTCTCGAAACGAGGCTATACGGTAGTACTAGATAAGTAGGAAAGCGCGGTTAAGACTTATTACCTTATCTCGTAGCTAGCTTACTAAATACGATTCCTTCCTTACTAGAGACTACGGACCTCCTACTTAGGTAAGTCGGTATAGTACCTAGTATAGAAGGTCATCGCTAGTATAGTCGTAAGGGCCTGCGATTTAGTACTAGCGTATAAGGGTATTCGACCCGGAAACGAGCCGAACTACCGGGTAAGGGACGAATAGCTAGTAATATAATAGGAAGGTAAGAAATCGTTTATAGAGCAACTATAGAAAGAGAGGTAGAACAACTAGGGTGTAGCGTATAGTAGACGCCCTTAGCTAGCGGGACAACCTAAGGAATAGTTAGCTACGAAATCCGCGGTTAAGTACCCTCTAAAGCTTATCTACTACCGCCTTACGAGGGTATAGAGTAGTATAGTAACCTAACTACGAAGCGAATATATCGGCCTCTAGGGGTACCTATTATAGAGGAAGGTTCTAGAATATACGAATACTAGCTACCTCTACGGCTATTACTCCTAGAACGTACGGTACGTACTCCTCGTCTATCCGAGGTAGTCGCTAGGAAGGGGGGAGTAGATAGTAAAGGCGAGGAACTAGACGATTAGGGCACTTCTTAATAACGTTAAGGACCTATAGCGTATTACAAACTAGATACTAGAGAAGGGCTAGCTAGAATAGTACCGTCTAGTAGGAGTAGTATAGGAAGAGAGGATGCGGCGTAGCGCGACGAGACCGGCTAGGAGCGGGGGCTAACGGGGTAGTAATATAGACTACGTACGTTTAGAGGGAAAGCTAATCTAGATAAGGAGAAGTCGGGGGCGGGAAGGGTTTTTACCTATTCGGGTTTCCCTTTGTATATAACAATAGATATATACCTATATAGGCCGAATAGGGTCCTAGAATAGAGGAATAACAAATCTATCTATCTATATAAGCTATAGGGCACTATAATAGCTTACGAAATATCTATCTATCTATATAGTAATAATAGTATATAGACTACCTCGTAGAGATTAAAACTCGAAGCTCGCCTTAAACCTCTTCTATAATCTATAACTACTATCTTATAGCGATTCGCCTACTTCTCTCTTACGTCTCTCTTATTTCCTCTCCGCGCCTAATATACTACCTACTATGTCACGGGCAGCCCGCGACCCCTCACTGTAGCTGCGTCGGCCCGGCTGAACCGCGGACCTTCTGCATCGGGTTAGCGCGGCTTGGCTTTACTTTATAACTTCGCCGCGCCTCGCGCTCCTCTTTCGTAGCTTCGTAGAACAACAACTATCTCATTCGGACCCTATGGTACGCGCGCCCTTACAGTTTGTTCTACCTTACTACCCAGATCGCGGATCTAGGTAAGGGACGCGTAACAACAGGAACAGACAGAACCGCAGAACTCGAGAACGCGCAGAGCCGCATCAGAACACAGAACACGGTAAGGCGCACAGCGCGCAGATGCCTAGAGAACGCAACGCGGCGACACCATCAGCAGGTGGTCGCGCGCTCGTAGACAGTCAGGATACAGGCACCGTCACGCCTCCCCCGAACCCAGACAACATGACTTCACAAACAGCGAACGGCGGCATGCGACCGCTACCTAAGCCTAAGGGCAAAAGCAAGCAGCGCACATCTCTTTTCCCCGACCTCTCCTCTTTTCCTCAGAGTCAGACACAGGACGACAACCGGCGGGTCACAGTAGACACCGGTGTCGCGCTACAACAAGAGATTGATAAAGCTTACCAGAAGGCCTTCGAGCGAGAAGAAGGTGGTGAGATTGACTTTACAGAACTGTTCGAGTTCAAGCTCGAAGAGAACCCAGGCGGCGACCCAGACGAGGTGTATCTATCACTCGACGAGGCAGAACACATTCTCGCATCCGAATACCAGAATGTCACCCCAGACAACCTCACGACCCTTGCATCCCAACACCCGAAGACCACCCACGACTTCGTGCTACAAGAAGTCAACACGGCAATTACTAAGGGCAGACAACTCGATGTAATGGAGCGAGCCAACGACCTCCAGAACACCCAGTACACCACGCTGTACACCGAATACGACCGCATCTACAAGATGCTGCGAAGTGAAGAGCTTGTCACACAGAAAATGGCAGCAGATCTCAAGAGCAAGAAGGATTGCGACCCAGCTAAGTTGCAAGAGCTGGGGAAGAAATACAAGGAAGCCAACAACCTGTGCAAGCAGTTCAGCGAGATCTGCGAGAAGGAGAAGAAGAAGGCACAAGATGCTGAGGCGAAGAACCAGGCCCTACAACAAGAAGTCGATGACCTGAAGGCTCGGCTTGAGGCAGGAGACACCACACAGAACGGAGGTAGGGGCCGCTCAGGCCGCCGACCCTCTCGTTCCCGCCCACGCGAGACCTCACTCGAGCAGCTATTGCGTAGGTATCGCGAAGCTGCTGGTGGAGGGGGCGGTGGCGGTGGTGGTGATAACGATAACGATGGAGACGACGATGACCGTGGCGACAATGGCCGAGGACGTGACAACGACCGTCCGCGACCAGGACCCAACAACAGTCGTGACTCGAGAATGCGCAACACCCGCACCCAGACACCACTGGTTGACCTTCCAGAACGTCTCTTCACCATTGACCGCACCCTCACTCGCGGCATGGAGATCGGCAAGGGTGTGCCCGACCCTAAGCACTTCAAGAACGATGACGACCCCAATTTCGACAGCTGGTACAGCAGTGTTCTCCTAAAGCTGACTGTAGCAACCTTCCGCACTGAGGCAGATGGTCTGCGCTTCGTGTATGGGTGGACACAAGGTGATCCTCAGCGAAGCATCAAGCCGAGGATCCCTGTGCCTGGACAGCAGTCCTTCAACGAGTTCAAGACTGGAGAAGAGTTATTAGACTGGATGACACGCCAATATGGCACACGCAATGAGGGAACCAAGGCTATGGTTGACATTGCTACCTGCAAGCAAGAACAAGGCGAAACCTTTGTAGCCTTCCATGCCCGCTACTCGAAGTTGCGCGCCTGGATGTCATGGACCGATGAGACCGAGCTCATGCTGTTCCGTAACCGACTGAACCGCAAGTACTTCATCAAGACCTTCGGCGACCGCGAAGTCGACCGCCGCCTAGACAGCATGCAAGACGTTATCGAGGAGTGCACCGCACTGGACGAGAGTTTCTACGAGACAGATCGACTATACCCGCAGAAGGAGCGCCCCCGGGGCAATGGCAACTCGAACAGCAATGGCGGCCAGAACAACCAGAACAACGGCAACGCAGTTGCTAGTGCCGCTGCCGGTGTAGCAGGTGCCTTGGTACAGCGCCCACTACAGTACGCTGGTACCAAGAAGAAGGAGGATCTGCCGACACATCTACAGAACCTGCCTACGCTCAACCGTGAGCAGCGCGAAGACCTTAAGAAGCAGGGTAAGTGCTACCGCTGCCGTACAGGTTCTCACGTGTCGACCAACCCTGAATGCCCAATGTATGGGTACGATGGCGACTATCGCCCACCGCGTCCACGCAATACCACGCCGAATCCGAACGCGAACCTCAGTTCCCTAGCCGCCGATCCGCGGCAGGGAAATGGCACGACCGCTGCCTAAGCGTGGTAGACAGCGGTCACCCGAACTTCCTAGGACAGAAAGAGCATGAGATTGAGAGACACGGAACGCAAGAGACGGTAACAGACTATAGTGAGGAGCTTAAGATATCGGCATGCGCACTGGATAAGCAACAGCCAGCTGTGTACCCTCACATAGTGTTACCCGTAATGATACAACAGAGAAAGGCTCGAGGCCTTGTAGATTCTGCTTCCACCTCTCTCTTTCTTGACTGGAAATTCACACGCAAATACACAATACCCCTGATCCCTTTGACGCAAAGCCGACGACTAACACTGGGAGATGGAACGGCCACTGCGCGGCAGATTACACACGCGGCCCCTGTAGACGTAGTCATAGGCGATCATCACGAGCAAATGTTATGCTACGTCACCGACCTCGAATACGACATCGTCTTTGGCCTGCCGTGGCTTACAGCGCACAACCCAAACATCTTCTGGGAGACAGGCGAGGTGGCATTCAGGTCGGATTACTGCTTTGGTCACTGTCTACAGAATAAGACACCGACAACAGTGCAATCCCTGAACCACCGCGAGAAGAAGAAGCAGGCACTAGTACGGTACGGACCAGAGCCCTTCACTGGAGATGTAGCGAGCTTCACAGCAGGAGGAGCAGAGCTGAATGCCTCATCATATGACCTGGAAGACATAGACGATGAAGAAGTGGACTGCCAGGGCGTTTCTCAACGCGCGTGGGGGATGTACGCGCACCGGCCTGGGGCTGAGTGCTTCTACATCATGCCCACTAGGCGTGAGAGCGACGGCGGAGAGCTTAAGCTGAGTGCAATGGCTGCTGATGATCTGGACCAATTCTTGAACAAGCAGTTCAATCACAACCCGAAGGAGAAGTTGCCGCCAATGTACCACGATATTGCGGACGCTTTCTCAGCTAAGGATCATGAAGGACTCCCACCTCACCGACTAGGCGTAGATCATGAGATTCACATTAAGCCTGATGGTCCACAAGAGCCACCATACCGCAAGCCCTACGGCCTAGCTGAGAAGGAGAACGAGGCAGTTAAAAAATGGCTAGACGAGCAAACATCTGAAGGGAAGGTGCGGAAAGCAGGGCAAAAGACGAACCAGTCTCCTGCACCAGTGCTAGTGGTACGTAAGCCTGGAGGTGGGCTGCGTGTTTGTATCGACTACAGAGGATTGAATGCGATCACTATCAAGAACCGGTATCCGATTCCCTTGATACAAGAGACGCTCAACCGCATGCACGGCAAGAAGTACTTCACAAAGCTGGACATTGTAGCAGCCTTCAACAAGTTACGGATAGCTAAAGGGCACGAGTGGTTGACAGCGTTTGCGACACGATACGGCATCTACGAGTGTCTAGTGTTGCCATTCGGCTTGTGCAACGGACCAGCATCGTTCCAATCATACATTAACAAGGTCTTGCAAGAACACCTAGACGACTTTGTGTCGGCCTACCTGGATGACGTACTTATCTTCAGTGACACCTTGGAGGAGCACATTGAACACGTGCGGAAGGTTCTCACTAAGCTACGCGATGCAGGACTTACAGTGGACATCGACAAAAGCGAATTCCACCAACAGAAGGTGAAGTATCTTGGGCTAATCATAACCCCTGACGGCATCGAGATGGACCCCGAGAAACTCGAATGTATTCAGACATGGGAAGCTCCTGAGAACCTGAAGGATGTCCAGGCCTTCCTTGGATTTGCCAACTTCTACAGGCGATTCATCGAAGCATTTTCGCGCATAGCTGCTCCTCTCACAAACCTGACCAAGTCGGACGGACCAAGCAATCACAAGAACAGAAGGATTCAATGGTCACTAGATTGCCAACGAGCCTTTGACAATTTGAAAGCTGCGTTCAGCAAAGCCGGCATGCTCGCACATTACGTGCCAGGCAGGGAAACAGTAATAGAGACAGATTCTTCAGATTTTGTGAACGCCGGCGTGCTTTCGCAGTATGACGAGAATGGTGTGCTACATCCTGTGGCCTTCTACTCGAAGAAGTTGAGTCCACAGGAGTGCAATTATGAAATCTATGATAAGGAACTGTTAGCCATCATCAAGGCTTTTGAGGAATGGAGACCCGAGCTCGCCTGCGAGGCAGATGATGAGGACTCACAGCCAGTCAAGATTTACACCGACCACAAGAACCTGGAATACTTCATGACGACAAAGCAGCTAAATCGGCGACAAGCGCGTTGGGCTGAGTTCTTGTCACAGTTCAACTTCAAGATAATATACCGTCCAGGACTTCAAGGTACAAAGCCAGACAGCCTGACGAGACGCAGCCAGGACCTTCCGCAGGGGGTGGACGACCCTCGGAACCAGCATCAGCATCAGACATTGCTGCCTCCTAAGCGATTCCTTAAGATCGCCTCACTACAGGCAACAGTAGAAGATGCGCCGGAAGAAGAGGAACCAGTACCGCTAAACCCTGAAGCTGAAGAGTTTATGCCTACAGAACGAGATGCGCCTACTGAACAACCGGCGACGCGTGAAAGTCAGCGGGAAGCCGAACTCGAGTATCGAATGTCGACGGCGTACGTAACCGATAACGAGCTCAAGACCGCGATTAAGGACCTGCAGAAAGACCGCACTCCTACACTGCTACAGAGAGCGAAGATTCACCCAGCACACTGCAAAGTGGATGGCGACCTGCTATATGTTCGAAACCAATACGACGGCTGGAGCTTATGGGTACCAAATGACCAAGCTTTACAGACCAGGATAATCAAGATAAACCATGACGCTCCAGCAGCAGGCCATCCAGGACGAGCTCGCACTTATGAACTCGTAGCACGTGAATTCTACTGGCCTGGATTAGCGAGATCCGTGCGCAGATACACCGCGAATTGCCGCACCTGCCGTACAACAAAATCTCTGCACTCCCAGCCACTAGGATTACTACAGCCACTTCCTGTTCCAGATCGGCCTTGGAAACACATTGCAGTCGACTTCGTTGTCGGACTCCCAGACAGCACTCTTGACGGCATGGTCTACAACAACATTATGACCGTCACTGACAGGCTTACTAAGGAAGTCGAGCTGATCCCTATTGGCGCAATGACAGCACAGAATACGGCAAGGCTTTTCCTCAAACATGTGTTCTGTCGGCGCGGGTTTCCTGACACCATTACATCAGACCGTGGCAAGCAGTGGGTTGCTACCTTCTGGAAGAAACTCTGCAAGATGCTCCGCACAAATCGCAAGCTGAGTTCTTCGTATCACCCAGAAACTGATGGACAGTCAGAACGCACTAACCAGGCGATGGAACAGTATCTCCGCATGTTCACCAACGAGGCACAGGATGACTGGGCAGAATGGCTGTGCCTTGCTCAGTTCGCGATCAACAATCACCTGTCTGAGACTACTGGTGTGTCGCCGTTCTACGCCACCTTAGGATACAACCCTGAGTTCATAGAGCGAGTTGACCTGAACGCTGGAAAGGAGGGAGGACTGACCACTCTCCAGCGACTGGACGCGCGATCAGCAGAAACCTTTGTGCGTCGAATTTGCGAGCTTCACAAACACCTTCAAGAGAATATGCGAATGTCACAAGCTCTCCAAGCAGAGGCAGCAAACCGCCACCGAAGCATTCCTCCAGACTACAAGGTGGGTGATTGGGTGTATCTTAGCACCAAGAACATCCGCACGACTCGACCATCTAAGAAGCTGGACAGGAGATATGCCGGCCCTTACCAGATCACGGAAGTTATGCCGGCCAGACTCTCTTATCGACTGAAACTATCAGACGCTCTAGTAGGACTTGATAACTGCTTCCACACCTCACTACTACAACGAGCCGACCACCCCGATTTCCCACCACTTGAAGGGCAGCATCTGGCGCCGCCACCACCGATAACTATCGAACCTGACACCACCGAGGCTGATGCAGCAGCCGATGTAGTGGCAGCACCTACGCACATGTACGAGGTGGAAAAGATCCTTGACATGTACACCCGTAAGCGGGCAGGCAAGGTGAAGAAGGGGCACAAGCGCAAAGTAGATACATGGTACAAGGTGAAATGGGCTGGATATCAGAACGAAGAGGATGGTGAGACCTGGCAACCTGCAGAGGACATGCTTGAACACGCAGCCGCCGCTGTTGCAGACTTTCACCATAACCGGCCGGAGTTGTCTACGCCTGTAGGCTTCGCAGCTCCATCTGACTGGTCCCTACCAGCCACTGAGATACTCGGGCTCAACTCGATCAGGGTCATTCCGAAAGACACCGTCACGAATGAGTCGCCTCGAGCCTTGCCTCTAATAGAATCTGCTCCGCACATATTCGATACTCGAGTGGAGCCTACAGAGCCTGCAATGATACCCAACTTTGGTCATAAGGATCATACGCGAGTGCGAGCCGAAGACAGACTTAGATCTGGGGCAAGCCAGCTAACTAGGCAACATGTTTCTCGAAGGAAGCCGGTCGAGGATAGTCTTGATAGAGCGAATGCGATGTTATCGGATGACGACAGGGCACTAGAGGATGATTCGGCGTTCGCGCGATTATGGAGCTCGACAGGCAAGTGGCCTCACAAGGTGAATAACGCTCAGAGGACTGAGGCGTGTTTTGGGAGGGGGGGTACTGTCACGGGCAGCCCGCGACCCCTCACTGTAGCTGCGTCGGCCCGGCTGAACCGCGGACCTTCTGCATCGGGTTAGCGCGGCTTGGCTTTACTTTATAACTTCGCCGCGCCTCGCGCTCCTCTTTCGTAGCTTCGTAGAACAACAACTATCTCATTCGGACCCTATGGTACGCGCGCCCTTACATACTAGTAACTACTAGTATCTACTATCCCTATTATAGACCCCGAGATTATACTCTAAGATTAGCTCTACTAGAAGGTCCTCGTACGGGACGTACTAAGGACGTCTACTAGCCGTAAGCGTACCGCCGCCTAGGTATAGCTTATTACCTCTAGCCTAGTATAGAAGTTAGCTAAGAAGACTAAGATATATATACGGTACCTCCTCTACTTTATCTCCCGTAAGTCTCTATACGTCTTACGTACGAGTCCCTTACTAACTCTCTACTAGTAGAGGTCGATAACTATAATAGTATTTTAGTTAGCTCTCTCTAGAAGAAGTACGCGCGCTACCGCTATAGTAAGTACTACTATATAGCTAACGAGAGCCCTAATATTACTAAGCTAGTAGCTCGCCTACGCGCTACGCGCTACTAGCGCGACTATCTAGTAGAGGACGAGAAGGAGAATAAGGACGACGCTACCGCCGCCCGCTATAAGCTCCTATAGCTTATCGCGCGTTTTAAGCGCGAGATCTCTAACGTAAGTATCCGTCCTACTTACTAGCTATATACATCTCGCGTATATTTAGTAACCTTTTCCTAGGCTATCCGCTAGTTTAACGCTTATAAGAATAAGTTAGCTAGCGAGAAGCGCCTCGCTATTGCCGCGCCTACGTCTAGTCTAGGTAGCGCCTCCGCCTCGGGTATCGCTCTTAAGCTATAGTAAGAGTAGAAACGCGCCCTTAATAGACTATTCGAGCTTAGCCGTTCCGTAAGTACCTTATTTTCCGCTTACGCGCCGTATACTAACCGCGGTCCTAGTTCCTATAGGCTTAGAGTATTAATATTACTACTACTAACTACGCCTTCCTACCTATAGGCCTCCGTAAGAATATATTACGGTAGATCCGTAAGTAAAGGATTCGGATCGGGTTACGTAACTCGTAATTACGTAATACTAATAACTAAGCTCGGCCTAAGCGCGACCTCGGCTTCCCTTAAGAAGCCCTCTCTCTCTTAGAACTACCTTCTCTCTTTAGCTATCGACTTTATTAATAAACTAATACTATACTCGCCTACTATAGCCTCGTAATAGAATAATAAGGAGGAGGAGGAGGCCGATTCTAGTAAGGAGGATAGCGATTAAGCGAGCGGCTTACTTATATAGCGCCGGCTCCTCTATTATTACCGCGGCTATAGCTACTACTACGTATATTAGTATTTTACTTTTAACTAGTACCCCCTAATATAGTAGGTACCGTTTCCTTCTCTACTAAGAGTTCTCCGGAGAGGGTTACGAAGACTAATTAGCCGTTAGTTATTACTAGTATAGTATTACGTATCTACTCGAGGTAATACTTAGTAAGCTTTTATAGTAATATTTTACTACGCTTCTACTTATTATATAAAGAAGTACCGTAGGCTAGAGCCTACTTCTCCTAAATAGTAAGTAGGAACTATCTACTACGGTCGTCGTACTTAGTATAGTTATATTTTAGTATCTTAGTCTATAAAACTAACTAGTCTAAGTACTAGTTATCGATTCTATATACGCTAGCCTTTTATAGCCTTAATAGCTTAAGTATAAGCTACCGCTTACATAGTATATCGTCTAGGCTATATTAATCCTTAAGAGCCTAGTATTTAGCTCTAGGAGTAGTCCGGCTATATATAAGCTCGAATCCTAACTTAGTTGTTATTTAGATAAGGTAGGTAATAAGATTTAACTACGTAGTAGTAAAGATATCGTATAGTCGTCCTACGGAGAGCGCCTTTACGCGGCGGACGACATAAGTACCTTCGCTACGATAAAGAGAAACTAAGACTCTCCCTCTTAAACTCGAACCCCCCTCTCGAATCGCGGCTTAGCCGTAAATACGAAAAGCGACGCCTATTCGAAACCTATAACGCGACGTGTAACCTAGGGTACGGTACGAAGAAGAAGGGAAGAGAAGAGAGGAGAAGAGAGGATACGCCCGGATATCTATTAATAAAGACACTCGGAACTACTTAAAAGAAGAGAGTAGGCGGCGGACTCTCTCTTCGGATAACGACGGCCGTATAAAGCGAGCGCTCTCGCTATAAATCTAGAGCGAGACACTAAATCTCGGGATATTGTACGAAGAAGGCGGTCGAAGACTCTCGGAGGGGACGGGTTTTTCGAGATACTACCTCTCTCTCTCTCTTAAATTCTTGGTTTTCGGCGTACGTACGGCGGGCCTACCCGGCGCGGCGTAGTAAAGAAATAGGGGCGTAATTTGCCGTCTATCCCGGGCGATAAGACCGCGACGAATTTTACTACCGGGACGCGGCGTACTACCGTAGTAATATTCGTCGACCTTTATTACGAATACCGAGCGCGAGCTCGCGATCTTTCGAAGAGTTTTTACGTCCGGATACGCGGGGCTTTTCTCTTTAAATTTTGAACTCGGTCGTAGATACGACCCGTATTATATAGTCTAAGACTTAAATAGTACGTTAAGAGAATAATTAACTTAATCAATTAATTAATTATAGCGATTTGCCTACTTCTCTCTTACGTCTCTCTTATTCTCTCTCCGCCCCTAATATACTACCCGCTAGTAACTACTAGTATCTACTACTCCTACTATAGACCCCGAGGTCCTAATCTAAGAGTAGATCCGCTAGAATGCCCTCGTACGGGACGTACTAGTAATATTTACCGGCCGTAGGCGTACCGCTACCTAGGCGTAGCTTATTACCTCTAGCCTAGTATAGAAGTTAGTAATAAAGATTAAGATATATATACGGTACCTCCTCTACTTTATATCCCGTAATTTTCTATATATCCCGCGTACGAGTCGCTTACTAACTCTCTACTAGAAGAGGTCGATAACTATAATAGTATTATAGTTAGCTCTCTCTAGAAGAAGTACGCGCGCTACCGCTAGAGTAAGTACTACTACGTAGCTAATAAGAGCCCCGATATCGCTAAGCTAGTAGCTTGCCTACGCGCCGCGAGCTACTAGCGCGACTACCTAGGAGAGGACGAAGACGAGGACGAGGATAAGGACGACGCTACCGCTACTTACTATAAGCTTCTCTAGCTTATTACGCGCCTCGAGCGCGAGATCTCTAATATAAGTATCCGTCCCGCTTATTAGCTATATACGCCTCGTATATATTTACTAACATTTTCTTAGGCTATCCGCTAGTATAATACCTATAAGAACAAGTTAGTTAATAAGAAGCGCCTCGCCGCCGCTACGCTTATATCTAGTCTAGATAGCGTCTTCGCCTCGAGTATCGCTCTTAAGCTATAGTAAGAGTAGAACCGCGTCCTTAACGGGCTATTCGAGCTTAGCCGTTTCGTAAGTACCTTATTTCCCGCTTACGCGTCGTATATTAACCGCGGTCTTTGTTCTTATAGGCTTAGAGTATCGATATTACTACTACTAACCGTACCTTTCTACCTAGAGGCCTCTTTAAGGATAAGAAGGAGGAGGAGGCTAAGTCTAGCGACGAGGATAGTAATTAAGCGTACGGCTTACTTACGTAGCGCCGGCTTCTCGTCTATAATAATATTACGTAAACCGTACGGGTCGCGCCCTTCCGAGATTTTTATTCTTAAAATAAATTTCTTTCTCTCTATCTCCGTACTTATCTTAAGTCTTACCTATTACCGCTTCCCTCGCTTAACCCTATATTTTAACTCGAATTCGGCTACTAGACGTATCGTATTCGATAAGCTTTTTAATAGATAGATAGATTTGTTATTCCCCTCTTCTACGACCCTATTCGGCCTATATAGGTATATATCTATTATTATATATAAAGGGAAACCCGAATAGGTAAAAACCCTTCCCGCCCCCGACTTCTCCTTATCTAGATTAGCTTTCCCTCTAAACGTACGTAGTCTATATTACTACCCCGTTAGCCCCCGCTCCTAGCCGGTCTCGTCGCGCTACGCCGTATCCTCTCTTCCTATACTACTCCTACTAGGCGGTACTATTCTAGCTAGCCCTTCTCTAGTATCTAGTTTGTAATACGCTATAGGTCCTTAACGTTATTAAGAAGTGCCCTAATCGTCTAGTTCCTCGCCTTTACTATCTACTCCCCCCTTCCTAGCGACTACCTCGGATAGACGAGAAGTACGTACCGTACGTTCTAGGAGTAATAGCCGTAGAGGTAGCTAGTATTCGTATATTCTAGAACCTTCCTCTATAATAGGTACCCCTAGAGGCCGATATATTCGCTTCGTAGTTAGGTTACTATACTACTCTATACCCTCGTAAGGCGGTAGTAGATAAGCTTTAGAGGGTACTTAACCGCGGATTTCGTAGCTAACTATTCCTTAGGTTGTCCCGCTAGCTAAGGGCGTCTACTATACGCTACACCCTAGTTGTTCTACCTCTCTTTCTATAGTTGCTCTATAAACGATTTCTTACCTTCCTATTATATTACTAGCTATTCGTCCCTTACCCGGTAGTTCGGCTCGTTTCCGGGTCGAATGCCCTTATACGCTAGTAGAGAGCACTCTTTCGGGTACTAGGACGAGGACCATTCAATCGATAGCCCTTATCAAGACGAGCAATCTACTCAAGCAGTAGCGACCCGCCTGCGCTGGCGGCGGCGCAATTGTGATACAAAAAAAAACCCCCAAAACCGAGGTCCCCTTCCCCTGAAGGCAGACCCTAGAATTGCGGAGTTGCGGAGGACAACTGCCCAATTAGGAAGCGCGACCCCGAACAACAGCGAAGGATGGCAACCAACGAGAGCCATAGCCTTGCGAACATTCTGCACCAAGAGTCAAACCGGGGAACAAACCAAGAAAAAACCCAGGACACAAGCCAAGGCCCACTATACAGAAAGCAGAGGCCAACGACAAACAACACAGCGTGGACGACCCTATATACGGAGGCGGAGAACTTACTAGGGGATGACGAACACCCAGCCCGGGCATATAAGAACACCATAGCACAGCTACTAGGAGCGCTAAAAGCGCTATCATACCAAATCCCGAAGACAATCCAACAAGTAACACAGAAGGCAGCCCAGAAACCAACTACATGGGCAACAGTAGCAGCAGGCAAGAATCAACCCCCTCCGAAGGAAAGTAAGGCGGTACGCCTATACATTACTGATCCGGCGGAGAAACAAGAAATCGCAGCCCTAACAAGCAAGGAGATTGTCGACAGAATCGGCCAAAAGGAGGTAGTTGGGGCGAGGGTAGAAGCAACAGGCGTAGTAAGACTCTTTACCGCACAAGAGTCTGATAGACGAAAGCTGGAGACCTATAAGGAGTGGACTACTAAAGTCGCGAAGTCGGCACGAGTCTCCCACCAACAGTATACCGTCATCGCCCACGGGGTCCCTAGGACATTCAAGGTCGAAGACCTTCCCCACCTCCAAGTACAGAACCAGAACACCTCCCCAGGAGTACGACTAACGAAGGCGGCATGGCTGCACAAGACAGTAGACCGAGAAAAGACGCATTCATCGCTTATTATTTGGGTAGAGACAGCGGAACAAGCTAACCAGATATTAGACAATGGGCTATTCTGGAACTGCGAGAGAATGGACACGGAGATCCATCAGAGCAGCCATAGGGTACTACAATGCTTCCAATGCCAACAGTACGGTCACATAGCCTCAAAATGCGGGGAGAAGACCCCAAGGTGTCCTCACTGCGCAGGCCCACACCAGGGAAGGGAATGCCCAAAAAAGGAGAGCAGGTGCGCATGCTGCGGCAGAAGGCACCCAGCGTATTCAAGCCAATGCCCGGCTAGAATAGCAGCACAAGAACGAGCGAGACAAGCAAGGATCTCTACACCAGCTAGGTACCCCCAACGACAACAGGAGGGACCTACCGTGTACAAGGGCTTCGAGCCGAGCAAAAGGAAGAGGGCAGAAGAGACGAACAAGGGAACCCAACCGCAAACGCATCCACCTCCCGGTCGGCCTCGACACCTTAACCGGGCAGCCAACGAACTAGGCCAAATGCGAATCTTTGGGGCGCCCCAGCGGCCCCAGGGCCAGCCGGACAGCGAGATACAGGCTCAGGAGACACAGCAGGTCAGCACAGAAATGGACCTCACGGATAACGAATGATACTATACGACGACATCACTATCGTACAGTACAACGTAAACAAAAGTAGGGACAAGGTCCAGCGCCACTTTCTACAAGAGCTAGACCCGCTACGGCACCACGTTATTGCGGTACAGGAACCATGGATCAACCCCTACGTAGGACTCCCAGCCACTTGTAATGACCGGAGATACCACACCGTAATCGCGGGCCAACGAGGCGTCATCCCGAGGACATGTATATACGTAAGCAAGACTATAGACCTTGAGTCGTGGAAGGTTATACTACCGCAGCAGGGCAACCTAGGAGACATAACATCAATCCAGATCGACACGACACAAGGCCCTATCCAGATCCATAACGTTTACAACCCGCCACCGCGGGGTCGGACGAGTAGGGAACTAGGAACCCTCGCCCACCTAGAGCGGACCCTAAGCCAAGACACGAAGCAAGTACTCCTCGGCGACTTCAACCTCCACCACCCACAGTGGGGACTCGAATTCACTCCCCCGCACGCATTTCTAGGGGGGAAGCTACTGGACATAACCGCACGCTACGGAATGGCCTTAGTAACACCAAAGGGAACAGAGACGTGGAAGGCCCGTACTAGTGCAAGCACGATCGACCTATGCTTTCTATCACGAGAACTTGAAGAGAGACTAGTCCAATGCCGACCGAACTACGCGCTAGAAGCCTCCTCAGACCATATCCCTATCCAAACGACGCTAGGGGTGAAGGCGATAGAGGAGCCAGCAAACGAACCACGCCGTAACTGGAAGAAGGCACGCTGGGACGACATAAGAGGCTTCCTAATAGCGAACCTACCACAGCATAGAGAACTCGAGACGACAGCTCAGCTAGATCAAGCAGCGGAACAGATTACCTCGGTCATATGGCAAGCAGCGGAACAATACACGCCGTTACTCCGGCCCTCAACGCAGCAGAAGGCCTTCTGGACCCCTGAATGCTCTACGAAGGTAAGGGAGGCTAGAAGGGCAAGGCGACAGTGGACGAAGGAGCACACCCAAGAGACGTGGGAGCAATACTGCCACGCGACACAAGAGAAGAAGGCACAGATAAGACGCGATAAGCTGCAGGACTGGAGAGCGACGATCGGGCTCGTTACAGAAAACCCGGAACAGATGTGGAGACTTGCTAAATGGGCACGACTACCTGAAGAGCAACAAGCCCCTCACTTCCCCCCAATCGTAGACCGCGAAGGGATTGCCCAGGCTACGCCCCGGGGCAAGGCAAAAGCGTTAGCCGACCATTTCTTTTCGACGCAAGTAGAGGCAGACCTTACGGACATCGACCCGAGCACATACCCGGAACCCCTGGACATGGATTGGGCGGTTAGCCCTAACACAGTAACAGGAGTCATAAGTAAGCTAAAGGGACGAAAAGCCCCAGGCCCAGACAGGATACCAAACGTACTGCTAAAAGAGTGTAGAGAAGAGATCGCGCCGAGCCTTGCAAACCTATTTACCGCGTGCCTACGGCTAGGGTATCACCCGAAGCCGTACAGAGAGTCTATGACAGTAGTGCTACGCAAGCCACAGAAGGAAGACTATACTCAGCCCAAGTCGTACAGACCAATAGCACTTCTAAATACGATAGGGAAGGTCCTAGAAAAGATAGTAGCCCAGAGACTTACGCAGCTTGCCGAGGACAACCACGTACTCCCAGCAACACAGATGGGGGGAAGAAGCCAGCGATCGACACTAACAGCAATGGAGCTAATTACGGAGCAAATCCAGACCCTCTGGCACTACGGCAGGAACCGAGCGGCGTCCTTACTATCCCTCGACATCGCAGGGGCCTTCGACAACGTCTCACACCAAAGGCTAATACATATCCTACAGCAGAAAGGCATCCCCCAGTGGGCAACGTCGTTCGTCTTCTCCTTTCTCCAGGAACGGACGACATACCTAGTCCTAGGAAGGTACACGTCCGACCCGGTGAAGGCAGAGACTGGAATACCTCAGGGATCTACTCTCTCCCCTATCCTGTTTCTAATATTTATGTCGGATCTAATCCCCCTACTCACCTCTCCGCAAACCTCAGCATCGGGGTTCGTAGACGATACAAACATCCTAGCCTGGTCAGACTCGACAGAAGAGAACTGTCGCCTCCTTGAAGATAGGCACAAGAAATGCGAGGAGTGGGCAAAGAAGCATGGTGCCCGGTTCGCCCCTGAAAAGTACCAACTTATACACTTCAGTAAAGCGAGAACACACCATAATATGAAGGCGGCGGTAAGAATCCAAGGCTACGAGACCAAGCCATCAGCGGAGCTACGAGTACTAGGGATCTGGCTCGACCCGAAGCTAAGCTGGAATGTACAGATTAAGAAAGCCCAGAGTCGAGCGCAAGTCAATGAAGCCTCGATAAAGAGGCTTACGGCATCTACATGGGGAGCAACATTCGACAAGGCAAGAGTAATGTATAAGGCGATCGTCAGACCAGCTATGTTGTACGGGGCACAGATTTGGGGAACAGGAGGCGCAGGCAAGCCGATCCCGAAACGGATAGAGCAACCCCTAAACAGGACACAGGCAGGCAACCTACGTAGGGTACTAGGCGCATACAAGACAACGTCAACAAGCACGGTAGAAATGGAGACAGGAATACCACCAATCGGCCAGTACATCCGGGGAATGAGAATTCAATACGCGGCAAAGACGACAGGTTACCTAGCACAAACCACGATCCAGGAGGCAAAGAATAAGATAGAAAGCCGCTACCGGAGAGGGGCAGGATATAGGACAAGCCAAAAAGAGGATGACCTTACGACCTTTACGGCCGTACAGGCAAGCACCGAATGGCTAGCACGAAAGGAGGAGGAGCGTAGGACTCGCCAGGCCGGCGGGAGCAAGGCTAAGACCCAAAACCTAGCGGAACAGATAGCGAGCTGCCTATGGGAGCAGGACTGGAAAAGGAAGCCCCCTAAGACAACAGGCCCGATAGCGCTCCGAGCCTTCCAGAGACACAATTACCAGCTATATAGGGACCTGACAAGGGCCGAAGCAAGCATAGCGATCCAAATCAGGTCCGAACACATTGGATTAAGGGCCTACCTGTTCAGAAGACGCGCACTAGACATCTATAGCCCAGCCTGCCAGTGTGGCTACCCATCGCAAAACCCAGAACATATGCTACTACGATGCCCGCAGTGGGCGAGAGGCAGGGGAAATTGGAGGCACCAAGCGGGAAGGAGAGACTACAAGTCAATTATTAGGGACAAAGGCAACATTCGCCGAATCTCTCGGTGGATACTACAGCAGGGATACCTCCAGCAGTTTAGCCTCGCGAGCGAGACGGAGGAGTGGATAGACAAGAGGCGGAAGCGAGGGGGGTTGCAGATAGGGTAGTCATCAGGGCAGGCCCATGACACTAGCGTACCCCTAACAAGGGAAATTTAAGACGACAACGAGGAGGAAAAGACAGGCGGGAAGGAGGAGGGGTTTTCACCAACACGGTTTCCCCTCTATATATACAAAAACAAGATAGCATAGCTGCATAGGCCAAAGGGCACTACAACAGCTTAATGAAATATCTATCTATCTATCTTATACGCTAGTACTAATTCGCGGGCCCTTACGACTATACTAGCGATGACCTTCTATACTAGGTACTATACCGACTTGCCTAAGTAGGAGGTCCGTAGTCCCTAGATATATAGGTCGATCGGCGGTATAGCGGTCTCGTACTTAAGTATTCTTATTAGTATCGACTTAAATACCCCGGTAACTTTCCTTAGATATTAATCTTAGATCTTCGCTAACGGCGCGACGAGTCTCTTTAATAGATAGGCCCTCTCGCCTAAGAACTATACTTAGCTACTATAAGTAAGGACTAGCCGTATAATAGCCGTATATAGAAGTCGTAACTACTAAAAGTCCGCCCCCTATATAGATATAGTAAGCCTCTAGTATAATACTATATTCTGTTTAGCTTTCCGTAATATTACCTATACGTACTTCCTCTACCGTAGCGCCGGGTCTACCTATAGTCCGAGGATCCTAAGCTAATTTACCGAGTTCGTCGTATACCCCTATATCTAGATAGAAGCTTGTATATTATAGAACCGTGGCCGGCGCGTAAAGTGTATCAGATTGTACTTTTCTAGGGCAAACCGAGCCCCGTGCCTCCGAGCCTAGTCCTCGTAGATCTTGTGCTTCTCTTCTAGTAGCCTATAGTTCTCCTTAGTCGAGGAAGACTACGCTAGGATGTTCGTATCGTCTACGAAGCCGCTCGTAGCGGTATTCTAGGATTCTAGGGCTAGGAGTAGCGTCGCTATAAAGAAGAGGAATAGGATAGGTACTAGCGTTAAGCCTTACGGGATTCTAGTATAGACTACTTAAAATAGGCTTTTATACTAACCGACTAGGATCGACGTGCTACGATTTTAGAGGTAGGACCGTACGAAGTTAATAAGCTACTTAGGAAGTCCTTTCGACCTTAGGATATAGAGTAGCCGTAGGTATAATACGTAGTCGAAGGCTCCCGATATATCTAGACTAAGTAGGGATACTAACTTGTCCCTATTCCTATACTAGATAGCCTTTATCTAATGTCACGGCCCTAGGCCTATTAAATAGACAGCTAGTACGTAGGTCACGTGACCGCGCGTACTAGCGTAATACCTCGGCTTATATATAGCCTTAGCGTACCTCGCGCTCCTCTTTCCTACGTACCTAGCTACTTTATATTAATACGACTAGGTCGACGACGAGAATCACCTGTACGTGGTGTCGGCTACGAACCTCTCGTCTAGCTACGAGAGAGCCAAGTATTCTCACGCTGGAGCGTCGTGGGCGCGACGGGCGCGTAGCGTAGGCGAAGCCGCGGCGAACAGAGGACTACCAGCAAAACGGGTATGAAAACCATCCGACGAGCGTGTACTCGTGTCGGGAGCGAGTCCCTCTTCTTTCTACGTGTAAGAAGGGCGCGGAACCGTGGCCTATACGCTCGACAGGACACCTCTGGTATGAGTGCAGAATTTTCACCTCCGGAGACCGCAAACCGAGCGGGCTAAGCGACGAACATTGGACGAGCGGACTACAGAACAACAACTGAGCGGACTATGCAACGGCGTCGAGCGGACTACGAAACAATCTGGTGTTTGCCAGCGGGCAATGCGGTGGGTAGGTGGACACGCGACGAAGCCTGTAAGGGCCTGTTGAACACCCGGTATGGGAACGAGGGTTTTGCCTGAGGCACTGCCTGTCCCGCTACACAACGCACCTAGTCTGACATGGTAGATTGCGACGAGGAAAAGACGATAGCCTAAGCAAGGAAAAGACGGCTGTTAGGACGGGGAAAAGACGTACAATGCAAGTGGATTAGTTCTGTGATCGGGGAGGATCGAGGGCAGGGTGATAAGGAACTTCATATTGGTTAGTAGGTGGAAACGCAAGGAGTACGCTGCCCGGCGTGGTGTGTGCCCCGAGCAAACCTGCGAGGCATGGACGGCCGCTTTCTAGAGATAGGCTGCGGTAACGCGAAGGGCGTCAAAACCTGGGGCGTGGTGTACACTGGCAGCGACGGCTGACACTGTCTGTACAGCCCGAGAGGACGGATGCGCATGTCGGTCAATAGAGAGCACTAAAGGGCTTAGGCCTATGGAGGTGGATATTGGCTTAAGGAGCAAACAGGGAGGGAGGGCGTAGAGGGAAGCTTTTGCTCCGGGCTAACCTCTCGAAACGAGGCTACACGGTGGTGCTAGATGAGTGGGAAAGCGCGGTTAAGACTTGTCACCTTATCTCGTAGCTAGCTTGCTAAATACGATTCCTTCCTTGCCCAGCGCTACAATCGCCTAGTGGCCCGGTTAGCGACCCCGAGGCCAAGGCGCGTCTACTGGCTAGCAAGTTCTTCCCACCCCCAGTCGAGGCTGATCTAAGCGACATAAACAGCTCTACTCCCCTAGCCCCTAGCATCGCGGTCCAACAGGAGGTGTCCGAGGGAGAAGTTACCGCTGTGCTGAGGAAGTTGCCGGCGAAGAAAGCCCCGGGGCCGGATGGGATCCCAAACGAGCTACTAAAGAAGTGTAGAGATCAACTAGCCCCAGCAGTTGCAGCGATCTTCAACGCCTGCCTACAGACCGGATACCACCCGATAGCTTTTAAACAATCGACGACAGTGGTCCTACGCAAGCCGCAGAAGGAAGACTATACGCAGGTGAAGTCGTACCGCCCAATTGCGCTCCTTAACACTCTTGGGAAGGCGCTTGAGAAGCTGGTTGCAACGAGACTCTCCGAGGCGGCAGAGGAACACTCCCTACTCCCGGACACCCAGATGGGTGCGCGCCCACAGCGATCGACGCTATCCGCGATGGAACTTATCACCTCTCAGGTAAAGGCCATCTGGTATAAGAATAGGGACAAGGTGGCTTCCTTACTTAGCCTAGACATATCGGGAGCCTTCGACTACGTGTCACACCCGCGGCTTCTCTACATCCTAAGGTCGAAAGGACTCCCTGAGTGGCTTGTCAACTTCGTACGGTCCTACCTCCAAAACCGCAGTACGTCGATCCTGGTCGGCCAGTACAGAAGCCCATTTCAAGCAGTCCACACTGGAATCCCGCAAGGCTCAACGCTAGCACCTATTCTGTTCCTCTTCTTTATGGCGACGCTGCTCCCAGCCCTAGAATCCCAGAACACCGCTGCGAGCGGCTTCGTAGACGACACAAACATCCTAGCGTGGTCTTCCTCGACTGAGGAGAACTGTAGGCTACTAGAAGAGAAGCACAAGATCTGCGAGGACTGGGCTAGGAGGCACGGGGCTCGGTTTGCCCCAGAAAAGTACAATCTGATACACTTTACGCGCCGGCCACGGTTCCACAATATGCAAGCTTCTATCCAGATACAGGGGCACACGACTAACCCGGCAAATCAGCTCAGGATCCTCGGACTATGGGTGGACCCGGCGCTACGGTGGAGGAAGCACGTACAGGCAATATTACGGAAAGCTGAACAGAATATGGCATCATGCCAGAGGCTCACTGCGTCCACATGGGGGGCGGACTTCCGGCAGTCACGACTTCTATATACGGCTATTGTACGGCCAGTCCTTACCTATGGCAGCCAAGTGTGGTCCTTAGGCGAGAGGGCCTGCCCATCGAAGGGACTCGTCGCGCCGCTAGCGAAGATCCAAAACCAATGCCTAAGGAAGGTCACCGGGGCATATAAGTCGACACCAACGAGGATGCTTGAGCACGAGACCGCTATACCGCCGATCGACCTATACATCCAGGGACTACGGACCTCCTACTTAGGCAAGTCGGCACAGTACCCAGTACAGAAGGTCATCGCCAGTGCAGTCGCAAGGGCCCGCGAATCAGTACCAGCGCATAAGGGCATTCGACCCGGAAACGAGCCGAACTACCGGGCAAGGGACGAACAGCTAGCAACACAATGGGAAGGTGAGAAATCGTTTGTAGAGCAACTATGGAAAGAGAGGTGGAACAACCAGGTTGTAGGGCATAGTGGACGCCCTCAGCCAGCGGGACAACCTAAGGAATGGTCAGCTACAAAATCCGCGGTCAAGCACCCCCCGAAGCTCATCCACTACCGCCTTACGAGGGCACAGAGTAGCATAGCAACCCAACTGCGAAGCGAACACATCGGCCTCCAGGGGTACCTATCATGGAGGAAGGTCCCAGGATACACGAATACTAGCTGCCCCTGCGGCTATCGCTCCCAGAACGTACGGCACGCACTCCTCGTCTGTCCGAGGTGGTCGCTAGGAAGGGGGGAGTGGATGGCAAAGGCGAGGAACCGGACGATTGGGGCACTTCTTAACAACGCTGAAGACCTACGGCGCATTACGAACTGGATACTAGAGAAGGGCTGGCTAGAACAGTACCGCCTAGTAGGAGCAGTGCAGGAAGAGAGGACACGACGCAGCGCGACGAGACCGGCTAGGAGCGGGGGCTAACGGGGTAGTGACATGGACTACGTACGTTCAGAGGGAAAGCTAATCTAGACAAGGAGTAGTCGGGGGCGGGAAGGGTTTTCACCTATTCGGGTTTCCCTTTGTACATAACAATAGATATATACCTGCATAGGCCGGATAGGGTCCTAGAACAGGGGAATGACAAATCTATCTATCTATTAATACGACTATAAACCGCTATACTTAGCTAGGTCTCTATATCCGTAGAAGAGCTACGACGAGATCTATAAGAGTATAGATTATTAATAACCGTAATAAGACATTACGGCGTACGTTAGAAAAAACGTACGACTTAGTATAAGAGACTCCTACTACTACCTTAGGCTAAGTAGTACCTAATATAGTACGCCCTTAAGGATAGCGAGGCTCGCTACTAGCTATACGACTAGTAGTATAGCGCGAGTCTATATATAATATATAGACTTAAGGATAGATATAGTAGTAGTAGTAAACTATCTACGACGCCTTATAGTATAAACTCGAGAGCTTATAGCGACTAGTTACCGACCTACCGCCTAAGCTTAACCTATACGACCTTCTTTCCGATAACGAGATCTAGAATGTCGATAGTATAGCTACGGCGGTAGTTAACTACGACGACGACGGCGCTACCGAAGAAGGCGAAGGAGAGGAAGGTAAGACATAATAATAAGTCGCGAAGACCCTCCGAATCCCCGTTAATAACCTCCTATAACTCGATACTAATTAACTCGTTAAGCTCGTATAGGAGCCCGAGAGGGCCGTGGCTATCTACTTTATCCTACGACGTACGGAGTAAGAGTATAGGAATATAATATAAATAGCGACTATACTCTATAAGTAATTAGGTAAAGTAGGGTAAGAGCTTAGGAGATAGAAGAGTTACGATTAGTAGATACGTAACGAGTACGATATACTACTTAAGGATCGCGATATATAGAGGATATAGAAGGAGGATACTATTAAGTACCGCGACGCTTTCTAGAAGGACCTAGGTACGGTACGAGAAGAAATAGATTAGGCTAAGTAATAGCTTACTTAGGTCTAGTAGGAACTCGATAACCTAAAGGCCTAACCTAGAGTATCCTTAAGTATAGTAATGACCGCCGAGATTAGCTCGCTTACTATAAAGAACGACACCCTAAAGAAGTAAGCGAAGGAGGTACTTTAGTAGTTGTCTAATAATGACTCGAAGATCAAGGCCCTCGAATTTGACCTTAATATATATAAGAAAGAAGCCTAGACCTATTAGAGCAATATCGAGCAGCTTAATAAGTTGTAGTAAACTTAGGTAGATAACCTTAAGAAGTAACTCGACGACCGCCGAGGCCGCTCTCGAGTACGATCCTTACTATCTCGCGCTATATTATAGCGCCGTGCCCTTTAAAACTGCCGAACCCTATCGAAGGACAAGAATAATAATAGTAGAGCTAGTAGAGCTAGTAATAAGGACCGCGGTAGTAAGTACGAGGATAAGGTAGCTCGCCGTACTACTAGAAAGAAAGCTAAGAAGTCTATACGTAAGCTAGATAATAGTAACGACTCCGATCTATTATCTAATAAGTTAGAGGAGGCCTCGGGGTTAGATAGCGATACTCGTACTTATCGCCGCTCTTCTAAGAAGAAGCTAGTCTACGACTTCGAGTCTCTAGTTAAGTACGATCCGGACCTTAGCTAGCCCTTTAAGACTTAGCGTAGTATAGACAAGCCTAGGAAGTTAGTCGGTACTATTAATAGTAAGCTATCTAGACCCTCCCTCGAGAAGTTCTTCTCCGAGTTAGAGACTATTATCGACTATATAGTCTTTCGTAATAAGAAGGTAGTACTTAAGTTTATATACTATTACTATATCGGCGTATATTTACTTAAACCCGTAGGTACGTACCTAGACCCCGCGCCCGCTAACTAATCCGATTAGCGGCTTAGCGCCTATATATAACTCTCGCGCCCTCCGCGCCTCTCTTAGATAGAATATCTATTCGACTTATACCTTACCTAACTACGTACTTATACCTACTTATAACACTTCGAAAAGATTATTACTAACGTATAGAGAGACGCGAGAAGCTACATTCGGGAGATTATAGAGAAACCGCGATAGTATACGAGGAAGTACTAAGATTAGGTATCGTACTCGCTAAGTCGTACCTTAAAGTACATTATAGCTAATATAGTTATAATAGCGAGATAGACCGGTACCGGCGTACTAGGGGTAGGTATAGAGAACACTAATAGACGCGTTTATCGCGCGTCCCTTAATAGATCATCCTTCTTTACCCTACTACCCGATCCGCTCGATAATAATAGCGCGAACCCGGCGACGTAGACTTAAGAACTTAAAGAGGATATCGTAAATAAGCTCCTCGACGAGAATAACTAGTACCGTAAGTAGTATAAGAAGGTGTTCGACTAACTTAAGGCGATTAAGGAAGAGGAGGTCGAGATAGAGCTAAACTTAGCTAACCTATATAGGGAGGAGTTTATTGAGGATAAGATAGAAGATAAGGGTACTAAGGTACCGAGGAAGAGGAGGGTTACTATCGACAACTTCTAGGAAGCCTTCGACTCGTTAAACGGGTTAAATATAGACAAGTTTAAGAAGATAGTCAATAACTATCCCTAGTAGATCTATAAGATCCTCTATAATATCGAGTCCGATTACTAACGTACGTATAAGCTTAATACTACGCTCGATATAGCTAACCGTATTAACTTCCGTAAGGCGTAAGATACTAAGGACTAGATAGACCGACTCGAGGATATAATCGACACGGAATAGGCGACTAGATAGTCCCTAAAAGAGGAGGTCACGCGACTAAAGGAGGAGATCGCTAAGCGCGATAATACCGCCGTTATCGACCTAGACGAGCTTATAAGGGCTAAAGATATAAAGAAGGTATATCGTACGTAGTGTAAGGTAGCCGAGACTAAGCTCGTAGTAGCCGAGAAGCGTATTACTAAGCTTAAGAAGTAAGAGAAGGACCCGTAGCCGGTCTAAGGAAAAGTAAGACCTACTACCTTAGCGAACCGAGTCTAAAGAGTCACTAGAGCGTTAGTAGAATAGAGGTAAGCCTAGCAAGAAGAAGTCGGACCCGGATTTATCGGACTTATTAGACGACGAGGACGACGGTAATAAGGGCCGTAAGAATAGCCGTATAGACGGTAGTCGTAAGGGTAAGAAGAATCGCCGGAGTACCGACTTAGATAGTAGCCCTATCTCCGTATATACGACTTACGACGCCGACATAACTACTAGCGTTAAGTCCTCTAACGAGCTAAAGGCCCCTACTAAGTTCGATCTAAAGAGCGACGATATTAAGTTCTAAGAGTAGTAGCGTACTACCGAAGCTAAGCTCTAAGCCTCGAAGTACCGTACTATAAAAGACTCCCTTTAGAACGTCTAGAGCTAGTTAAAGAACGGTATATAGACCTATATCGACTTAAAGATCTCTAGTCCTACTAAGTCTACGGAAGGTACGACTACTTAGTACGCTTCTATAGATAAGATAATAGAAGATCTAGCCCGGCGCTACGGTACCCGTAATATCTATACTAATACTATAACTAAGCTTAATAGTCTATAGTAGGGTAATTAGGAGAAGTTTAGTAACTTCTACCTATCCTTCCGTAAGAACGCCGATATCGTTAACCTTAATAACGGCGCGAAGGAAAAGAGACTCGAGAAGGACTTCCTACTCCGTAAGTTAAGCTCGCGCTACGATAACCGTATTATAAACGAGGACATAGTCAATATAACCCTTAAGCGAGTCGTGTCTACGCTATATAACGACGAGGACAAGTTTAAGGCGTTCGACCTTAAGTACGGTAAGACCGGTAATAGTAAGAAGACTACTAAGGGTAACGACGATAAGAAGGATACGTCTTCGGGTAGTAGTAGTAATAATACTAACCCGAACGCTAAGACTAAGTAGGCTAATCGACCTTAGGCATTTTAGTATATCTAACCTTTAGATACTACTCGTACCTAGGAATATATTAATTAGAATCGGTACTTAAAATACGAATAAGAAGGTTACCGCCGTATCGCTACTAATTAGTACCCCCTTCGAGATGTCGCCCGCCGCCTATTTACGCTAGGCTATAACCTAAGTAATAACCGCCGTAACGGTAGTAATAGTAGTAACTGTTGAGAACATACAGGCCGTAGGACAAGTATGTGGGTGTGGGTGTGTCATGTGACTAGATCACGTGATTAGGGTTTGCCAGCCCATAGGCTAGCAAACATCCGGACACCTAGCATCTACCTACACCAACACCGGCGATATAGTATGTAGATACACGCTATCCCATTGGGTCCTTCTTCGTCTTTCGTGTGATCCGCCGTCTTCCACTACTGCGCAACTCGTACCTGTTTAACAGTTTATGAGCCCGGGTTAGCAACTCGGTATTTCACCCTCGACAAAGTCGTATTGGAGTTATTCCTCTTCAGAACAAAAGGAAGGCAGACTGGAGGCCCCACCCGCATTGCACAGGAAGCTACAGCCGTGCTGTAGGTGTATATAAGACGTGAAAGAGCCTAGTGAGGCACTGTCAGACTCCGAGTCAGGGAGCCTGTGCCAATACCTCAGACAAGTGGGCGAGCTTACTAAGAAGAGTCGCTCTCCGGACATCGCGTTCGTATCGACTAACTGTTCATTCTGAGAGAGCCGCAGTGTCTCAGAAACCCCCTCTGCTAAGAGAGTTACGCTACAGTGTCTCAGCACCAACATCAACCTCGCGTTCGGTTTATCCCATTTCGATCCGATCGCGTACGACCGAATACATCCTGTTACCTGAGGGCAGCCAACCTGTCCCTCAACTTACAAAAATGGAGAACGAGACTGGGTTCACAAGAAAGAGAGCAGCACCTCTTCTGACAAGAGAGAACCACGAAACATGGTTCAAGCTGATGAGAATACACCTGGTATCAAAGCAGGTTGACTGGGTCCTCGAGGACATCATTACGGACATTCCCGCTGCAACCCTAGCGACACCCTCTACATCATCGGAGTCATCCCTTCCTTTGGATCAAGCGATAAGGAAGGCATCGTACAGACGGCACAATGCAACGGCCCTGTATGAGATGTAGATCTGTCTGTCGACAGATGACCAAGAGATGACATACGAGATCCGGCATGCGAAGGAGTTGTGGGAATGGGCTGAAGCCAAATACAAGAGAAGACTTCTCGCTACTGGAAGAAGTTTGCTTCAGCAATACACCAATTTCGTGATGACAGAGGACCAGTCAATAGATGACGCCTGGCAGGAGCTTAGCTCAATTGCAAGGAGGGCTGTTTCAATCTCGCCTCAGTTCCAAGACATCAAGACTGAGGACAGAAAGATCCAGCAACTCTTAGCAGCTCTGCCAGACTCATTTGGCTCAATTCGCGATGCAATTGATGCCCAGGTGAATCTCTCACCACAAGACATTCTTGCAATCCTTAGGGAGAAGCAAGAATCAATGATTCATCAAGGGACAGCCATGTTCGCTAAGAAGGGTTTCCAGGGCAAGCTCACGTGCCATCTCTGCAATGGTGACCATTTTATGAGCAAGTGCCCACACCTTTCTGCAGCTCAGCAGGCTGTTAGGAACAAGGACAAACCAGCTAGGGTTACCTACCCTGCTAAGAGACAACCGTCACCACCTCGTAGGAGGTCATCATCACCAAACCTTCGTGATGTCCTTAAGGTGATGACGGACCTTGCAAAGCAGATGAAGGAGAGCCGCAAGCCAAAGGCCTCCTCTAGTAAGCCTGCAAGGGCCCATGCGACCCAGGAAGACGCATCAGACCCTGAGATACCATCAGAAGATGATGATGTTGATGAGGTTGCCTATTCCACTGTGGAAGCCAAAGGCAAGTACCCCTCGTCCGAGTGGTTGCTTGACTCTTGTGCATCATCACATATGACTGACCAAGATTCACTATTCAGGACACTGAAGCCTCTTCAAAAGAGGAAGTGGATCAAGGTTGGGGGTGGCTATCTACAAGCTACACATATGGGAAGTGCAGTAATGGGTGGTCCTTCTGGAAAGCAAATTGTCTTAGAAAATGTCCTGTTTGTTCCTGGCCTTGGAGTTAGTCTTGTTTCGTGGGATCAGTTCAGCCAACAGTTTGCTGTCCAACCACCCAGTTTCACCCTAAAATCCTTGTCTGGTAAACCCGTTGTCCAGACCAAACTTCGAGGAGGAGTACCGTTTATCCACTCGATCTCGGAAATTCTTGAGCCACAGCATGCTGGCATACTCTCTCAAGAACGTGACGGTACCGCTATGGCTAACACTGAGTCCGAAGATCAGTGGGAGCTATGGCATAGAAGATGTGCACACCTTGGCAAGGGACTGCTAAGAAACCTGCATAGAGTCACTGACAAGAAAGATCCCATTCCTGTTCCTTCTGAACACCAGAATTGCAAGGTCTGCTCCCTTGCAAACATGAGGAAGTTCAAAGGACCTGCCACAGAGAGGAAAGGGGAGAGGCTGGCCCTCATCTCCATTGACATCTGTGGGCCTTTTCAGGGCGCAGTCTCTAGGCTAGGATACAAATATTGGCTTGAGATTGTAGACAACTTCTCTAGGAAGAAGTGGGTAATCCCTTTGAAGGCCAGGAGCGACGCTCCTGCAGCCCTACGGGATTGGAAGGTCCAGGCAGAACGGCAGTCAAGGTGCTTTCTGTCTGCGATCCGCAGTGATAGTGCAAAGGAAATTCTCGCCTTGCTAAAAGAGTGGGAGAAGGAGTTTGGCACTCAGATGGACACAACTGATGCCTACAACTCTCTTCAAAATGGACCTGTGGAAAGGTCAATTCAAGCCTCTAAGAACACAGTCCGGGCTATGCTTGAAGACTCTGGCATGCCAGTTGAGTTCTGGCCAGAAGCTTTGCAAGCACAGACTGTGATCAGAAACAGACTGCCTAATGGTCCGATCATTGATGGTATTGCTCTTTCACCAAAAGAAGCCTTAACTGGCCAAGTACCGTCAGTCGACCATTTCCGCGTCTGGGGATGCAAAGCTGTGGTCTATGTAGACCCAAGAGCCCAACCTCAAGGCTTGAGGAGAGACAAGTTGATGAACCGAGGAAAAGAAGCCGTGTTTGTGGGCTACTCAGAAAACACCACAAAACAATGGCTGTTCTGGGATCCCGACATGAAAGCAATAAAAGCGCATAGTCACGTCGACTGGTTTGAGAATGAGAAGGGGGGAGATATGGATCTTGGTATCACCTTCACTAACCAGCCGAGTCGAGCGCCACAGCGCAATCCTGTTGGGAGGAAGCCCTTTGGGGCGAAATTTTCCGATAGGGGATTATCAGAGACACCGTTACGAAGGCCAGGAGAAAATATTGAGGCGGTTTCAACACTGTCGAAGGCCGATAACGGTGGATCTATACAGAACCTACCCAAGTCATCAACACCACAGCAACCGCTGTTTGTGCAACTTCCCCCTCCCCTAAAGGACATTGGGGAATACCAGAAGTTTGGAGATCAGGGTACTCCAATGAAAGAAAAAGAAGATGTCGTTCAGTTCGACCCATCCGAACACCCAGCGCCACCTCAGGTTGCAGGCAACAAGAGGTCAAGGGGGGACGGAGATGATAACTCTAAAGAGCATGAGGCTAAACACCATAAGGCTCTTATCGCCCAGATGTTCCATCTAGACCCTACAATGAGCTGGGTAGAGGAGATTCTGAACGACGTGGAAGAACATGCATTTGCTGCTGTTGGGCAGGCCATAGCCTATCAGCAGGAAGTGCCAATCCCAAAGTCCTATAAGGCAGCCGTAGGAGACCCCGAATGGGGACATATATAGAGAGAGGCAATCGAGAACGAACTTATTGCCTTAGCAAGCAACAACACCTGGGAAGCAGTTGTACCGCCAAAGGGTGCGAATCTAATTACTTCTAGGTGGGTCTTTGATGTGAAAAGAATGATTAGTGGAGCTATTGAGAAGTTCAAGGCAAGACTAGTTGCAAGAGGGTTTTCACAGAAATATAGGGTTGACTTCGAAGAGACCTTTGCACCTACTGTTAGACATGATACTCTCCGAGTATTCATGGCAGTAGTATGTGAGAGAGATCTCGAGATGCACCTAGTGGATGTGAATAATGCTTTTACCCAAAGCAGCCTTCTTGAAGACATCTATATGATCCCACCCCCAGGAGTTGAAGCACCTCCAAACATGGTGTTCAAGGTCCTACGAAGCCTTTATGGGCTTAAGCAAGCAGCTAGAGACTGGAACAAGCTCTGTGTTGCGAAGCTAGAGAAGATTGGATTTACCCAGTCCCAGGTAGATCCATGCCTACTTATCCATACGGATAGAGACCTTATGGTCCTTACCCATGTGGATGACATACCCATTGCAGCTCCGAAGCTGTCAGATGTTCAGTGGTTTAAGGCTGAGCTTGGAAAAGTGTTTAAGATTAAAGATCTTGGTGAACCTACGAAGATCCTTAGAATGAGGATTACAAGAGACAGGTCCTAAGGCACTTTGAAGCTTGATCAAGGACACTATGTCCACGCTAACTTAGCCAAGATGAACATAGCTAGAGAGAAGGCTACGCCAACCCACTCACCTATGGAGAGCTACGAGCATTTAGTGCCTACGGCACCTATGGATGAGAGGTGCAACAAACAGGATTACCAGAGCCACAATGGTACCTGGATGTGGCCAATGACAATGACAAGGCCAGACTTAGCATTCCCCCTTGGAAGAATTAGCTCATTTGTTGCTGATCCCTCGCAGCAGCATATGAAGGCTTTGAAGAAGCTCTCCCGATACCTGCGGTCGTACCCAGACCTAGGTCTTATGTATAGAAAGGGAGGGGGCAATCTCCAGGGATACTCGGACTCTGACTACGCTATGGACAAAGTGGATAGAGTCTCAATTCTGGGATACGTGTGGTTCCTTTGTGGATCACCTGTGTCCTGGATGAGTAGGAAGCAGAAGTCTGTTGCAACATCAACAATGGAAGCTGAGTTCATGGCTATGAACGCAGCCGCAAAGCAGTCACAATTTCTTGCTGCTGTCCTCAGGGAAATGGGGTGCCCAGAACTGGTGGGAAAGAGCTCTTTCCAGCCGAGTGTAAGGGCAAGCAAGGGCACTGTTGACGAGCTAAGGCCAGTCAAGCTCATGGGTGACAACCAAGCCGCTTTGACACTTGTCAAAGATGCCCATGTGCATGAAAGGTCAAAGCATATTGATGTTGCATATAACTATGTCAGACATCTCTGGTGGCAGAAGAAGATTGCAGTGGACTACTGCCATACAAAGGACGTGGCTGCTGATGGGTTAACAAAGCCCCTCAATGGCCAGCAGTTCCAAAACTTTGTGAGGCAGCTCCAGCTTGCGTAAAGGGATTGTAGGAGACCATGTGGCCTGAGTGGGAGTGTTGAGAACATACAGGCCGCAGGACAAGCATGTGGGTGTGGGTGTGTCATGTGACTAGATCATGTGATTAGGGTTTGCCAGCCTATAGGCTAGCAAACATCCGGACACCTAGCATCTACCTACACCAACACCGGCGATACTGTATGTAGATACACGCTATCCCATTAGGTCCTTCTTCGTCTTTTGTATTATCCGCCGTCTTCTACTACTACGTAACTCGTACCTATTTAATAGTAACGCTAATAATACCGGCGGCGCGGGAAACGCCTAGTCTACTCCGTAAGCGTAATACGTAGTAGACCGTACGAGTTAGAGTTACGAGAAAACGAGAAAAAGTATAAATATAAACATAGGCCTCCTAAGGGAGGCAAGGTTTTAAGTATATCGGTATACTCCCTACTAGCTATAAACTACTCTATAGATAAATACAATCCGGTAATAGCTTCTTATCTAGTTATACTATATATAGTGAATGGAAAGATCCCTACTTAAACCCTTTATAATAATAGTACTAACTCTACGTACTTTAATATCGACTTTATATATAAGAACAACCTTAGTATAATATAGCTACCTAATCCGTTAGGGCTAATATTAGTAGATAGCCGACCTACTAGTGACCTTATTACTTATAGAATAACGGTATAGATTTAGATCGGCAACTACGTAGAGACTAGGTCTAGCTACTACGTATTACTAGAATACGATATAGTCCTCGGCCGTCTCTAGTACGACGAGTATTAACCTATATTCTACTATACGTTAGGAACTATAACCCTATTCTTACTTTATTGTCGACAGAACTATATACTCGGAACTGAACTAGTATACGTATAGTCTATTAATAATAAGGGTATTGTACTAATAGGCATTCTTTAGACCGAGATACTAGTACTAGAGAGTTCGCGACCTTAAGCTTTATCTAATTACGTCAAACCCTACGTAGAGGATAAAGACGAACCTATAGTAGTATAGGAGACGTATATAACGAAGGTAGTAATACAATATACTGTCGATATCTACGATAAACCGGAACTATTACGGTTTACTACTACCGTAACGTCGCGCGCCTTAGCGCTTCCTTATATATCTCGCGCGATTTTCGCCTTAATAGAGGACATCCGGAGTATCGATCTCTACGCCAAAACACGACACATTCGAAAGCTCTTATTAAGGCCATTCTAACGATATATAAAGCAGGCCACTACCCCTAGGACTAAGGGAGTTCTACCTCATTCAATCTGGATAGCTTAAAGCTCTCTTCACCCTGTTTCTTTAGCTCTAAACGCCGCGGAGGTGCCTAGCTACATTAGGCAACTCCTAGGCAATAGTAGCCTAGGCTACGGTACTAACGGCGCCTACGGCCCTATAGGCGAAGCCCCCCTAAGATAACTAGTAGCAACTTATAGAGGACGCAAAAAGTATAGAAACTAACGATCAGCTCCCTTACCGGTCTCTATAGGTAATGATCACTTAGCTACGCACGGCGCTTATACTATCGTATTACCGAGGGCAATAAGAAATGAGAACGACGTCCTAGGCGATTAGTAAGGCCACCCGGAATCAACACCCCTATAGCTAGGCATCGGTCGCGGTATCGATACTAGGCCCCCGCCTAACGCACGATATAGTTACGATCCGTATTATAGTAAAGGAAGACTAGGCCGAAGTTACGAAGCTATTAGACAAGGAGCTCGCCTAACGAATCAACTAACTAGGGGTGGTCGTAGTGAACTAATAGTCTAACGGTACTCTATAGATCTATACTAGCTCTACTACTACTAGGAGGCACCTAGAGGTATAGCTATAGTAGGCATCTAAGGTTGCGGTATTAGCGAAGGTCTTAACGAAACAATTTACGATCCTAGTCTACGATATACCTAAGGAGTTTGACCTAACTAACTAGGGTCACCTACGCGCTCTCTAAGAGGACAACCCGGTTACTCTTAACTCTCTAATCCAGAAGGCGACTTGGCTCTATAGGAAATGGCTAGAAGGCAAGAAGGCCTCGGCGCTAATAGTATAGCTATAAGACGCGAAAGCGGCGGATCTAGCGATAGAACAAGGCCTAGTCTAGTAATATAGCCTTAAGATAGTAGAAAAGCACTCCTTATCCTTTCGTATCTTCTAATGCTTTAAATAGTATAGACTATACGTGTATAAATAAGCAGGCCTACTCGAACTATATAGGAGACTATATATCTAGGGACTATATATCGACTACGAGACGGTACGCGAACTGTCCGGGGCACTACCTATCGTATAGTACGGAATGCCTATAGCGGAAACTAGCGAAAAACAAGGCAATTATAAACAGAACCGTCGCCCTAAGATTCTACGGCGACCGTAAGGCTAGCCTATACCGGAACTAACTAGCGGCGGTCGGGTATAAGCGCCCTAGGGCCGAGAACGATATAAAGGATACGTAACCTAGGGCGTACGGGAGGCTACGTGCTCTACTAGCTACGGCGAGGGAATCTAACTAGGCCCGGCTCCCCTTTAGTATATAGCCGATAGGCGTAGACTAGGACGTATAGGGTAGTAGGATATAGGACGATATAGAGGAAATGATTATTAATACCGATGACTAGCCTCGCTACGCTTAGTATTATCTAGTATAACGTTAACTATAGCAAGGATATAGTCTAGAACCATTTCCTATACGAGGCGGACCCGCGCGTCCACTACGTCCTTATAATCTAGGAGCCGTAGGTTAACCCGTACTATAAGAGACTAACGACCTATAAGTTACTAGGCTATACGACATGCCTACGAGGCGACGGTAGACCCCGTACGTGCTTCTATATTAGTAAGGACATACTAGAATCCGACTAGGAGGTAGTATACTACGTAGACGAAGAAGGTAGGGGCGATATTACCTCCCTCTACGTAGGTAGTACCTAGATACACAACCTATATATACAACCGCTAGCCTCGAGGTCTAGCCGCGACCTAGGGGTCTGTAGACACCTAGACAGTGCGCTTAAGAGACAAGGGTGCTACATCGTAGTAGGAGACTTCAACATACACTACCCTTCCTAGGAAAGCCTTATATAGCCGTACCCTATAGCCGACGAAGTACTCGACTTGATAGCGAGTAACGTAATTGCCCTTAATACCCCGAAGGACCTAGGTACCTAGAAGAGAGGGGGACTCTAAGGTACGATCGACCTCTCCTAGATCGTAGATAGCTACTACTATATAGTAACCTACTATAGGATCGAACATATACTCGAGGCGTCATTAGACTATATACTAGTTAGGACCTCTATTACGACATAGATATAACGTATACTAGCGAGAACCCCTAAGCTAAACTAGGGAAAGGCCTACTAGGCTAACATCTAGGCGTACCTCGATAACTCTAAGAGGCTAGTCTAGATCGCGTAGTAGCAATATAATAGTAAAGACGAGATAGACAAAGCAGTCTAGGGGTTAATAGACGAAATAAGAAAAGCGACCTCACTTTACGTTCCGCTTACCTAACTAACGACATAGTCTAAACTATACTAGACGCCGGAGTACACTACGGTAGTAAGAGAAGTAAGGAGAGCCCGCCGGGTATAGACGAGTAGCTATAGCGAGGAGGCCTAGAACGTATATAGGGAGGTATACTAACAGAACAAAGCTATAATACGGAGGGAGAAAGCAGTCGGCTAGAGGGCTATAGTAGAAGAAATCGCCGGCAAGCTAGAGAGGATGTAGAAGCTAGCGAAATGGGCCCGACAGGACCCTATATAGGGCCCCTCCTTCTCTATCCTAGCGCTATAATCGCCTAGTGGCCCGGTTAGCGACCCCGAGGCCAAGGCGCGTCTACTAGCTAGCAAGTTCTTCCCGCCCCTAGTTAAGGCTAATCTAAGCGACATAAACAGCTCTACTCCCCTAGCCCCTAGTATCGCGGTCTAATAGGAGGTGTCCGAGGGAGAAGTTACCGCTATACTAAGGAAGTTACCGGCGAAGAAAGCCCCGGGGCCAGATAGGATCCTAAACGAGCTACTAAAGAAGTATAGAGATCAACTAGCCCTAGTAGTTATAGCGATCTTTAACGCCTACCTATAGACCGGATACTACCCGATAGCTTTTAAAGAATCGACGACAGTGGTCCTACGTAAGCCGTAGAAGGAAGACTATACGTAGGTGAAGTCGTACCGCCTAATTACGCTCCTTAATACTCTCGGGAAGGCGCTTAAGAAGCTAGTTATAACGAGACTCTCCGAGGCGGTAGAGGAATACTCCCTACTCCCGGACACCTAGATAGGTACGCGCCTATAGCGATCGACGCTATCCGCGATAGAACTTATCACCTCTTAGGTAAAGGCTATCTAGTATAAGAATAGGGACAAGGTAGCTTCCTTACTTAGCCTAGACATATCGGGAGCCTTCGACTGAGTGTTATACCCGCGGCTACTCTATATCCTAAGGTCGAAAGGACTCCCTAAGTAGCTTGTTAACTTCGTACGGTCCTACCTCTAAAACCGTAGTACGTCGATCCTAGTCGGCTAGTATAGAAGCCTATTTTAAGTAGTCTATACTAGAATCCCGTAAGGCTTAACGCTAGTACCTATTCTGTTCCTCTTCTTTATAGCGACGCTACTCCCAGCCCTAGAATCCTAGAACACCGCTACGAGCGGCTTCGTAGACGACACAAATATCCTAGCGTAGTCTTCCTCGACTAAGGAGAACTGTAGGCTACTAGAAGAGAAGCACAAGATCTACGAGGACTAGGCTAGGAGGTACGGGGCTCGGTTTGCCCTAGAAAAGTACAATCTAATACACTTTACGCGCCGGCTACGGTTCTATAATATATAAGCTTCTATCTAGATATAGGGGCACACGACTAACCCGGCAAATCAGCTTAGGATCCTCGGACTATAGGTAGACCCGGCGCTACGGTAGAGGAAGCACGTATAGGCAATATTACGGAAAGCTAAATAGAATATAGTATTATACTAGAGGCTTACTACGTCTATATAGGGGGCGGACTTCCGGCAGTCACGACTTCTATATACGGCTATTATACGGCTAGTCCTTACCTATAGTAGCTAAGTATAGTCCTTAGGCGAGAGGGCCTACCTATCGAAGGGACTCATCGCGCCGCTAGCGAAGATCCAAAACTAATGCCTAAGGAAGGTCACCGGGGCATATAAGTCGATACTAACGAGGATACTTAAGTACGAGACCGCTATACCGCCGATCGACCTATATATCTAGGGACTACGGACCTCCTACTTAGGCAAGTCGGCACAGTACCTAGTATAGAAGGTCATCGCTAGTATAGTCGTAAGGGCCCGCGAATTAGTACTAGCGTATAAGGGCATTCGACCCGGAAACGAGCCGAACTACCGGGCAAGGGACGAATAGCTAGCAATATAATAGGAAGGTAAAAAATCGTTTATAGAGCAACTATAGAAAGAGAGGTAGAACAACTAGGTTATAGGGTATAGTGGACGCCCTTAGCTAGCGGGACAACCTAAGGAATAGTCAGCTACAAAATCCGCGGTCAAGTACCCCCCGAAGCTTATCTACTACCGCCTTACGAGGGTATAGAGTAGTATAGTAACCTAACTACGAAGCGAACACATCGGCCTCTAGGGGTACCTATTATAGAGGAAGGTTCTAGGATATACGAATACTAGCTGCCCCTACGGCTATCGCTCCTAGAACGTACGGTACGTACTCCTCGTCTATCCGAGGTAGTCGCTAGGAAGGGGGGAGTGGATAGTAAAGGCGAGGAACCGGACGATTAGGGCACTTCTTAATAACGCTAAGGACCTACGGCGTATTACGAACTAGATACTAGAGAAGGGCTGGCTAGATCGGTACCGCCTAGTAGGAGTAGTGTAGGAAGAGAGGACACGACGTAGCGCGACGAGACCGGCTAGGAGCGGGGGCTAACGGGGTAGTGATATAGACTACGTACGTTCAGAGGGAAAGCTAAACTAGACAAGGAGTAGTCGGGGGCGGGAAGGGTTTTCACCTATTCGGGTTTCCCTTTGTATATAACAATAGATATATACCTATATAGACCGGATAGGGTCCTAGAACAGGGGAATGACAAATCTATCTCTCTATATATCTCGCGCGCTTTACGCTTCTCTTTCGTAGCCTTACCGAATAACGCTTGTTTTACGGTAGCCCTATACTATCGTCTTATAGATCACTACCCGTAATAGTTTATTCGGTCTTATAAGCGGCGTATCTAGTTAGGCTAGTAGCTATAATCAAATCGTACTAGTAAAGTACGCGTTAAGGTAGGTCAAGTTCACTATAGTTACTAAACGTCGAGTCGCGCGTATAGGCGTACTAATAATAAGTATAGTCGCGTAAACAAGCGTATTAGTTAAGTCAATAGATTACCTCTCTCCTTCGCGTAAAACGCGCGCCTCCCTACTCTTATAGGGCCCTTATATACCTACTAAGAGAGCAGTCTTATCTACTACGTAATAGTATAATATAGCTATACCCGGTAGTACTACTAACGGGGTGCTCTTGCCTAAGTAACCTCTTTATCTAGATCTTAGTAAGTATAAGCGTTAGTCGCTCGTACGAGCTAAGCTTTTCCTAACCGTATCTACTAAAACGTAGACACTCGATAACCTAGGTATCGATACCGCCCTAGGTGCCTTCCCTTCCGACGACGACTCGAACGTATTCGCCGCCGAACAATAAGAGATCGAGAAGGATCTACTACCTAAAGAATAGTATTTTGCCTTAACCTCCGACCCTATTAACTTTATACAATTCCTCGACGAAGAATAGATTTTAGAAGAAGAAGGAATCAAGATATATAAGATTATAGAGTCAAGAGATAATATATCTATATAAGATAGTAAAACTAATAACATACGCTAACCTAAGGAGTAGGCAATCGCCTTAGAGTATACTACTATTAAGAGCCTAGCCAAGTTCGCGACTCGTACTATAGTATACCCGGAGATTATGTTTCACCTCGTTCGCTAGATATAGTCAGACTTTATTACACTTTTTAACTAGGTCGAGTCCCTAAAGAAGGCTAATAAGGTTATATAGCGTAAGTACGCCGATATAAAGAAGGAACGTAATATTATATCCGAGAGTCTTAGTTAACTCGAAAAGGATAAGGATGTTAAGGGCCTCTTTATATTCTACTTTAATAAATACTAGAAGTATAAGAGTTAGATATAAGACCTTAAGGAAGCTAATTAGCGCGTCCGATAGGATAACGATACGCTCTTCGGATAGGTCGAGGAGTCGTAGGTAGGTATATTATCTAAGGACATTAAAGCCCTGTCTAAGCGAAATTAGGCTCTAAATAAGGAGGTAGTAGAGCTAAAGGCTTAGCTAGTAGCTAAGGACACGAACGGTACTAGCGATACTAGCGGTACTAACGGTAATAATAATAATGACCGTAGTCGTTAGGTCCGCGTCTACTCCCCTCGTCGTAACGGTGTTTTACGATCACCTACGCCTCCTACTTAGTAGGACCGTATAGGTAGAGGCACCCGACGAGGAGGTAGTAGAGGTAGTAGCGATAACGACGGAGATAACTCTAATAACAATAAGGGTAGAGATAATAGTCGACTACGCTATTACCTACGCCGTAACTCCTTACGACGAGAACGCTAGGGTATACCTAGTAGTGCTTCTAGGGTGACTAGTAATACCGCCGTTAGCTAGTTTACTACTATCGAACCCTCCGTTAATGTTATATATACTAACAAGTTAGTTAAGGACCTAGAAAGTAAGTTCGACAATAAGAATATAAACTTTGACCGTTAGCTCGATTAGCTAGAGATTAAGCTGTCCGTAATATAGTTCTAGACTATCGAGGACGGACTACGCTACATTCTTAACTACCTCGACGGGTACCCGTACTAGCTATATAATCCGCGAGTACCCTCTAAGCGTACTAAGCGTAATTACTTTAACCCCTTCAAGTCTATCGATAGGATAATCTTATTCCTTATCGATCGGTATAGTAAGAAGGACGTCGTAGGCAAGGCCTTCTAGAAGCTCTAGGTCTTATAGTAGGGTAAGAACGAGTTATTTTCTATCTTTATCGCTAAGTACGACGAATAGCGTAACTTATACGACCTATTAGCTAAGACTAATTACCGCCTACTCGAGGGTAAGCTTAACTACAAATATATAGAGGTACTACCTATAGAGACTAAGGACCGCGAAGACTTAGTCGACCTATACTATAAGCTCGAAGCTAAGTTCGAGCGCCTAAAGTCAAAGACCCTAGCTATACTACGACTACCTCGTAGTACTAGCGGTAGTAACGGTACTATACCTACCGCGCCCGGTATAGCCTAAGGTTTAGGCCTTAAGCTATACGCTTAGATGCCGCGCGAATTTAAGGAACTTAAGAAGCTCGAGCCTAAGGAGAAGGCTAGTATTATCGTAGTAGGCGGTTATGTCCGCTACCGCCGTATAGACTATAACTTATACTCGCTAGACTACCCGATTAAGTAGTATAAGCGTCCTCCGCTACGCTCGAATACTAGCTCTATAATATAGACACCGGCTAACCCTTAGGAATAGGGAAATAGCTAGACTAACGCTTAAGTACGACAACCGTTAGTCCTACTAACGAATATAATACTAAGAAGGAAATATAGCAAGATACGGTAATATAAGGACTAGAGTATACTTTACGTATATTAGTAAGCTCTCTAATACCGCCTATTATACGAGGGGCACTAAGGCCGAGAGTGTCCCCTTACCTTATAATGCCTAGTAGTATAGATAGTAATTAAGCTCTTACCTTCCTTAATTATAGTACTACCTCTTAGTACATAAATTCTATATACGCTCGTATATATAATTATCCTCGACTCTAGGAAGAACCTCTTTAATTAGGACTAGCTAATAGCGGCTCCGCTAACGAGCTTATTACCGAGTCTATAACGTGCTTTACTACCGAGCGGGCTATACTACCGAGCGGGCTACTTTTGCTAAGAACTATACTACTTCTATAGATATAGCTATATAACTACTATTATAGCGTATATTGTCTTTAAACGAGGCCAAACTGACCTTAGCTGTCCAGGCCACGAAACGCGACGCGATAATCACGAATCGACTTGCTATAAAGGTATACGACGCGTCTCGAACTATACTAGGGTATCGATTAAATAGACGACCTCCTCGGAGTGACTACGAGCCTAATTCGAAGAAGCTTATAGAGCTAGAAGAGAGGGTGATACTTGAGTATATACTCGAGCTAGATCTTAAAGGTTTCCCGCTATCAAAGGCTAGTATACGAGCAATAGCCGATTTATTACTATAAGAGAAGGGTCTTAAGCCCGCTAGTCTCAATTAGACAGATAGGTTTATTAGGCGGCATCGTAAGCTAAAGGTTCGTATAATACGTAGATACGATCGTTAGCGAGCCCTAATAGAAGATCTAGACGTTATCGAGAGGTGGTTCTTACTTATACGTAATATAAAGGAGAAGTATAGCATCCTTAACTAGGACACCTATAACTTCGACGAGACAGGGTTTATAATAGGTATTATTACGTCTTAGAGCGTCGTTACGGGTTTAGAAAGGCGTAGTAGAAAGAGGAAGGTCGTTCAATAGGGTAATAGAGAATAGGTAATAGTGATTCAGACTATCTATATAGACGGAATAGCGCTCCTACCCTACGTTATACTTATAGGCAAACAGTATATTAGTACCTAGTACTAAGACGGTAACTTGGGTCTAGACTAGATAATCGGGCTAATAGAGAACGGCTAGACTAATAATAAGTTCGGTATACGGTAGCTAGAGTATTTCTAGAAGTATACTATAGCTCGTACGACTAGACTATAGAGACTACTTATTATCGATAGCTACGAGAGCTACAACTCGAAGGCATTCTAGAATCTGTGTAAGGAATACAAGATCTTAGCGCTATGTATACTATCGCACGCCTCGTACTTACTCTAGCTATTAGATATAGGTTGCTATTCGCCTTTAAAGAAGGTATACGGTACTTAGCTCTCGGGCTTAGTACGCTAGCACATTACTTATATCGATAAAGTAGAGTTCCTACGCGCCTTCCGGGCAGCCTATAACGCTATATTTAGATAGGAGAACATCCTATCGAGCTTCATAGGCGCTAGTTTGGTTCTATTCAATCTATAGGTAGTGATAGATAAGCTTAATATTAAGCTACGTACGCTAACCCCTCTAGCTCCGGACTCTACCCCTTAGGAGTCGAAGACACTACGAACTACAAAAGAATTCGACTCTTAATCGACACTAGTAACGAACAAAATGCGTGCCCGGGCAGGTTTATTACTAAACTCGTTATAGGAAGGGGTGTATTAGCTTATAAAAGGGAGTAGAGAGATAGCGTATTAGATAGCTCTTATACGAAGCGAGATTAGTAAGCTACGTAAGTCTAACGAGGCCCTTATTTAGCAAAAAGTACGAAAGCGCAAGTATATTTAGTCTAGAGGGTCTCTAACCTTCGATAAGGCGTCGTAATTGATACCTCTAGAAGATACTAGGAGGTAGGAAGTGAGTAGAGAGTCGCTAGATAGTGTTCGGCTAGTACTAAGGCTACGACGCTATAAGCGATATAGCGAGTCGGGGCATAACGTACGTACCTATCAAGTAGACTTACTAGATAGCGAAGAATCTAAAGAGGAATTGTCCTCCTAGTAACGATTCTATAGGATGTCGTCGTGTTAAGATACCGTCGTAATTAAAGTAAAAGTAGTATAGTTCTTAGTAAAAGTAGCCCGCTCGGTAGTATAGCCCGCTCGGTAGTAAAGTACGTTATACTTTCCTTTTAATATCGGCGGCTACGTCGAAATCCTTAGCTACTACTTAGTAGAATCACTAGAGTATAACATCGTACTCGGCTCTAGTTAGTTCGTAGACTACGAACTAGAGATATAATAGGAGAAGGGCATTATAATAATGAATCATTTAAAATGCCGTACCTATAAGGCGAACTAGAGGTCTAATAAGTACCTAATAGTATAGTCTATTAACTATCTAGCTACGCTAGTACTATTAGGTAATTATTAACCGCTAATAGTAGAAGATAACCCCGACGAAGTTACCGCTCCGACGCTATCGTTACCTAAGTACATACCCTAACTATAGTTCTATACAACGTTCGAGGACGAAGAGGATGACTTCCGTATATATACTCGATAACCGTTACCGGTAGACGGCGTTAAGACGTTAAAGCGACCGTACCGATATACGAAATAAAAGTAACGAGTTATCGAACTAGAACTAGAGATCGATATCGTAAACATCTCCGCGGCCTACGTAGTAAAACTAGCTCGTAAGAAAGGAGCGGAAGTCTATATAATGTGGATTATACTACCTAGTCAGAAGTACTACGCTAGTCTATTACGAGCCTACGTAATAGTAGCGACTAGGCAAGACTTCGATCCTACTAGGCTCTACGCTATAAACCTTCGGAAGGTATAGTTAGTAAACCCCTTAATAGTATATATAATAATAGTAAATAGCGACTTTGACAGATTTATAAAAGGAAAAGATAAGGACTAAGATACTAAGGTCTACTTACCCTAGGAACTATACGATTTCGAGGACTATTTTAACCGTTAGGATATATCGAAGATCCTACCTTACCGCCCTAGTAAAGACTATAAAATACACCTTAAAGACGAAATCAAGTCACCTCCTTTTAAGCAGCTATACGTAATGTCGTCTCGCGAGGATAAGGTAATTAAGAAGTAGGTCGATGATTAGCTAGAATCTAGAGTAATATAACGAAGCACGAGCCCGGCTTCTATACTAGTACTAATTATACGTAAACTAGGCGGCGGTCTACGGGTCTATATCGACTATAGAGCTCTTAACGCCCTTACGGTCAAAAGTAGATACCTAATACCGCTACTCTAAGAAATACTGAACCGCCTAAATAGGAAGAAGTACTTTACTAAACTCGATATTATCTCTACCTTTAACCGTATTTGTATTACGGAGGGCTACGAATATGAAACTACGTTTAGTACTCGCTATAGTCAATTCGAGTATATAGTAATGCCTTTCGGCCTATATAATACTCTAGGAACATTCAAATTATATATTAACGATACGCTTAGGGAGTATCTCGATAACTTCTATTTAGTATACCTAGATAATATCCTAATCTTTAGCGATACATTCGAGGAATATATATAACACGTACGTAAAGTACTATAGCGTATACGTAAAGCCGGCCTATAATTAGATATCGACAAATACGAGTTCTACTAAATAGAGACGAAGTACCTTAGTGTTATTATAGGAGTCGACGGTATCCGTATAGATCTAGAAAAGGTCGATATAGTCAAGAACTAGCTTACTCTAACATACCTAAAGGATGTATAAGCATCCCTTAGGTTCGGAAACTTCTATCGAAGGTTTATACAGAACTTCTCTAAGATCTATATACCCCTTACGAATTTGATAAAGACTAGTAAGAATAGTAAGCCGATACTATTTGTTTAGACAATAGAATACGAAGCAGCCTTCTAAGGATTGAAAGATATATTCTTAACGGACACGGTACTCGTATACTTTATACTAGGGTTAGAAACTATAGTCGAAACAGATGCCTTAGACTTTGTTACTACGGTTATAATTTTATAGAAACACGGAGACGTCTAGAGACCGGTAGTATATATATCTAAGAAGATGTTGCTATAGGAGTATAACTACGAGATTTACAATAAGGAACTATTAGCTATCGTCCTCTCCTTCGAAGAATAGAGACCTAAGCTTACCGTTAACTTAGACGATAATATAGATACCGATTTCGAGAATACGAAGGATATAGATAACAATCCCGTTATTATCTACTCCGATTATAAGAACCTAGAATACTTTATAAGCACGAAACAACTTAATAGACAGTAGGCACGCTAGATATAGTTCCTAGTATAGTTCGTATTCAAAATCACCTATCGTCTAGGTATATAGGGCATAAAGCCTAATAGTCTTACTAGACGATTGTAAGATCTATCGTCGGATCTAAGCGATCCACGTCTATAGCATTAGAGCTAGGTCATCCTACCGCCCGCTCGCCTCGATATTAAGCTCAATTTAAGCGAGCTACGGGAGGGGGAGGTAGCGTAGTAGGTAGTATAGTAGGATTTACTTATATAAGTCAAGGCCCTATATAACGAAGAGACCGTTTAGGCTACTATATAACAGCTATCCTAGAACTAGTAAGTACCCCTATTACGTAAATATAAGATCGACGATCGTATGTCTAAAGTAGAAGATAGTATAATCTATATTAAGAACACCTACGGAGGATATAGCTTATTTGTCCTAGAAGTTACTAGCGTAGCAGAACTTTGTACTCTAATTACGAAACGTTTCTATAATATACCCGCGGCTAGGCATCCCGGCCGTAAAAAGACATTAGAGTTAATTAGTAGATACTACCGCTAGCTACGTATAGTATAAACGATTAAGAGATTCGTCCGTAATTATATTATATATAGAATAACGGTTCCGTCAAATTAGTAGTATTAGGGCCTTCTTATACTATTACCGGTACCCTTCGGAGTATAGGAGGATATCGCTATTAACTTCGTTATAGATTTGCCCGTAAGTAGGAGCTTAACCGATAGACAAACGTATAAGAACGTCCTTATAGTTACGGATAGGCTTACTAAGGAGAGACACCTAATTCTAGTACTATAGATAGACGCCCTATATATTATATACATCTTCATCCGCTATATCTTCGTGTATTATAGTATTCCTAAGAGCATCGTCTCGGATCGGAGCTCCTAGTAGACGTCTACGTTCTAGAGACGAGTTTACTCCCTACTCGGTATTTAATAACGACTATCGACGGCCGGTTACCTAGAATCCGATAGATAGTCTAAAAGCACGAATAAGGTTATAGAACGTTACCTTAGGGCCTACATTAACTACGCCTAAGATGATTAGGTTGATTAGTTACTACTTACCGAGTTTACTACTAATAATTATATATTAGCTACTACTAGAGTATTACCCTTCTACGCTAATACCGGTCGTAACCTAGAATTTACGGATACTAGTCTAACTACCCCTATAAAGCTTATGCCCTATAAGTAACGACTCGCTATAGAATCTACGAATACGTTTACTAAACGTATAAACTAGATATACGTATATCTAAGGCAAGAAATTGTATTAGCCTAAGCGTTATAAGCAGATTTTATAAACGTATATCGCTAGCTACCTCCGAATTATAATATTGGCGACGAAGTTTATATTAACACTACTAACTAGTTAATAACACGCCCGTCTAAGAAGCTCGACATTAAGAACGTAGGGCCGTACGAGATCACCGTAGTACTCTCGTATCAAAATACTTACCGCGTTATAATACCCGATTAGTTAGGTAATCTCTATAATACTTTCTACGCCTCGCTCCTATAACTAGCTACTAATAACCCCGAACCTAGACAGATCCTAGTACCGCCGCCTCTAATCGAGATTACCCGTAACGACGACGGCGAAACATCCGAAGAGTACTTCGTAGAGGATATACTCGATAGGAAATATATTAAGCTAAAGGGAAGACTACTAAAACACTTACTATAGAAGTAAGATGAGTATAAATACCTAGTAAAATAGAAAGGATACCGCGAGCCGAGCTAGGAGCTACTAGAAGTATTAGTAGGAGTAGCCGCCTCTATTATAGACTTCTACTATAACTTTCCGACGAAGTCTATACCCGCCGACTTTAAGCCGCCGTACGACTAGGCACCTAATAAGGACCGAGTTACTAGTATACTATAATCTTATACTAAGTCTAGGTAGGTGCCTACGGAGAACGCGAGTACGTCTATACCGGTAGTTATACTATAAACTAATGCGCCCGTAACGGCGTCTAAGCTATAAGTAAGGACGTTACGCCGCTCGATAAGACTTAATACGAGTACGATAGAGTTTTATCCTATAGTCGCCGTCGATACGCCTATAGTTAACCTATAAAGCTCTATAGAAACGAACGCTATAGATATAGGCTCGGATACTTAATACGCTAGGGCTACTATAGAACCGCGTATACCTACCTCTATAAGGATAATAACGGATAGAAGTCTCTATAATAAGCGTTAGAACAAGGATGTCGCTATATACCCTAAGCCTCTATATAGCTAGTACGTATACTAATCGACAGTAAGGAGGATATTAAGCGTTTAGAGGATACCTAAGCTAAACAAGGTAGACTAGAGGATAATATAGTTTTTGTAGATACACTACTATAGAGATAGAGCCGTCCGAGGACGAATAGCGATCTAAAGGGGGGGTACTATTATAGTTCACTACTACTATAACGTCGCGCGCCTTAGTACTTCCTTATATATCTCGCGCGCTTCGCGCTTCTCTTTCGTAGCTTTACCGAACAACGCTTATTTTACGGCAACACTACACTATCGTCTTATAGATTACTACCCGTAATAGGAACTATCTTATTACGTCCGCTAGCTACTACCCGCCTATAGGATTAAAACACTTAAGCGCCTAGGGCGTCGAACGAAGAAAGAACTAAAGGTCGAGACTAAACCGGAGATCGACATTACGCCTATTAATATAGAAGTACTTCGGCGTATAAGCCGGACGAAGGGCTATAAAGTATATATAATATAGATGTTTAATCCGAAAGAAGATCTTAATAAGTAAGTCGCGTAAGACCCGCTATCCGCGTATATACTAAAGGCTTTCGGTATAAGAGCGAAGCTAGTACTAGGAGGTAGCGCGGCGATGTTAGTAGATACTAATACTTAAGAAAACATAGATAGATAGGAGGAGCCCCGGGGTAACTATACCTAGCGGTAACTTAACGCTTCTACTATATTAGCTAACGACTATTAACGTTTTATAAACGGTAAGGACAAAGACTAGGATCCTATCCCTTTGTTACTAGTAGAGTTTAGGGAAATGGCAAGGCTATTTAGCCGTAAGGAAGTAGATAAGGTCCTACCGCGACGGCCTAGCGTAGACTATAAGATTAAGCTAAAGAATAGTTAGACACCGCTATTTCGAAGACTATACTCCTTCTCTATACGAGAGAACGAGGTGATTAAGAAGTAGATCGACGACTAACTTGAGAAAGGTTTTATTTAGAGAAGCGTATTACTAGTAGTAGTATCTATTCTAATAGTTAAAAAGCCGGGTAGAGGGCTACGAGTATACGTAGACTATAGAGCTCTAAACGCGCTTACGACAAAGAGTGGCTACCCGATTCTACTATTTTAAGAGACCTTAGATCGTATTACTAGCGCGCAATAGTTCACTAAGCTAGATGTTATCGCTACGTTTAATCGTATCCGTATTATAGTAGGAGACGAGTAGAAAACGGCCTTTACTACTAGATATAGGTAGTTTAAGTACGTAGTTATGCCCTTTAGACTATATAATATACTAGGAACGTTTTAGTTATTTATAAACGATATACTAAGAGAGTTTGTAGATAACTTCGTGTTATATTACCTTAATAATGTACTTGTCTTTAGTAAGACAAGAGAAGAGTATATCTAATATGTCCTAAAGGTTCTACGAAAGCTAGATACCGCCGGGCTCTAGTTAGATATTAATAAATACGAGTTCTTTAGACACGAGACTACTTATCTAGGTGTTATTATCACAAATAAGGGCATTAAGATATACCTAGCTAAGATTGAAAGCGTTAAGAATTGGCCTATACCCGCGAATATTACCGACATCTTGTTGTTTATAGGGTTTACTAACTTCTACCGTAGGTTTATTAAGGATTTTAGTAAGATCTACTTGCCTATAGCGAAGCTTATAAGGAAGAATATCCTATAGGACTAGTCTCTAGTATATTAATAGGCGTTCGAGGCATTAAAGTAAGTATTTATCGATACGCCTACCTTAAAACACTTCTACCTAGGGCGAGAGACTATTCTAGAAATAGATGCCTTAGATTACGTAATAGTAGTAGTACTCTTATAACGTAACGAGCGAGGAGTATTATATCCTATCGCTTATATATCTAAGAAGATAGATCCCTAGTAATATAATTACGATATCTACGATAAGGAGCTCCTAGCTATTATAAAAGCTTTCGAGGAATAGCGACCGGAGCTAACTTTTAACGGATATAGTACCGACGATTATAAGAATCTACTAGACCCGGAATCTAAGGACAAGCCGACGCTTATATACTCCAATTATAGAAAGATATTTCATTAAGCTATTGTAGTACCCTTTGGCCTATATAGCTATACTATCTTGTTTTTGTATATATAGAGGGGAAACCGTATTAGTAAAAACCCCTCCTCCTTCCCGCCTGTCTTTTCCTCCTAGTTGTTATCTTAATTTTCCTTTATTAGGGGTACGCTAGTATTATAGGCCTGCCCTAATAACTACCCTATCTGCCACCCCCTAGCTTCCGCCTCTTGTCTATCCACTCCTCCGTCTCGCTAGCGAGGCTAAACTACTAGAGGTATCCCTACTATAGTATCTACCGAGAGATTCGGCGAATATTGCCTTTGTCCCTAATAATTGACTTGTAGTCTCTCCTTCCCGCTTAGTGCCTCTAATTTCCCCTACCTCTCGCCTACTACGGGCATCGTAGTAGTATATGTTCTAGGTTTTGCGATAGGTAGCTATACTAGTAGGCTAGGCTATAGATGTCTAGTACGCGTCTTCTAAATAGGTAGGCCCTTAACCCAATGTGTTCAGACCTAATTTGGATCGCTATGCTTGCCTCGGCCCTTGTTAGGTCCCTATATAGCTAGTAATTATGTCTCTAGAAGGCTCGGAGCGCTATTAGGCCTATTGTCTTAGGGGGCTTCCTTTTCTAGTCCTGCTCCTATAGGTAGCTCGCTATCTATTCCGCTAGGCTTTAGGTCTTAGCCTTACTCCCGCCGGCCTAGCGAGTCCTACGCTCCTCCTCTTCTCGTGCTAGCCATTCGGTACTTGTCTATATAGCCGTAAAGGTAGTAAGGTCATCCTCTTTTTGGCTTGTCCTATGTCCGGCCCCTCTCCGGTAGTAGCTTTCTATCTTATTCTTTACCTCCTAGATCGTAGTTTGTACTAGGTAATCTGTCGTCTTTACCGCGTATTAAATTCTTATTCCCCGGATGTACTAGCCGATTAGTAGTGTTCCTGTCTCCATTTCTACCGTGCTTGTTAACGTTGTCTTATATACGCCTAGTACCCTACGTAGGTTACCTACCTATGTCCTGTTTAGGGGTTGCTCTATCCGTTTCGGGATCGGCTTGCCTACGCCTCCTGTTCCCTAAATCTGTGCCCCGTATAGTATAGCTAGTCTAACGATCGCCTTATACATTACTCTTGCCTTATTAAATGTTGCTCCCTATATAGATGCCGTAAGTCTCTTTATCGAGGCTTCGTTAACCTATACTCGACTCTAGGCTTTCTTAACCTATACATTCCAGCTTAGCTTCGGGTCGAGCTAGATCCCTAGTACTCGTAGCTCCGCTAATAGCTTTGTCTCGTAGCCTTAGATTCTTACCGCCGCCTTTATATTATAGTATGTTCTCGCTTTACTAAAGTGTATAAGTTAGTACTTTTTAGGGGCGAACTAGGCACTATACTTCTTTACCTACTCCTCGCATTTCTTGTACCTATCTTCGAGGAGGCGACAGTTCTCCTCTATCGAGTCTAACTAGGCTAGGATGTTTATGTCGTCTACGAACCCTAATACTAAGGTTTACGGAGAGGTGAGTAGGGGGATTAGATCAGACATAAATATTAGAAACAGGATAGGGGAGAGAGTAGATCCCTAAGGTATTCTAGTCTCTACCTTTACCGGGTCGGACGTATACCTTCCTAGGACTAGGTATGTCGTCCGTTCCTAGAGAAAGGAGTAGACGAACGTCGTTACCTACTAGGGGATGCCTTTCTGCTATAGGATATATATTAGCCTTTAGTATAAGACGTTGTCGAAGGCTCCTACGATGTCGAGGGATAGTAAGGACGCCGCTCGGTTCCTACCGTAGTGCTAGAGGGTCTGAATTTGCTCCGTAATTAGCTCTATTACTATTAGTATCGATCGCTAGCTTCTTTCCTCCTATCTATGTTACTAGGAGTACGTAGTTGTCCTCGACTAGCTACGTAAGTCTCTAGGCTACTATCTTTTCTAGGACCTTCCCTATCGTATTTAGAAGTGCTATTAGTCTATACGACTTGAGCTAAGTATAGTCTTCCTTCTATAGCTTACGTAGCACTACTGTTATAGACTCTCTATACGGCTTCGGGTGATACCCTAGCCGTAGGCACGCGGTAAACAGGTTTACTAGGCTCGGCGCGATCTCTTCTCTATACTCTTTTAGTAGTATATTCGGTATCCTGTCTAGGCCTAGGGCTTTCCGTCCTTTTAGCTTACTTATAACTCCTATTACTCTATTAGAGCTAACCGCCTAATCTATGTCTAGGGGTTCCGGGTATATACTCGGGTCGATATCCGTAAGGTCTGCCTCTACTTACGTCGAAAAGAAAAAGTCGGCTAATGCTTTTGCCTTGCCCCGGGGCGTAGCCTAGGCAATCCCTTCGCGGTCTACGATTAGGGGGAAGTGAGGGGTTTGCTACTCTTTAGGTAGTCGTGCCTATCTAGTAAGTCTCTATATCTGTTCCGGGTTTTCTATAACGAGCCCGATCGTCGCTCTCTAGTCCTATAGCTTATCGCGTCTTATCTATGCCTTCTTCTCTTGTGTCGCGCGACAGCATTGCTCCTACGTCTCTTAGGTATGCTCCTTCGTCTACTATCGCCTTGCCCTTCTAGCCTCCCTTACCTTTATAGAGCATTTAGGGGTCTAGAAGGCCTTCTACTACGTTAAGGGCCGGAGTAACGGCGTATATTGTTCCGCTACTTACTATATAACCGAGGTAATCTGTTCCGCTACTTGATCTAGCTAAGCTGTCGTCTCGAGTTCTCTATACTATAGTAGGTTCGCTATTAGGAAGCCTCTTATGTCGTCCTAGCGTACCTTCTTCTAGTTACGGCGTAGTTCGCTTACTAGCTCCTCTATCGCCTTCACCCCTAGCGTCGTTTAGATAGGGATATAGTCTAAGGAGGCCTCTAGCGCGTAGTTCGGTCGGCATTAGACTAGACTCTCTTTAAGTTCTCGTAATAGAAAGTATAGGTCGATTGTGCTTATACTTATACGGGCCTTCTACGTCTCTATTCCCTTTAGTATTACTAAGGCTATTCCGTAGCGTACGGTTATATCTAGTAGCTTTCCCTCTAGAAACGCGTACGGGGGAGTGAATTCGAGTCCCTACTATAGGTAGTAGAGGTTAAAGTCGCCGAGGAGTACTTACTTTATATCTTAGCTTAGGGTCCGCTCTAGGTAGGCGAGGGTTCCTAGTTCCCTACTCGTCCGACCCCGCGGTAGCGGGTTATAAACGTTATAGATCTAGATAGGGCCTTATATCGTGTTAATCTAGATTGATATTATGTCTCCTAGGTTGCCCTACTACGGTAGTATAACCTTCTACGACTTAAGGTCTATAGTCTTGCTTACGTATATATATGTCCTCGGGATAACGCCTCGTTAGCCCGCGATTACGGTGTAGTATCTCCGGTCATTACAAGTAGCTAGGAGTCCTTCGTAGGGGTTGACCTATAGTTCCTATACCGCGATAACGTAGTACCGTAGCGGGTCTAGCTCTTATAGAAAGTGGCGCTAGACCTTGTCCCTACTTTTATTTACGTTATACTATACGATAGTAATGTCGTCGTATAGTATTATTCGTTATCCGTAAGGTCTATTTCCGTGCTAACCTACTATGTCTCCTAAGCCTATATCTCGCTGTCCGGCTAGCCCTAGGGCCGCTAGGGCGCCCTAAAGATTCGTATTTGGCCTAGTTCGTTAGCGGCCCGGTTAAGGTGTCGAGGCCTACCGGGAGGTAGATACGTTTACGGTTAGGTTCCCTTATTCGTCTCTTCTACCCTCTTCCTTTTGCTCGGTTCGAAGCCCTTATATACGGTAGGTCCCTCCTACTACCGTTAGGGGTACCTAGCTAGTATAGAAATCCTTGCTTATCTCGCTCGTTCTTATGCTACTATTCTAGTTAGGCATTAGCTTGAATACGCTAGGTGCCTTCTACCGTAGTATATATACCTACTCTCCTTTTTTGGGCATTCCCTTCCCTAGTATAGGCCTACGTAGTAAGGATACCTTAGGGTCTTCTTCCCGTATTTTAGGGCTATATAACCGTACTATTAGCATTAGAAGCATTGTAGTACCCTATAGCTACTCTAATAGATCTCCGTGTCTATTCTCTCGTAGTTCTAGAATAGCCTATTGTCTAGTATCTAGTTAGCTTGTTCCGCTATCTCTACCTAGATAATAAGCGATAAGTGTGTCTTTTCTCGGTCTACTGTCTTATATAGCTATACCGCCTTCGTTAGTCGTACTCCTAGGGAGGTGTTCTAGTTCTATACTTAGAGGTAGGGAAGGTCTTCGACCTTAAATGTCCTAGGGACCCCGTAGGCGATGACGGTATACTGTTAGTAGGAGACTCGTACCGACTTCGCGACTTTAGTAGTCCACTCCTTATAGGTCTCTAGCTTTCGTCTATTAGACTCTTATACGGTAAAGAGTCTAACTACGCCTATTGCCTCTACCCTCGCTCTAACTACCTCCTTTTGGCCGATTCTGTCGACAATCTCCTTGCTTATTAGGGCTACGATTTCTTGTTTTTCCGCCGGATTAGTAATGTATAGGCGTACCGCCTTACTTGCCTTCGGAGGGGGTTAATTCTTGCCTACTACTACTATTGCCTATATAGTTAGTCTCTAGGCTACCTTCTGTGTTGCTTATTAGATTGTTTTCGGGATTTGGTATGATAGCGCTTTTAGCGCTCCTAGTAGCTATACTATAGTGTTCTTATATGTCCGGGCTAGATGTTTGCTATCCCCTAGTAAGTCTTCCGCCTCCGTATATAGGGTCGTCTACGCTATATTGTTTGTCGTTAGCCTCTACTTTCTATATAGTAGGCCTTGGCTTATGTCCTAGGTTTTTCCTTAGTCTATTCCCCGGTTTAACTCTTAGTATAGAGTGTTCGTAAGGCTATAGCTCTCGTTAGTTACTATCCTTCGCTACTATTCGGGGTCGCGCTTCCTAATTAGGTAGTTGTCCTCCGTAACTCCGTAACTCTAGGGTCTACCTTTAGGGCAAGGAAGGAATCGTATTTAGTAAGCTAGCTACGAGATAAGGTAATAAGTCTTAACCGCGCTTTCCTATATATCTAGTACTACCGTATAGCCTCGTTTAAAGAGGTTAGCCCGGAGTAAAAGCTTCCCTCTACGCCCTCCCTCCCTATTTACTCCTTAAGCTAATATCTACCTCTATAGGCCTAAGCCCTTTAGTGCTCTCTATTAACCGATATACGTATCCGTCCTCTCGGGCTATATAGATAGTATTAGCCGTCGCTACTAGTATATACTACGCCCTAGGTTTTGACGCCCTTCGCGTTACCGTAGCCTATCTCTAGAAAGCGGCCGTCTATGCCTCGTAGGTTTGCTCGGGGCACACACTACGCCGGGTAGCGTACTCCTTACGTCTCTACCTACTAACTAATATAAAGTTCCTTATTACCCTACCCTCGATCCTCCCCGATTATAGAACTAATCTACTCGTATTATACGTCTTTTCCCCGTCCTAATAGCCGTCTTTTCCTTACTTAGGCTATCGTCTTTTCCTCGTCGCAATCTACTATATCAGACTAGGTGCGTTATATAGTAGGATAGGTAGTGCCTTAGGTAAAACCCTTATCCCTATACCGGGTATTTAATAGGCCCTAATAGGCTTCGTCGCGTATTAACCTACCTACCGTATTGCCCGCTAGTAAATACGAGATTGTTTCGTAGTCCGCTCGACGCCGTCGTATAGTCCGCTTAGTTGTTAATCTATAGTCCGCTCGTCTAATGTTCGTCGCTCGGCCCGCTCGGTTTACGGTCTCCGGAGGTAAAAATTCTATACTTATACTAGAGGTGTCCTATCGAGCGTATAGGCTACGGTTCCGCGCCCTTCTTATACGTAGAAAGAAGAGGGACTCGCTCCCGATACGAGTATACGCTCGTCGGATAGTTTTTATACCCGTTTTACTAGTAGTCCTCTATTCGCCGCGGCTTCGCCTACGTTACGCGCCCGTCGCGCCTACGACGCTCTAGCGTAAGAATACTTAGCTCTCTCGTAGCTAGACGAGAGGTTCGTAGCCGACACTACGTATAGGTGATTCTCGTTATCGACTATACTCTAATTATAAGAACCTCGAATAGTTTATAAGTACGAAGCAATTAAACTATAGACAAGCTCGCTAGGCCGAGTTTCTCTCGTAGTTCTTCTTTAAGATTGTCTATAGGCTAGGAGTTTAAGGTACTAAGCTAGACAGCTTAACCCGACGTTTATAGGACTTACCGAAGCCTAGAGACCTAGATGACCTACGAAACTAATAGTAGTATTAGGTGTTACTAGGCCTAGATCGTATCCTAAACCTATCGTCTACTAGAGTGTTGTCGGTATATAATAATAACGTTATAACCCCGCTTACGACCGCTATTCGAGGACTCTATACGTAACTAGAGACTAAGGAAGCCGTTTAATAGCTAGAACGAGATGAACTATATACCTTACTAAGGAAGCACCGTATCGATAACCGTTATATAGTCCTAGTCGGAGGTATAATATATATTAAGAATATATATAGTAGTTATAGCCTATTCGTTCCTCCGGAGTTAGAAGACAATCTAGATAAAGGTGAAATCCCGGTACGTACTCGTATCGTATAGGCTTTCTACGACTATATAGTAGCTAGGTACTTAGGGGACGAGAAGACGTATAAATTAGTAGCTCGTAACTATACCTAGCTAGGTATCGTACAATTTATTAAGAGCTATATACGTGCCTACCGCGCTTACCGTACGAATAAGAACACTAATATCTAGTACCTAGGGCTATCAAGACCGCTACTAGTACTATTTAGCGCTTAGGAGGATATCTCTATCGACTTCGTAGTTAAACTACCGAAGGGAATAAGCGTAGTCGACCGACAAACGTACGAGAATATTATAACCGTTATATACCGCCTAACTAAGGAGCGACATATTATTCCTATTACCTCTATAATAGTAGTGTATTACGTACTAGTATTTATTAAGTACGTATTTAGTAGACATAGGCTCCCGAAGTCTATTGTCTCGGATTGTAGTACGTAATAGGTTTCCGTATTCGAGCGTAGGATATACGCGCTACTTAGTATTAATCGAAAGCTATCTTCGTCGTTCTACCTAGAAATAGATAGATAGTCGGAGAACACGAACAAAGTAATAGAGCAATACCTATATATCTTTATTAACTATACCTAGGACGACTAGCTAGATTAGACTCTATTAGCTAAGTTTATAGTAAATAATGTAGTGTCCGTAATAATAGGCGTCTCGCCGTTCTATACTAATACTAGGCGTAATCTAAGATTCTCTAAGTTCGACTTAGACTTACCTATACTACTAATACTACATAAATAGCGACTAGACGCTAAGTCCGCGGACAAGTTTACGGCTAAGATATAAGAGATATACTAATACTTACGACAGTAGATAGCCTTAGTATAAGTAGTCTAAGCTAAGTACGTAAACTAGACGCGTATACCTATACTACGGTACGCCGAAGGCGACGAAGTATAGGGAAGCACTAAGAACTAGACGATAGAGAGACCTTCTCGTAAGATAGACGTAAAGTAGTCTAGACCGTACGTAACTACGGAGGTACTACCGGGCAACACTTATAAAGTAGAGCTCCTACCTACTTTAAATATCGATAATCGCTTCTACTTATACCTTCTTATACTAGTTTATCCGCCGGTTATAGGATAGATATAACCCGTACTACTACCGATCCGAATTGTCGACGACGAATAATACGAAGCCGATCCCGCCGAGCCCGATTAATAGGAAGTTAAGCAAATTCTAGACTATAAGAAGAGATAGCCGCGAGGACTAATACCGGTAGGAGGCAAATAGCTATATTAGGAATACTTAGTGAAATATATTAGATATAATAAGCTATCCTATAAAGCTACGGACTAGGTTATCGAGACTACCGCCGCCTCCGTAGCCGACTTTTACTATAACTACCCGAGGTATAGTACGGTATATATTAGCGTTATCTACTTATAGGGCTTGATCGTAACTTAAGTATTCGTATAGGTACGTATAGAAGTCCTTTTTCTATTAAGTAAAACGCTCTGCCTTTTCGGCGGATAGGCGTTACTTAGTAGGTACTAGAGGCTTAGGGAGGCTATCTCTATTAAAGTTACTAGTACGAGGACTACGACCTCGTTCGGTAAAGAATAGCGACATACCTATTACTTCTATAATATAGTTGTTCTTTACGAATTCCGCTAGCGGAAGCCACTACACCTAATCTCCTTATATATAGTCGATAAAGACACGGAGGTACTTCTCTATCTCCTTATTTGTATTCTTAGACTGTCTATTAGTCTTAGGATAGAAGGCTATAGATAACTTATAGACTATCCCTACTAGTCCGTAGAAGCGTTACTAAAAAGCTAATAGCTACTAACTACCTCGATCTATAACGATAGACAGAGGGGTACTTTATAAGCGGTAGTAGTCCCGGACGAAGACCTCGGCGATATATTCGGCCGTTATCTCCTTTACTAGGATTATATAGCATCCCTTACTCGTACGGTTAGTAATCGTAAGGGTATTAGTATATATAACGCTATTATAATTAGTACTCTTCGGTAGTCCTACTACAAAATCTATAGCAATTTCGTCCTATAGTTTAAACGGGATTAGTAGGGGTTTTAGTAGACCTAGGTATTACGTCTACGAGGGTTTTAACGAGCGGTATTCGTAGTACTTAAAGATCTTATTACGTATATACTACAAAAGGCCGGACTAGACAAAGTCGCGAGTAATAAGCTCGTAGGTCTTCGTACGACCTAGGTGACTAGTAGAGGGGGTACTATAATATACTTAGAAGATCTTAAAGCGTAAACCCGGTACGTCTAGTACGAAGACGTTATAGCCGCCGTATCTATTCTTAATATAGATAAGGCCGCCTATAGCTACCGCCTCGCTATTATCTATACGGTACTAGCGTAGTAGCGTATAAGGCTCTCCTACGTCACTAGCGTAACGCTTACTATAGCTCCGCTTCTCCGTATATAATGCGGATCTTAGTTATAAGTTTATTGTCCTATCGGCCTAGACGGTCTCTATCGGCGAGATGTTAAGGAATCGGTACTTAGGTAGTAACGTCTGTTCTTAATACTATCTTCGTAGGTCGTTATCGTTTATAGGGACGTCCTATAGCCGCCGTATTAGAGTATTAGGTTTGACATTCGTCTTACTAGGGATATAGATAATCTTAAAGTAGAACTACGATAAGAACTCGGACTAACGTACCTAGCGTCTAGTTAGGACCTTAGTACTCGTAAACTATTTAAGGTTCTTATAATCGGAGTATACTAGGATTAGCTTACCGCTTTCGTCGGTAAGGTTTTCGAAGTCGGCCTTATCTCTATTAATGTCTCTAGACATAAGCTCTAGCTTCTATTCCTTAAAGGCTTTCACGAAAGTAAGTAGTTCCTTATTGTAGATGTCGGAGTTATATTCTTACGGCGATATGTTCTTAGACATAAAAGCTACTAGGCGCTATATACCGTCTTCTCCTTACTACGACATTACTATAGTAGTAACGAAGTCTAACGTATCCGTTTCGAGCTTCGTTTCTCGCCCGGGTACGAAATGTACGAGTATATATCGTCCTTATTAAACGCTTGTTTTGTACGTTCGAAAGCGTCCTAATATTCGTTACCCTATACCTATAGTACGTCTTTCTTAGTAAGCTATATTATCGGGTAGGCGATACCTAAGTAGTTACGAATAAACCGCCTATAGAAGTTATAAAAGCTAAGGAAGGACAGAATATCTATTAGGTTACGAGGGGTCTCCTATTCTTAGATTACGGCGATCTTGTCCTTATCTATCTTAATACTATCCGCGCCTATAATTAAGCTAAGGTACTTCGTCTCTTAGACGTAAAACTCGTACTTGTCGATATCGAGTTGAAGTCCTACCTCCTATAGCTTCGCTATAACCTTCTCGACGTAAACGATATACTCCTCTAGGGTGTCGCTAAATATAAGTACGTTATCGAGATACGCGGAGGTAAAATCGTCTAGGTACTCTCGGAGCGCGTTATTAATATATAACTAGAAGGTACCGGGTATATTATCGAGACTAAAGGGCATTACTAGACATTCGAATTGACCGTAGCGCGTAGTAAATGCCGTTTTCTACTCGTCCCCTTCCGCGATACGTAAATGATTAAAGGTAGCGATTATATCGAGCTTAGTAAAGTACTTCTTACTACTAATCCGGTTAAGGGTATCTTAAATAAGTAGGATAGGGTACCTCGATTTTATAGTAATAGCGTTTAGGGCGCGGTAGTCGATATAGACGCGTAGTCTACTACCTAGTATAGACGACTAACCACCCTAGTAAGTAAGGGCGCGCCTAGTGACCTTAGGATAGCTTACGCGTAGGTGTATATATTTGCCGGTCTACGGGCCGTAAAATATATATGTAGTAGTCCTAAAAGATAATAAATCTGAAATTTTCAGATTCCTGTTAAGATGTAGCATCTCAAAGGGAGTCAACAATCAGGAAGTGATCTGGTAGCCTGAGGCATCCACGATGACTCAGCTTATAGGGAGATACCTTCTCTCTCCTTTAGCTTAGATACACATCCAACACAATCGACATATTGGTTCCTGATATATTGCTGTATACTCGTGCTATTAGTCAGTTGAAGATTGATCTCTTACTCCACTCCGCTACTATCTACCCGTACCTGTTCAACAGGTTATAAGCCCGGGTTTGTGCAGGAATAAGAGCAACCTATATCAGTATAGGCTACTTGTATCCCTTGCTATCGTAGCAGAAAACATCTAGGAATCAGAAGTCTACCCCGTCTATCCTGTCAAGGAGCTTAGTTCGATACTAAGTGATAGGTAACCTAGACAAGGACTCTGTGCGGCTTACTCAAAGCCAATACCTTGAAGATACTCTATAGGCAGAACTGCATCGAGATACTATTAAGAAGGACTTCAAGTAAGTCATTTGAAGCTCTGCTAGGAGAGACAGACCTGTGTCCTAGCCCCGAGACCTCACACCGCTCCTTTACTTTACTAAGCAGGCCTTAGTATCCACACCTACGAACTTTCCCATTCTACACTAGAAGCCTCAGCAGGATCTGAGCTACCACTTTGGAACATACACACCTTGTTTCATTACATCCAATTTATTATGGATCCATACCAAGAGAAGACAGAGGAGAAGGGAGGCAAAATCCTAATTCTTGGGGGGGACAATTGGAAGAGATGGTTCAACCTTCAGAGATACAAGATGGAGAGCTAATCAGCATTCTTTGCAATTGATGATCTAATGGAAGTGTCTTTTGACAACATCAAGGGCAAGACTCTGAAACTCCAAGAAGAGGCTACAACCAAAGAGATCCTCAATACGCCAACATGGACAAGACACAATGCAGTATGCAACTTCAGTATCCTTAGTAGGATCACAGAAGAAGATGAATTTGAGCTTGAGGGCTTATGTGAATCTGGAAGAGCTGCTGAGAAGTGGGTGTATCTCTGGAACAAGTATAGCCAGGTGCTACCAACCCATGCACATGAGCTCACAAAGCAATTTGTGACCTTTGAGATGAGTGAAGAGTTCACCATCAGATCTGTATGGACACACCTGGTTTCTCTTGGAAAAAGGATTGCTGATGTTGACCCAGAGGGTCAGCATTACAGGAAAGCTGATGTGAGGATGACCCAGCTCTTAAGCTCACTGCCACCTGACTACTATGTAGCTAGGGATACTATCATGGCTTAGCTAAAGATAGATCATGAAAGGACCTTAAAGATCCTTAAAGCTCAAGAAGCCAGGTTAGATCCCTCTAAGGCTGAGTATAGCATGGCAGCCACCTGGGTCAAGCCCTCAGGTCTAGCAAGACCACTCTCCTGCCTTCTCTATAAGAAGGATCATCTGATCAAGGACTGCCCTAGTTTGCCTGAGGCAAGAAAGGTCCTTAGATCTCATTCCCAACCACCATCTTCCCAGAATACAACACATGTCAAGAAGAAGAGAACTCCACCACCCACTTCAAGGAGGACACTAAGAGAGAAGTCCTCTATAGAAGAACTTAAGAAAATGGTGAAGAAACTCAGCTCTGACATGCTGTCACTCCAGAAGAACCAGGCCCAGTCTTATACCTCTAAAGTAAAGAAGACTGGAAAAGGTTTCTCCGCCCAAGAGTCACTATACAGCTCATCCCCAGAGACAATGTCTGATGATGATGAGTATGATGAAGTGGCTTACTCAACTGCAGAAGTCTAAGGCAAGTTCCCCTCGTCAGAGTGGTTACTTGACTCCTGTGCTTCATCCTATATGACTGACCAAAGCTGCCTCTTTAGATCTATGACTCCCTTGACAAGGAAGAAATGGATCAAAGTGGGAGGTGGGTTTTTATTGGCCACTCATATTGGGAATGCAGAGATGAGTGGGAGAGCTGGCAGAAAAGTTGTTTTGGAAGATGTCCTGCTTATACCCAAGCTAGGAGTGAACCTGGTTTCATAGAACCAGTTTAGCAAGCAGTTTGGTGTGCAACCTCCATCATTTTCTCTTGTTTCCCCCTCTGGTGAGACTGTTGTCCAGACAAAGCTCCTTGGGGGGGTTCCATTCATTGATGAGATTTCTCCTCTCCTACAAGAACGGGCACATTACTCATCATGTGCACCACCAATGGAGAATGCCTTTGTGACTGCTCAATTAGAGACCGACCTAAAGCAGTAGGAGCTTTAGTATAGAAGATTTACACACTTTAGGAAGAATTTGCTCCAGAATCTTCACAAGGCAACAGACTTGAAAGAACCCATTCCTATCCCTAAGGATGGCTTTCACCAGTGCAGAGTATGCTCAATAGCAAAGATGAAGAAGTACAAAGGCAAAGTTACAGAGAGAAGACCTGAAAGACTTGCCCTTGTATCTATTGACATATGTGGCCTACTACCAATCTCAAGACTAGGATTCAAATACTGGCTTGAGATTGTTGACAACTTCTCTAGGAAGAAGTGGACCTTTCCTCTTAGGAAAAGAGAAGATGCTCCAGTTGCTCTCTAGAACTAGAAGATCAAAGCAGAGAGGAAATCATCAGCGCAGCTGAAAGCAGTAAGACTTGACAATGCAAAAGAACTTATTACATTAGTGAAGCAGTGGGAGAAGGATTTAGGGATTAGGCTCGAGCCGACTGAGGCATACAACTCTCTACAGAATAGACCAGTTGAGAGGTCAATACAAACCTCAGAGGACTCTATAAGGGCAACGCTTGAAGAGGCTAAAATGCCGGTTGAATTTTGGCCTGAAGCACTAGAGGCCCAAACTTATATAAGGAACAAACTGCTAAATGGCCCAGATTACGATAGGTTCAAGGTTTCACTAGATGAGGCTTTTAATGGTATCAAACCGACCATCAACCATTTGAAAGTTTGGGGATGCAAAGCTGTTGTCTATATAGACACAAGATCCCAACCTCAATGGGCAAGAAGTGACAAGCTAATGAATAGGGGTAAAGAAGCAGTGTTTATTAGGTATATTGAAAACACAGCTAAAGCCTGGCTCTTTTAGGAACCAGACATGAGAGCTGTTAAACAACACACATATGTAGACTTCTTTGAGGACCAGCCTGGAGGTGATATAGGTCTCAATGTTCCAACATTGAATCTACTAAGCAGTGCACCAGCTAGGAAGCCCTTAGGAAGGCCGAGGAAGAACGTATCCTTAGGACAATCTACCTACTATTCAGGCGTCCATCAGAGCCCCTCCGAAATAGATCAGCCAATTAAGAGCCCTAAAGTCGCTCAGCCGAGAAAGCTGTTTGTGCAACTTCCCTAGCCTCCGGAGAACGTAGGGGAATTTCAGAAAATCGATCAGCTAATTAAGAGAAGCTCCCTAGATCCCTAGGAAATAGACGTTACTAGGTCATAAGTGACGGTCCCTAAATCATCCCTTGGAAAGAGAAAGGCTGACTATGATGTTGAGGGCTATGACATGAAATAGAAAGCCCCAAAATCCATGGTCCCTAAGCCCAAACTAACCACTGAAGTAGGAGAAGCAATGGACCTCTTAGAGAACCTTGCTGCTTTTCACTAAGCTTTCTTTGCAGCCATGCAATCAGTGGACAGTTCAATACCATGGGATAGCGAATTCCTGGAAGAAGTTGAGGAAATGGCCTTTGCAGCAACTGTAGAAGCCATTACATACAAGCAAGAGGTCCCAATTCCAAAATCCTACAAGGATGCTATGAATGACAAGAAATGGGGACATCTTTGGAAGGAAGCAATCCAAAAGGAACTAGATGCTCTACAGAGTAACAACACCTAGGAAAATTCTGTTCCACCAAAAGGAGCAAATCTAGTTACATCAAGATGGGTCTTTGATATTAAGAGAAGCATTAGTGGAGCTATTGAAAAGTTCAAGGCTAGACTAGTTGCAAGGGGCTTCTCATAGAAGTTTGGTGTTGACTTTATGGAGACATTTGCACCTACAGTAAGACAGGACACCCTTAGGGTGTTTATGGCTATTGTGTATAAGAAGGATCTTCATCTTCACCAAGTGGATGTGAACAATGCATTCACAGAAAGCACCCTCTATGAAGACATCTTCATGTTACTACCACTAGGAGTTGAGCTTCCACCAAACATGGTGTTCAAAATCCTCAAAAGCTTGTATAGACTTAAGCAAGCAGCTAGAGATTGGAATCAACTCTGTGTGTCAAAGCTCAGAGAGATTGGATTCACATAGTCAGAGGTGGATCTATGCCTACTTATCTATAAGAAGAGGGAGATCATAATCCTTATACATATGGATGACATTCTAATTGCTACACCAAAGTTAACAGATGTTCTCTAGTTTAAAAGAGAACTTGGCAAGATCTTCAAGATCAAAGATCTAGGTGAACCTAAAAAGATCCTTAGCATGAGAGTCATAAGGGACAGGAAGAGAGGAATCCTGAAACTTGACCAAGGACACTTTGTTAGGGACAGCCTAGCCAAGATGGGAATGAACCATAAGAAGGCAGCACCTACACACTCACCTATGGACAGCTATGAGGCCCTCAAACCTTCAAGCCATATAGATGAGAGGTGTGACAAGGCAGAGTACTAGAGTATTAACGGTACTTAGATGTAGCTAGCAACAATCACAAGGCCAGACATTGCTTTTGCCCTAGGAAGGATGAGCTCATTTGTGAGTGACCCAACCACCTACCACATGAAGGCTTTGAAGAAGATCACTAGGTACCTAAGATCATACCCTGATCTAGGACTTCAGTTCTTAAAGTCTGGAAAAGGACACCTTATTGGATACTGTGATTCTGATTATGCAATAGACAAAGCAGACAGAGTCTCAATCCTTGGGTATGTCTTCTTCCTCTGTAGGGCACCAGTTTCTTGGATGAGCAAGAAGCAAAAGTCTGTAGCAACATCCACAATGGAGGCTGAATACATAGCCATGAATGCATGTGCGAAGCAGTCCCAATTCCTAGCTTCACTGCTAAGGGAAATGGATTGTCCAGAGTTAGTGGGAGACTGTTCCTATCAACTAAGAATCACTAGAAACCAGGAGACTGTATCAAATTTGAGACCAGTCCAATTAAGAGGTGACAATCAAGCTGCCCTCACCCTAGTGAAAGATGTACATGTTCATGACAAGTTGAAGCACATTGAGATTGCCTATAACGCTGTTAGGAAACTTTGGTGGAGGAGGCTTATTGCTGTTGAGTACACCCCAACCTCTGAGATGGTTGCAGACGGGTTTACAAAACCAAAGACTGGTCCACACTTCTAGAGGTTTGTAAGCTAGCTGAACCTGTCATAAGAAGGTCCAAGTACTATTGACAGGAAGTGAGCAGACTGTAACCTCCTATACGAGATGAGTGGGAGTGTTAAGATGTAGCATCTCAAAGGGAGTCAACAATCAGGAAGTGATCTAGCAGCCTAAGGCATCCACAATGACTCAGCTTGTAGGGAGATACCTTCTCTCCCCTTTAGCTTAGATAGACATCCAACACAATCAACATATTGGTTCCTGATATATTGCTGTATGCTCGTGCTATTAGTCAGTTGAAGATTGATCTCTTACTTCACTCCGCTGCTATCTACCCGTACCTATTTAACAATTCCCGTATTTTCGCCTTATAGAGAGATTCTTTGTAAAAATCCCTAGCTTCCTACTAAGGTCGCCTCCTAACTATATATATCTCAGTAGTACCCCTATACACCCCTACTACATAATTAACCGTTAAAGGTTAACGAGATTCGACGCGTAAATTTCAGGGTCTAAAGGGGCCCTTAGCTCGTTAATATATCCTCCCCTATTACGAAAATGTCCCTAGTTTCACCTCCGCTACGCTAATATAGACTAAGAAACTATACCTACAAGTTATACGTAAAGAAGGCGGATCCGGCGTCTAGTCAAGTAGTCAGTCTAGAGATATTAAGAAGATCGTAAGTTTATTCTATAAGGGGCTAAGGAGGCTAAGTCAAAGTCTAGTCTTTATAGTAAGCCTACTCTCAAATTAAGGATATAGCCTAGAAATCGGTCAAGTACGCTAGAAACTAGGTACTAGAACTAGAAGCTAGTCAAACTAAGGTCAGAAACTAAAACTCCTAAGTGAACTCCTTACGCCTAAGAAAAAAGAAATAATAGAGTCCTATCCCTCCTTTGACCTAAATCCTAGTGAATTTGGCTATCTCCTCCGTAGTAAGGTTATAAGGCCGTATCTATAGTCTCGTCGGCTTAGATTCTAGTTCCGGAAGTATAGTAGCCCTATTAATGCCTATTAGAAGTATATCGTTATCCTCTTCGTCGTTAGATTCGGACGTAGTAGGTCTGTTCTTGTTCGGAAGATCGCCTTTTTCGACATTCTCGATATCAACCCTATCCTCTAGCGCTATAATGTCTTTAGTATTAGGAAGATTAAGCTCCGGGTCCGGTCTTAACTATAGGATTAGCTTTAGGTTCTCTCGGGCTTATACACCCTTTAACCTCGTACTATTAAGCTCTTTAAGGACGTATATACTAAACCCCGAGTATACCTTAGCTACACGATACGGTCTAAGCTAGCGGTACCTAATCTTTCTAGATAGGTCATCCTTATACGGCTTGTCGAACTTGACTATAAGATCTCCGACCTAGAACCCCTAGAAGTTAATACTACGTTTAGTATCGAAGTATTCCTTACTTAGGGCACGAAGCCTTGCTCTTCGTAACTATAACTCCTAAAGACTTATATCCCGTACCTATAACTAACGCGCCCGAATAGCTAATAGCTCCTCCGTTGATCTAATAGATCCCTATTTATAGTTCGCCTATATCGGGTATTCTACCTCGATCGGGAGAATAGTACGATAGCTATATAGAACCTCCGCCGGCGTTATGCCCGTAATTCTAGATACCGTAGTTCTATTAGCCTAAAGTACCGTAGTAATCTATCGTTCCTAGGACTTATAGGTGTTCTTAGTAAGCTTAGCTAATATAGCTAGAACAGGTCGATGTCCTACTTCTATAGTTATATTTAACTACGGATAGTAGGGTAAGATCCGGATATACTTAATGTCTATACTAATAAGTATCCTCTCTACCTCCCCTTCGTTAATACTAGCGTTATTAAGCACAATCTTATAGTAGTATCTATGCCGGCTAAACACTATCTCGTATAGGAACTTAGTAATCGCCCGCGAATTTAGAGGCTTCCGTACGACCTTCGCCTTAATCTACCTACTTAGAGCTTCTCGGGCGATAAGTAAGTACCCGTTTCTATATACGTAGACGGGATCGTAGTACTACCTCTCTCCTATAACCTACTAAGTCGATAAGTGTATTTCTCCTACTCTCTAGTTACCTTCTCGAAAGTTATAAGGAGTATAAGTCCTTATCTAATTCGATACGTCGGAGAAGTAGCCCTCCTAGTAATACCGGCTAGTAATAAGATTATATACTAGCTCTATACTCCGGTAACTATACTTTTCGTAATAGTATATTACGATCTCTTTCTAAGTATTATTATCGTCTACTACTAGCTATATCGGTACACCCCTTTGCCGCTAATAAAACAAGAGCTTGTCTCTTAAGTAGTACCGAGGACTCTTCTTAACGAGGTTTCGATACTTAGCCCGGGTAACCCCTTCCGGTCGTGTTCGATATACTAGAATATAAGCTATAAGCTCGGAATTGTTACTATACTAGGGTTCGAGGAGTCGTTCACGCTCTAGAATAACGGGGAAAGTGTTAACTAGCTCGGCGTAACGGAAGAATTTGTCGTTAACTATCTTATTAATATTATCGTTAGGTTCCGTAAGCTCCTTAGCTATAGGTAGTTTACGAGACAGTACATCCGGTCCGGAGTACTTCTTCCTATCGACATGCCTTGCTTTAAAGGTGAATAGCCGGATCTAAGTAACCTACCTTATAATTATAGAGTTTAGAATGTCGGATACTAGCCGATTTAACTACTATACTAGCGTTTTAGTATTAACTTCGAGGATAAAGTCTACTCCTACGAGGTAGCGCTATACCTTCTTAAGGCCCTTTAGCACTCCGAGGCACTCCCGCTTTCCTATATCGTACTTAGCCTCGTTTACGTTCTAGGTACCGCTCTTATACCTTACCGGGTGTCTTCGTCGAGTATTATCTAGTAATTCCTACGATATTATACAACCCTACCTAATGCTACTCGTATTAATAGAAACGAAGATCCCCCTAGCTCCTAGGGCGTAGGAGATAGTTACTAACGCTAGTGCTATTACTAAGAATCTTACTAGGTTCTCTTTCGAGAACTACTTATTCTTAGTCTAGACAAACTCGACGTCCTTCCTTAAAAGCTTATATATTAGCCGAGCGACGATTACGAACTAGGGGACCTAAATCCGGAAGTAAACATAAATCCTAATATAAACTCGAACGTCCTTTACGTACTTTAGGATTAGCTAGTTCAAGATCTTGGCTACTACCTTAGGATCTAGATAGCGGCCGCTCGGGCTAGTAATATAGCCTACGATATTTAGGGTCTTATAAAGCCACTACGACTTCTCTCCTACGACTACCGCTCCGGCCCTCTCTAGGTCCGTAAGAACAAGATTAAGGGACATAATATATTCTACGACCTATCGTCGAAGGCTAGGCTCTACCTTAGCGTTACTATAGTCCTTAGTAGGACCTTTTACGCTGATATCGTCAAGAAATAGTTTTGCTCGGTAAGAAATATAGTCTATTAACACCTTAGTTACTACCCGTACGAACTAAGTAACTAAGTTCGTCGTACCCTATAGTAACGTTATATACCGTATAAGCCTAAGAGGCGTTATAAAGGCCGTTAAGTCTCGGCTGCTTTTATTAAGCGTAATCTAGTCGTACCCTAAAAACAAGTCTACTAAAGAGGCTACTCTATACCTAGTAAAGTCCTCCGGGAACCCGTCTATATCTAGGGGAATGTTCGTATCCCTTATTATTACCTCGTTTAAGAGTATAGCGGAGTTGATCAACCTATATAGTATAGCTTTGCTGTTTGGCTCGACCTTCTTCGCTACTAAGAACTAAGCATTCGTATAAGCACCTTAACTATACTTAAGAATTCTATTCTTAATTCTAGCGCGGATTATCTGTTCTATAATCGCTCGTAAGCTTAGGTATAACCGAATGTTCCGCGCCTACTACGGTTTGTACGTAATCGTTATAATCTTCTAAGGAGGCATAACATTATGTCTGATCTACCGTATATAGCTGAAATTCTACGCTAGGACACCTTCTCGGTTAAAGAGCATTTCTTTAAACATTTGTCTTTCCTTAGCTAAGAGAGCGATACTAACCTTAATACTAGCGAGCCTTTTAGGTATAATCCTCGAGCCGCGCTCGATACTAGAGAACTTTTTAATAAGATACCTCCTATCGAACGGGCCTTACTCTACTAGTATTAGAGATTCCTAGTAAAGGGCCTTCCGCTTCTAATATATATTACTATCTACTTTCGACTAAGGACTCTCGTAAACGCTCGCGTTAATAGGTCTTTTCTTGCTAGCTATACGCTTATATATAGTAAACATATACGGCATCCTAATACCGGGTCTATATAACCCTACGTCTCGTTTCTAAGCCTACCTATTAATCTGGCTCTATTTTAGGATCTCCGTACACTAGTCGCCCTATACGGAGTAAATATTGATAATGACCTACTCTCCTAGAGCATTAGTAGTCACCTTAGCGCTTAAGTATTAGCGGTCCCCGAGTAGTCCTAGTAATTCCTTCGAATACGGGCTAAGGTCGAGGACATTTTCTCTTTGTTATAATACGGGGCCGCGGTAGTTCTTAAAGTAGTCGAAGATAGTCGTGTCTATAGGCTTGAATTTTAGCTTCGTTATACCTTCTTATCGATGTCGACGCGCCGTATTATTAGAATACTCCGCCTCTAATATATTTACTTAGGTCTCCCCGACTAGACTCGAAAAGCGGACTTGTTTCAAAACCGGACTTCTAATACTTATAGCGGGTCGACTACCGTGAATTAACCCGCGTTCGCATTTTTCGAGGACTATAGAAGTTCTTAAAGAGTTTTATACTTGTTAGTACCTATAATAGCCGTGAACATTACACTTTTACCTTTCCTACTAGCGATTGTTCCCTCCTATAATATATCGTCGTAGTTACGGCCTATTAGTCGTACCTTCCTATACTAAGGGCGGCTAAGGATCGTAGGCGAATCTAGATTAGCGGAGACAAATATATCGATCTAGTAGTATATACTAAACACCTAAGTATTAAGCTTTGAAATTACCCCCTTAAACTTCGCTCTTCTACCCGCTCCTCGAAAGGACAAGTAGGCGCTAGGTACGATAGGTAAGCCAAACTTATGTACTATCCTCGGGCTAATAATATTGACTTTAGATCCCTCGTTAAGTGGGGCTCGAGTCTAACCTTTACTAGTCCTAAGCTCGGTAACTACCTAAGGGCTAGGTACTATTATAAAATCGTCTAGTATACTAGAGAGACCAATCTTTTCAATATTTTCGTATAACTCGGCGGTAGGGACAGTATTCTTACTATATAACATCGTTAAGAACATACCTATAAAGCGAGCTTAATAATTATCCCGAAAGACTTTTTTATTAGCGCCTTCTTCCTCGTCTTTATAGGTAGCGACATGACTCGTACGGACTTTAGTCCCTTCTTAGCTAGCTAACTTACGGACGGTAGTAAGCTTAGACTATAGATTAGGGGTATTTGCTACTCTCCTAAATAAGGTAGTTTCAAACTAGCGACTATACCGAAACTAGTCCTAGGTATTAACGTTTAGAAACGTAGTCTAAAGGATTTAATCAATCTAATAGGTCACTCCCTCCTCCTTAGTAACGGGCCTATCTCCTATACCGTACTATCGGACGTAGTTATTAATCCTTATCGTTTTTATATTCTATAACCGTTTACGCTATACGAATAGGGTATTAATAGGCCCTACCGGCTATTCTAAGAGCGTAGGCCTTAACTCCGCTCGAGGCTTAGGTGTCCTTCTAAGACTCTCCCCTAACGCTACCGTTAACTAGCTTCTACTAGCCCTAGAACCGGCGTCTCTAATTATCTCTACCTCCTACTAACCGAGTTCTTCCTACCGGATCTCCTCTTCGAGTTCTTATTATATAGCTTTGGTCGACGACGAGAATCACCTGTACGTAGTGTCGGCTACGAACCTCTCGTCTAGCTACGAGAGAGCCAAGTATTCTTACGCTAGAGCGTCGTGGGCGCGACGGGCGCGTAGCGTAGGCGAAGCCGCGGCGAATAGAGGACTACTAGTAAAACGGGTATAAAAACCATCCGACGAGCGTGTACTCGTGTCGGGAGCGAGTCCCTCTTCTCTCTACGTGTAAGAAGGGCGCGGAACCGTGGCCTATACGCTCGATAGGACACCTCTAGTATAAGTGCAGAATTTTCACCTCCGGAGACCGCAAACCGAGCGGGCTAAGCGACGAACATTAGACGAGCGGACTACAGAACAACAACTAAGCGGACTATACAACGGCGTCGAGCGGACTACGAAACAATCTAGTGTTTGCTAGCGGGCAATGCGGTGGGTAGGTGGACACGCGACGAAGCCTATAAGGGCCTATTAAACACCCGGTATAGGAACGAGGGTTTTGCCTAAGGCACTGCCTATCCCGCTACACAACGTACCTAGTCTGACATAGTAGATTGCGACGAGGAAAAGACGATAGCCTAAGCAAGGAAAAGACGGCTGTTAGGACGGGGAAAAGATGTATAATACGAGTAGATTAGTTCTGTGATCGGGGAGGATCGAGGGTAGGGTGATAAGGAACTTCATATTGGTTAGTAGGTAGAAACGTAAGGAGTACGCTGCCCGGCGTGGTGTGTGCCCCGAGCAAACCTACGAGGCATGGACGGCCGCTTTCTAGAGATAGGCTACGGTAACGCGAAGGGCGTCAAAACCTAGGGCGTGGTGTACACTAGTAGCGACGGCTAACACTGTCTATACAGCCCGAGAGGACGGATGCGTATGTCGGTCAATAGAGAGCACTAAAGGGCTTAGGCCTATAGAGGTGGATATTGGCTTAAGGAGCAAATAGGGAGGGAGGGCGTAGAGGGAAGCTTTTGCTCCGGGCTAACCTCTCGAGACGAGGCTACACGGTGGTGCTAGATAAGTAGGAAAGCGCGGTTAAGACTTGTCACCTTATCTCGTAGCTAGCTTGCTAAATACGATTCCTTCCTTGCCCTCGACATCGTAGGGGCCTTCGACAACGTCTTATACCAAAGGCTAATACATATCCTATAGTAGAAAGGCATCCCCTAGTAGGCAACGTCGTTCGTCTTCTCCTTTCTCTAGGAACGGACGACATACCTAGTCCTAGGAAGGTACACGTCCGACCCGGTGAAGGCAGAGACTGGAATACCTTAGGGATCTACTCTCTCCCCTATCCTGTTTCTGATATTTATATCGGATCTAATCCCCCTACTCACCTCTCCGCAAACCTCAGCATCGGGGTTCGTAGACGATATAAACATCCTAGCCTAGTCAGACTCGACAGAAGAGAACTGTCGCCTCCTTGAAGATAGGCACAAGAAATGCGAGGAGTGGGCAAAGAAGCATAGTGCCCGGTTCGCCCCTGAAAAGTACCAACTTATACACTTCAGTAAAGCGAGAACACACTATAATATAAAGGCGGCGGTAAGAATCCAAGGCTACGAGACCAAGCTATTAGCGGAGCTACGAGTACTAGGGATCTAGCTCGACCCGAAGCTAAGCTAGAATGTACAGATTAAGAAAGCCTAGAGTCGAGCGCAAGTCAATGAAGCCTCGATAAAGAGGCTTACGGCATCTATATAGGGAGCAACATTCGACAAGGCAAGAGTAATGTATAAGGCGATCGTCAGACTAGCTATGTTGTACGGGGCACAGATTTGGGGAACAGGAGGCGTAGGCAAGCCGATCCCGAAACGGATAGAGCAACCCCTAAACAGGACATAGGCAGGGAACCTACGTAGGGTACTAGGCGTATACAAGACAACGTCAACAAGCACGGTAGAAATGGAGACAGGAATACCACCAATCGGCCAGTACATCCGGGGAATGAGAATTCAATACGCGGCAAAGACGACAGGTTACCTAGCACAAACCACGATCTAGGAGGCAAAGAATAAGATAGAAAGCCGCTACCGGAGAGGGGCAGGATATAGGACAAGCCAAAAAGAGGATGACCTTACTACCTTTACGGCCGTACAGACAAGCACCGAATGGCTAGCACGAAAGGAGGAGGAGCGTAGGACTCGCCAGGCCGGCGGGAGTAAGGCCAAGACCCAAAACCTAGCGGAACAGATAGCGAGCTGCCTATAGGAGCAGGACTGGAAAAGGAAGCCCCCTAAGACAATAGGCCCGATAGCGCTCCGAGCCTTCTAGAGACACAATTACTAGCTATATAGGGACCTGACAAGGGCCGAAGCAAGCATAGCGATCCAAATCAGGTCCGAACACATTGGATTAAGGGCCTACCTGTTCAGGAGACGCGCACTAGACATCTATAGCCCAGCCTACCAGTGTGGCTACCTATCGCAAAACCCAGAACATATGCTACTACGATGCCCGTAGTGGGCGAGAGGCAGGGGAAATTGGAGGCACCAAGCGGGAAGGAGAGACTACAAGTCAATTATTAGGGACAAAGGCAACATTCGCCGAATCTCTCGGTAGATACTACAGTAGGGATACCTCCAGTAGTTTAGCCTCGCGAGCGAGACGGAGGAGTGGATAGACAAGAGGCGGAAGCGAGGGGGGTTGCAGATAGGGTAGTCATCAGGGCAGGCCCATAACACTAGCGTACCCCTAACAAGGGAAATTTAAGACGACAACGAGGAGGAAAAGACAGGCGGGAAGGAGGAGGGGTTTTCACCAACACGGTTTCCCCTCTATATATACAAAAAACAAGATAGCATAGCTGCATAGGCCAAAGGGCACTACAACAGCTTAATGAAATATCTATCTATCTATTATATAGCTTTAGCGGCCTCGGCTCGTACCCTTAATACCTATATACTAGACCAAACCTGACTGAAGTAGACTATTAAGAGAGACTGGCCCAAAAATGGCGACGACGACGGCAGTAGACGACCGAGAGCAAGGGGGAGACGAGTGGAGGACGCTCTGTAAGAAGGCGGAAGAGATGGTAGCGGCAGAAGAAGGGAGGTTTCCGGAGAGAGCACTGAAAGGAGTAATAAGCGAACTGCTCGGGGGACTAAAGGCGCTCAAACGACAAACAAGCACTACGATCAACATAGCAATCGAGGCAGCAACACGAAACGCAAGAAACAACCCTTAAAGAGACCCGAGACAGACCCAGGGCCTAACGACCTGGGCAACAATCGCGAGCCAACCCACCCCCCCTCAAAGCACAGTACTACGAGTCTATATTACGGACCAGAAAGAGAAGGAAGAGATAGGAAAGATGACCGGGAGGGAGATAGTCGAGAAGATCGGAGTAAAGGGAATAGTAGGGGCAAGGGCAGACAACAAAGGGGTCAAGCTGTTTACAGCACACGTATAGGACAAGAAGGCCCTCGAAATAAACAAGGAGTGGACACTGAAGATCGGGAGCACAGCGAAAGTCTCCTATCAACAGTACATAGTAATTGCGCATAGGGTCCCACGAACCTTTGATATACAAAGGGATACACCAAACCTCCAGAGGCAAAACCAGGTAACAGCACCAGGACTACAGATCACAAAGACAGCGTGGGTCAAGAAGAAGATAGAGGAGGGCAAGAGGGCCTCCTCGCTGATCTTATAGGTTGCAACACCAGAGCAAGCGAACAAGGTCTTAGACCAAGGGTTGTACTGGGACTTTGAGAGGCTGGATGTAGAAATCCATCAGAGCAACCACAGAATCCTTCAATGTTTTAACTGTCAACAGTACGGACATATTGCCCCAAAGTGTAGCAAAGCCACACCAGTCTGCTCACACTGTGCTAGTGATCACGCGACCCAAGAGTGCTAAAAACGGAAGGAGGACACAAGATGCGCAGCATGTAGGAGAAAACACCCGGCATGGTCAAACCAATGCCTAGTTAGACTATCAGCCCAGTGGAGAGCGCGGGAAGCAAGGGTAACAACACCAACCAGGTTCCTAGTAGGTGAACAGAAACAACCAGAGAGAACCACCCACCCGAATAAGAGACCCCGGCCACAAGAGGAGCCATAAATAGTGCCAGCAATAGGGAGACCAACGTTCTTGTACAAGGCAGCGCAGAGCAATGGACAAATGAGAATCAACCAAATGATAGGGAGCCAACCCCAAAGGGAAGAACAGGAGGAGGGACGGGAAAACCAACAGCAAGACCAACAGCAAGACCAAACGGACCCAGACACAAACATGTCCTAATGCCTCACACTAACAGACTATCAATCATTCAGTATAATGTGAACAGAAGCAAAGACAAGGTCCAAAGGAGCTTTCTACAAGCCTTAGACCCGGAGGAACACCACATTATAGCAATACAGGAACCATAGATCAACCCACACTCTAGGATTCCATCAACTGTGCGAGACCCGAGATACCACGTAGTAATAAACAGAACCGAGGGAGTCCCACGAACTTGTATCTATGTCAGTAAGAAGGTACTAGCAGAGGACTGGCAGGCCTGGCCGAGAACCGACAGGGATATCACCACAGTGCAGCTCAAAACAACTCAAGGCCAAGTCCTGATCCATAGCGTATACAACCCACCTCCAGAGTCCAGAAGCAGCACACAACTACACACGCTAGGAAGGCTCCCGGAAGCAATGGACCAACAAAACCACAACATCGTGATAGGAGATTTCAACCTCCATCACCTAAAGTGGGGATCGGACTTCACCCCAGCACACCACTTCTTAGCAGGGAGGCTCATTGGTCAGATGGAAACAGCCCAAATGGACTTGATCACGCCAAAGGGAACAGAAACTTGGGCTAGAAACAACAGTTCTAGCACGCTAGACCTATGCTTCATGTCCCACGCTTTAACACGACGGGTAGAAAGCTGCACAGTCAATGACCAACTAGAGTCCTCATCAGACCACTATCCAATCCAAACCGACATCCAACTCACAGTTGAGGAGGAGAGGGAACCTGAGAGGAGGCTCTGCTGGAAGCAGGCCGAGTGGACACTAGTACAGCAGCGGCTAGAAGGCGAACTAGAACAGGTGAACATTGACAACATACACACAACGGAGGGGATTGACCAAGCAGTGGAGCAGCTGATAGAAGCTATGCAAAGGGCAGCCCAGGCCCATATACCTGAGAAGAGATGGTCGCTATACCAGAAGCCATACTGGACACCAGAGTGCACAGCCAAAGTCAAGGAGGCAAGGAGAGCAAGAAGGAGATGGGAGCAACGACGCACCCAAGCAAACTGGGAAGCCTATAACAACGCGTGCAAAGCAAAGAAGGCGCAGATCAGAAGAGACAAGACGCAGGAGTGGAGGTCAACTGTAGGGATGATCACAGAACACCCGGAACAAATCTGGAGACTAGCAGAATGGGCCAGGAAACCAGACGAGGAACGAAACTCCCCGCCCCAGTTTCCCTCAATACAGGACCAAGACGGGGAAACGCAAACCACTCCGATAGGGAAAGCGAAAGCATTCGCAGACCACTTCTTCGGGACTCAGGTAGAGGCAGACCTAAGCAACATCCCAGGAACACACATTCCTCCGCTAAGGGAGGCTAACTGGCAAGTGTCTGCTATAGAGATCGGAAACATTATCAAGAAACTGAAGGGCAACAAAGCCCCAGGCCCAGACAAGATCCCTAACTGTTACCTAAAAGCTAGCAGCAGCCTTATCACTCCAGTGCTTGCGCCAATCTTTACCCAGTGCATGAAGCAGGGGTATTGCCCAAAGGCCTTTAGGCAATCACTGACTTGCGTCCTAAGGAAACCCCAAAAGGAAGACTATACCAAGTTGAAGTCATACAGACCAATTGCGTTGCTGAACACACTAGGGAAGCTCCTAGAGAAGGTCGTGGCTATAAGGCTCACCGGAATAGTAGAAGAACACAACCTCCTCCCGGCAACGCAAATGGGGGGGAGACAAAAGAGATCTACCCTCACAGCAGTCGAACTGATCACAGAGCAAATCAGACATATCTGGCACTATGGCAACAACAAGGTAGCCTCACTGCTTTCACTAGACATATCAGGGGCTTTCGACAATGTGTCCTCCGCAAGGCTCCTACACATCCTCAGAATGAAAAGCATCCCAGCCTGGATAGTACACTTTGTGCAGTCATTCCTTAAGGACAGAACAACCCAGATCCTCCTAGGGTCCTTCAAAGCCCCGCAGACCCCAATTACGAACACGGGCATCCCACAGGGCTCTACACTCTCCCCAATTCTGTTCCTCCTCTTTATGGCCGACCTGACCCCACTCCTAGAAACAGCAAACACCTCAGCATCGGGGTTCGTGGATGACACAAATATCCTAGCGTGGTCGGGGTCCACAGAGGAAAACTGCGCACTCCTAGAGGAGAGACATAGACAATGCGAAAAGTGGGCAAGAGAGCATAGGGCAAAATTCGCACCGGACAAGTACCAACTTATCCATTTTAGCAAGGCAAAGACAAAACACAACTTGGCAGCACCAGTAAGAATCCAGGGGTTCGAGACCCATCCTACAAGGGAACTCAGAGTCCTTGGGATATGGCTAGACCCGAAACTCAGCTGGGGACCACAAGTGAAGAAGGCGCAAGCGAGAGCGGACACCAACAGACAATCAATCGAGAGACTCACTGCGTCAACCTGGGGGGCGACCTTCACAAAGGCCCAGACCATGTACAAGGCCATTGTCAAGCCCGCAATGCTATATGGAGCAGCAATTTGGGCAGCGGAAAAACACATCCCGAAGAGAATTGAGGACCCCCTCAACAGAGCGCAGGCAGCCTGCCTAAAGAGAGTACTAGGGGCATACAAGTCAACCCCTCACAGGACAATGGAAATGGAATCAGGTACAGCCCCCATCAGGGAGTACCTCCAGGGCATGAGGTGTCAATACGCAGAGAAGACATCAGCATACCCAGCCCAGGGAACCATCCAAGCAGCTACTCAAAGGATAAGAACCCAGTGGGAGAGGAGGAGAAGACCCAACCGGCCACACATGATCCCACAGAAGGAAGCAGACCTAAAAACATCACAGGAAATCCTAGCAGCCCTTGAACAGAGAGAAGCTCTAAGGGAGCAAGCTAACACAGGGGACAAAGGGAAAAAGAAGCAAAGCCAAGCAGAAAGGATCGCAGGTCACCTATGGGAAACGCGTTGGAACCAAAAACCGGTGAGGCCAGGAGCCCCACCAGCGGCCAGGACCTTCGGGAGGTATAACTACCTTATCTATAAAGACCTGAAGAGGGCGGAAGCAAGCATAGCTATCCAGATTCGCTCTGAGCACATTGGGCTGAGAGCATACTTGCACCAAAGAAGAGTCCCAGGATACGATTCCAAACGTTGCCCCTGTGGCTACCTATCCCAAAACCCGGAGCACATGGTGCTGAACTGTACTAAGTGGGTAAAAGGGAGAAGCCAGTGGAGGGCGAAGGCAAGAGACAGGCAATACCAGGCCATCATCCAGGACAGACAAGATATAAGGAGAGTGACAAGATGGATCCTTAACGAGGACTACCTAGAGCAATTCTCCCTAGCAGTAGAAACGGAAAGGTGGATAGAGAGGAGGGAGAGAGAGAGAAGAGCCGGGGAAACAGAAGGGAGAAAGGGAATCGAGAGGAGGACATCACCAGGGTTACGGGCAAGGTAGTCATAGGGTAACAACCAAGACACTAGCGTACCCTGAAGGAAGGAGAACGAAAGGACAAGACAGGAAAGAACGAGGAGGGCAAAGACGAGGAGGTTTTCATCCGTTAATCGGGTTTCCTACCTACACAAATAGACCTAAATAGCGAGAGACCTGCATAGGCCATAGGGCACTAAAACAGGCGAATGAATAATCTATCTATCTATCTATATACTAGACCTAGTTCGAGGATTCGGGTTCTTTATAATTCCTACTAGAGCTTTACCTCGAGATTTGTTACTCTAGATTAGGTAGGCCTTAACCTTAAACTCGTCGTAGTTTATAATCCTACACCCTTATAGAGCCGGTTCTTCTTCTTCCTTAAACTAGATCTAGTAACTACTAGCGGCCGTTAGTTACTACCTAGATCTAATATCTTAAGGGCCGTATTCTATAAGGTGTCGGTTATTAGGTAGAGGTTTAGAGTAGTTAGGAAGCTTTACGCTTAAGACACTAGTATAATCTCGACCTATCTATTGTTTCCGAAGCGTAGGGATTTTCATGTCCTTATTAAATAGAATCGGGCTATAGTGTTCCTTAAGCTACGGAAGTATACAAAGGAGCTTAGGTTTACTATAGTCCCGTCGGAAGTTAAACTTAGGAGGATTTAGATCAGTCTTCTTTCCTAGGTACTACTAGTTATTCGTCGCTAAAAAGACATACCCTTATAAGATAAGGAATAGTATCGCGGGGCACCTATTAGCCTAATGTTCCGTACTACTATAGTTATAATAGTACCTATTAAGCGCTTTAGACTACTCGCGGTTCTATAACTACGGGCGCTATATTAAGTAAACCTATAGTTTAGGCACGCGATCGGGGTTTTCTAGTTATATAGACCTTTGATTTTTACTAGGGTTAAAGGATCTAACCTCCGCCGCGCGACCTTGTTAGTAAGCCCGAATACTTATTTCTGCTATTTTCTAAATAAGGTCATCGTCGATAGTAGCGGAAACAGCTAGCTCGTTAAGTGTATCAATCTTAGGGATGAAGCGCGGTATCTACTTTATAACTAACCGATAAAGCTACGGTAAAGTAAGTAGAAAGTCCGTATATACGGCCTTCTATCCTTCTTTACTATTAGCGATACTTGTCGCCTCGTCTAGTATCTTTTAAAAGCGCCGAAACTTCCTAGGCTACTTCGGATAGAGCCTATATCTCTTATAAACTGCCTTAGTAACTGACTCTAGGAGCCCCTAAAGTAGAAGACGGCTACGGGAGCTGTTATCGAGGTCTTCGGGATCAATTAGGTCACTAGAGGCCACGAAGAGACGGATAAACTCCTTTATATCCTATTCCTTAGGACTTTTCCCTTACTCGGCCCGGACTATTTCTTCTAGATATTCTCGACTTCCTAATATCGAATGGGCATTAAATCTCGAAAATTTAGCTAAGAAGGACCTCCTAAAGATACTCCGCCTCACTTACTATCCCTCTAACCTCATTACTAAACGTCGGATAGTAGTCTCGTAGTTATGCTCGAAACGACCCTAGAAGTTGTCTTTCTTGATTAATAGCCTTAGTAGATACTAGTCTATAAGATTATTAAACCTCTCCTAGAATTCAGTGGCGTTCCTACTATTAAAGAGGGGGTTTTCCGGACTCCCTAGAGTAGGAAAGCGAGGTCCTACATTTTCTATAGTAATAGCAAGACGGCTAAATAAGGCTGCTATCGCATCTAGACTATAGGGTATTCCTAACGTTATAGTGCCCTTATTTAAGTCATCCTCTTCTTGGTTATTTCGTTGTACTCTTTCCTTACCCTTATTAGAGCCTAAAGCCTCCGGGGTGTTATCTTTGTCGCTATCTAAGTCTTCTATCCCTTCTAGGATTGTAGCCTCCCTATAAGGCCTATAGGCCTTCGTTAGACTTTCTAGTAACTCTTGGCCAGCTCTAATACTAGTAAACGACTCGAACCTTGATAAAGATATAACTAAGCTTATGACCTTGTTCGTAACCGTAACCTTACTCGTAACGTTATACTTACTTTGCTTATTAATAAGAGCCTTGACCTTAGGTGCCTTAATACCTTAAGATTTCGACTTCGAGTCGACCTTAACCTTAATTTTGCTAAGATGTACTAATAATACTACCGGGTATATACTTAAAACCCCCCCTTATTAACTACTAAAATATAGACGACTAACTACTCTAGTAAGTAAGGGCGCGCCTAGTGACCTTAGGATAGCTTACGCGTAGGTGTATATATTTGCCGGTCTACGGGCCGTGAAATATATATATAGTAGTCCTAAAAGATAATAAATCTCAAATTTTCAGATTCCCGTATTTTCGCCTTATAGAGAGATTCTTCGTAAAAATCCCTAGCTTCCTACTTAGGTCGCCTCCTAACTATATATATCTTAGTAGTACCCCTATATACCCCTACTACGTAATTAACTATTAAAGGTTAACGAGATTCGACGCGTAAATTTCAGGGTCTAAAGGGGCCCTTAGCTCGTTAATACTAGTTTACGTACGATAATCACCGGTAATACTATAGGTAAGTTACTACGTTAGATATTACCTTTCTAAAGTTAGTTATCTACCTAAGCTTTTACTACTTCTAACTCTCTATTCGAAATCGGATAGGGCCGCTTAAACGGTAGCCGAGCATACTTCTTTAGCTTAATCTTATAATCTAGGCTAGGGCGATAAGGTAGTAGCTTATCTAACTCTAACTTCGAGAAAAGAGCTTACCGATAATAGTATATAGCCGGTAGCTTACTAAGTACGTCGGGGTCCTTCTACTTTCGGTATAGCTTTTCTATAAATTCGTTATAATTAGTTACGTTTATCGCGTAGGCCTCTACCTAGTACTCCTATCGATAACGGAGCGTCCTATAGTAGCTATCTTTAATATATATAGCGTAAGCGAATATAGCGTTACCGCCTATAACCTTTCGTACTATTATAGCGTAAAGCCCTAACGCTTATACTATAACTAGATCGGCCGCGCTCTTAGCTATATATACTTTACGTAGGTTAATCTATATAGTATATACTTCCGTACCTCTTATATAATAGAGTTTCCGGAGTTCGTATAAGTTGATCTACTTAATGTCGTCTCTATACCTAGCCCTAACTCTTTTAGCGCCGACTTTAAGGGGCTAAGGGATCGGTATATCGCGGATATCGGGTCGCTTAAGGCTATCGTAGTCGGGTACCGGCGTTAGTAGTAACTCGGGGATAGGTAACGTTACTAGTAGGCTAACGTTCTTATAGAGAGAGTGATTCTAATAGTTAACGTCGTTAAAGGTGAGTACGCTTTGCTTCTAGTCTTTATAAGGGCTATACTTCGCGTACTATCTATTAAATAGGTACGAGTTACGTAGTAGTAGAAGACGGCGGATTATACGAAAGACGAAGAAGGACCTTATAGGATAGTATATATCTATATATAGTATCGCTAGTGTTAGTGTAGGTGTTTTAGGAGGGATAGCTATACTTAGGACTTAACTAGTAAGCCCTAATTACTAATCCTCCTAAGTAACTAATATTAACCCTATAACCTACATATTCTTAACACTCCTACTTAGGTCAGAAGGTCTTAAACAATCCCTTATATAAGCTAGAGCTGCCTTACAAAGTTTTGAAACTACTGGCTATTAAGGGGCTTAGTTAGCCTATTAGTAACTATGTCCTTTATATAGTAGTAATCTACTATAATCTTCCTTTACTACGAGAGATTCCTAATATAGTGGTATATAACATCAATATGCTTTGACCTGTTATAGACATAGGCATCTTTAATAAAGGTCAAAGCTACTTAGTTATTACCTATAAGCTCTAAGGGTCTTAGCTTATCAACAGTACTACTTACCTTGATCCTAGGTTAGAATAAACACTCTCTTACTAGGTCAGGACACCTTATCTCTCTAAGGACTATAGTAAGAAACTATGACTACTTAGCTGCCATATTTATAGCTATGAACTTAGCCTCTATTATTGATGTAGTAACAGACTTCTGCTTCCTACTTATCTAGGACATAGGTGATCTATAAAGGAACTATATATGTCTAAGGATTAAGACTCTATCTGCCTTGTCTATAGCATAACTAGAATCTAAGTATCCCTAGAGAATACCTCCTCCTCTTCTATATATCAAGCCTAGGTCCGGGTATGATCTTAGATACCTAGAGAGTTTCTTTAAAGCTCTAAGATATTTCTTTAAAGGGTCAGCAATATATAAGCTAATTCTTCTAAGGGGGAAAGCAAGTTCTAGCCTTGTTATTGTTATTAGCTACATCTAGGTACTATTATAACCCTAGTACTCCTGTTTGTTGCACCTCTTATCTATAGTAGCTAAAGGTCTTAGATCCTTATAGCCGTCTATAGGTAAGAGTGTAGGTGTGGCCTTCTCTAGAGAGATGCCTATCTTAGTAAGGTTAGTTTAGATGTAGTGTCCTTGATCAAGCTTTATAGTGCCCTAGGACCTGTCTCTTATAATCCTTATTCTAAGGATCTTCGTAGGTTTACTAAGATCTTTAATCTTAAACACTTTTCTAAGCTCAGCCTTAAACCACTAAACATCTGATAGCTTTAGAGCTGTAATAGGGATGTCATCTATATAGGTGAGGACCATGATGTCTCTTCCTCTATAGATGAGTAGGCATAGATCCACCTAGGACTAGGTAGATCCAATCTGTTCTAGCTTGGCAACATAGAGCTTGTTCTAATCTCTAGCTGCTTGCTTTAGTCTATATAGGCTTCTGAGGACCTTGAAGACTATATTTAGTGGAATTTCAACACCTAGGGGTAGGATCATATAGATGTCTTTAAGAAGGCTGCTTTCGGTGAAAGCATTGTTTATATCTATCTAGTACATCTCAAGATCTCTCTCACATACTACAGCCATAAAGACCCTAAGGGTATCATGCCTAACAGTAGGTGCAAAGGTCTCTTTAAAGTCAACACCATATTTCTGTGAAATTCTCTTATAACTAGTCTTGCCTTGAACTCTTTAATAGCTCCACTGATCATTCTTTTCACATCAAAAACCCACTTAGATGTAACTAGGCTTGCACCCCTTGGTAGTACAACTGGATCCAAGGTGTTGTTGCTTCCTAAGGCAATAAGTTCTTTCTGGATTGCCTCTTTCCACATATGTCCCCAATTGGGGTCTCCCACTGCCTCCTTATAGGACTTTGGGATTGGCACTTCCTGCTGGTAGGCTATGGCCTGCCTAACAGTAGCAAATACATATCCCTCTACATCATTCAGGATTTCCTCAACCCAGCTCATAGTTGGATCAAAATGAAACATCTGAGCAATCAATGCCCTATGATGCTTAGCTTCATGCTCAGCAGAGCCATTATCTTCATCCCCCCTTGACCTCTTGTTGCCTGCAAGCTGAGGTGGCTGTTGAGGTTGATCCTCCTGAACAAGTTCCTCTTCCTTTTCTTTTCTTAGAGTCCCCTCTACTCCACTCTTCTGGTACACTCTAATGTCTTTTAGAGGTTGGGGAAGTTGCACAAACAGAGACTTTGCCTGGAGCTGCTGTGGCTGCATTGATGAACTGGAGACCTAAGCAGGAGGTCTTCCAACGGGGTTTCTCTTCAGGGCTCTGCTTGACTGGTTTGTGAAGGTGATGCCAAGATCCATATCACCCCCCTTCTCAATCTCAAACCAGTCAACTTGCCCGTGTGTTTTGATGGCTTTTATGTCAGGCTCCTAGAAGAGCCATTGCTTTGTGGTGTTCTCCACATAGCCAACAAAGACAACTTCTTTACCCCTATTCATAAGCTCGTCACTTCTTAAGCCTTGAGGTTGGGATCTCGGGTCTATACAGACCACTGCTTTACATCCCTAGACTCTCAAATAGTCAACTAATAGTACCTAGCCAGTGAAGGCTTCTTCTAGTAAAAGAGTAGTACCATCTATTATTGATCCATTTGGAAGTCTGTTTCTGACCACAGTTTGAGCAATAAGGGCGTCTAGCTAGAATTCAACTAGTATACTCGAGTCCTTAAGCATAGCTCTCACTGTATTCTTAGAGGCTTGGATTGACCTTTCCACAGGTCCATTCTGAAGTGAGTTGTAGGCATCAGTTATGTCTATCTGAATGCCAAACTCCTTCTCCCACTGTTTTAGTAAGGAAAGAATTTCCCTTGTACTATTACTACGGATTGCAGATAGAAAACACCTTAAGCTGTTCTCTACCTGAACCTTCTATTCCTTTAGAGCTGTAGGAGCATCACTCCTAGCCTTCAAAGGGATTACCCACTTCTTCCTCAAGAAGTTGTCTACAATCTCAAGCCAGTACTTAAAGCCAAGTCTTGAGACTGCCCCTTGAAAAGGCCTATAGATGTTAATAGAGATGAGGGCCAGCCTCTCTCCTTTCCTCTCTGTAGCAGGTCCTTTGAACTTCCTCATGTTTGTAAGGGAGCAGACCTTGCAGTTCTAGTGTTTAGAAGGAACAGGAATAGGATCTTTCTTATTAGTGACTCTATATAGGTTTCTTAGTAGTCCCTTGCTAAGGTGTACACATCTTCTATACTATAGCTCCTACTAGTTCTAGGACTCAGTGGCAGTCATAGCCTGTTCTAATTCACACTCAAAATGTGTACCTAACTTGGACAGATCCAAGTCATGCTCCTGTAGAGAGGCATATGCTTAAGGCATAGCTTCAAGCTGCTCTAAAACACTTTGAATAAATAGAACACCCCCTCTTAGCTTTGTCTAGACAATAGGTTTTCTAGAAAGGGATTTAAAGGTGGAACTAGGTGGTTAGATAGCAAACTGTTAGCTAAACTGATTCTAAGAAACAAGACTAACTCTAAGGCTAGGAACAAACAAGACATTTCCTAAGACAATTTGCTTTCTAGAAGGACTACCTATTACTACACTTCCCATATATATAGCTTGTAGATAGCCACCCCTAACCTTGATCCACTTCCTCTTTTAAAGAGGCTTTAGTATCCTAAATAGTAAATCTTAGTCAGTTATATATAATAAAGCATAAGAGTCAAGTAACCACTCGGACGAGGGGTACTTGCCCTTAGCTTCTATAGTGGAATAGGCAACCTCACCAACATCATTATCTTCTAATAGTATCTTAGAGTCTAATACGTCTTCCTAGGTTGTATAGGCCCTTATAGGCTTCTTACTAGAGGAGGCCTTTGGCTTACGGCTCTCCTTTATCTACTTTATAAGGTCCGTTATTACCTTAAGGACATTACGAAGGTTTAGTAACAATGACCTCCTACGAGGTAGTAACGGTTGTCTCTTAGTAGGGTAGGTAACCCTAGCTAGTTTGTCCTTGTTCCTAATAGCCTACTAAGCTATAGAAAGGTGTAGGCACTTGCTTATAAAATAGTCACTATTATAGAGATAGTACGTAAGCTTGCCCTAGAAACCCTTCTTAGCGAATATAGCTGTCCCTTAATAAATTATTAATTCTTGCTTCTCCCTAAGAATTGTAAGAATGTCTTGTAGTAAGAGATTCACCTAGTGTAAGGGCGCGCGTATTATAGGGTCCGAACGAGATAGTTGTTATTCTACGAAGCTACGAAAGAGGAGCGCGAGGCGCGGCGAAGTTATAAAGCAAAGCCAAGCCGCGCTAACCCGATACGGAAGGTCCGCGGTTCAGCCGGGCCGACGTAGCTATAGTAGGGGGTCGCGGGCTACCCGTGATAGTATCCCCCCTCCCAAAACACGCCTTAGTCCTCTAAGCGTTATCTACCTTATAAGGTCACTTGCCTATCGAGCTCTATAATCGCGCGAACGCCTAATTATCCTCTAGTGCCCTGTCGTTATCCGATAACATCGTATTCGCTCTATTAAGACTATCCTCGACCGGCTTCCTTCGAGAAACATATTGCCTAGTTAGCTAGCTTGCCGTAGACCTACGTCTGTCTTTGGCTAGCACTCGCGTATAATTCTTATAACCAAAGTTAGGTATTATTATAGGCTCTATAGGCTCTACTCGAGTATCGAATATGTACGGAGTAGATTCTATTAGAGGTAAGGCTCGAGGCGACTTATTCGTAACGGTGTCTTTCGGAATGACCCTAATCGTGTTAAGCCCGAGCACCTTAGTAGCTAGTAGGGACTAGTTAGATAGAGCTACGAAGCCTATAGGCGTAGATAACTCCGGCCGGTTATAGTAAAAGTCTGTAATAGCGGCGGCCGCGTGTTTAAGTATACCCTCTATAGGTTACTAGGTCTTACTATCCTCCTCGTTCTAATATCTAGCCTATTTCACCTTATACTATGTATCTACCTTGCGCTTGTGCCCCTTCTTCACCTTGCCTACCCGCTTACGGGTATATATATTAAGGATCTTTCCTACCTCGTATATATACGTAGGTACTACTACTATATCGGCTGCTACACTAGCCTCGGTAGTGTTAGGTTCGATAGTTATCGGTAGTAGCGGCGCTAGATACTACCCTTTAAGTAGTAGGAAATCGGGGTGGTCGGCTCGTTATAGTAGTGAGGTGTAGAAGTAGTTACTAAGTCCTACTAGAGCGTCTAATAGTTTTAGTCGATAAGAGAGTCTAGCCGGCATGACTTCCGTAATCTAGTAAGGGCCGGCATATTTCCTATCTAGCTTCTTAGATAGTCGAGTCGTACGGATATTCTTAGTACTAAGATATACCAAATCACCTACCTTATAGTCTAGAGGAATACTTTGGTAGCGGTTTGCTACTTCTACTTAGAGAGCTTATGACATTCGTATATTCTCTTAAAGGTACTTATGAAGCTCGTAAATTCGACGTATAAAGGTTTCTACTAATCGCGTATCTAGTCGCTAGAGAGTAGTTAGTCCTCCCTCCTTTCTAGCGTTTAGGTTAACTCGCTCTATAAACTCAGGGTTATAGCCTAAGGTGGCGTAGAACGGCGACATACTAGTAGTCTCGGATAGGTGATTATTGATCGCAAACTAAGCAAGGCATAGCCATTCTGCCTAGTCATTCTATACCTTATTAGTAAACATATAAAGAATTATTCTATCGCCTAGTTAGTACGTTCTAACTGTCTATTAGTTTCTAGGTAATACGAAGAACTTAGCTTACGATTTGTGCGGAGTATCTTATAGTGTTTCTTCTAGAAGGTAGCAACCTACTACTTACTACGGTCTAATATAATAGTGTTAGGAAACCAGCGCCGACAGAACATATGTTTAAGGAAAAGCCTTATCGCATTCTATACTATTATTACGCTAATAGGGATTAGCTCGACTTCCTTAGTAAGCCTATTAGTGACGGTTATAATGTTGTTATAGACTATATTATTAAGAGTACTGTCTAGGAGTCCGATAACGAAGTCGACTACAATATGTTTCTAAGGCCGATCTGGAATAGGAAGTAGCTATAATAATCCTAGTGGCTAGGAGTATAGAGATTTTGTTATACGGTAGGTACGGCAATTCGCGGTATATCTACGTACGGATCTCGCTAATCTAGGCTAGTAGAATTTACGTACTACGAGTTCATAAGTGCGAGCTCGTCCTAGATAGCCTACTACTAGAGCGTTATAGTTTATCTTGATTATCCTAGTCTATAAGGCTTAGTCATTTAGTACCTATAAGCTCTAGCCGTCGTATTGATTTCGAATATATAGTAGGTCGCTATCTACTTTATAGTATACTAGGTGAATCTTCGCTCTCTATAGTAGTATAGGAGTACGGTCTTTCTATAGGTCCTTGATCGCGGTCTTAAGCTCGTTATTAGTTACGTACGCCGTCGACATTCGATACTCTAGTTCGGCTTCCCGTTAACTTTTACGCGTCGCCGGTTATGTAGTAGGCGTATCTCGTTCTGTAGGTATAAACTCTTTAGCTTTAGGGTCTAGCTATACTAGTTCCTCTTCTTCCGGCGCATCTTCTACTATTGCCTATAGTAAGGCGATCTTAAGGAATCGCTTAGGAGGTAGCAATGTCTAATGCTAATGCTAGTTCCGAGGGTCGTTCACCCCCTACGGAAGGTCCTAGCTACGTCTCGTTAGGCTGTCTAGCTTTATACCTTAAAGTCCTAGACGGTATACTATCTTAAAGTTGAACTGTAATAAGAACTTAGCCTAACGCGCTTGTCGCCGATTTAGCTACTTTGTCTTTATAAAGTATTCTAGGTTCTTATAGTCGGTGTAAATCTTGACTAGCTATAAGTCCTTATTATCTACTTCGTAGGCGAGCTCGGGTCTCTATTCCTTAAAAGCCTTAATGATAGCTAATAGTTCCTTGTTATAGATTTCATAATTGCACTCCTATAGACTTAACTTCTTCGAGTAGAAGGCTATAGGATATAGTATACCCTTCTCGTCATACTACGAAAGTACGCCGGCGTTTATAAAATCTAAAGAATCTGTCTCTACTACCGTTTCCCTACCTAGTATATAATGTACGAGTATGCCGGCTTTGCTAAACGTAGCTTTCAAATTGTTAAAGGCTCGTTAGTAATCTAGTGACTATTGAATCCTTCTGTTCTTATAATTGCTTAGTCCGTCCGACTTAGTCAGGTTTGTAAGAGGAGTAGCTATACGCGAAAATGCTTCGATAAACCGCCTATAGAAGTTAGTAAATCTAAGGAAGGCCTAGACATCCTTTAGGTTCTTAGGAGCTTCCTATGTCTGAATATATTCGAGTTTCTCGGGGTCTATCTCGATGCCGTTAGGGGTTATAATTAGCCTAAGATACCTTATCTTCTATTAGTAGAATTCGCTTTTGTCGATATCCACTATAAGTCCTATATCGCGTAGCTTAGTAAGAACCTTCCGTACGTATTCAATGTGCTCCTCTAAGGTATTACTAAAGATAAGTACGTTATCTAAGTAGGCCGACATAAAGTCGTCTAGGTGTTCTTATAAGACCTTATTAATATATAATTAGAACGATACTAGTCCGTTATATAAGCCGAATAGTAGCACTAGACACTCGTAGATGCCGTATCGTGTCGTAAACGCCGTCAACTACTCGTGCCCTTTAGCTATCCGTAACTTGTTAAAGGCTACTATAATGTCTAGCTTCGTAAAGTACTTCTTACCGTATATACGGTTAAGCGTCTCTTATATCAAGGGAATCGGATACCGGTTCTTAATAGTGATCGCATTTAATCCTCTATAGTCGATATAAACACGTAGCCCACCTCTAGGCTTACGTACTACTAGCACTAGTGTAGGAGACTAGCTCGTCTTTTGCCCTACTTTCCGTACCTTCCCTTTAGATGTTTGCTCGTCTAGCCATTTCTTAACTACCTCGTTCTCCTTCTTAGCTAGGCCGTAGGGCTTGCGGTATAGTGGCTCTTATAGACTATTAGGCTTAATATAAATCTTATGATCTACGCCTAGTCGGTGAGGTGGGAGTCCTTTATAATCCTTAGCGAAGAAAGCGTCCGTAATATCGTAGTATATCGGCGGTAACTTCTCCTTCGGGTTGTGATTAAACTGCTTGTTTAAGAATTGGTCTAGATTATTAGCAGCTATTACACTTAGCTTAAGCTCTTCGTCGTCGCTCTTACGCCTAGTAGGCATAATGTAGAAGTACTTAGCCCTAAGCCGGTACGCGTATATTCCCTACGCGCGTTAAGAAACGCCCTAGTAGTCTACTTCTTCATCGTCTATGTCTTCTAGGTTATATAATAAGACGTTCAGCTCCGCCTCTCCTACTATAAAGCTCGCTACTTCTCTAGTAAAGGGCTCTAGTCCGTACCGTACTAGTGCCTGCTTCTTCTTCTCGCGATAGTTTAGGGATTATACTATTGTCGATGTCTTATTCTATAGATAGTAACCAAAGTAGTAATTCGATCTAAATGCCACCTCGCCTGTCTCCTAGAAGATGTTTAGGTTGTACGCTATAAGCTACGGCCGGCTAAAGACAATGTTATATTCGAGGTCGGTGACGTAGTATAACATTTGCTCGTAATAATCGCCGATAATTACGTCTATAAGGGCCGCGTATATAATCTGCCGTATAGTAGCCGTTCTATCTCCTAGTATTAGTCGTCGGCTTTACGTCAAAGGGATCAGGGGTATTATGTATTTACGTATAAATTTCTAGTTAAGAAAGAGAGAGGTAGAAGTAGAATCTATAAGGCCTCGAGCCTTTCTATATTATATCATTACGGGTAACAATATATAAGGGTATATAGCTAGCTATTGTTTATCTAGTACGTATACCGATATCTTAAGCTCCTTACTATAGTCTATTACCGTCTCTTACATTCCGTGTCTCTCAATCTTATGCTCTTTCTATCCTAGGAAGTTCGGGTGACCGCTATCTACTACGCTTAGGTAGCGGTCGTACTATTTCCCTACTACGGATCGGCGGCTAGGGAACTAAGGTTCGCGTTCGGATTCGGCGTAGTATTACGTAGACGCGGTGGGCAATAGTCGCTATCGTACCTATATATTAGGCATTTAGGGTTAGTCAATACGTAAGAACCTATACGGTAGCGGTAGTACTTACCCTACTTCTTAAGGTCTTCGCGCTACTTACGGTTAAGCGTAGGTAGGTTCTATAGATATATCGGCAGATCCTCCTTCTTCTTAGTACTAGCGTACTATAGTAGGCGCTATACTAAGGCACCTACTATACCGGTAGCGGTACTAGTAACTACGTTATCGTTGTTCTAGTTATTCTAGCCGCTATTGCCGTTCGAGTTGCTATTACTACAGGGGCGCTCCTTCTACGGGTATAGTCGATCTGTCTCGTAGAAGCTCTCGTCTAGTACGGTGCACTCCTCGATAACGTCTTATATACTATCTAGGCGGCGGTCGACTTCGCGGTCGCCGAAGGTCTTAATAAAGTACTTACGGTTTAGTCGGTTACGGAATAGTATAAGCTCGGTCTTATCGGTCTATAATATCTAGGCGCGTAACTTCGAGTAGCGTATATAGAAGGCTATAAAGGTTTCGCCTTGTTCTTACTTATAGGTAGTAATGTTAACTATAGCCTTAGTTCCTTTATTACGTATACTATATTAGCGTATTATCTAATCTAATAACTCTTCTCTAGTCTTAAACTCGTTAAAGGACTACTGTCTAGGCATAGGGATCCTCGGCTTAATGCTTCGCTAAGGATCACCTTACGTCTACCTATATACGAAGCGTAGACTATCTACCTTAGTACGGAAGGTTACTACAGTTAGCTTTAGGAGAACACTACTATACTAGCTATCGAAATTAGGGTCATTATCGTTCTTAAAGTGCTTAGGGTTAGGCACACCCTTACCGATCTCTATGCCGCGAGTAAGGGTGCGGTTAATAGTGAAGAGACGTTCTAGAAGGTCAACTAGTAGTATCTAGGTACGGGTATTACGTATTCTCGAGTCACGACTATTATTAGGTCCTAGTCGCGGACGGTCGTTATTACGTCCTCGGCTATTATTACTACGGTTATAGTCGTCTCCATTGTTTCTACTACTACCGCTACCGCCACCTCTACTAGTAGCTTCGCTATACCTACGTAATAGCTACTCGAGTAAGGTCTCGCGTAGGTAGGAACGAGAGGGTCGGCAGCCTAAGCGGCCCCTACCTCCGTTCTATATAGTGTCTCCTACCTCAAGCCGAGCCTTTAGGTTATCGACTTCTTGTTATAGGGCCTAGTTCTTCACCTTAGCATCTTGTACCTTCTTCTTCTCCTTCTCGTAGATCTCGCTAAACTGCTTATATAGGTTATTAGCTTCCTTATATTTCTTCTCTAGCTCTTAAAACTTAGCTAGGTCGTAATCCTTCTTACTCTTAAGATCTACTACCATTTTCTATATAACAAGCTCTTTACTTCGTAGCATCTTATAGATACGGTCGTATTCTGTATATAGCGTAGTGTACTAGGTGTTCTAGAGGTCGTTAGCTCGCTCTATTATATCGAGTTGTCTACCCTTAGTAATCGCCGTGTTAACTACTTATAGTACGAAGTCGTAGGTAGTCTTCGGGTGTTAGGATATAAGGGTCGTAAGGTTGTATAGGGTGACATTCTAGTATTTGGATACGAGAATATGTTCTACCTCGTCGAGTAATAGATATACCTCGTCTAGGTCGCCGTCTAGGTTCTCTTTAAGCTTGAACTCGAACAGTTCTATAAAGTCAATCTTACTACCTTCTTCTCGCTCAAAGGCCTTCTAGTAAGCTTTATTAATCTCTTATTATAGCGCGACACCGGTGTCTACTATAACCTACCGGTTATCGTCCTATATCTAACTCTAAGGGAAAGAGGAGAGGTCGGGGAAAAGAGATATACGCTACTTACTTTTGCCCTTAGGCTTAGGTAGCGGTAGTATACCGCCGTTCGCTATTTATAAAGTTATGTTATCTAGGTTTAGGGGAGGCGTAACGGTGCCTATATCCTGACTATCTACGACCGCGCGACCACCTACTAATAATATCGCTACGTTACGTTCTCTAGGTATCTACGCGCTATACGCCTTACCGTGTTCTATATTCTAATACGACTCTACGCGTTCTCGAGTTCTACGGTTCTATCTATTCCTATTATTACGCGTCCCTTACCTAGATCCGCGATCGAGGTAGGGTAGTAGAACAAACTATAAGGGCGCGCGTATTATAGGGTCCGAACGAGATAGTTGTTGTTCTACGAAGCTACGAAAGAGGAGCGCGAGGCACGGCGAAGTTATAAAGTAAAGCCAAGCCGCGCTAACCCGATACGGAAGGTCCGCGGTTCAGCCGGGCCGACGTAGCTATAGTAGGGGGTCGCGGGCTGCCCGTAATAGGATAACTCCGATAATATAGAGGGTGTCGCTATAGATAGGGTTATAGCGGGAATGTCCGTAATAATGTCTTCGAGGACCTAGTTAACCTACTTTAATACTAGGTATATTCTTATTAGCTTGAACTATATTTTGTAGTTCTCTCTTATTAGAATAGGTGCTACTCTCTTTCTTATAAACCTAGTCTCGTTCTCTATTTTTATAAGTTAAGGGACAGGTTAGCTACCCTTAGGTAAAAGGATATATTTGGTCGTACGCGATCCGATCGAAATAGGATAAACCGAACGCGAGGTTAATAGCGGAGAGGATGGCTATCCGCTAGGAAGAGGAGGAAAGTCGGTCGGTAAGGATCGTATTAGTACTAAGACACTATAGCGTAACTCTCTTAGTAGAGGGGGTTTCTAAGACACTACGGCTCTCTTAGAATAAAAAGTTAGTCGATACGAACGCGATGTCCGGAGAGCGACTCTTCTTAGTAAGCTCGCCTACTTATCTAAGGTATTAGTATAGGCTCCCTAACTCGGAGTCTAATAGTGCCTTACTAGGCTCTTTTACGTCTTATATATACCTATAGTACGGCTTTAGCTTCCTATATAAGGCGGGTACGGCCTCTAGTCTGCCTTCCTTTTGTTCTAAAGAGGAATAACTCTAATACGACTTTGTCGAGGGTGAAATACCGAGTTACTAACCCGGGCTTATAACCTATTAAATAGGTACGAGTTACGTAGTAGTAGAAGACGGCGGATTATACGAAAGACGAAGAAGGACCTAATAGGATAGCGTATATCTATATATAGTATTGCTAGTATTAGTATAGGTAGATACTAGGTGTCCGGATGTTTACTAGCCTATAGGCTAGTAAACCCTAGTTACGTGATCTAGTCATATAATATACCTATACCTATATACTTGTCCTACGGCCTATATGTTCTTAATACTCCTACTTAGGCCACATAGTCTCCTAAAATCCCTTTACGTAAGCTAGAGCTACCTTATAAAGCTTTAGATCTACTAGCTATTAAGGGGCTTTATTAACCTATTAGTAGCTATGTCCTTTATATAGTAGTAGTCTACTATAGTCTTCTTCTACTAATAGAGATGTCTAATATAGTTATATATAACATTAATATGCTTTGACCTTTTATATATATAGGCATCTTTAACAAGTATTAAAGCGGCTTAGTTATTACCTATAAGCTTGACTAGCCTTAGCTCGTTAATAGTGCCCTTGCTTGCCCTTATACTCGGCTAGAAAGAGCTCTTTCCCACTAGTTCTAGGCACCCCATTTCCCTAAGGACAGTAGTAAGAAATTGTGACTACTTTACGGCTACGTTTATAGCTATAAACTCAGCTTCTATTATTAATGTTATAACAGACTTCTGCTTCCTACTTATCTAGGACATAGGTGATCTATAAAGGAACTATACGTATCCTAGAATTGAGACTCTATCCACTTAGTCTATAGCGTAGTTAGAGTCCGAGTATCCCTAGAGATTGCCCCCTCCCTTTCTATATATAAGACCTAGGTCTAGGTACGACCGTAGGTATCGGGAGAGCTTCTTTAAAGCCTTTTTATACTAACACGAGGGATTAGTAATATATAAGCTAATTCTTCTAAGGGGGAATGCTAAGTTCGGCCTTGTTATTGTTATTAGCTATATCTAGGTACTATTATAGCTCTAGTAATCCTGTTTATTACACCTCTTATCTATAGGTGCCGTAGGTACTAAATGCTCGTAGCTCTCTATAGGTAAGTAGGTTGGCGTAGCCTTCTCTCTAGCTTTGTTCATCTTAGCTAAGTTAGCGTAGACATAGTGTCCTTGATTAAGCTTCAAAGTGCCTTAGGACCTGTCTCTTATAATCCTTATTCTAAGGATCTTCGTAGGTTCACTAAGATCTTTAATCTTAAACACTTTTCTAAGCTTAGCCTTAAACTACTAAACATCTAATAGCTTCGGAGCTACAATAGGAATGTCATCTATATAGGTAAGGACTATAAGGTCTCTATCCGTATAGATAAGTAGGTATAGATCTACCTAGGACTAGGTAAATCTAATCTTCTCTAGCTTCGTAACATAGAGCTTGTTCTAGTCTCTAGCTACTTGCTTAAGCCTATAAAGGCTTCGTAGGACCTTAAACACTATGTTTAGAGGTGCTTCAACTCCTAGGGGTAGGATTATATAGATGTCTTTAAGAAGGCTACTTTAGGTAAAAGCATTATTTACATCTACTAGGTGTATCTCGAGATCTCTCTTATACACTACTACTATAAATACTCGGAGAGTATTATATCTAACAGTAGGTGTAAAGGTCTCTTCGAAGTCAACCCTATATTTCTATAAAAACCCTCTTATAACTAGTCTTGCCTTGAACTTCTTAGTAGCTCTACTAGTCATTCTTTTCGTATTAAAGACCTACCTAGAAGTAATTAGATTCGCACCCTTTGGCGGTACAACTGCTTCCTAGGTATTGTTGCTTACTAAGGCAATAAGTCTCTCTATATATATCCCTATTCGGGGTCTCCTACGGCTACCTTATAGGTCTTTAGGATTAGCACTTCCTACTAATAGGCTATAGCCTGCCCAATAGTAGCAAATGTATACCCTTCTACGTCGTTTAGAATCTCCTCTACCTAGCTTATTATAGGGTCTAGATAGAACATCTAGGCGATAAGAGCCTTATAGTGTTTAGCCTTATACTCTTTAGAGTTATTATCTCCGTCCCTGTCACGGGCAGCCCGCGACCCCTCACTGTAGCTGCGTCGGCCCGGCTGAACCGCGGACCTTCTGCATCGGGTTAGCGCGGCTTGGCTTTACTTTATAACTTCGCCGCGCCTCGCGCTCCTCTTTCGTAGCTTCGTAGAACAACAACTATCTCATTCGGACCCTATGGTACGCGCGCCCTTACAGTTTGTTCTACCTTACTACCCAGATCGCGGATCTAGGTAAGGGACGCGTAACAACAGGAACAGACAGAACCGCAGAACTCGAGAACGCGCAGAGCCGCATCAGAACACAGAACACGGTAAGGCGCACAGCGCGCAGATGCCTAGAGAACGCAACGCGGCGACACCATCAGCAGGTGGTCGCGCGCTCGTAGACAGTCAGGATACAGGCACCGTCACGCCTCCCCCGAACCCAGACAACATGACTTCACAAACAGCGAACGGCGGCATGCGACCGCTACCTAAGCCTAAGGGCAAAAGCAAGCAGCGCACATCTCTTTTCCCCGACCTCTCCTCTTTCCCTCAGAGTCAGACACAGGACGACAACCGGCGGGTCACAGTAGACACCGGTGTCGCGCTACAACAAGAGATTGATAAAGCTTACCAGAAGGCCTTCGAGCGAGAAGAAGGTGGTGAGATTGACTTTACAGAACTGTTCGAGTTCAAGCTCGAAGAGAACCCAGGCGGCGACCCAGACGAGGTGTATCTATCACTCGACGAGGCAGAACACATTCTCGCATCCGAATACCAGAATGTCACCCCAGACAACCTCACGACCCTTGCATCCCAACACCCGAAGACCACCCACGACTTCGTGCTACAAGCAGTCAACACGGCAATTACTAAGGGCAGACAACTCGATGTAATGGAGCGAGCCAACGACCTCCAGAACACCCAGTACACCACGCTGTACACCGAATACGACCGCATCTACAAGATGCTGCGAAGTGAAGAGCTTGTCACACAGAAAATGGCAGCAGATCTCAAGAGCAAGAAGGATTGCGACCCAGCTAAGTTGCAAGAGCTGGGGAAGAAATACAAGGAAGCCAACAACCTGTGCAAGCAGTTCAGCGAGATCTGCGAGAAGGAGAAGAAGAAGGCACAAGATGCTGAGGCGAAGAACCAGGCCCTACAACAAGAAGTCGATGACCTGAAGGCTCGGCTTGAGGCAGGAGACACCACACAGAACGGAGGTAGGGGCCGCTCAGGCCGCCGACCCTCTCGTTCCCGCCCACGCGAGACCTCACTCGAGCAGCTATTGCGTAGGTATCGCGAAGCTGCTGGTGGAGGGGGCGGTGGCGGTGGTGGTGATAACGATAACGATGGAGACGACGATGACCGTGGCGACAATGGCCGAGGACGTGACAACGACCGTCCGCGACCAGGACCCAACAACAGTCGTGACTCGAGAATGCGCAACACCCGCACCCAGACACCACTGGTTGACCTTCCAGAACGTCTCTTCACCATTGACCGCACCCTCACTCGCGGCATGGAGATCGGCAAGGGTGTGCCCGACCCTAAGCACTTCAAGAACGATGACGACCCCAATTTCGACAGCTGGTACAGCAGTGTTCTCCTAAAGCTGACTGTAGCAACCTTCCGCACTGAGGCAGATGGTCTGCGCTTCGTGTATGGGTGGACACAAGGTGATCCTCAGCGAAGCATCAAGCCGAGGATCCCTGTGCCTGGACAGCAGTCCTTCAACGAGTTCAAGACTGGAGAAGAGTTATTAGACTGGATGACACGCCAATATGGCACACGCAATGAGGGAACCAAGGCTATGGTTGACATTGCTACCTGCAAGCAAGAACAAGGCGAAACCTTTGTAGCCTTCCATGCCCGCTACTCGAAGTTGCGCGCCTGGATGTCATGGACCGATGAGACCGAGCTCATGCTGTTCCGTAACCGACTGAACCGCAAGTACTTCATCAAGACCTTCGGCGACCGCGAAGTCGACCGCCGCCTAGACAGCATGCAAGACGTTATCGAGGAGTGCACCGCACTGGACGAGAGTTTCTACGAGACAGATCGACTATACCCGCAGAAGGAGCGCCCCCGGGGCAATGGCAACTCGAACAGCAATGGCGGCCAGAACAACCAGAACAACGGCAACGCAGTTGCTAGTGCCGCTGCCGGTGTAGCAGGTGCCTTGGTACAGCGCCCACTACAGTACGCTGGTACCAAGAAGAAGGAGGATCTGCCGACACATCTACAGAACCTGCCTACGCTCAACCGTGAGCAGCGCGAAGACCTTAAGAAGCAGGGTAAGTGCTACCGCTGCCGTACAGGTTCTCACGTGTCGACCAACCCTGAATGCCCAATGTATGGGTACGATGGCGACTATCGCCCACCGCGTCCACGCAATACCACGCCGAATCCGAACGCGAACCTCAGTTCCCTAGCCGCCGATCCGCGGCAGGGAAATGGCACGACCGCTGCCTAAGCGTGGTAGACAGCGGTCACCCGAACTTCCTAGGACAGAAAGAGCATGAGATTGAGAGACACGGAACGCAAGAGACGGTAACAGACTATAGTGAGGAGCTTAAGATATCGGCATGCGCACTGGATAAGCAACAGCCAGCTGTGTACCCTCACATAGTGTTACCCGTAATGATACAACAGAGAAAGGCTCGAGGCCTTGTAGATTCTGCTTCCACCTCTCTCTTTCTTGACTGGAAATTCACACGCAAATACACAATACCCCTGATCCCTTTGACGCAAAGCCGACGACTAACACTGGGAGATGGAACGGCCACTGCGCGGCAGATTACACACGCGGCCCCTGTAGACGTAGTCATAGGCGATCATCACGAGCAAATGTTATGCTACGTCACCGACCTCGAATACGACATCGTCTTTGGCCTGCCGTGGCTTACAGCGCACAACCCAAACATCTTCTGGGAGACAGGCGAGGTGGCATTCAGGTCGGATTACTGCTTTGGTCACTGTCTACAGAATAAGACACCGACAACAGTGCAATCCCTGAACCACCGCGAGAAGAAGAAGCAGGCACTAGTACGGTACGGACCAGAGCCCTTCACTGGAGATGTAGCGAGCTTCACAGCAGGAGGAGCAGAGCTGAATGCCTCATCATATGACCTGGAAGACATAGACGATGAAGAAGTGGACTGCCAGGGCGTTTCTCAACGCGCGTGGGGGATGTACGCGCACCGGCCTGGGGCTGAGTGCTTCTACATCATGCCCACTAGGCGTGAGAGCGACGGCGGAGAGCTTAAGCTGAGTGCAATGGCTGCTGATGATCTGGACCAATTCTTGAACAAGCAGTTCAATCACAACCCGAAGGAGAAGTTGCCGCCAATGTACCACGATATTGCGGACGCTTTCTCAGCTAAGGATCATGAAGGACTCCCACCTCACCGACTAGGCGTAGATCATGAGATTCACATTAAGCCTGATGGTCCACAAGAGCCACCATACCGCAAGCCCTACGGCCTAGCTGAGAAGGAGAACGAGGCAGTTAAAAAATGGCTAGACGAGCAAACATCTGAAGGGAAGGTGCGGAAAGCAGGGCAAAAGACGAACCAGTCTCCTGCACCAGTGCTAGTGGTACGTAAGCCTGGAGGTGGGCTGCGTGTTTGTATCGACTACAGAGGATTGAATGCGATCACTATCAAGAACCGGTATCCGATTCCCTTGATACAAGAGACGCTCAACCGCATGCACGGCAAGAAGTACTTCACAAAGCTGGACATTGTAGCAGCCTTCAACAAGTTACGGATAGCTAAAGGGCACGAGTGGTTGACAGCGTTTGCGACACGATACGGCATCTACGAGTGTCTAGTGTTGCCATTCGGCTTGTGCAACGGACCAGCATCGTTCCAATCATACATCAACAAGGTCTTGCAAGAACACCTAGACGACTTTGTGTCGGCCTACCTGGATGACGTACTTATCTTCAGTGACACCTTGGAGGAGCACATTGAACACGTGCGGAAGGTTCTCACTAAGCTACGCGATGCAGGACTTACAGTGGACATCGACAAAAGCGAATTCCACCAACAGAAGGTGAAGTATCTTGGGCTAATCATAACCCCTGACGGCATCGAGATGGACCCCGAGAAACTCGAATGTATTCAGACATGGGAAGCTCCTGAGAACCTGAAGGATGTCCAGGCCTTCCTTGGATTTGCCAACTTCTACAGGCGATTCATCGAAGCATTTTCGCGCATAGCTGCTCCTCTCACAAACCTGACCAAGTCGGACGGACCAAGCAATCACAAGAACAGAAGGATTCAATGGTCACTAGATTGCCAACGAGCCTTTGACAATTTGAAAGCTGCGTTCAGCAAAGCCGGCATGCTCGCACATTACGTGCCAGGCAGGGAAACAGTAATAGAGACAGATTCTTCAGATTTTGTGAACGCCGGCGTGCTTTCGCAGTATGACGAGAATGGTGTGCTACATCCTGTGGCCTTCTACTCGAAGAAGTTGAGTCCACAGGAGTGCAATTATGAAATCTATGATAAGGAACTGTTAGCCATCATCAAGGCTTTTGAGGAATGGAGACCCGAGCTCGCCTGCGAGGCAGATGATGAGGACTCACAGCCAGTCAAGATTTACACCGACCACAAGAACCTGGAATACTTCATGACGACAAAGCAGCTAAATCGGCGACAAGCGCGTTGGGCTGAGTTCTTGTCACAGTTCAACTTCAAGATAATATACCGTCCAGGACTTCAAGGTACAAAGCCAGACAGCCTGACGAGACGCAGCCAGGACCTTCCGCAGGGGGTGGACGACCCTCGGAACCAGCATCAGCATCAGACATTGCTGCCTCCTAAGCGATTCCTTAAGATCGCCTCACTACAGGCAACAGTAGAAGATGCGCCGGAAGAAGAGGAACCAGTACCGCTAAACCCTGAAGCTGAAGAGTTTATGCCTACAGAACGAGATGCGCCTACTGAACAACCGGCGACGCGTGAAAGTCAGCGGGAAGCCGAACTCGAGTATCGAATGTCGACGGCGTACGTAACCGATAACGAGCTCAAGACCGCGATTAAGGACCTGCAGAAAGACCGCACTCCTACACTGCTACAGAGAGCGAAGATTCACCCAGCACACTGCAAAGTGGATGGCGACCTGCTATATGTTCGAAACCAATACGACGGCTGGAGCTTATGGGTACCAAATGACCAAGCTTTACAGACCAGGATAATCAAGATAAACCATGACGCTCCAGCAGCAGGCCATCCAGGACGAGCTCGCACTTATGAACTCGTAGCACGTGAATTCTACTGGCCTGGATTAGCGAGATCCGTGCGCAGATACACCGCGAATTGCCGCACCTGCCGTACAACAAAATCTCTGCACTCCCAGCCACTAGGATTACTACAGCCACTTCCTGTTCCAGATCGGCCTTGGAAACACATTGCAGTCGACTTCGTTGTCGGACTCCCAGACAGCACTCTTGACGGCATGGTCTACAACAACATTATGACCGTCACTGACAGGCTTACTAAGGAAGTCGAGCTGATCCCTATTGGCGCAATGACAGCACAGAATACGGCAAGGCTTTTCCTCAAACATGTGTTCTGTCGGCGCGGGTTTCCTGACACCATTACATCAGACCGTGGCAAGCAGTGGGTTGCTACCTTCTGGAAGAAACTCTGCAAGATGCTCCGCACAAATCGCAAGCTGAGTTCTTCGTATCACCCAGAAACTGATGGACAGTCAGAACGCACTAACCAGGCGATGGAACAGTATCTCCGCATGTTCACCAACGAGGCACAGGATGACTGGGCAGAATGGCTGTGCCTTGCTCAGTTCGCGATCAACAATCACCTGTCTGAGACTACTGGTGTGTCGCCGTTCTACGCCACCTTAGGATACAACCCTGAGTTCATAGAGCGAGTTGACCTGAACGCTGGAAAGGAGGGAGGACTGACCACTCTCCAGCGACTGGACGCGCGATCAGCAGAAACCTTTGTGCGTCGAATTTGCGAGCTTCACAAACACCTTCAAGAGAATATGCGAATGTCACAAGCTCTCCAAGCAGAGGCAGCAAACCGCCACCGAAGCATTCCTCCAGACTACAAGGTGGGTGATTGGGTGTATCTTAGCACCAAGAACATCCGCACGACTCGACCATCTAAGAAGCTGGACAGGAGATATGCCGGCCCTTACCAGATCACGGAAGTTATGCCGGCCAGACTCTCTTATCGACTGAAACTATCAGACGCTCTAGTAGGACTTGATAACTGCTTCCACACCTCACTACTACAACGAGCCGACCACCCCGATTTCCCACCACTTGAAGGGCAGCATCTGGCGCCGCCACCACCGATAACTATCGAACCTGACACCACCGAGGCTGATGCAGCAGCCGATGTAGTGGCAGCACCTACGCACATGTACGAGGTGGAAAAGATCCTTGACATGTACACCCGTAAGCGGGCAGGCAAGGTGAAGAAGGGGCACAAGCGCAAAGTAGATACATGGTACAAGGTGAAATGGGCTGGATATCAGAACGAAGAGGATGGTGAGACCTGGCAACCTGCAGAGGACATGCTTGAACACGCAGCCGCCGCTGTTGCAGACTTTCACCATAACCGGCCGGAGTTGTCTACGCCTGTAGGCTTCGCAGCTCCATCTGACTGGTCCCTACCAGCCACTGAGATACTCGGGCTCAACTCGATCAGGGTCATTCCGAAAGACACCGTCACGAATGAGTCGCCTCGAGCCTTGCCTCTAATAGAATCTGCTCCGCACATATTCGATACTCGAGTGGAGCCTACAGAGCCTGCAATGATACCCAACTTTGGTCATAAGGATCATACGCGAGTGCGAGCCGAAGACAGACTTAGATCTGGGGCAAGCCAGCTAACTAGGCAACATGTTTCTCGAAGGAAGCCGGTCGAGGATAGTCTTGATAGAGCGAATGCGATGTTATCGGATGACGACAGGGCACTAGAGGATGATTCGGCGTTCGCGCGATTATGGAGCTCGACAGGCAAGTGGCCTCACAAGGTGAATAACGCTCAGAGGACTGAGGCGTGTTTTGGGAGGGGGGGTACTGTCACGGGCAGCCCGCGACCCCTCACTGTAGCTGCGTCGGCCCGGCTGAACCGCGGACCTTCTGCATCGGGTTAGCGCGGCTTGGCTTTACTTTATAACTTCGCCGCGCCTCGCGCTCCTCTTTCGTAGCTTCGTAGAACAACAACTATCTCATTCGGACCCTATGGTACGCGCGCCCTTACAGTCCCCCCTTAACCTCTTATTGCCAATAACCTAAGGTAGCGCTAGGTGTTCGGATAGGTCGAACTGAACGACATCTTCTTTTTCTTTTGTTAGAGTACCCTGATCTCTAAACTTCTAGTATTCCCTAATGTCCTTTAGGTAAGGGGGAAGTTATATAAATAGCGGTTGCTATAGTGTTAATAACTTAGGTAGGTTCTATATAGATCCACCGTTATCGGCCTTCGATAGTATTAAACCCGCCTTAATATTTTCTCCTAGCCTTCGTAACGGTGTCTCTAATAATCCCCTATCGGAAAATTTCGCCCTAAAGGGCTTCCTCCTAATAGGATTACGCTGTAGCGCTCGACTCGGCTAGTTAGTAAAGGTGATACCAAGATCTATATCTCCCCCCTTCTTATTCTTAAACTAGTCGACGTGACTATACGCTTTTATAGCTTTTATATCGGGATCCTAGAATAGCTATTGTTTTGTAGTGTTTTCTAAGTAGCCTATAAATACGGCCTCTTTTCCTCGGTTTATTAACTTGTCTCTCCTTAAGCCTTAAGGTTAGGCTCTTAGGTCTATATAGACTATAGCTTTGTATCCCTAGACGCGGAAATGATCGACTGACGGTATATAGCTAGTAAAGGCTTCTTCTAGTAAAAGAGCAATACTATTAATAATCGGACTATTAGGCAGTCTGTTTCTAATCATAGTCTATACTTACAAAGCTTCTAGCTAGAACTCAACTAGTATACTAGAGTCTTTAAGCATAGCCCGGACTATGTTCTTAGAGGCTTGAATTGACCTTTCTATAGGTCTATTTCAAAGAGAGTTATAGGCATTAGTTATGTCTATCTAAGTACTAAACTCCTTCTCCTACTCTTTTAGTAAGACGAGAATTTCCTTTATACTATTACTACGGATTGTAGACAGAAAGCACCTTAACTACCGTTCTACCTAGACCTTCTAATCCCGTAGGGCTATAGGAGCGTCGCTCCTAGCCTTCAAAGGGATTACCCACTTCTTCCTAAAGAAGTTGTCTATAATCTTAAGCTAATATTTATATCCTAGCCTAGAGACTACGCCCTGAAAAGGCCTATAGATGTCAATAGAGATGAGGGCTAGCCTCTTCCCTTTCCTCTCTATAGTAGGTCCTTTGAACTTCCTTATATTTATAGGGGAGCAGACCTTGCAATTCTAGTGTTTAGAAGGAACAGGAATAGGATCTTTCTTATTAGTGACTCTATATAGGTTTCTTAGCAGTCCCTTATTAAGGTGTATACATCTTCTATACTATAGCTCCTACTGATCTTCGGACTTAGTATTAGCTATAGCGGTACCGTTACGTTCTTAAGAGAGTATACTAGTATACTATAGCTTAAGAATTTCCGAGATCGAGTAGATAAACGGTACTCCTCCTCGAAGTTTAGTCTAGATAACGGGTTTACTAGACAAGGATTTTAGGGCAAAACTAGGTAGTTAGATAGCAAACTGTTAGCTAAACTAATTCTACGAAACAAGACTAACTCTTAGGCTAGGAACAAACAGGACATTTTCTAAGACAATTTACTTTCTAGAAGGACTACCTACTACTACACTTCCTATATATATAGCTTAGTCGACGACGAGAATCACCTATACGTAGTGTCGGCTACGAACCTCTTGTCTAGCTACGAGAGAGCTAAGTATTCTTACGCTAGAGCGTCGTAGGCGCGACGGGCGCGTAACGTAGGCGAAGCCGCGGCGAACAGAGGACTACTAGTAAAACGGGTATAAAAACCATCCGACGAGCGTGTACTCGTGTCGGGAGCGAGTCCCTCTTCTTTCTACGTGTAAGAAGGGCGCGGAACCGTAGCCTATACGCTCGATAGGACACCTCTAGTATAAGTATAGAATTTTTACCTCCGGAGACCGTAAACCGCGCGGGCTAAGCGACGAACATTAGACGAGCGGACTACAGAACAACAACTAAGCGGACTATATAACGGCGTCGAGCGGACTACGAAACAATCTAGTGTTTGCTAGCAAGCAATGCGGTAGGTAGGTAGACACGCGACGAAGCCTATAAGGGCCTATTAAACACCCGGTATAGGAACGAGGGTTTTACCTAAGGCACTACCTGTCCCGCTAGACAACGTACCTAGTCTAATATAGTAGATTGCGACGAGGAAAAGACGATAGCCTGAGCAAGGAAAAGACGGCTATTAGGACGGGGAAAAGACGTATAATATAAGTAGATTAGTTCTATAATCGGGGAGGATCGAGGGTAGGGTAATAAGGAACTTTATATTAGTTAGTAGGTAGAAACGTAAGGAGTACGCTACCCGGCGTAGTGTGTGCCCCGAGCAAACCTACGAGGTATAGACGGCCGCTTTCTAGAGATAGGCTACGGTAACGCGAAGGGCGTCAAAACCTAGGGCGTAGTATATACTAGTAGCGACGGCTAACACTGTCTATATAGCCCGAGAGGACGGATACGTATATCGGTTAATAGAGAGCACTAAAGGGCTTAGGCCTATAGAGGTAGATATTGGCTTAAGGAGCAAATAGGGAGGGGAGGCGTAGAGGGAAGCTTTTGCTCCGGGCTAACCTCTCGAAACGAGGCTATACGGTAGTACTAGATAAGTAGGAAAGCGCGGTTAAGACTTATCACCTTATCTCGTAGCTAGCTTACTAAATACGATTCCTTCCTTATAACGACATAGTCTAAACTATACTAGACGCCGGAGTATACTACGGTAGTAAGAGAAGTAAGGAGAGCCCGCCGGGTATAGACGAGTAGCTATAGCGAGGAGGCCTAGAACGTATATAGGGAGGCATACTAACAGAAGAAAGCTATAATACGAAGGGAGAAAGCAGTCGGCTAGAGGGCTATAGTAGAAGAAATCGCCGGCAAGCTAGAGAGGATGTAGAAGCTAGCGAAATGGGCCCGACAGGACCCTATATAGGGCCCCTCCTTCTCTATCCTAGCGCTATAATCGCCTAGTAGCCCGGTTAGCGACCCCGAGGCCAAGGCGCGTCTACTAGCTAGTAAGTTCTTCCCGCCCCTAGTCGAGGCTGATCTAAGCGACATAAACAGCTCTACTCCCCTAGCCCCTAGGATCGCGGTCTAATAGGAGGTGTCCGAGGGAGAAGTTGCCGCTATACTAAGGAAGTTACCGGCGAAGAAAGCCCCGGGGCCGGATAGGATCCTAAACGAGCTACTAAAGAAGTGTAGAGATCAACTAGCCCTAGTAGTTATAGCGATCTTTAACGCCTGCCTATAGACCGGATACTACCCGATAGCTTTTAAACAATCGACGATAGTAGTCCTACGTAAGCCGTAGAAGGAAGACTATACGTAGGTAAAGTCGTACCGCCTAATTGCGCTCCTTAACACTCTTAGGAAGGCGCTTAAGAAGCTGGTTATAACGAGACTCTCCGAGGCGGTAGAGGAATACTCCCTACTCCCGGACACCTAGATAGGTACGCGCCTATAGCGATCGACGCTATCCGCGATAGAACTTATCACCTCTTAGGTAAAGGCTATCTAGTATAAGAATAGGGACAAGGTGGCTTCCTTACTTAGCCTAGACATATCGGGAGCCTTCGACTACGTATTATACCCGCGGCTACTCTACATCCTAAGGTCGAAAGGACTCCCTAAGTAGCTTGTCAACTTCGTACGGTCCTACCTCTAAAACCGTAGTACGTCGATCCTAGTCGGCTAGTATAGAAGCCTATTTTAAGTAGTCTATACTAGAATCCCGTAAGGCTTAACGCTAGTACCTATTCTGTTCCTCTTCTTTATAGCGACGCTACTCCTAGCCCTAGAATCCTAGAATACCGCTACGAGCGGCTTCGTAGACGACACAAACATCCTAGCGTAGTCTTCCTCGACTAAGGAGAACTATAGGCTACTAGAAGAGAAGCATAAGATCTACGAGGACTAGGCTAGGAGGCACGGGGCTCGGTTTGCCCTAGAAAAGTACAATCTAATACACTTTACGCGCCGGCCACGGTTCTATAATATGTAAGCTTCTATCTAGATATAGGGGCATACGACTAACCCGGCAAATCAGCTTAGGATCCTCGGACTATAGGTAGACCCGGCGCTACGGTAGAGGAAGCACGTATAGGCAATATTACGGAAAGCTAAACAGAATATAGTATTATACTAGAGGCTTACTACGTCTATATAGGGGGCGGACTTCCGGTAGTCACGACTTCTATATACGGCTATTATACGGCCGGTCCTTACCTATAGTAGCTAAGTATAGTCCTTAGGCGAGAGGGCCTACCTATCGAAGGGACTCGTCGCGCCGCTAGCGAAGATCTAAAACCAATGCCTAAGGAAGGTCACCGGGGTATATAAGTCGACACTAACGAGGATACTTAAGCACGAGACCGCTATACCGCCGATCGACCTATATATCTAGGGACTACGGACCTCCTACTTAGGCAAGTCGGTATAGTACCTAGTATAGAAGGTCATCGCTAGTACAGTCGTAAGGGCCCGCGAATCAGTACTAGCGTATAGGGGCATTCGACCCGGAAACGAGCCGAACTACCGGGCAAGGGACGAATAGCTAGCAATACAATAGGAAGGTAAGAAATCGTTTGTAGAGCAACTATAGAAAGAGAGGTGGAACAACTAGGTTGTAGGGTATAGTGGACGCCCTTAGCCAGCGGGACAACCTAAGGAATGGTCAGCTACAAAATCCGCGGTCAAGCACCCCCCGAAGCTTATCTACTACCGCCTTACGAGGGTATAGAGTAGCATAGCAACCCAACTACGAAGCGAACACATCGGCCTCTAGGGGTACCTATTATAGAGGAAGGTTCTAGGATACACGAATACTAGCTGCCCCTACGGCTATCGCTCCTAGAACGTACGGTACGCACTCCTCGTCTGTCCGAGGTAGTCGCTAGGAAGGGGGGAGTGGATGGCAAAGGCGAGGAACCGGACGATTAGGGCACTTCTTAACAACGCTAAGGACCTACGGCGTATTATGAACTAGATACTAGAGAAGGGCTAGCTAGAATAGTACCGCCTAGTAGGAGTAGTATAGGAAGAGAGGACACGACGTAGCGCGACGAGACCGGCTAGGAGCGGGGGCTAACGGGGTAGTGATATAGACTACGTACGTTTAGAGGGAAAGCTAATCTAGATAAGGAGAAGTTAGGGGCGGGAAGGGTTTTTACCTATTCGGGTTTCCCTTTGTATATAACAATAGATATATATCTATATAGGCCGGATAGGGTCCTAGAACAGGGGAATGACAAATTTATCTCTATCTATATATATAGCTTATAGATAGCCACCCCTAAGCTTGATCTACTTCCTCTTTTAAAGAGGCTTTAGTGTCCTAAATAGTGAATCTTAGTTAGTTATATATAATAATATATAAGAGTTAAGTAACTACTCGGACGAGGGGTACTTACCTTTAGCTTCTATAGTAGAATAGGCAACCTCATTAACATTATTATCTTCTAATAGTATCTTAGAGTCTAATGCGTCTTCCTAGGTCGTATAGGCCCTTATAGGCTTACTAGAGGAGGCCTTTGGCTTACGGCTTTCCTTTATCTACTTTATAAGGTCCGTTATTACCTTAAGGATATTACGAAGGTTTAGTAATAATAACCTCCTACGAGGTAGTAACGGTTGTCTCTTAGTAGGGTAGGTAACCCTAGCTAGTTTGTCCTTATTCCTAATAGCCTACTAAGCTATAGAAAGGTGTAGGCACTTGCTTATAAAATAGTCACTACCGTAGAGATAGGACGTGAGCTTGCCCTAGAAACCCTTCTTAGCGAATATAGCTATCCCTTAATAAATTATTGATTCTCGCTTCTCCCTAAGAATTGCAAGAATGTCTTGTAGTAAGAGATTCACCTAGGCATCAATTGTATCGCGAATTGAGCCAAATAAGTCTAGTAGAGCTACTAAGAGTTACTAGATCTTTCTATCCTTAGTCTTGATATCTTAGAACTAAGGCGAGATTGAAACAGCCCTCCTTATAATTGAGCTAAGCTCCTACTAGGCGTTATCTATTAACTAGTCCTCTGTCATTACAAAATTGGTGTATTACTAAAGCAAACTCCTTCTAGTAGCGAGAAGTCTTCTCTTATATTTAGCTTTAGCCTAGTCCTATAACTCCTTCGTATACCGGATCTCGTATATTATCTCTTAGTTATCTGTCGATAGACAGATATATATCTTATATAGGGCCGTTATATTATACCGTCTCTACGATGCCTTCCTTATCGCTTGATCTAAAGGAAGGGATGACTTCGATAATGTAGAGGGTGTCGCTATAGGTAGGGTTATAGCGGGAATGTCCGTAATAATGTCTTCGAGGACCTAGTTAACCTGCTTTAATACTAGGTATATTCTTATTAGCTTGAACTATGTTTCGTAGTTCTCTCTTATTAGAATAGGTACTACTCTCTTTCTTATAAACCTAGTCTCGTTCTCTATTTTTATAAGTTAAGGGACAGGTTAGCTACCCTTAGGTAAAAGGATATATTTGGTCGTACGCGATCCGATCGAAATAGGATAAACCGAACGCGAGGTTAATAGCGGAGAGGATGGCTATCCGCTAGGAAGAGGAGGAAAGTCGGTCGGTAAGGATCGTATTAGTACTAAGACACTATAGCGTAACTCTCTTAGTAGAGGGGGTTTCTAAGACACTACGGCTCTCTTAGAATAAAAAGTTAGTCGATACGAACGCGATGTCCGGAGAGCGACTCTTCTTAGTAAGCTCGCCTACTTATCTAAGGTATTAGTATAGGCTCCCTAACTCGGAGTCTAATAGTGCCTTACTAGGCTCTTTTACGTCTTATATATACCTATAGTACGGCTTTAGCTTCCTATATAAGGCGGGTACGGCCTCTAGTCTGCCTTCCTTTTGTTCTAAAGAGGAATAACTCTAATACGACTTTGTCGAGGGTGAAATACCGAGTTACTAACCCGGGCTTATAACCTATTAAATAGGTACGAGTTACGTAGTAGTAGAAGACGGCGGATTATACGAAAGACGAAGAAGGACCTAATAGGATAGCGTATATCTATATATAGTATTGCTAGTATTAGTATAGGTAGATACTAGGTGTCCGGATGTTTACTAGCCTATAGGCTAGTAAACTCTAGTCACGTGATCTATTCACATGACATACCTACACCTATATACTTGTCCTACGGCCTATATGTTCTTAATAGAGCGGGAATTTGTGTTTTTGCGTAAAGGAAGTATTTACGAGTTTAGAGTTAGTACTATTATTAAGGAAGGTATATATATATATTCTATTAGCCCTACCCTCTACTATAAAGTAATACGAGACTTCGAGTCCTTTATCTACTTCTATAGAAGAGGGCGTGCTCGCTCGGGCTTATAAGGAAAACGCCTATATAGTACGGGTATATTTATAAGGTTCGTAAGGCTATAAGACTTCCTAAGGCGGACTATTATCTATTACGCTTAAATAATAGCTTAGGTATTTCCCGCCGATACTTTAGTAACCGTAAGGCCGTCATTATTAGCCTTCTTCTTAGGACGCTTATATAGGTCAAGTAGGTAGCCGGGGGCGCCTAAGACGTAGCCGGTACCCCGGTAGTATAGGTAGCTACCGCTAGCGATAATCTAAGTACGCTAATCTTAAGTAAGTTATATAAGGTTCTTATACTAATTAGGGCGGTCCTTCTACGGAAGGAGCGGCTAATTAGTATAAGGAGAGCGGCCGAGAGGTATATCGTTATCTAAAGGGAGTATCGGTAGTATAATCTACCCTACTATAGAAGCTACCGATACCGTACCGTTACCCTTAGGTATAGTCGTCTTCTTGTCCTTCTTCTCGTCGTTCTTAGTACGTAGTAGGTCGTCTTTAAGTTGAGCTAGCTCGCTCTCTAGGCGGTAGTATTACCGAGTAAGCTCCTTAACCGACTTCGCGTTAGGTAGTACGACTAGTCGATTACGGTACTTAAAGCTTAGCTTCTTCTTAAGCTCGATAACCTCGTACTTACGGCTCGCGCCTTATAGGAGCTAGGCGCGCTTACGTTAGAACTTAGTATAGAACTCGGAGAACTTGTTATTCTCTACTATCTTAAGCGCGTCTATATTATTACACGCGGTACCCTCGGGATTATAGTCGCCGAAGTTCTTATCTAGGAAACGTAGGCATTTCTTTACGCTCTTAAATAGCCGGCTCGCGGAGGAAACCTTAGAGAAGACGATCTTCTAGAGAATATAGTTACGGAGTATAGAGTATACTAACTCTATAGTAGTTTCTTATACGAAACGTAGGGCGGATAGTACGTCCTTAAAGATAGAAGCGGCAAGCTTATTACCGAGTTAAGTAGTCTACTTATTAAGTGTCGGCGAGTCTTTACTACCTATATTCTCTCCTAAGAATTTAGGCTTAGGTACTTCGATACGGGAACTCGTCTTAAAGTCTTCTACTATAGTTAGGTCATAGCGTACGATATCTACGCTACTATCTATAATCTCGAAGTCGTCGTCGTCGACGATAATAGTCTCTTATCTCTTTCTCGATCTCTTGTCCTTACCCTTACTCTTACGGCGCGGACGCTCTTCGAAATCGGAATTAGAGTCTAAGGACGAGTCGGAGGAATCGGGGTCGGAGGAGTTATTAGCGAATCGCTCCTTACCTTACTTCCGTCTAGGCTTCGTAGCGGGTTATTCGGCGGGCTTTTTAGCTAGTCTATCGCCGCGTCGACGTCGTAACTCGGAGAGGGAGCGGGCGCTACGCTTCTTAGGTTTCTCGGTAGTATAGCTACGCTTAGCTTCCTCGAGATCCTATATAAGCGTAGCGATAGTCTACTATAGCCCTACTACGTCGGTAGCCGTAGGGGCGGAGTTATCCGGTACGAGTATTTCTAGTTTAGCGACTTTAACCTTAAATATATCGACCTCCTTTTCGGCTCTCTTAGTAGAGCTATACTAGTCATTAGCCTACTTCCTATACTTAGTAACGTCCTAGTTAGCCTTTATAAGGTCCTTATTAGCTTGTTCTAGGTCCTACTTATATTCCTACTTATACTTTTCTATATATTATAGTTCGGTATATACTTCCTTAAACTTCTTCTTATTTAGCTCGTTAGCTTAATATAGCGCCGCCCTATCTAGGATAGCTTAGCGGTGATTAGCCTCGAGTTTACGAAGGGCGTAGGCAATTGCCTCTAGTTAGTTCTAGACGTAGTCGTGAAACTAAGTCGCGTTAAGTAACCGTAGTTAGTCGAGTAGGATACGGTATATCCCGGTACGACCGCGGTCGTCTATATAGTTAATAGCAAAGTCCTTACGAGTACTGTCGGTTGATATATTCTTATCGAGGTGGTCTATAATATCGCCCTCGTAGAGTAATACTACGAGGTTAAAAGTGTCTATAATTTCGGGTTAGGTATCCTCTCCTTCCTCCTCTTCTAGGAGCCTATCGAGAACCGCGCGTTCCTTATTAGCGTACTTAGTAAAGGGATCTAGTAGGACGGTGTCGTCGGACTAGGTATGCTGATCGGATCGCGTAAAAAGTTCTAAGTTTTAAGTTAGTCGCGCGTAGCGCTCGATATATTAAGTATTCGCGCCGCCGCCGCTAGGGTAACCGGTACCCTATAGCCTAGCTATAATATAGTAATACGCCTTCTTAGCGTCTTGATCTAGAGAGAAAGAGAGAACACTACGCTACTTTTACGCTAGTACGAGTCGGAGATTTCGAGGAGTCGTAATATCGTAATTTCTAGAGTCTTAAGCGGCGCTAAATATAGTAGCGTCCTTAATATAAGCTATCGAAGTATTACGAGACTATAGTACGAGAGTATAAGGGTATAGTATTAACGAAGTCGATAGCTAAAGAGAGAAGAGAGTCTAAGAACGAGGCCTATACTTAAAGGCCGAGGTATTAGGCGTCGGCATCGGGCCGAGCTTAGTCATCCGGGTCACGTGACCCGGGGTCACGTGATCAGATTCGAATCCTTTACTTACGGAGCGGCCGTAACAGAAAATGCCTAGTCCGCTATTTAAGCGTAATAAGTAGTATATATAAAGAGGAGAAGATACGATACGAGGAAGTACTACTAGTAGGGCCGCTAGAAGGGCTTAAGCTATTATTATATATTCTTAGGATAGTAGAAATAGAACATAAACCTATTATTAGCTTATACCTTATAATACTAGGGATAGCTAATAGGTAATATACATTTACTTTCCTTAATAATAGTACTAACTCTAAATATATCGACTTCTCCTATACGTAAAAATATAACCTACCTCTAATTAAGCTTAATAACCTCCTAGCTCCCGGGTTAGTAAATAGATTAATAGCTAAAGAAGAAACAGAATACCGTATAAACCTAGAACTTATACTTAGTAACGGTTATATAGAGATAAGAACTTTCTAGGTAACTTATCTTAAATATAATATTATACTTAGAAGGCCCTAGTACGACGAACACTAACTAAGTATCTACTTTACCTCTAGTACAATAATACTTAACTCGGAGTACTATAAGGAATATTGCCTATAGGATAGTAAGCTAGTTCAGGCCTAAAGTGTTAATAATAAAGGATAAGACCCTATAGTTACTACGTAGAAGTTCGAGACTATATTACTAATACGACTACCCTTCCGAGCTACGATAGAGGAAGATAATGAAGGAGATCTAGTATAGATAATGACCTCCGGCACAATTATAAAGCCGCGTCCGCGCCTATATACTTACTCGACATTACCGTCGACTACGCTACCCGCCGATAAAGTAACTATACCGATACTACCGGATATCGATATCTAGGAAGTTAGCGCGGAAGCGATCGAGAAGATAGCTAAGCGAAAGGGAGCCGAAGCCTATATAATGTTTTTATTCGATAAGAACAAACCTTAGTAACTAGGGGATCTATATATAATAGACCCTCTAATAGCTTATATAATAAGTGCTTAAAATATATATAATATCGTACCCTATATACCTAATACCGGCTATAGGATACTATCTAATAACAAGACTATCGATCGGCTAGATATACGTATAGCGGCGTCTATACTAGTAGCGTAACGCGTTAGTCCGATACTATCCGCCTATAAGATATATACGTAGTCCGATATAGATAGGTTTATAGAGAAGAAGGAGGAAGTTATCGATCTAAAGGATCACCTCCTACCTATCTATTATAACTTCGCGTATTGCTTCTTAAAGTAAGACGCGAAGGAGCTTCTACCTTACCGGCTAGGTATAGATTACGAGATTAAGCTTAAACCTAGCGCGACTCCTCTGTTTAGTAGACTATACCGTATATTAAACTAAGAAGATAAGATCATCGCCTATTAGGTTAACGAACAGCTTGCCTAGAAGGGCATACGCCGATACTAAGGTAGAGTAGATACCTCTTTACTAGTCCTTATCGTTAAGAAACTCGGTAGAGGCCTACGAGTATATATCGACTATTATAGTATTAACGAATGTACTATTAAGTCAAGATATCCGATTCCCCTTATATAGGGTACCCTTTACCGTATCGTAGGAAAGAAGTACTTTACTAAACTCGATAGTATCGTAGCCTTTAATCGTATACGGATTACTAAAGGCTTAGAATAGCTAATAGCCTTTACTACGAGATATAGGTAGTTTTAATGCCTTATAATGCCGTTAAGTCTATATAACGCCCTAGGGACGTTTAAGTCTTATATTAATAATACCCTAAGGGAGTTCTTAGATAACTTCGCCTCGGTATATCTCGACGACATCTTAATATTTAGTAATATCTTAGAAGAATATATCGAATATATAAAGAAGGTACTCTAGAAATACGGCGAGGCCGGCCTATAACTCGATATTACTAAGTACGAGTTTTATACCTAATCTACTAAGTACTTAGGTCTTATTATAAGTAAGGACGGAGTCCTAATAGATCTGGCTAAGGTATAAGCGATACGAGAATAGGGCATACCGGTTAATATCTTAAGACCTATCGTATACTTATCTAAGAAAATGAGCCCGTAAGAATATAATTACGACATCTATAATAAGGAGCTACTTGTTACGGGTAGCCCGCGACCCCTTACTATAGCTACGTCGGCCCGGGTGAACCGCGGACCTTTCGTATCGGGTTAGCGCGGCTTAGCTTTACTTTATAACTTCGCCGCGCCTTACACTCCTCTTTCGTAGCTTAGTAGAACAATAACTCTCTTATTCGGACCCTACGGTACGCGCGCCCTTATAGTTTGTTCTACTACTCTACTACTCTACCTAGATCGCAGATCTAGGTAAGGGACGCGTAATAATAGGAATAGATAGAACTATAGAACTCGAAGAACGCGTAGAGTCGTATTAGAATAGAGAACATAGTAAGCCGTATAGCGCGTAAATACCTAGAGAACGTAACGCGGCGATATTATTAGTAGGTAGTTACGCGCTCGTAGATAGTTAGGAAATAGGCATTGTGACGCCTCCCCCGAACCTAGACAATATAACTTTATAGATAAACGGCGGTATACTACTACTACTAAAGCCTAAGAGTAAAGGTAAGTAGCGTATATCTCTTTTCCCTAACCTCTCCTCTTTTCCTTAGAGTTAGATATAGGACGACAACCGGCGGGTTATAGTAGATACCGGTATCGCGCTATAATAGGAAATTAATAAAGCTTACTAGAAAGCCTTCGAGCGAGAAGAAGGTAGTAAGATTGACTTTATAGAACTGTTCGAGTTTAAGCTCGAAGAGGACCTAGACGAGGTATACCTATTACTCGACGAGGTAGAGCACATTCTCGTATCCGAATACTAGAGTGTTATACTAGACAAACTTACGACCCTCGTATCCTAGTACCCGGAGACTACCTACGACTTCGTACTATAGATAGTAAACATAGCAATTACTAAAGGTAGATAACTCGATATAATAGAGCGAGCTAACAACCTCTAGAATACCTAGTATACTACGCTATATACCGAGTATAACCGTATCTATAAGATACTACAAAGCGAGGAGGCTATAATATAGAAGATAGCTATAGACCTAAAGAGTAAGAAGGATTATAACCTAGTAAAGTTATAAGAGGTAGGGAAGAAGTATAGGGAGGCTAATAACCTATATAAGTAATTTAGCGAGATTTACGAAAAGGAGAAGAAGAAGGTATAGGATGCCGAAGCTAAGAACTAGGCTCTATAGAAGGAGGTTAACGATCTAAAGACTCGACTCTAAGCTACTAAAGACACTATATAGAATAGAGGTAGGGGCCGCTCTAGTCGCCGAACCTCCTATTCACCTCCGCGCGAGACTTTACTCGAGTAGCTAATACGTAAGTATCGTAAAGCTACTAGTAGAGGCGGCGGCGGCGGAGGCGGTAGTAACGATAATAATAACGGTAATAGTAATAACGACCGAGGACGTAATAGAAACCGTCTACGACCTAATAGTAATAACGGTCGCGGCTCTCGAGCGCGTAATACCCGTATATAGACTCCCCTAATCGAACTTTTAGAACGTCTATTCACTATTAATCGTACTCTAATATACGGTATCGAGGTTAGTAAGAGCGTACCTAACCCGAAGCACTTTAAAAACAATAACGACCCTAACTTCGACAGTTAGTATAGTAGCGTGATTCTTAAGCTAACTATAACTACTTTCCGCTCCGAGGTAGACGGCCTACGTTTTATATATAGATAGACATAGGGTGACCCTTAGAGAAGTATTAAGCCGAGGATCTCCGTACCTAAATAACAATTATTTAACGAGTTCAAGACTAGTAAAGAACTACTGGATTAGATAACGCGCTAGTACGGCACCCGTAACGAAGGAACTAAGGCTATAATTAATATCGCTACCTATAAGTAGGAGTAGGGCAAGACCTTTATTACCTTCTACGCTCGCTACTCGAAGCTACGTACTTAGATAGAGTAGACCGACGAGACCAAGCTAATACTATTTCGTAACCGCCTAAACCGTAAGTACTTTATTAAGACTTTCGGCGATAGGGAAGTAGATAGACGCTTATACGATATATAGGATATTATTAAGGAATATACGGTATTAGATAAGAGCTTCTATAAGACCGACCGACTATATCTATAGAAGGAGCGCCTACGTAGTAACCCTAATTCGAATAACAACGGCGTATAGGGCGGTAGTAATGCCGTAGGTACCGTAGCTACTAGTACGACCGCTATAATCGTCTAGCGACTACAATAATACGTAGGTACGAAGAAGAAGAAGGACCTACTAGTTTACTTATAGAACCTACCTTCATTAAACCGTAAGTAGCGTAAGGACCTTAAGAAGTAGGGTAAGTACTACCGCTACCGTATAGGCTCGTATATATTAACGAACCCTAAATACCCGATATATAGATAGATAGATAGATTTGTCATTCCCCTGTTCTAGGACCCTATCCGGCCTATACAGGTATATATCTATTGTTATGTACAAAGGGAAACCCGAATAGGTGAAAACCCTTCCCGCCCCCGACTACTCCTTATCTAGATTAGCTTTCCCTCTAAACGTACGTAGTCTATGTCACTACCCCGTTAGCCCCCGCTCCTAGCCGGTCTCGTCGCGCTACGTCGTGTCCTCTCTTCCTGTACTGCTCCTACTAGGCGGTACTGTTCTAGCCAGCCCTTCTCTAGTATCTAGTTCGTAATGCGCCGTAGGTCTTTAGCGTTGTTAAGAAGTGCCCTAATCGTCCGGTTCCTCGCCTTTGCCATCCACTCCCCCCTTCCTAGCGACTACCTCGGACAGACGAGGAGTGCGTACCGTACGTTCTAGGAGCGATAGCCGTAGGGGCAGCTAGTATTCGTGTATCCTAGAACCTTCCTCTATAATAGGTACCCCTAGAGGCCGATGTGTTCGCTTCGCAGTTAGGTTACTATGCTACTCTATGCCCTCGTAAGGCGGTAGTGGATGAGCTTCGGGGGGTGCTTGACCGCGGATTTTGTAGCTAACTATTCCTTAGGTTGTCCCGCTAGCTAAGGGCGTCCACTATGCCCTACAACCTAGTTGTTCCACCTCTCTTTCTATAGTTGCTCTACAAACGATTTCTCACCTTCCTATTATATTGCTAGCTATTCGTCCCTTGCCCGGTAGTTCGGCTCGTTTCCGGGTCGAATGCCCTTATACGCTAGTACTAATTCGCGGGCCCTTACGACTGTACTAGCGATAACCTTCTATACTAGGTACTGTGCCGACTTGCCTAAGTAGGAGGTCCGTAGTCCCTAGATATATAGGTCGATCGGCGGTATAGCGGTCTCGTGCTTAAGCATCCTCGTTAGTATCGACTTATATGCCCCGGTGACCTTCCTTAGGCATTAGTTTTGGATCTTCGCTAGCGGCGCGACGAGTCCCTTCGATAGGCAGGCCCTCTCGCCTAAGGACCATACTTGGCTACTATAGGTAAGGACTGGCCGTATAATAGCCGTATATAGAAGTCGTGACTACCGGAAGTCCGCCCCCTATATAGACGTAGTGAGCCTCTGGTATAATGCTATATTCTGTTTAGCTTTCCGTAATATTGTCTATACGTACTTCCTCTACCGTAGCGCCGGGTCTACCTATAGTCCGAGGATCCTAAGCTGATTTGCCGGGTTAGTCGTGTGCCCCTATATCTAGATAGAAGCTTATATATTATGGAACCGTGGCCGGCGCGTACAGTGTATCAGATTGTACTTTTCTAGGGCAAACCGAGCCCCGTACCTCCTAGCCTAGTCCTCGTAGATCTTGTGCTTCTCTTCTAGTAGCCTACAGTTCTCCTTAGTCGAGGAAGACTACGCTAGGATGTTTATGTCGTCTACGAAGCCGCTCGTAGCGGTGTTCTGGGATTCTAGGGCTGGGAGTAGCGTCGCTATAAAGAAGAGGAACAGAATCGGTACTAGCGTTAAGCCTTACGGGATTCTAGTATAGACTGCTTGAAATAGGCTTCTATACTAGCCGACTAGGATCGGCGTACTACGGTTTTGGAGGTAGGACCGTACGAAGTTGACAAGCCACTTAGGGAGTCCTTTCGACCTTATAATATAGAGAAGCCGCGGGTATAACACGTAGTCGAAGGCTCCCGATATGTCTAGGCTAAGTAAGGAAGCCACCTTGTCCCTATTCTTATACTAGATGGCCTTTACCTAAGAGGTGATAAGTTCCATCGCGGATAGCGTCGATCGCTATAGGCGCGTACCTATCTAGGTGTCCGGGAGTAGGGAGTGTTCCTCTACCGCCTCGGAGAGTCTCGTTACAACTAGCTTCTTAAGCGCCTTCCTAAGAGTGTTAAGGAGCGCAATTAGGCGGTACGACTTCACCTACGTATAGTCTTCCTTCTACGGCTTACGTAGGACCACTGTCGTCGATTGTTTAAAAGCTATCGGGTGGTATCCGGTCTGTAGGTAGGCGTTAAAGATCGCTATAACTACTAGGGCTAGTTGATCTCTACACTTCTTTAGTAGCTCGTTTAGGATCCTATCCGGCCCCGGGGCTTTCTTCGCCGGCAACTTCCTTAGCACAGCGGTAACTTCTCCCTCGGACACCTCCTGTTAGACCGCGATGCTAGGGGCTAGGGGAGTAGAGCTGTTTATATCGCTTAGATCAGCCTCGACTAGGGGTGGGAAGAACTTGCTAGCTAGTAGACGCGCCTTGGCCTCGGGGTCGCTAACCGGGCTACTAGGCGATTGTAGCGCTAGGATAGAGAAGGAGGGGCCCTGTGTAGGGTCCTGTCGGGCCCATTTCGCTAGCTTCTACATCCTCTCTAGCTTACCGGCGATTTCTTCTACTATAGCCCTCCAGCCGACTACTTTCTCCCTCCGTATTATAGCTTTCTTCTATTAGTATGCCTCCCTATATACGTTCTAGGCCTCCTCGCTATAGCTACTCGTCTATACCCGGCGGGCTCTCCTTGCTTCTCTTACTACCGTAGTACACTCCGGCGTCTAGTATAGTTTGGACTATATCGTTAGTTAGGCAAGCGGAACGTGAAGTAAGGTCGCTTTTCTTATTTCGTCTGTCAACCCCTAGACTACTTCGTCTATCTCGTCTTTACTATTGTATTGCTACTACGCGATCTAGACTAGCCTCTTAGAGTTATCGAGGTACGCCTAGATATTGGCCTAGTGGGCCTTTCCCTAGTTTGGCTTAGGGGTTCTCGCTAGTATACGTTATATCTATATCGTAATAGAGGTCCTAACTAGTATATAGTCTAACGACGCCTCGAGTTCATATTCGATCCTATAGTAGGTTACCGTATAGTAGTAGCTATCTAAGATCTAGGAGAGGTCGATCGTGCCTTAGAGTCCCCCTCTCTTCTAGGTGCCTAGGTCCTTCGGGGTATTAAGGGCAATTACGTTACTCGCTATTAAGTCGAGTACTTCGTCGGCTATAGGGTGCGGCTATATAAGGCTTTCCTAGGAAGGGTAGTGTATGTTGAAGTCTCCTACTACGATATAGCACCCTTATCTCTTAAGCGCACTGTCTAGGTGTCTACAGACCCCTAGGTCGCGGCTAGACCTCGAGGCTAGCGTTGTATATATAGGTTGTGTATCTAGGTACTACCTACGTAGAGGGAGGTAATATCGCCCCCGCCTTCTTCGTCTACGTAGTACACTACCTCCTAGTCGGATTCTAGTATATCCTTACTAATATAGAAGCACGTACGGGGTCTACCGTCGCCTCGTAGGCATGTCGTATAGCCTAGTAACTTATAGGTCGTTAGTCTCTTATAGTACGGGTTAACCTACGGCTCCTAGATTATAAGGACGTAGTGGACGCGCGGGTCCGCCTCGTATAGGAAATGGTTCTAGACTATATCCTTGCTATAGTTGACGTTATACTAGATAATGCTAAGCGTGTCGAGGCTAGTTATCGGTATCGACAATCAGTTCCTCTATATCGTCCTATATCCTACTGCCCTATACGTCCTAGTCTACGCCTATCGGCTATATACTAAAGGGGAGCCGGGCCTAGTTAGATTCCCTCGCCGTAGCTAGTAGAGCACGTGGCCTCCCGTACGCCCTAGGTTACGTATCCTTTATATCGTTCTCGGCCCTAGGGCGCTTATACCCGACCGCCGCTAGTTAGTTCCGGTATAGGCTAGCCTTACGGTCGCCGTAGAATCTTAGGGCGACGGTTCTGTTTGTGATTGCCTTGTTTTTCGCTAGTGTCCGCTATAGGCATTCCGTACTATACGATAGGTAGTGCCCCGGACAGTTCGCGTACCGTCTCGTAGTCGATATATAGTCCCTAGATATATAGTCTCCTATACAGTTCGAGTAGGCCTACTTGTTTATACACGTATAGGTTTGGTGTCTATACTATTAGTATTTGAAGTATTAGAGGACACGAAAGGATAAGGAGTGCTTTTCTACTATCTTAAGGCTATATTGCTAGACTAGGCCTTGTTCTATCGCTAGATCCGCCGCTTTCGCGTCTTATAGCTATACTATTAGCGCCGAGGCCTTCTTGCCTTCTAGCCATTTCCTATAGAGTTAAGTCGCCTTCTGGATTAGAGAGTTAAGAGTGACCGGGTTGTCCTCTTAGAGAGCGCGTAGGTGACCCTAGTTAGTTAGGTCAAACTCCTTAGGCATGTCGTAGACTAGGATCGTAAATTGTTTCGTTAAGACCTTCGCTAATACCGTAACCTTAGATACCTACTATAGCTATGCCTCTAGGTGCCTCCTAGTAGTAGTAGAGCTAGTATAGATCTATAGAGTACCGTTAGACTATTAGTTCACTACGACCACCTCTAGTTAGTTAATTCGTTAGGCGAGCTCCTTGTTCGATAGCTTCGTAACTTCGGCCTAGTCTTCCTTTACTATAATACGGATCGTAACTATATCGTGCGTTAGGCGGGGGCCTAGTATCGATGCCGCGACCGATACCTAGCTATAGGGGTGTTGATTCCGGGTAGCCTTACTAATCGCCTAGGACGTCGTCCTTATTTCTTATTGCCCTTAGTAATACAATAGTATAAGCGCCGTGCGTAGCTAAGTAATCATTACCTATAGAGACCGGTAAGGGAGCTGATCGTTAGTTTCTATACTTTTTGCGTCCTCTATAAGTTACTACTAGTTGTCTTAGGGGGGCTTCGCCTATAGGGCCGTAGGCGCCGTTAGTACTATAGCCTAGGCTACTATTGCCTAGGAGTTGCCTAATGTAGCTAGGCACCTCCGCGGCGTTTAGAGCTAAAGAAACAGGGTGAGGAGAGCTTCAAGCTGTCTAGATTAAATAAGGTAGAACTCCCTTAGTCCTAGGGGCAGTGTCCTGCTTTGTATATCGTTAGAATGGCCTTAATAAGAGCTTTCGAATGTGTCTTCTAGGCCTATAATACTAGCGTACCCCTAACAAGGGAAATTTAAGACGACAACTCTATTACTAGTAATAATATAACATAAAAAGGCTCGTAGCCTTATAGATTCTACCTCTACCTCTCTCTTTCTTAATTAGAAATTTATACGTAAATATATAACCCCCTTAATCCGTTTAACGAAGAACAGACGATTAATACTAGGAGATAGATCGGCTATAGCGCGTTATATCATATATATAGCCCTTATAGACGTAGTTATCGGCGGTTATTACGAGTAAATACTATACTACGTTACCGACCTCGAATACGATATAGTCTTTAGACTACCGTAGCTCTCTACGTATAACCTTAATATCTTCTAGGAAACTAGCGAGGTAGCGTTTAGATCTAACTACTACTTCGGTTACTATCTATATAACAAGACATCGAAAATAGTAAAATCTCTAAACTATATCGGTAGAACGAAATATAGACTAAAGCCCTTTACTAGCGAATTAGTAGGATTTATAGCCGGAGGGGCGGAGCTAAATATGTCCGCTCTAGAGGTAGATAAAGAGATAGATTACTAGGAAGTCTCGTAGCGCGTATAGAAGATATACGCGTACCGGCCTAGGGCCGAGTTCTTCTATATTATGCCTACGGGGCGCGGGGATAACGATAATAACAATAATAGCCTTAAACTAAGCGCGATAGTAGCTAATAACCTAGATTAGTTCTTAAATAAGCAGTTTAACTACAATCCTAAAGAGAAGCTCCCGCCTATATACTACGACATTATAGATACTTTCTTAGTAAAGGACTACGAGGGACTCCTACCTTACCGACTAGACATCGACTACGAGATTTATATTAAATCCGGTAGACCTTAAGAACCGCTATATCGAGAGCTATACGGACTAGCCGAGAAGGAGAATGAAGCCGTTAAGAAATAGTTACTCGAATAGACTTTAGAAGGTTAGGTATATAAGGCCGGTTAGAAAACAAGCTAGTCACCGGCACCGGTATTAGTAGTAAGAAAGCCTAGAGGAGGGCTACGAGTATATATTAACTACCGTAGGCTAAACGCTATTACTATTAAGAATCGCTATCCTATTCTATTAATATAGGAAACGCTTAACCGTAAATACGAAAGGAAGTACTTTATAAAACTAGATATTGTAGTAGCCTTTAATAAGTTACGTATCGCGGAAGGGCACGAGTAGCTAATAGCTTTCGTAATACGCTACGGTATATACGAATGCCTCGTATTACCGTTCGGCCTCTATAACGGACCCGTAACCTTTTAGTTATATATTAATAAGGTTCTATAAGAACATCTAGATAACTTTGTGTTAGTATATCTAGATAACGTCCTTATCTTTAGAGATACTCTAGAGGAACACGTCGAATACGTACGAAAGGTATTAATTAAGCTACGAGATACCGGGCTTACTATTAATATCTATAAGTCCGAGTTCTACTAGGAACGTATAAAATATCTAGGCCTTATTATTACACCCTAGGGCATCGAGATAGACCCGGGGAAATTGGAATGTATATAGACCGAGGAAGTACTAACTAATCTTAAGGATATCTAAGCCTTCCTAGGCTTCGCGGACTTCTACTATAGGTTTATCGAGGCCTTATCTCGTATTACATCCCTATTAACTAACCTAACAAAGTTAGATAGGCCTAGTAATCATAAGAACCGTAGAATTAACTAGACTAATAATTGCTAGAGGGCATTCGAGGCGTTAAAAGTAGCGTTTAGTAAGGCGGGTATACTAGTATACTATATACCGGGTAGGTAGACCGTCGTTAAGACTAACTCCTTAGACTTTATTAATATAGGTATGCTCTTAGAATACGACGAGTAGGGAGTGTTATGTCCTATAGCTTTCTATTCGAAGAAGCTAAGCCCCTAGGAGTATAATTACGAGATCTATAATAAGGAACTCCTCGCGATTATTAAAGTATTCGAAGAGTAGCGCCCGGAGCTTACTTACGAAGTAGACGAGGACAGCGATCTAGTTAAAGTGTTTATAGACTATAAGAACCTCGAATATTTTATAACTACGAAGTAGCTAAATCGCCGATAAGCGCGATAGGTAGAATTTCTATTACAATTTAACTTCTAGATTATATACCGCCTAGGTATATAAGGAACGAAGCTAGATAGCCTAACAAGACGTAGCTAGGACCTTCCGTAGGGGGTGGACGATCCGAGAAATTAGTACTAGTATTAGACATTGCTTCCGCTAGAGCGATTCCTTAAGATCGACTCTATACGAGCTACTATCGAAGATACGCCCGAGGAAGAAGAGACGACTCCTCTAAATCCTAAAGCAATCGAGTTTATTCTAGAACTAGAACAGGTACTATAAACATAGCTAGTACTAGCTTAGGAAGTATAGACTATAAAAAAAGCCGAAGTCGAAGCTAAACTCGAGTACCGTATAACGACTACTTACGCCCTAGACTAAGAACTTAAGGCGGTAATTAAGATACTACGGAAAGATAGTACTATCCCTCTACTCTTATAGAAGGCGAAGATACACCCTACGTACTATAAGGTAGATAGTAACATATTGTATATACAAAACTAGTACGATAGTTAGAGCCTATAGGTACCTAATAACTAGGCCCTACGGACTCGGCTTATTAGAATAAATCATAACGCTCTAGTAGTAGGATATCTAGGACGAGCTCGAACCTATAAACTCGTAGCACGAGAATTCTATTAGCCTAGCTTAGTAAGATTAGTACGTAGATATACCGCGAATTACCGTATATACCGTACGACGAAATCTCTATACTCCTAGCTACCTAGATTATTATACCTACTTTTAGTACCGGACCGACCTTAGAGATATATCGCGGTAGACTTCGTAGTCGGACTTCCTAATAGTACCCTCGATAGTATAACCTATAATAACATTATAACCGTAATAGATAGGCTAACGAAGGAAGTCGAGCTAAATCCGATCGGAGCAATAACTATATAGAATACGGCAAGACTTTTCCTTAAGTATATATTCTTCCGACGCGGATTTCCTAATACTATTACTTTAGACCGCGGTAAACAATAGGTTACTACCTTTTAGAAGAAACTTTGTAAGATACTTCGTATAAGTCGTAACCTAAGTTCTTTATACTACCTAGAAACTAATAGATAGTCGGAACGTACTAACTAAGCAATAGAATAGTATCTCCGTATCTTTACTAACGAGGTATAAGATAACTAGGCAAAATAGCTTTGTCTAGCTTAGTTCGCGATCAATGATACCTTTCTAAAACTACTAGTATGTCGCTATTCTACGCTACTTTAGGCTATAACCCTAAGTTTATAGAGCGCGTAGACCTAAGCGCTAGAAAAGAGGGAGGACTAACTACTTTCTAGCGACTAGATACGCGATCGGCTAAAGCCTTTATACGCCGGATTTACGACCTTTATAAGTACCTTTAAGAAAATATACGGATGTTATAAGCTCTCTAAGCTAAAGTAGTAAACCGCTACTAAAGTATCCCTCTAGACTATAAAGTAGGTAGCTAGGTATACCTAAGCACTAAGAACATCCGTACGACTCGACTATCTAAGAAGCTCGATAAAAGATACGCTAGCCCGTACTAGATTATAGAAGTTATACTAGCTAAGCTCTTATATAAACTGAGATTATCGGACGCTATAGTAGGACTCGATAACTACTTTTACACCTCGTTACTTTAGCGAGCCGATCATCCCGACTTCCTACTACTCGAAGGCTAGTATCTAGTACTACTACCGCCGATAACTATCGAGCCCGATACTACCGAAGCCGATATAGTCGCTAATATAGTCGTAACACCTATATATATAGAAGGTAGAGAAGATCTTAGATATATATACCCGTAAGCGAGTAGGCAAAGTGAAGAAGGGGTAGAAGCGTAAAGTAGACACTTAGTACAAGGTAAAATAGCTTAGATATTAGAATAAGGAGGATAGTAAGACCTAGTAACCGGCTAAGAATATGTTTAAATACGCGGCCGCCGCTATTATAGACTCTTACTATAACCGGGCGGAGTTGTCCACGCCTATAGGCTTCGTAGCTCTATCTAATTAGGTCCCCCTAAGCATTTCTCGAAGGGAGCCGGTCGCGGATAGGCTAGTTATAGATAGACTAGATATAGATATATTACTAGACGATAAAAAGGTATTAGAGGATAATTAGACTTTCGTACGGTTATAGAGTAGTACGGGTAAGTGGCCGTATAAGATAGATAACGCTTAGAGGACTAAGACGCGTTTTAAGAGGGGGGGTACTATTACGGGTAGCCCGCGACCCCTTACTATAGCTACGTCGGCCCGGGTGAACCGCGGACCTTCCGTGTCGGGTAAGCGCGGCTTAGCTTTACTTTATAACTTCGCCACGCCTCGCGCTCCTCTTTTATAGCTTCGTAGAACAATAACTCTCTTATTCGGACCCTACGGTACGCGCGCCCTTATACTACTTACTATTATTAAAGCTTTCAAAGAATAGAGACCTAAGCTTATAGTGGGTAATATCGATAAGAAATCCGACTTCGAAAACTTATAAGATCCGAGCGGCCGCCCTATACTCGAATATATATATATACTGTTCATTATACTATTATAGAGCCTATTAGCCTATATAGCTATACTACCTACTTCTAGTTATAAAGGGGAAACTCGTATTATAGAGTAAAAACCCCCTCTCCTCTCCTATATATTCTTAACCTTACCTTCTTTTGTATTTCCCTTATTAAGGGTATACTAGTATTATAGGCCTGCCCTAATAACTACCCTATCTACACCCCCTTGACCTCCCGCCTCTTCTCTATCTACTCCTCCGTCTCGCTAGCTAGCGCGAACTGTTTAAGAAAGCCCTACTATAGTATCTACTATACTATCTGTTTTACGTCTCGCTTGTCCGTTACGATTGACTAGTAGTCACGTCTTACTACCTTAGCTCTCTACTAGCTTCGTCCTTCTACCTATTACGGGCACCGTAGTATTATATACTCCGGGTTCTATAACGGGTAGTTATACTAGTATACTAGGCTATATACGTCCGGGACTTTCCTTCTATATAGGTAGGCCCTTAACCCAATATATTCGGACCTAATCTATATCGCGATACTTACTTCGGCTCTTATTAGGTCACGGTAGAGTAGGTAGTTATGTCTCTAGAAGGGGCGTAAGGCTAGGGGTCCTCGATTTAGTAGAGGATTCTCTTTCTATTCCTATTCCTAAAGGTAGCCCGTTACCTACTCTACGAGGCTTTATATCTTTGCCTTATTACCCTTTTTCCTCCGTACCTTTTCCTCCTCCTCCTTCCTCTCTATCTACTCCTAGGTTCGCTTAACGACTTTAAACGTACGTAGGTCGTCTTACTTTTAGCTTTAACGTACCCTAAGGCAAGGCAGTCGGTCGTACCTCCTAGCGATCTTCTCCGTAGAGTCCCGAATAGCTTGTTATACTAGATAATCCGCCGTCTTCCTAGCGTATTAGATCCTCATTCCCTTAATATAATGTTTAATCGGGGGGGACCCTGTCTCTACCTCCGCTACTCTCGTTAGCGTTATCTTATAGGCTCCTAGTATCCGTCTAAGGTTCGCGGCCTACGTCCGGTTTAGGGGTCCCTCTATCCGCTTCGGGATCGGTTTACCTACTCCTCCTATCCCCTATATCTAGGCTCTATAGAGTATTACTAGTTTTACGATCGTCTTATATATAACCCTTACCTTACTAAGCGTAGCTCCCTATATTAACGTTATGAGTCTAGTTATTATAGCCTCGTAAACCTAGGCTCTGTTCTAGGCTTTCCTAATCTAGGGGTTCTAGCTAAGCTTAGGGTCTAGCTAGATTCCTAGGACTCGTAATTCGGGAGAGGGCTTCGTTACGTAACCCTAGATAGTTACCGTTACTTATATATTATAGTAGGTTCTTGCCTTACTAAAGTGGATAAGCTAGTACTTTCCCGGGGCGAAACGGGCGCCGTATCGACGTACCTATTCCTCGTATACCTCGTGTCTTTCTATAAGTAGCCGGTAGTTTTCTTCGGTCGTCGTTAACTAGGCTAGGATATTCGTATCGTCGACGAACCCCAAGGCCGACGTTTATAGTGAGGTGAGTAGTAGGATTAGGTCCGCTATAAAGATTAGGAAGAGGATCGGGAAAAGTATTAAGCCCTAGGGGATCCCGCATTCTATATATATAAGGTTGCCCTCCGTACGCTTCCTAAGGACAATCTATATTATTCTCTCCTTAAGGAAGGAGTTTACGAAACTTATTACCTACCGCGGGATTCCTTTTTGCCGTAGGATATAGAGGAGTCGCTCGTAGGAGACGTTATCGAATGCCCCTAAGATATCGAGAGATAATAGTAATATAACCCTATTCCGTCTATAGTACTAGAGAGTATAAATCTGTTCGGTAATAAGCTCTATAGCCGTTAGGGTAGATCGTTTGCTCCTACTACCTATCTATATCTCTAGGAGTAGGTTGTTGTCCTCGACGAGCTATATAATTCTTCTTACTACGACCTTCTCTAGTATCTTTCTAATTGTATTTAGGACTACGATCGGCCTATAGGACTTTAGCTTTATGTAGTCTTCCTTCTATAGCTTCTTTAGGACGACTATAAGGGACTGCCTAAATGGCCGTAGGTAGTACCCCTTACGTAGGCAAGCCGTAAATAGTTCGGCAAGGTATAGGGCGACTTCTTCTTTATATTCTTTAAGGAGGAGGTTTAGGATTCCGTCGGGTCCCGGGGCCTTACGGCCCTTTAGCTTTCCTATAATCTCCTTTATCTCCTCCTCGCCTACTATCTAGTATATATCGAGTGGCTCCGGGTAGATCGTTCCCTCTATATCCGTTAGGTCGGCCGTTAACTATATCGTAAAGAAGTAGTCGCCGAACGCCTTCGCCTTCCCTTCTAGCGTTGTCTATATTATACCTATTATATCCTAGATTAGGGGGAAGTATAGTGTCCTGTCCCCGTCTCCGGCCCTTACCTACTTTATAAGCTGCTATATCTACTCCGGGTTCTCTATTATAAGACCTATAGTTACCCTCTAGTCTTATCGCTTGTCTTGTCGTATTTAGGCCTTCTTTGCCTGACTTACTTCCTAGTACTCGTCCTACGCTTCTTAGCTTTGCTCCTTTGTCTATTTTCGCCTTACCCTCCTTACGTCCTTAACTTTAGCTAAGTACTCTAGGGTCTAGAAGGGCTTCTAGTGCTTCGAGGGCCTTAGTTCTAGTATATGTTCCTCGGCCGCCTACTATATCGTCGTTGTTATCTGTTCTACCGTACTATTAAGCTCGGCTTCCGTCTCCCCGATACTAGTATTATTTAGGTACTATTTAAGTAGATTCCGGATCTCCTCCTAGGGAGCTTTTTTCTAGTTAAGGCGCTTTTTACCCCGGAGCTCCTCTTCTATCCCCGTCGCTATCGTTGTCTAGATAGGGATGTGGTCTGACCCTACCTCTAGGGTAAGGTTAGGTCTATACTCTACTAGCCTTATTACTACGTCCCTCGATAGAAAGTATAGGTCGATAGTACTCGCGCTTATTCTTACCTTCTACGTCTCTATTCCCTTTAGGGTTACGAGCTCTATATCCCTACTTTCCGTGATCTCTAGGAGCTTACCTCCTAGATATACGTAAGGGGGAGGTGAATTCTAGACCCTACGTTAGGTAGTAGAGGTTGAAGTCGCCTAGGAGGATATAGTTTATATCCCCTTAGTCGAGTACCTAGTCAAGTCGTACTAGCGTACCGAGGTCTCTACTCGTTCTTCCCTAAGGAGGAGGGTTATAGACGTTATATATCCGGATAGGTCCTTGACTCGTAGTGATTTAGATAGTCGTAATGTCTCCTTAACTCCCTTCCGGGTACGAGATTACCTTCTAGGCGTCCGTACGTAATACTTTATAAACGTATATATATGTCCTTAGGGTATAGCCTATGCCTCCCTCGATAGCTATATAGTACCGTAGGTCGGTATAGGTAGTAGGTCTTCGAGTATATAGGTTTAGCTATAGCTCTTATATCGCTACGATGTAATACCTTTAGTCGTCGAGTTCCTAGAGGAAGTAGAGTTGAACCTTATCCTTACTTTTATTAACGTTATACTATATAATAGTAAGGTTGGCTTATATTAGTATTACGGACTAGCTAGGATAAGGTCTATTAGGGTGCTCGTTAGCTATATAGCTCCTTTGTTTATCGCGCTATCCTATTAGGTTAGTTAGCGTTCGGTCGTTAGGGGGTACCCGAAGATTCGTATCTATCTAGCTTTATTTGCCGCCCTCTATAGCCCCCTTAGGCGTCCCGGCGGTAGGTAAGTGCTCTACTATATATTTTATATTGCTTCGTCTATCCTTTTCCTCTTTACGGCCTCGAATCCTCTATACTAGGAATTACCGAGCGTTAGTATAGAGTACCTCGCCGGAGTTATTACCCTAGCCTAGCGGGCCTTTTCTTACGCTACTATCCTTATAGGGCATTAGTTCGAGTATACCGGGTGTTTACGGCCGTAGTACGCGTACCTCGATTCCTCCCGTAGGTATTATTTCCCCTAATACGGTCCTACGTAGTATAGGTACTTAGGGGTCTTCTCGGTACACTTTAGCGCGATATGGCCGTATTATTAGTAGTTGAAGCATTAGAGCACTCTATAGCTACTCTTATATATCTCCGTATCGAGGCGTTTATATTACTAGAATAGTCCTCCTTCTAGGACCTAGTTTGCTTATTCCGCGGTAGCTATCTAGACGATTAGAGAGGAGTACGTCTTAGTAGCTTCGACGTTCTTGTTTAGCTACGCTACTTTAGTAAAGCGTACTCCCGGTAAGGTGTTCTAGTTCTATATCTAGAGTAGGACGAGGTCGTTCTCTACCCTAAAGGTCCTTAGTACCCTATAGGCTATTACCGTGAACTACTAGTAAGAGACCTTTACCGACCTCGCTACCTTGACTATCTAGTCCTTAAGGGTCTCGAGCTTTTATCGGTCTGTCTCCTATACTATAAAGAGGCGTATTACTCCTCTAGGCTCGATTTTGGCTCCTACTATCTCCTTCTAGCCAATCCTATCTACTAGCTCCTTACTTATTAGGCCCTCTAGCTCTCGCTTCTCCTCCGGGTCCGTAACGTATACCCTAATAGCGTTGTTTGTCCTTTAGGTCCGTAGGTTAGGGGAGCTAGCTACTACGTTTGCCTATATAGGAGTATACTAGGTAGTAGCTTTCTATATTATCTACTATATTACTTTCGGGATCTAATGTTCGAGTACCTTAAGGGCTCCGAGGAGTTAGGCGATCGTGTTCTTATACGCCCTAGCTAGGCGCTTATCTACTTCGAGTATCTCTTAAGCCTCTTTATAGAGGTCCTTCTATATAGAGGTTTAGTTAACCTAGAGGGGAGGCTTACCCTATATTTATAGTCGCGGTTACTATAGCTATTACTAGTTTAGCTATTGTTACTAGCCGTGTTATTACTAGCTTAGTTGTAGTATACTTTATGTCTGTTTTTAGTAGGCGTAGGTTTCCCTTATAAGTTACTTAATACTCGCTAGCTAGGCTTCTAGTCTAGAGTCTATATCTCTCGTTCGCCTTCCCCTTTTCGAGAGGACTAGCGGGCGGCCGTTTAGGTTATAGCGTAAGGTCTTATAAGTGTTCTATATATTACGCGAGCTGTATACGTTAAGGGTATATAGTAGGTTTGTAGTGAATTGCTAGTATAGCTTATGATCCAAGTCAGGTAATGTTCTATCTAAGTTTCGGCTAGTCTAGAAGGGGGCTTAGGGCCGTAGCTAAGCTACGGGGTGACTAGAACCTCGAAACAGGCTAGCTTTAGAGCTGTATATCTCGATAGGCATCCGGTACGGACAGTTACTTTATACGTTCCTAAGTTACTCTCGATACGCGCTATCGAATACGCCGAATTTAGTAATAAAGTCTATCGGTCGCTACTACTATATAATCTAGGTATAAATACTCGTATATAGCAACTATAAGAACCTCGAGTACTTTATAAGTTTAAAATAGCTAAATTGTCGATAAGCGAGATAGACCGAGTTCCTATTATAATTCTTCTTTAAGATCGTATATAAACTAGGCGTATAAGGGGTAAAGCTAGATAGTCTTATACGACGCTCTTAGGATATAATTCTATAAAACAAGTCCTACCCGAGGTATACTTAATAGGACTAGATCCTACTAAAACTAGAGCACTTCCTTTTAGTCTCTATAAGTACGATTCTCCGACTGTCTTCCTTAGAAGTAGGAGTAGTCGTAGATAAATAACTAGCTACCGATATTAGTAAGTTATATAAACAAGAAGATACGATAGAGGCTACGACTTAGCTAGTAGCCGGTAAGCCCGTTAAGCTCCTTCGTAAGAATAAGATCGACGACAAATATATAATACTAATCGATAGTATAATCTATATTAAGAACCGATAAAGCGGATATAGCCTTTTTATCCCGCCTATAGACGATAAAGAGAACACTATCTATATACGTATTATTAAAGCCTTCTACGATACGCTAGTAGTAGGACACCTAGGAAAGACTACTACGAGTAGATTAGTATTACGGTACTATATATAGCCTCGAATAACTCGTTTTATTAGGCCCTTCGTACGCGCCTATTAGATATACCGTAATAGCCGTAGTATTTATAAGCCTTAACACGGGCTACTTATACCGCTACTAGTTCTATTCGATACTTAGGACGATATTGTAATAGACTTTATAGTCGATCTACCCCTCGCGAGGTATACGGTAGATAGCTAGATCTACGAGAACGTACTTATAGTTACGGACCGCTTAGGGAAGGAGCGATATTATATTTCTATCCTCGAGATAATAGCCGAGTATATCGCCTATATCTATATTAAGTATATCTTTTTACGCTACGGCCTACCGCAGACAATTATATTAGACCGCGGGCTCTAGTAGATCTCCGCCTTTTAGGGGCGGCTCTATAAGCTACTATAGATCAAACGGAAGATCTTAACGGGTTACTATCTAGAGACCGATAGTTGAAGCGAGAATACGAACAAGATAATAGAATAATATTTACGCGTATTTATTAGCTATATATAGGACGATTAGTTAGATTAGTTACCTCTCGTAGAGTTTACCGCTAACGACTACGTCTCTAAGACTATAGGAGTAAGCCCGTTTATAGTAAATATCGGTAAGAACCTACGATACGCTAATACTAAACTTAACCTACTATAAGTATTACTACTATATAAGTAATATTCACAACAGCTTATTCTACTAGGGAATACGTTTTAGCCCTTAATCGACAGCCCTTATTAAGACGAGCAATCTGCTTAAGTAGTAGGGACCCGCCTACGCTAGCGGCGGCGTAATCGTAACACAAAAAACCCTAAAACCGAGGTCCCTTTCCCCTAAAGGCAGACCCTAGAATTGCGGAGTTACGGAGGACAACTACCTAATTAGGAAGCGCGACCCCGAATAATAGCGAAGGATAGTAACTAACGAGAGCTATAGCCTTACGAACATTCTATACTAAGAGTCAAACCGGGGAACAAACTAAGAAAAAACCTAGGACATAAGCTAAGGCCTACTATATAGAAAGTAGAGGCTATCGACAAACAATATAGCGTAGACGACCCTATATACGGAGGCGGAGAACTTACTAGGGGATAACGAACACCTAGCCCGGGCATATAAGAATACTATAGCACAGCTACTAGGAGCGCTAAAAGCGCTATTATACCAAATCCCGAAGACAATCTAACAAGTAATACAGAAGGCAGCCTAGAAACTAACTATATAGGCAATAGTAGTAGTAGGTAAGAATTAACCCCCTCCGAAGGCAAGCAAGGCGGTACGCCTATATATTACTAATCTAGCGGAGAAACAAGAAATCGTAGCCCTAATAAGCAAGGAGATTGTCGACAGAATCGGCCAAAAGGAGGTAGTTAGGGCGAGGGTAGAGGCAATAGGCGTAGTAAGACTCTTTACCGTATAAGAGTCTAATAGACGAAAGCTAGAGACCTATAAAGAGTAGACTACTAAAGTCGCGAAGTCGGCACGAGTCTCCTACTAATAGTATACCGTCATCGCCTACGGGGTCCCTAGGACATTTAAGGTCGAAGACCTTCCCTACCTCTAAGTATAGAACTAGAACACCTCTCTAGGAGTACGACTAACGAAGGCGGTATAGCTATACAAGATAGTAGACCGAGAAAAGACGTATTTATTGCTTATTATTTAGGTAGAGATAGCGGAATAAGCTAACTAGATACTAGATAATAGGCTATTCTAGAACTACGAGAGAATAGACACGGAGATCTATTAGAGTAGCTATAGGGTACTATAATGCTTCTAATGCTAATAGTACGGTTATATAGCCCTAAAATACGGGGAGAAGACCCTAAGGTGTCCTTACTACGTAGGCCTATACTAGGGAAGGGAATGCCTAAAAAAGGAGAGTAGGTACGTATACTACGGTAGAAGGTACCTAGCGTATTTAAGCTAATGCCCGGCTAGAATAGTAGTATAAGAACGAGCGAGACAAGCAAGGATCTCTATACTAGCTAGGTACCCCTAACGACAGTAGGAGGGACCTACCGTATATAAGGGCTTCGAGCCGAGTAAAAGGAAGAGGGCAGAAGAGACGAATAAGGGAACCTAACCGTAAACGTATCTACCTCCCGGTAGGCCTCGACACCTTAACCGGGCTACTAACGAACTAGGCTAAATACGAATCTTTAGGGCGCCCTAGTAGCCCTAGGGCTAGCCGGATAGCGAGATATAGGCTTAGGAGACATAGTAGGTCAGCACGGAAATGGACCTTACGGATAACGAATAATACTATACGACGACATTACTATCGTATAGTATAACGTAAACAAAAGTAGGGACAAGGTCTAGCGCTACTTTATATAAGAGCTAGACCCGCTACGGTACTACGTTATTACGGTATAGGAACTATAGATCAACCCCTACGTAGGACTCCTAGCTACTTATAATGACTAGAGATACTATACCGTAATCGCGGGCTAACGAGGCGTTATCCCGAGGACATATATATACGTAAGCAAGACTATAGACCTTGAGTCGTAGAAGGTTATACTACCGTAGTAGGGTAACCTAGGAGACATAACATTAATCTAGATCGACACGACATAAGGCCCTATCTAGATCTATAACGTTTATAACCCGCTACCGCGGGGTCGGACGAGTAGAGAACTAGGAACCCTCGCCTACCTAGAGCGGACCCTAAGCTAAGACACGAAGTAAGTACTCCTCGGCGACTTCAACCTCTACTACCTATAGTAGGGACTCGAATTCACTCCCCTACACGCGTTTCTAGGGGGGAAGCTACTAGATATAACCGTACGCTACGGAATAGCCTTAGTAATACTAAAGGGAACAGAGACGTAGAAGGCCCGTACTAGTATAAGCACGATCGACCTATACTTCCTATTACGAGAACTTAAAGAGAGACTAGTCTAATGCCGACCGAACTACGCGCTAGAAGCCTCCTTAGACTATATCCCTATCTAAACGACGCTAGGGGTGAAGGCGATAGAGGAGCTAGTAAACGAACTACGCCGTAACAAGAAGAAGGCACGCTAGGACGATATAAGAGGCTTCCTAATAGCGAACCTATTATAGTATAGAGAACTCGAGACGACAGCTTAGCTAGATCAACTAGCGGAACAGATTACCTCGGTTATATAGTAAGCAGCGGAATAATACACGCCGTTACTCCGGCCCTTAACGTAGTAGAAGGCCTTCTAGACCCCTAAATACTCTACGAAGGTAAGGGAGGCTAGAAGGGTAAGGCGACAGTGGACGAAGGAGCACACCTAAGAGACGTAGGAGCAATACTACTACGCGACACAAGAGAAGAAGGCACAGATAAGACGTGATAAGCTATAGGACTAGAGAGCGACGATCGGGCTCGTTATAGAAAACCCGGAATAGATATAGAGACTTACTAGATAGGTACGACTACCTAAAGAGCAACAAGCCCCTTACTTCCCCCTAATCGTAGACCGCGAATGGATTGCCTAGGATACGCCCCGGGGCAAGGCAAAAGCGTTAGCCGACCATTTCTTTTCGACGTAAGTAGAGGCAGACCTTACGGACATCGACCCGAGTATATACCCGGAACCCCTAGACATAGATTAGGCGGTTAGCTCTAATATAGTAATAGGAGTCATAAGTAAGCTAAAAGGACGAAAAGCCCTAGGCCTAGATAGGATACTAAACGTACTGCTAAAAGAGTATAGAGAAGAGATTGCGCCGAGCCTTATAAACCTATTTACCGCGTACCTACGGCTAGGGTATTACCCGAAGCCGTATAGAGAGTCTATAACAGTAGTGCTACGTAAGCTATAGAAGGAAGACTATACTTAGCCCAAGTCGTATAGACTAATAGCACTTCTAAATACGATAGGGAAGGTCCTAGAAAAGATAGTAGCCTAGAGACTTACGTAGCTAGCCGAGGACAACTACGTACTCCTAGCAACATAGATAGGGGGAAGAAGCTAGCGATCGACACTAATAGTAATAGAGCTAATTACGGAGCAAATTCAGACCCTCTAGCACTATAGTAGGAACCGAGCGGCGTCCTTACTATCCCTCGACATCGTAGGGGCTTTCGATAACGTCTTATACTAAAGGCTAATATATATCCTATAGTAGAAAGGCATCCCCTAGTAGGTAACGTCGTTCGTCTACTCTTTTCTCTAGGAACGGACGACATACCTAGTCCTAGGAAGGTATACGTCCGACCCGGTAAAGGTAGAGACTAGAATACCTTAGGGATCTACTCTCTCCCCTATCCTGTTTCTAATATTTATGTCGGACCTTATCCCCCTACTCACCTCTCCGTAAACCTTAGTATCGGGGTTCGTAGACGATACGAACATTCTAGCCTAGTTAGACTCGATAGAAGAGAACTGTCGCCTCCTTAAAGATAGGCACAAGAAATGCGAGGAGTGGGCAAAGAAGTATAGTGCCCGGTTCGCCCCTAAAAAGTACTAACTTATATACTTTAGTAAAGCGAGAATACACTATAATATAAAGGCGGCGGTAAGAATCTAAGGCTACGAGACTAAGCTATTAGCGGAGCTACGAGTACTAGGGATCTAGCTCGACTAGAAGCTAAGCTAGAATATATAGATTAAGAAAGCCTAGAGTCGAGCGCAAGTTAATAAAGCCTCGATAAAGAGGCTTACGGCATCTATATAGGGAGTAACATTCGATAAGGCAAGAGTAATGTATAAGGTAATCGTTAGACTAGCTATATTGTACGGGGCATAGATTTAGGGAACAGGAGGCGTAGGTAAGCCGATCCCGAAACGGATAGAGTAACCCCTAAACAGGACATAGATAGGTAACCTACGTAGGGTGCTAGGCGTATATAAGACAATGTTAATAAGCACGGTAGAAATAGAGACAGGAACACTACTAATCGGCTAGTATATCCGGGGAATAAGAATTCAATACGCGGTAGTATCCGAGTCTAGCGACCGATTTATAGGATTAATATACGTATTCTAAAGATAAGTAAGAAAGGCCTTCTATATAAGTAGTTCGCTCTCTACCTTTATACGAGCGTACTACGCCTTCTACGCTTCCTTAGAGTCGCCCTTAATAAACTATATCGCCTACCTAATAAGGTCCGGATTAGTAGAGAAGTATTATAGTAAGTTGTTCTAAGCTATTAAGTAGTTATAAGTAAAGCCGCGATACTTCTTAAGGGTCTTTCTATAGTAGATAGGTAGCTCCTTAGGCTTTACTAACTTTTTCTAGAGGACTAATAACTCTAGTCCTTTAGGGTTATTATCTTCGTTAGTATCCGACTCGTCTCTAACTAGGCTAAGAGTTTAGCGCGCTCCGGGTACGTAGCGCTCTATACAATAAGGTCGAATTCTTTAATATCTCTTAATATCTTCGTATCGTCTAGTTAAACCGTCCTCGTACTACTTCTCTAGAGAAAGAGATATTATTATATAAGGATACTTAATAGGACTACTAGTAAGTAGCGTATTAGGTATAGTAGTAGAGAAGGACGGTTATATAGTAGTGATATTAATAATATCTAGAGAGTAGTTAGAGCGTAATACGCTCGTAACTTATAAGGCTACGCTAAGTATAGACCCTACTAAGAGATATCTTAGATCTCTCTTCTAAGACTCTATAATTCTTAATACCTTAACTTTACCTCCTTATATCTACTAGTACGCTACTAGGCTCCTTCTTTATTAGACGGAGAGTCTAAGATCTATCTTATAGCTTTAACTTAGCCTATTTAATAGTTATATCTATATTAGCGTATCGACGGTATAGCTAGTTATAGAAGCTTATTACCTAAGCTCTATTATTAACAATAGCCTTTAACGAGGACGCTACTAGTAATAACCGGCCCTATAGTAGTAGCTATAGATACGGCGGTTACGGTAGCTAGTAAGGCGGCTAAGGAGGTAGTAGATAGGGTAGATAGGTACCGTAACTATAGAGTAGAGGTCGACCGTAACTCTATAGTAGATACGTACTATAGTTAAATAGTATATAATATAGCCCTACTAGTACGGTAGTAGCTATAGTAGCTACTATTAGTATAGGTATATTAGACTTACTACTACTACTATTACCGCTATTCTACTTTAGTAAAGATACCTTATATATAGCTATTACCTTCCTAGCTATATTAAGTAGTATCTATTTTATTAGTACTACTACTATATTAGGCTTATTATTATTATAGGCCTTCTTTACTTAGCTACACTACTCCTTTATATAACCGCCGAGAATAGCGTAATACTTACCGTCTAAAATTAGATAGCTAATATAGCTAGTACTAGACCGCTTCTTATTATTGTATTACTTATCTATATACTTATATATTCTTAGGAGTATCTTATAATAAGTACGTACTATAAGCGTACTGTTGAACTAATTAACGATAGCTATATTAGCCTTAGAGATCTTCTTATTAGGCTACTATATTACTAGTAGTAATAGTATAACTTTAAAGCTCTCTTTATTAAGTAACGGTAGTAGTAACGAGTCCTTAAGTAGTAACTAAAGAGCCTAGTTATTCTACTTCTCTATAATTATTACTATAAGCGTATAATTTAGATATAGCTATAGTAGTAGTAATAGGTGTTCTTACTAATCGTCTATATTATTAAGAGAGAAGTCGTCCTATTACTCTTAGAGCCGTACTTATTAGCTAGTAGCTTACTACTACGATAGTATAGGTAATAGTATATACTATAGCCTATAGCGTACTACTTAACTATCTTCCTATTACTATTAAATAGCTATTATATCTACTAGAAGTCGCCGTTATATATACGTATTGGTACTACTAACTTCTTACTTATAAATATAAGTAGTATCTTTCTACTAATAGTAGTAGGTATAGGCGTAGACGTAGGTATTATAGCTAAAGCCGGTATAGCCGGTATTATAGTAGCCGCTAAAACCGCTAGTATAGCTTATAAATAACTAACTTCTTAAGGTAGTAGTTATAACTACGTTTCTAGCCCGATTAACTCTATTCTTTTTTAAGGTTTATCTCCTAATTACGTAGATAACGCCTATATCTTACTAGTCTCTTTAGACCGCTTAGTTATATTCTTCTACTATATCGGAGGTATTAGTCGTTTAGCTACTATACGCGGTAACTTCTTACCGAGCTTTAGCTTTATAGATAGTAACTCTAGCGCCTCTATATTAGCCTTATTATCTACTACTACAGTAGCCTTTATAGCGCCGCCCTTCCTTATAGAGCTTACGGCGGATATAGAGTAAGTTAAAGGGCCCTTTTTAGGTAAAGATCTACCCTTTCTATATACCGTCTTCCTAGTAGGAGAAGGTAGTAGCTACGAGTCCTACTAATACTAAGGCTTCTACGGCTATAGCTAAAATTACTACTACGCTAGCTTATTAGTATCTTACTTACGTATCGTTATAGCCCGTACTAGCCCTATATACTTATCTAAGTCGTCTTTAGTAGTATTACTAGCAATATTAATAGGCTCTAATTATAGTAATATCTACCGTAGTATCTTATATTATGATACGTCCTCTATAGGACTATAGATTTAAGGGTATTCGGACAATTTAAGCTCTTCCTTATTTACTATAGATTTAGTCTCTACATTACTACTACCTAGTAGCCCTTATTCCTACTCTATTAAATAGGTACGAGTTGCGTAGTAGTAGAAGACGGCGGATTATACGAAAGACGAAGAAGGACCTAATAGGATAGCGTGTATCTATATATAGTATCGCTAGTGTTAGTGTAGGTGTTTTAGGAGAGACAGCTATACTTAGGACTTGACTAGCAAGCCCTGATTACTAATCCCCCTAAGTACCTAATATTGACCCTATGACCTATATATTCTTAACACTCCTACTCAGGTCAGAAGGTCTCAAACAATCCCTTATATAAGCTAGAGCTGCCTTACGAAGTTTTGAAACTACTAGCTATTAAGGGGCTTAGTTAGTCTATTAGTAACTATGTCCTTTATGTAGTAGTAATCCACTATAATCTTCCTTTACTACGAGAGATTCCTAATATAGTAGGATGCAACATTAATATGCTTTAACCTGTTATAGATATAGGCATCTTTAACAAAGGTCAAAGCTACTTAGTTGTCACCTATAAGCTCTACGGGTCTTAGCTTATTAACAGTACTACTTACCTTAATCCTAGGTTAGAATAAACACTCTCTAACCAGGTCAGGACACCTTATCTCTCTAAGGACTATAGTAAGAAACTGTGACTACTTAGCTACTACATTTATAGCTATACACTCGGCCTCTATTATTAATGTAGTAATAGACTTCTACTTCCTACTTATCTAGGACATAGGTGATCTATAAAGGAACTATATATGTCTAAGGATTGAGACTCTGTCTGCCTTGTCTATAGCATGACTAGAATCTAAGTATCCCTAGAGAATACCTCCTCCTCTTCTATATATCAAGCCTAGGTCCGGGTATAATCTTGGATACCTAGAGAGTTTCTTTAAAGCTCTAAGATGTTGCTTTAAAGGGTTAGTAATATATAAGCTGATTCTTCTAAGGGGGAAAGCAAGGTCTAGCCTTGTTATTGTTATTAGCTACATCTAGGTACTATTATAACCCTAGTACTCCTGTTTGTTGCACCTCTTATCTATAGTAGCTAAAGGTCTTAGATCCTTATAGCTGTCTATAGGTAAGAGTGTAGGTGTGGCCTTCTCTAGAGAGATGCCTATCTTAGTAAGGTTAGTTTAGATGTAGTGTCCTTGATCAAGCTTTATAGTGCCCTAGGACCTGTCTCTTATAATCCTTATTCTAAGGATCTTCGTAGGTTTACTAAGATCTTTAATCTTAAACACTTTTCTAAGCTCAGCCTTAAACCACTAAACATCTGATAGCTTTAGAGCTGTAATAGGGATGTCATCTATATAGGTGAGGACCATAATGTCTCTTCCTCTATAGATGAGTAGGCATAGATCCACCTAGGACTAGGTGGATCCAATCTGTTCTAGCTTGGCAACATAGAGCTTGTTCTAATCTCTAGCTGCTTGCTTTAGTCTATACAGGCTTCTAAGGACCTTGAAGACTATATTTAGTGGAATTTCAACACCTAGGGGTGGGATCATATAGATGTCTTTAAGAAGGCTGCTTTCGGTGAAAGCATTGTTTACATCTATCTAGTACATCTCAAGATCTCTCTCACATACTACAGCCATAAAGACCCTAAGGGTATCATGCCTAACAGTAGGTGCAAAGGTCTCTTTAAAGTCAACACCATATTTCTGTGAAATTCTCTTATAACTAGTCTTGCCTTGAACTCTTTAATAGCTCCACTGATCATTCTTTTCACATCAAAAACCCACTTAGATGTAACCAGGCTTGCACCCCTTGGTAGTACAACTGGATCCAAGGTGTTGTTGCTTCCTAAGGCAATAAGTTCTTTCTGGATTGCCTCTTTCCACATATGTCCCCAATTGGGGTCTCCCACTGCCTCCTTATAGGACTTTGGGATTGGCACTTCCTGCTGGTAGGCTATGGCCTGCCTAACAGTAGCAAATACATATCCCTCTACATCATTCAGGATTTCCTCAACCTAGCTCATAGTTGGATCAAAATGAAACATCTGAGCAATCAATGCCCTATGATGCTTAGCTTCATGCTCAGCAGAGCCATTATCTTCATCCCCCCTTGACCTCTTGTTGCCTGCAAGCTGAGGTGGCTGTTGAGGTTGATCCTCCTGAACAAGTTCCTCTTCCTTTTCTTTTCTTAGAGTCCCCTCTACTCCACTCTTCTGGTACACTCTAATGTCTTTTAGAGGTTGGGGAAGTTGCACAAACAGAGACTTTGCCTGGAGCTGCTGTGGCTGCATTGATGAACTGGAGACCTAAGCAGGAGGTCTTCCAACGGGGTTTCTCTTCAGGGCTCTGCTTGACTGGTTTGTGAAGGTGATGCCAAGATCCATATCACCCCCCTTCTCAATCTCAAACCAGTCAACTTGCCCGTGTGTTTTGATGGCTTTTATGTCAGGCTCCTAGAAGAGCCATTGCTTTGTGGTGTTCTCCACATAGCCAACAAAGACAACTTCTTTACCCCTATTCATAAGCTCGTCACTTCTTAAGCCTTGAGGTTGGGATCTCGGGTCTATACAGACCACTGCTTTACATCCCTAGACTCTCAAATAGTCAACTAATAGTACCTAGCCAGTGAAGGCTTCTTCTAGTAAAAGAGTAGTACCATCTATTATTGATCCATTTGGAAGTCTGTTTCTGACCACAGTTTGAGCAATAAGGGCGTCTAGCCAGAATTCAACTAGCATACTCGAGTCCTTAAGCATAGCTCTCACTGTATTCTTAGAGGCTTGGATTGACCTTTCCACAGGTCCATTCTGAAGTGAGTTGTAGGCATCAGTTATGTCTATCTGAATGCCAAACTCCTTCTCCCACTGTTTTAGCAAGGAAAGAATTTCCCTTGTACTATCACTACGGATTGCAGATAGAAAACACCTTAAGCTGTTCTCTACCTGAACCTTCTATTCCTTTAGAGCTGTAGGAGCATCACCCCTAGCCTTCAAAGGGATTACCCACTTCTTCCTTAAGAAGTTGTCTACAATCTCAAGCCAGTACTTAAAGCCAAGTCTTGAGACTGCCCCTTGAAAAGGCCTATAGATGTCAATAGAGATGAGGGCCAGCCTCTCTCCTTTCCTCTCTGTAGCAGGTCCTTTGAACTTCCTCATGTTTGTAAGGGAGCAGACCTTGTAGTTCTAGTGTTTAGAAGGAACAGGAATAGGATCTTTCTTATTAGTGACTCTATACAGGTTTCTTAGCAGTCCCTTGCTAAGGTGTGCACATCTTCTATGCTATAGCTCCTACTAGTTCTAGGACTCAGTGGCAGTCATAGCCTGTTCCAATTCACACTCAAAATGTGTACCTAACTTGGACAGATCCAAGTCATACTCCTATAGAGAGGCATATGCTTAAGGCATAGCTTTAAGCTACTCTAAAACACTTTGAATGAATAGAACACCCCCTCTTAGCTTTGTCTAGACAACAGGTTTTCTAGAAAGGGATTTAAAGGTGGAACTAGGTGGTTAGACAGCAAACTGTTAGCTGAACTGATTCTAAGAAACAAGACTAACTCTAAGGCCAGGAACAAACAAGACATTTCCTAAGACAATTTGCTTTCTAGAAGGACTACCTATTACTGCACTTCCTATATATATAGCTTGTAGATAGCCACCCCTAACCTTGATCCACTTCCTCTTTTAAAGAGGCTTTAGTATCCTAAATAGTAAATCTTAGTCAGTTATATATAATAAAGCATAAGAGTCAAGTAACCACTCGGACGAGGGGTACTTGCCCTTGGCTTCTATAGTAGAATAGGCAACCTCACCAACATCATTATCTTCTAATAGTATCTTAGAGTCTAATGCGTCTTCCTAGGTCGTATAGGCCCTTATAGGCTTCTTACTAGAGGAGGCCTTTAGCTTACGGCTCTCCTTTATCTGCTTTATAAGGTCCGTTATTACCTTAAGGACATCACGAAGGTTTAGTAATAATGACCTCCTACGAGGTAGTAACGGTTGTCTCTAAGTAGGGTTGGTAACCCTAGCTAGTTTGTCCTTGTTCCTAACAGCCTACTAAGCTATAGAAAGGTGTGGGCACTTGCTTATAAAATGGTCACTATTATAGAGATAGTACGTAAGCTTGCCCTAGAAACCCTTCTTAGCGAACATAGCTATCCCTTAATAAATTATTGATTCTTGCTTCTCCCTAAGAATTGTAAGAATGTCTTATAGTAAGAGATTCACCTAGGCATCAATTGTATCGCGAATTGAGCCAAATGAGTCTAGTAGAGCTACTAAGAGTTGCTAGATCTTTCTGTCCTTAGTCTTAATATCTTAGAACTAAGGCGAGATTGAAACAGCCCTCCTTACAATTGAGCTAAGCTCCTACTAGGCGTCATCTATTGACTAGTCCTCTATTATTACGAAATTAGTATATTACTAAAGCAAACTTCTTCTAGTAGCGAGAAGTCTTCTCTTATATTTGGCTTTAGCCTATTCCTACAACTCCTTCGTATACCGGATCTCGTATATTATCTCTTAATTATCTATCGACAGACAGATATACATCTTATATAGGGCCGTTACATTGTACCGTCTATACGATACCTTCCTTATCGCTTAATCTAAAGGAAGGGATGACTCCGATAATATAGAGGGTGTCGCTATAGATAGGGTTGTAGCGGGAATGTCCGTAATAATGTCTTCGAGGACCTAGTCAACCTACTTTAATACTAGGTATATTCTTATTAGCTTGAACTATGTTTCGTAGTTCTCTCTTATTAGAATAGGTACTACTCTCTTTCTTATAAACCTAGTCTCGTTCTCTATTTTTTGTAAGTTAAAGGACAGGTTGGCTACCCTTAGGTAAAAGGATATATTCGGTCGTACGCGATCGGATCGGATCGAAATAGGATAAACTAAACGCGAGGTTAACGGCGGAGAGGATAGCTATCCGCTAGGAAGGAGAGGAAAGTCGAAGGATCGTATTAGTACTAAGACACTGTAGCGTAACTCTCTTAGTAGAGGGGGTTTCTAAGACACTACGGCTCTCTTAGAATGAACAGTTAGTTAATACGAACGCGATGTCCGGAGAGCGACTCTTCTTAGTAAGCTCGCCTACTTATCTAAGGTATTAGTATAGGCTCTCTAACTCGGAGTCTAACAGTGCCTTACTAGGCTCTTTCACGTCTTATATACACCTATAGCACGGCTGTAGCTTCCTATATAAGGCGGGTACGGCCTCTAGTCTGCCTTCCTTTTGTTCTAAAGAGGAATAACTCTAATACGACTTTATCGAGGGTGAAACACCGAGTTACTAACCCGGGCTCATAACCTATTAAATAGGTACGAGTTGCGTAGTAGTGGAAGACAGCGGATTATACGAAAGACGAAGAAGGACCTAATAGGATAGCGTATATCTATATATAGTATCGCTAGTATTAGTATAGGTATTTTAGGAGGGATAGCTGTACTTAGGACTTAACTAGCAAGCCCTGATTACTAATCCCCCTAAGCACCTAATGTTGACCCTATGACCTGCATATTCTTAACATACTCTTACTATATATTATCCGGCGACGTAGGTAGTAGTAAGAAGTCTAATAGTACTTATATCTATATTATTATAGTAGCTATAGTAGTTACTCGTAAATAGCCTAGAGGGAAGGGGATAGGTAAGGACAAAACTTGCGCCTTAGGCTACGCCTTTAGGGTAAGTAGTAATATAGTCGGCCGTACTAGATTAATAGATATAATGACTTTAGGCGTATTAGATAAGGATTTAAGAAACATAATAGGACGTCCATATATAGAGATATAAGGTAGTATTGTTATATTGCTATAGGCTTAGAGATCTAGTGATCCCGAGCGAAATCCGTCCCGACCCTTTTGTCGGCTCGAATATTGGGTCTCGGGTCTGGTCTGGTCTGATGCCAAACAGTCGCGTCGACCTCTCAAACTTTATGCTCTCGAAACACAACTCAACACATGCACGAAATATGTTCGATGCCAGATCTCGCACATAATCCTCTGCGTGACTGCATCGCCGACTTCGACCACCTCCGCGACCACCATGGCCACCGAAGACGACAACGACCCGCTCCACAGACTGCAGAATCTGCAGCGCGACCTGAACGCTGCCAATGAAGCTCGCCTAGCCAACATTGAACGCCTGGCCGCTGAGCTTGAAAGCAGCGCCGATAATCTGCGGAGACTGCTAGAGAGGAACAAGAAGAGTCAGGCCAGCCGCGATGCCCTGACGCCCGATACCCTGACGATTGGAGAGACACAATATCGCATCACCGAGCCGTTTCGCTTGAATGTAAAACAGGTGTCCGATGCCTTGAACCTGGACGAACTGGAAGCTGCGCAGCTGTGCATTAGGTCGCAGTTTCCTGATGAGGACAATCAGCATGGTGCAGCCTTATCTATGAGGGCGGTGCTCCGCTTTCACGAGGAGCGATTCGTGTTGCTGGACTGTTTGCGCATTCTCCTTCTGCTGGGCAACGGCGACGAGCACACCGCAGAGGCGTACAAGGAGGCAGTGAAAGAGTTGTTGCAGGGCGAGGGTGGGGGACCCACGCAGACATCTGCATTCTGGCGCAAGTGCACCGATGGCTTGGGCGACATTGAAGGCTTCATTGCCGACTTGGCTGCCCTGGACAACAAGATGATGCAGACAGGTCAAAAGCAGCAGGACGATGATGTAGCGTGGGTGCTCTCGCAGAGGCTGCTATTGACTCGACAACACGAATCCCTCGCTGCGGTCATGACCTACCTCCTGCCACGGGGGTATGTAGCACCAGAGGATTATCGCAGCTTTTTAAGCCATGCTGCTGCTCTTGAAGCCCCGGCCGACATTACAACACACTACCTACCAATATTAGCAAGCGGCGCTGCCCACTTTGCGGAAGAGCGCAACGAGGCCGCTGTTCGCGGGATTCACAGCTTATTTGCAACCGGGCCTGGCCAGCTACAGTGGAAGCAGTCACAATTCAAAGCAGCTGCGATCGTGATCTGGCTAGCCGAGTACAGCGGAACATTTCCAACTCCTGGAGCCACCGACTCTGCTGGGGATGCAAGAACAGATTTGTTCTTCGATGCGTTGACCGACGGAGCGTTCTCGTTCATCCTCGGAGCTGCATCGTTCTTGAAGCCTGTGGTATGGCACGATCCAGCTCGAGTGGCCATAACAGACTTCCTGATCGGTTCCACTGTTGTCATGCCCGCAGACGCTCCGCGTGCCCGAGCAGACTTTGCGGCACTGACCATGGCCGAGCTTCAAACCTTCACTGAGGCATTCGTCACAAACATGCCAGACGCGCTGCGGAGACTGCGCTCTACGGAGGATGAGAAAAGACGCAATTTGCTGTCACAGTCGGCAAATGGTGCTGGTCAAACTGAGCTTGAACTGGAGCGATTCATGGTCATCATGGCGTACGCGTATCAACATGACGCCGAGGCTGCCATGGACTTCTGGTCAGATCGAGAAAGCAACCTTTACGGTTTCCTGCGGTGGGTGTCCCAACGATTGCCGACCCCGAGAGTCGCAGCGTTCTGTCTACTACTCAGATCTATCGCGTGCGACGACAAATCTGCGGACACAGCTCATCGCTTCCTGCTTGAAGACAGTACCATGACCTCGGGCAAGTTGCGGAAAAGTTACGCAGTCAGTTGGGCTCAAATATTCAACGAACTTGAAGTATACGTCTCGTCGTTGAAGGATCGACCATCTGCCCCCCAGGGCGCTTTGGGCCCAGACCGTGCGGCCGGTGAGCTCTTGCTTGAAGAACCAGAGACTGGCATTATGCTAGACGCGTATTTGGGCTTGACAGCTCACATTTGTCGTTCAAGCCCCGAGGCAAGACAATGGCTCCTCAAAGAACAGACTTTCCACTTGGGTGAAGTCATGTTCAAGCTGGCACAGAGCGCCACAGAAGCACGCATCCGCGCATGTTGCTTGGACGTACTGGCCGCGCTCTTGACAGACAATGTCGTCGAGGTTCGTAATGGCATGTGGGTACTTCTGGACACTTGGATCTCCAGTGGCGGCCAAGATGCCTCATCCGTTGCGCGAGTCAACAGACCAGCATTTGCTGCCAAGCATTACTTACAGGCCTATGCGAACAGCGCCGAGTCAGCCGCTTCTCTGATTGCATTGCTAAATGCGCTCGTGGCGCCAACGGCAAGTTCACCAGACCACACGATTGATGAGTTACCCTTCCCGGAGAACCTTGGAGCACCACACCGTCATGCTGGCATTGATGCTTATGTCGATTTTGTGTTGGACGCAGTCTTTGCGCGCAAAGCTGGAAGCATGCTTGGTGATGGAGAAAACAGCTTGATTGCCATTGTGCGGTACGAGTGCCTTCACTTCGCTTTTCAATGTCTGTCGACCTTCAACGAAGATCTTGTGCAGCTTGCCAACACCACACAAATCAGCGTGGAGTCTACAATGGAGACAAAGTCACTCACGACGTATGCCCGCCTGCATCCGTTCGCTCGAGTCATGGAGTGGCTTTTCGACAAGAATGTGATCTCACAGATGTTCCAGACGGTGCAACAGAACATCGACGCACTCAATAACGCAGAGCCAGAATCTCCAGTGGTGAAGGCGACGTTGAAGGCAATCCAGATACTCAGTCTCGCATGGCAATTGCAGCCGACATACTTCGACCTGGTTCGCCCTGCCATCCTCTCACAAAAGACGAAAGCACAACCCGTGAGCTCGACATGGACTTCCATTGACGAGATCTTCTTGACTTATCTTCATGCGATTGTGGATATTGCCGAGTACACAGCGTGCAGGCATGTCGAGATCAGTCTGGAATGTCTTCGCTTGCTCCAGCGCATTGGCTCTTCTCGCAGATTGACCGACACTGCCGAGTCTGGTGGAGCAACAAGACATGGGTCACGTATTGTCAGCGTGCTTGCACCAGGCAGTGCATTGTTGACCATGCAACTTGCCGAGGACTTTGTCATCCATGCGTGGGATCTTGAACTGGACGAGGTTCCTCTGCAAGTGGTACGGGCGAATGCTACGCTCGATCTCATGAACGGCAGCCTAGACATCTCAAGCACGCGACCGGGTATTGCACACTGCCTCCTCGGCTTCCACTGTCGCGACCGCGACGTTGACGTACTCCCGGCGAGCGTATACTCTGAAGGCAGGTCTTTGTTTCATGCGATCGCAAAGTGTGCTACGGACGCGGAGCTTATCACACAACCTGCTGGCAACACCTCTTGGCTTATGGCGTTGAAAAGGCGATGCCTGGAAGTGATCTTGAAACTGGCCATTGCACCCATGACTTCACGTCTCGTGCAGCCTAATCTACGCGCGATGGAGTTCCTGCCCGCACTGTCAAGAAGACTGGCAACCACCCCTGCGGTTCCATCTTGGGATGGACTACCTTTACAGGATGCTCGCGTGCTTCTCCAGAGTTCGTCCGCCGCCGTACGTGACTTCCTGTACATTCGTGCGGGCTTCTGTCGTTTCGCGGCCGTTGATCTGCGTGCGGCCGCTGAGCAGAGTGCCTTCTCCGTACAAGATAAGATCATCAGTGCGCTGCTTGGAACTGTCATTTCTCCCAATGGCGAGGAATTGCCTACTGTCTCCATCTTCGATCTCTTCGACTTCTTTGATCTAGAGACGGCCGATGCGTTCGTGGTGCCATCAACCAAGTACTTTGACGACTTGGATGTGTCATCTTTTACCAAAGATGATGCCGAGCTAGGGCGATCATTCGACATTAATGTCACTGAAAAAGCTTTGGTGCTTCGAAAGCGTGAGTTGGTGAGCAAAGGAGACATCAAAGAGCCTGCTGAACTCGAACAAGCGGAGAATGAGATGCGGGCAATATCAGCTGCCTTGGCTAGTCAAAGCAACTTCATGGCAATTCAAGTCGCTCGATCAGCTGCACTGGAAGCCTGGACCGAATTAGTATCGCTCATGGTTACAAAGGGAGCTCTCGAAACACCAAACCTGGTGGCCTTCTCGCTACAGGGCCTGCTGATCGCGGCACCCAAATACGAAAGAGCGCTTTCCGGCGATCTCGAATCGGCGGCTATGCTGGCCAAGCTGGTCCTCACACTGACGCATGCCATCAGCCATGCATCACAAGACAGCTCCGAGCAAACTGCCAGCGTGGCCATTGAACGACTCCTCGCCATATTCAGGGTGTCTCTCAAGGCAATCACTGACAGTGCCACGAGCTTAGCGCTCCGCGACGTGGCGTACAGGACTACATGCGCCATCTTGGCCTCGCTACCGAAGGCTCCCATCACGAGTCGTACCTCTCCGACCTCAAGCTCCAAGCAGCTATTACAACTGGTCCAAAACACCGGCGAACGCCTCTTCACGGTCGTGACCGAAGACGCCTTCTCTGGTCGTGGCATAACCCGCGTATCTGCCCTTCTCTTCCTGGACAGCCTAGTCTCCCTCTACCAAAGCCTGAAAGTCAACACCTCAATGCTCCGAGCCTTTACGAAGCTCAACTTTGTGCCTGTGCTCCTCGACACGAGCATCGGCAACGTTGCAGCAGCCTTTAAGAGTGAAGAAGAGACTGTCGCCACACTGGCCTACTTTCACACAGCCATGACTTTGCTCCTTCGAATCTGCCAGACTGCGGACGGCACGCAGCTGGTCCTGAACTCAGGTCTTTTCCAGACTGTGGATGATAGCAAGCTATTCAGCACGGATCCCGATCTTGGCCTGGATATTGATAACCCGAAAGCACTGCAAGAGTTTTACGCCATTCTCGCTGACACTTTACGGCTCATCACAGCCGTGGCTGTGCAGAAGAGTCCGCAGCCGGCCAAGCTGTTCTTGCAGCAAAATAGATTTACAGTGCAGGCGATCTTCAAGCAAGCGTCGAGAGGGCTGGCGCTTGATGTGGCAGAGGAGTTGAGTAGGTTGATACTGGCGACGGACTTCCTTGATGTGAGTGAACAGATCCATACATAACTCATTGATCCGCGACTAACTTTATTTACAGGACGATCAGGCAGCGCCGGGCAGCACACGCGTGAATGGTTTCACATGAGAAAGCCACATAGAGTCGAATGTACCGATATTGGATGTCATGAAGCGTCTATGTCGTCTACTCTCCGTTTCCTCTTCCACTTTCAAGCGCATCGTGAAGATTATAAGCATGAGCTATGAACATCACACATTGTGGTCCCTAGCGACCTTCTCATCGTAGAGGCCATTAAAATCAGGTATACACTTCCTCCGTAAGCGCATTCAGGCCCAATCCCTCCTTCGCGATGTCCTCCTCCTTGAGGAACAAGAGAGGCATCTCAACCAGGTTGCCCTTCACACGACTCAAAATCTCCTTCATCTCATCAACGCCTTGCTGGCCGGGCGAGAACTCCTCGCGAACAACATGGCCCCACTTCCACGAGCTCGGCCGCTGCTGATCCTGGCCTTCCTTCTTCGCGTCCTCAGCCTTGAAGAAGCGAGAGTAGTACTCGTCATACTGCTTCCAATTCTGGACCTTATCATCGGGCACTGGGTGGAAGACCTTGGCGAAAGCTTCAGTATTCGTGCGTGCTGTGGTGTTCCACATGTCGCGGAAGCTTCGCGATGCAGGATCTGCCACTGCTGCGTCCTCGCGGCTGCCCCAGTCGTAGACATTGGGGTTGCCGACGGGGGTGAAGTTCTGGTCTGGGCGCTGGTAGTCTTGCACAGGCAGGAGACCCAAATGCTTGCGGAATATTTGTCTGCGAAGGCTAGCTGCGAAGAGAGACGCTTCCCAGGGTCTGTCAGCCATGGTTGACTGTACCTTTATCGGGTCCTCGATGATCATGGCGATTTCGGAGTCGTGGTAACCAAGTTGGGACCTGCCAAGGATGTCAGCGATACTCGAAATGCGCGTGGGCATGTCTCAACAGCTGTCCCCGGACATAGGGAGCATTCAGCGTGTCTCGTGGACCGTGCCGTGAGCTCTTTGCACTTACCTGTCGTTCATGTTTGCTGATCCGCAGATCACGATGCGATCATCCGCAATCAGCAGCTTGGAATGGATATACAGCTCTTCGCTGACGAAGGCATCCATCTCAGTCTCAGCGTCGCCGTCCCACGGGGCTGAACGAATATCTGGTCCATTGAGCATGTAGCACTCAGCGACGGAGTCCCAGCGACCACTTGCGAGTTCGCTCGGCGAATCACCATAAGCTTGGTGCGCGGCTTCTTGATATCGGTTGTAGGCATCTGGTTGACCTTGAGGGCCTGCCTCGCCATACTCGCGACCATACTGTTGATCGTGACCCATTCTAGCTTCGTCGTAGCTGACGCCTGCCTTCTGCTCCACATTGGCCATCGCAGCACTTATGTTTATTCGGTCGTAGCTTCGCAGGTTGTAGAAGCGGACATATTGCATCGGGTCGACTCCTTCTTGCGCAATGCACTCCATAATGCTGTGGCCTCCTCTGTTTATGCTGAAGTACTGACTAAGACACGGTAAGACGTTAGCTACACTGCCCCCACAGAGAGATCTCTCGACAACGGGTGCTGAGCAGAGAAAGGCGTCGGCATGTTTTGAACAGAAGATGCCGAACTTACAACTCCATGATGGCTCGGGTACCTAGAGAGTCGTCGGCTTTCAGATCGCCTGCGAAAGCTGGAACTGCCGGAATGTTGATGATAATATGCCTTGCAAAATGTTAGCCATGTTCGAGATCTTCCACGCTTCTGTACTTACCAGTCTTCATTGTTCCGTGCAGCTCGTAGTGCTCGCTCGACGATAGCCGCGCCCACTCTGTTCTTGATCGGTGACTGCTGATCGCCTGTAGCTGTGATGAAGAATTGGTTCTCCATGTACACGAAGTGTTCGCTACGGCCGATGATATCGATGTAAGCATTGGCGATAGAGTGTTCGAGAGCCACACCGTGACTCCATTTCGCACATGACCGTGTGATCTGCGCATGGGTGCCACCCAGTGGCCCGCTTGGGTAATTCTGATACGTCCCGGCAAACTGCTCTACCAGCTGGTCGCGACCTTCCTCGAGGCATGCTTTGCCATGCTCATATTGCTGTCTCATACGTTCACGGAAGCCGTGATACTGACCTTCTCCCTGCACGTCCGAATCATCATCTCCGGATGGGTAAGGGTGGCCAATGATGCCTGCTCTGACAGGTGCATATACCAGCGGCTTATACCTGGCATCCTGTCGAACATCGTACTTGTCGTAGTAGATGAAGTTCCAGCGCTGAACGAAGTGAGCTTTCAAGTCTTCGACGATGGGACCTTTCGCGCACAGCGCTACGTCAGACCATCCCATGCGACTGTTGAACTTTCGGTCTAGCTTGTTCGCCTCCCAGTGTTGAACGTCGCTGAAGTCCATGATACGTGCGTTGTTGTAATCCTGGCCTGGGAAGACAATTTCGTTCAGGTCTCCGGGGTGTGCATCAGCAATCGAGTGTTGGTTAGTGTCCCAGCGTCCATAGCAAAGATCGAGACCGCCCATGAACGCGACATGGCCATCAATCAGACACAGCTTCTCGTGATGTGCCCAGTAGAGCACCGTGCCATCATTCATCCCGTAGATCTGACAAACAGAAGGGCGTTAGATATACTCGACAACAACGTGATAATGTCTCAGCAGATGGGGCCAGGTATGTCCGAGACAGAGGATGCCTTCGCTCGTCAGTACTTACTCCTTTGATCGCATCGCCAGGCAGCTGCGCCAGCTTCGAAGCACTGAGTCCACTCTGCTTGATGCTGGAGATAAAGCTTGATGCCAATGTGGTCCGATCTGGAAGGTGATCAGGATGCCTGAAGACCTTGATATTGCCGGTCTTATCGTTGTCCTCAAGCCAATGCTTCGTATGGCTTGACGAGAGCGTGAGTGCCTGTGTAACCTCCTTGTAAACTATCACGTTCACCTGAACGCCACGATTCGCCGCAGCAAACAACAGCTTGTCGAGTCTGTACCGTTCATTCTTCGCAGGCGCTACGTTCAATCAGCACATTACGATCACATGCTATGTCTCGGGGTTCCCTACGTCGTCGCAGATATAGCTCTGGGCTGAGCCACCAATCCAGGATCCAGATCTCGCGCTGGGCCTGCTCCAAGGCCATGCTCACGGCCCACATGTAACTACACCCATCTACATACCACTTGACCTCATTGCCCTCTCGCTGTGGCGCAAAAGATTGATAGCGGTGTAAGTGGTGGCTATCACTGTCGGAGCACTCATTCGACTTGTGTTCGTGGCTGTGTACTGGCTTTAGTGCAGTGTTTGTCTTGATCTTGTCGCCGACGTCTGCGACGGCATTCTTCATCTTGTCGAACAGGAACGACATCATGGAGGTCGAATGGTTCGAAGACCTGATGTTGTGCGGTGTTGTTTAGGTGAGGTCGTAGCTGTTCATGAAGCATTGAAGTGAAGCGGGCAGGTGCCACTTGCCAAGGACGCCTCAATAAGACAGTGGAGCTCGTGCCACTCGCTGACGAGGTGTCATTGGGGCGTGTTTCAAGTATTCACGACTTCATGCGATGCTATACAGCTCGGTAGAAGCAAGCGATAGTGTTGTCACGGGTGTGGCACATGTTGAGGAAGGAGAATCACAAGCGCGAATGCTCACTTGACCCTGGTCATCACTAACAGTGCCAAGTTGGATCAAGCAATAGAGCACGTGCTTGCTTAAGCACTGCCACTCGTGTTGCTCTTGTCAGTCGTATGCTGGCGAGAAGAAGAGGATTGATCCAACTGAGTCTCCCTATCTACCGTCGCTGTCTATGTGTCGCCCACGAGTACGAGCCATTTGTCCTCGTGTTCTTGCAGAGCCCTGGATACCGCTTGCGTCTTACATCACTCCGGCAGCTTCTCGCGGGTACCAAGTCTAGAATTCGGACATCGGGGCGATTAAAGCTCTTCAATGATACGATGCTGTTCCCTCATGGTGTATACCTCCCGAGCGCTGGTCACAAGCAGCACGATATCACTGCATCGCGGATGTCTTGTTGTTCTTATCCTGGTGGGGTTCTCTGTCTGACTAGAAGCGCAGCCGAAGCTAAGAACATTTTCTCCTTCAATCGACTGCGTATCATAGTGCCAGCTTAGTCGCATGGCTGTGCTGGATGACTGTATAGGAGCTTGCTTGGTACCATGAGCCAAGTGAGGAAGCTGTTATCGGGTTGCCGTAGTCGTGATGCATCGTCGAAGTGTGATTGCATGTTCCGGATCGTCTGATAGCAGGTGTCTTGCTCAAGACAGTATTTGATGTCTGTGGGGGACCGTATCAGCATCGATGCTTACCAGTGAAAGTAGTCAGACATACCTCTTCATCACAGTCTCCAGCGTCAACGCGCTAAGATCAGCATCATCCGGAAGCTCATCGAGGATCGGCACAAGCGCTGCAAACTTATCGCCTCCTCGATATGCAATGATCGCAGGCACACCAGCAGGCTCCATCTCAGCGTCCCTGTAGTGAAGCTTGACGAATCGTGTGTCCTGGTGTTTGGCTGCAAGTGTTCGGACACATCTCTCGAAGAGATCACTGACTTGCGACTGACCCCGATGTCAGCAAATGATTCAAATCACCGGGATTTGAGTACTCACATAATCATCGTAGATGTATACTATCACGACCGTTGCTGGGCCTGAGTTGTCCACCGCATCCAGATATCCCTCTCCATCAACAGTAGCCAGGCCCCCATAGAGCCTCCTATTGATGCCACTTCCAAGATGCATCTTGCTATCTCGTGTGCCGGTCTGCATCTCCCTCAGCCGACCCTGCCTCCACTTGTGCATGAAATCACCATCCTCCTCCAGATCATCCTCTCCCTCCTCTTCAAGCTTTTCAATGGGTGCTCTACCATCCGGCGACGGTGAATATGTTTGCGAAGACAGATTCGTTGAATTCTGCAGTGACATCCTCTGCGTGCGCCGCGCATCGCGAAAGTCTTGCGCGTCTGATATCACACCTTTCACGCCAGTATTCGCTCCATATCGCCGGGTCGGTATTGTGCTGCGAAAGCTGCTCGTGCTAGGTCGCGGAGCCTCTGCATCTGGGTCGATGTGTCCTCTCGAAGCAGACGGCGCGTTATCCTCGTCGTCGGAAATGTTCAAGAAGGACCTTCCGTCGTCGTTGTCGTCCTCTGGGTGTCCATGCCTTCGCTCCTTGTCTCTCATGAGCTCGTTGAACTCATCTTGCGCCGCCGACATGGTGGTTGCAGCTCAGTGTAGGTTGGCTCCTGTAGTGAATGATACTCGGCAATCTCGCGCAAACGGCGAAGAAGTGACAACTATAACATACACAGCAGCAGCGAGAGCAGCAAGCATGGACACAATTACAAACTTTGTGGTGAGCACTTGCCTCGCCTGCTAAACATAGCGGAAGGTGAGATGTAAGAAAAAGGCCGAATGGAGCTTCTCTTCCTTGTCAACCCGCGTGTCAACGGCGACACTGAAACATCATGACATCGACCGCGTCGCGAACCAGGCTGCGGGCGAATGTTTTAGATGATAAAATAGCCAGGATGCGGTCAGCTTTTGACTACATGTACATATCAAAGCAAGGGCAAGCTCATCCACCGGCTCCTTCGCCAGCCAGCTGTAACTAGGTTCGCTCCGATCAAACGCCTCGCCTACTCGCGACCACCTGCATGATTTGATCGCGTCCGCTGCAGGACATACATAGTTCAGTATATTCGGTGATGATATCGGCGAAGATACATGTCGTGACCACAGGATGAAACATAGCACAACCTTCCGCATCGTCCCGTATTGTGAGCACAACACAACATCAAACAACACCTTCACCCTCGCCAGGGAACATCCCTTTGAAATTTGCTCCACAAGAATTCCTCTCCATTTTCAGCCTCAAAACAAGGGCTTATGCTACATAGCCTTTACAAATTTGCCTGTGGAAGCCATGCAGCGACAGACCGGACCAGTTAGACTCTGTCGTTGTTAAGCAACGCTCAAAAGTTAGACATGGCCTCCGCACTGACTTTGACGCAGAGAAGGTGCAGAGGGATAGCTGCGCCAGCCACTTCTCCTCATCCCCCCCAAACGCCTCATCCCCCCTACACAATTAGTATACACATGAGTAACAACGTAGGCCTGGCGGCCCGCTCGAGTGCTCGCGCGCATCGAGGCTAAAGCCTCTGCGCTCGCACGTCGCTCCTTGCCTAAGAAACATAGGGTTAGCGGTTTCGAGGTACAGATGTGAGTGTTTTGGGGCCTTGGTGTTAAAGTGGGCCGAAACGCCCGCAGACTAGGGGGGATGAGGCGTTTGGGGGGATGAGGAGAAGTTGCCAGCGATAGCTGCCGCCCACTCCGGCACTTACTACTGTACGCCTGTAATAGGTTACCGGCTTTAGACGGAACGATGATACACAATTGGTCCATGTTTTCCTATTCCCTCTCGCTACCTGGGTCTCTCTGAAACTACAACAACGACAACAACGACAACAACAACAACAACAACAACAGCAACAACAACAACAACAACAACAAAAACAACAACAACAACAACAACACACTCCGCTGTGATAAAAGCCCAGCTTTTCCTTGTGCTCGAGTAACCCAGATACAGCTACTAGAACATACTCTGACCACGCCGGGTAATGCAGCCAGTCGGGGACGAAAGAAAAAGTCCACCTCCCAATATGCCACAGGTTGCAAGAAAATACTCCCTTGGAGCCCACAGCTCCGGCATTTCCCCAGTAAGAGTACTCAAGCACATTGATTATGAAAGATGATCCCGGCCGGGAGGTCGTGGTGATGGTGGTGATACGAACGTGGTCGGTATCACGCGTCTTATGTCTGGAGACGCGCGAGTCTGGAAGTGTGACCGGGCTTCTCATCCGAAAAGATGAGTCCTGAGTCTGTACTCGCATTGTACATCGGCGCCATGTGAATGTCGAGCTGAAAAGTGAATCGCAATGCGCAGACTGCTCTCGGGGTACGCGTACTTCGAGGCAAGCGTGTGACGCCAACCGACTCTGCGCGCTTTCTGTCGGTACCTACTTCTCGTCTGTCTGCACAATGTCTCTGAGCTTGTCGATCATGCCCAGATGCGAAGCTACGAGCAAAAGTTAGCACACGCGCGATTGACTGCTGTCATGAAAGCCTCCATGATCTTGGGCCAAACCCACCATTGAATCCCAGGAACCCGTGCAGAGCGACATCGCGTCGTTGCTGACACCAAGACAGCTGACACGGTTGTCGTGCCCTTGCAGAGTGCCAACCCGCTCGCCCCGTAGAACGTCCCACACCTGTGATACATGTCAGCGAGTGTTGTATGATTGCCGGTCTGCGAAAAATGACATACCTTGCACTCGAAATCGTCGTATCCAGCGAAGAGCAGGCGCCCTGATACGGAGAAAGCGACAGAGGTGATGCCGCAAACTGGCTCGCCAATCTGGTTCTCGTTAGCACGCGGAGATGGGCTAAATGTTTGCAGGATATCTCGTACCGTATATGCCTGGAGCTCACGATCTGCGCGGATGTCAAACAGTCTGCATGAGGCGTCATCTGAGCCTGTGCCGAAAGCGTTTCCGTTCGGAAAGAATTGGATGGCATTGATGTCAGAGTCGTGCGCCGCGAACGTCTGCACGCACTTCTGCTGCCGTATGTCCCAAAGCTTCGCAAAAGCGTCACAAGCGCCAGAAACAAATTGGTTGTTATCCAATGGGTTTATGCTCAGGCTCATGACGTCTCCGAGATGGTCCGCGAATTCGGTAATCTTCTGGCCAGTCTCAATGTCCCATAGCACACAGGTCATGTCTCCGGAAGATGTCAATATACGCCTATCGTTAATGAAACGGCAGCAACTGAGGTATCCGGAGTGTCCACTAAGCTCACGGGCGACTCGGGTTGGTCCTTCTCGCGCCGAAAGGTTGTAGATGGAGCAGATGTTGTCCAGACCTCCGCATGCGACATAGTTGCCGCTCGGGGAGTAGGCGCAAGTCATGACCCAGGATGATCGGAGAGGGATGGCGTGGACTTTGTTGGTGGTGTAGGCGTCCCAGATGATCAGCTTGCCGTCTTGTGAAGCCGAAACCAGATGTCTTCGATCGGTGGACCAGTGCATCGCGTAGATCTTCGCCAAGTGACCTTTCAATGTCCGCTTAGTCTTCATGGCTAACCTGGGCAGCTGTTCTGTGCGTTGTCGCGCAACATCACGGACTGTGAAGAGATATGTTAGCCGTAATCCATGCACAGCGGTACGTCTCGGCCACATGCTGAGGGTGGGCACCAGAGGCATGCATTGACTTACGTGTGGTATCTGCGAGCTCATCCTTCTTACGCTGTGCGGTGGTGTTAGTAGTGCAACACTCTCTCTGCTGCGTGGGTGTGTTGTTTCACGCCACGCACCTTGATGCGGTCCTTCAGCGCCTCGGCGTCCCTCCTGGCTATCTGTATCTTGGACTGGATCGATTCGGCATTGTTCGCGTCCGCCATCGCAGGTCGTCACGGAGCGACGACGCTCTTGGGGGCGTTCTTGCAGCGCAGATTCGTGAGGTGAGGTGAGTTTGGTGGTGCTATGCCGCGAGGTTGGGAGCCAGCCAGTGACTTCGTGGGCTACGTGAGCTTGCTTGCGACAGCTGCGCCGCAAACGGTTTGCCGGCACGACCAAACTGCAGCCTCAGACAGCGCGCTCGGCGGGGGATGGCGCAATGGTCGATGTAACACGGTCGGCGGGCACGCTCAGTCTGATCGTATCCTGGCAGCGTCGTTATATGGAGTGGGCAGAGGGTGTTGGTCCGGTGGTGTTGTTCTTGGAGAGGGCGGAAGGAGAGCAGCGGGAGTAGCCAGCTGCTACTTCTAGTGTCGAGCACAGACGCTGTTGGGGTGCAAGAGCTAGGCACCTAGGAGGTAGGGTCGTGTTCCTTCGCTCTTTCTGCTCCAACAATGTAACAATCAACTCTATACACCTTATGCACACCTCTCGGTCACGAACAGGACGCAAATAAGGCACATGCTCGCAATCGAGCCGTCGGTGTACGGCTTGCTGCTGGCGCCTTTCGCCCACGGCCTATTGCCGAGTCAGGTCCCGGGGAGATTGCTCGCCGCAAGGGTATGACTTGTCTCCGCTGCAGAGAGACGACTTCCTCCGCGATCAGGCACCATTGCCGTGAGCTGCTGAAGAAATGTTTGACCGCCGGCCCGCTTCCTACATACGCTTCCGAGCTCACAGCGACTGCAAAGCTATCCGCTTCGTCTCGCTGCTGTCGCGAAGAACGTCGATCATTGTTCTTCGTAACCTCACAAGCGCTGCATGCAAGGTACAGGGTGCTTCTGAGATGGCTGCTTCCTGCGGTGTTCCGACGATCGACGAATCCAGTCAGACCTCATCAACTGACTGCTGCTCCGGGCAATGTCTACCCCGGACACCACATGAGAATTATATTTCTTGAAAGTCAATAGGGCATCTGCAAGCCATGGCATCATTGTGTACGTCTGTGTCCAAGCAATTTCCAGGCCAATGCAACCACAGCCCTCCTGCAGGCAGCGCTTACGAGGCCACTGTCCGCTTCTGTCGAAACATTCAAGCTTTGTTGCTGCAAGACATGATGCGTTGTCACTGTTACCACTCCTGCGGGCTTTTCAACGTCCGTGGTCATCTCACCGTCTCACGCGTCGACACCGCGTCTCAGGCTCACGAGCGTATGCAGCAACCTGACAATATGTGCTATGCATCGACAATATGCTTCGTCGTCGTGGCATCGTTCGACAAGTTTAATAATGCACCACAGCTGAACCTTTTCGAGAAGAGTGGCTCAGATTGGAAGCCCAAAACCTGATGTTGGGAAGAAAGCAAGCGATAGGAGAACACAACATCTAGCTACGATATGGATGCTCGTCGCGAGTGGTTGCAATGCAAATGCCGGACGATAATCGACTCAGGCGGAGGCGAGGGAGCCTGGGAGCAGTTCAGAAGAAGACATCTGGCTCCGGAGGGAAGCGTTGCCATAGCTTGTACGATGCCTATACACCAGTGCCATGGTGGGAGCACAGGACCTGGCTTTTGTATACCGTGAATCAGTCGTGCATTTACTTTCTGTCACTGGAGTTGTGAAGGTAGTGGCTTGGTCCTGAGCGTGGGCAAGGGTTGTCTCGGAACTTGATGGTCAACCTTGATGGAGAGGTTCGACCTTCATATCATCTGCAGCTGCATATCTCGAACTTGCTTCCCACCTCATAGCTTGTCGTTTCAGCAATCAACCACCCTTTTGAACACCGTTCCTTGTTATGCCTCATGCCTACTGCCACATGCAGCCTTGTCCTTCTCCATCTTCGAACCAACAAATGCGCATTTACCGGTGCTGCGTTTTGTTAGCACGACGATATGACCAGCCCATCCAGAATAGCCATACCTTGGTGAAACCGATGTCGCTCGACTTCTCACGGAAGCATTGACGGCAGATGTTGAGGCCGTACTTGCGGATGAGACCAGCCTTGTGGGTGCAGACACGGCTGGCGGCCTGTCAGTATTTTGCCCTTCGCCTTCCTGATCCTTTTCATATTCCTTCATGGACATACCACTCTCTGGCTCCCTTTCCGTAGGTGCGTGGGCGCGAGTACCAGACACTCTGCGGTCGGTTAGCGCGTGTTCCACCACATCCGTGATCTCTGGCTCTTTATACCTCGTGCGACATGATTGCGGTAGTCTTTCGGTGGGTTGGTCGGAAGTGATGTGGATTGTCGTGCTGTCGTCGAGCGTTCGTGCGTGTGCGTCGTGCTTGCGGTTTTCGAGATGTTCGTCGCTGCCAAATTCCAGGTGGATTTGCGACTGCCAAGCAGGAACATGGAAGCGCGGCTCGCCCCGTGACTAGCGCGATTGTGCACTTTCCTTGCAAAACTCAACTTCCTTTCCTTGCACATCGACATCGCTGGCAATGTCGGACAAGATCAAGTCGAAAGACTTGAGCTACGACTCTGCTCTACCGCCATTTTTGCAGCGTCTGCATGATCAGAATGCTGGTCGTGGCGACACGGACCGCCATGAGAGAGCCATTGCGAGACCTAAGCGGGCGAAGGACCCCAACGAGGACGATGGACCTACAGTAGTGGACGACAGCGGCGAGACCTTATCGAAAGCCGAAGTCGAGAAACTGACTGCGGACACCGCTCCAAAGGATGATGCACCTGGGGTCAGTGGCGACATCGATCCTGATGCGGAACCGAAAGTATCCGGTGCATTGCCAGCCGAGGAGCAGTCAGTGTCAACCAAAGCATCAGGCGCTCATCGAACGGACCAGAAGGTAACTGACGGCACTGCCCAGAAGAAGCGCAAGTTAGGAAAGGCCATCGGTGATGACGAAAACGCCGCCACAGAGGACTCAAAAGACCAGGAGTCGTCCACCAAGGTCTTTAGGAAGGTCAAGAAGAAGGCAAAGCCTGTGAAGCTGACCTTTGATGATGATGAGGAGACCTGAGGTGTTCTCACGAAGCATCACATCGTTATCCGATACTGCATGCTTGCATTCAGCATTTCCAAGAGCTATTGGGAGCAATCCTACTGGTGAGTCGAATCAATTCATCAACTTCTTCCAAGATGACACTTACCATATTGGAGCTGTCCTACACCCGCATCAGTGGGGACTGAGGAGGCAAAATATACGCAAACCTACTGAAAGAAGCCAATTACACTCGCCAGCGATACCTGCGTTGCAAAGGTCCATGACTGACGTTGATAAAACAGATCAGATCGAGAGAGTGCATGCTCGTTATAGCGAAATATCCGACTTGCTCCACGCTGCACTCAGCATATGTAGCCTGCCAACGGCCTCATATCATATTACAGATGATCCAGATGCTCCAAACGATCGCTATCGGAGCACCAGAGGGAGCTTCACAAACACGCCGATCCACATAGGTCTACATGAGCGTCATCTTCATTCCAAGCTCGCGCAGAGTGCTAGACTGGTTGCCCTTGATTACTCGGCTGTTGTACCTGAGCAGCATTCGCATCGAACCTGCTGCGAGGGCTTCGGCATGCTACAGCTGTCACTAGACGCAGACATCATGTCAGATTCTCGCAGGAGTGAACACGTCGTCGGAGTTTACCTGCGTTGAACAGTGACGGACAGCCGCAGGGCTCAGGTAATTCAAGCAAGTGCAGCCACCATTGTGTAGCAAGCGCGGCATAGTATCTTTACCCTGTTAAACAGGATCAATGAAGTGTCTAGAGTGACAACAGAAGCATTCACCTACCGAATGCGAGTAACAACCTAAATAGCAAGCTCGGAGCCGGCGACTTCATAAAGTTTCACCAGTTCGCGCTCCTGATCCCCACCCTCATGAACCGCAACAAACCTCTCCACAACTGGCCCGACAACCTCTCCTACTACCCCAAGCACGAATCCCAGATAAAACTTCTCCGCTTCAGCGGCCGCCATTACAATCCATTGCATTCGGAGTCAGTGGGGCGAGTGCTTCTGTTACCTGAATGTACCGCCACGTGGAGCCACCCAGAATATCTTCAGGTCAATGAATCAAGTATGCGTTCGAGTGATGCGATACTCTCTTCAGTGTGCTGGTCTTGCTTAATAAAGTCGCGGTGAGCTATTCTTCTAACGGCTTCCCTAACTGAACCTTTGGAGTAGTAAAACGGAGGGAAGTGGTCTAGGAGAAACACGAGATCGACATGATGTCACGTGACCAACTCCAGGGTCCGATGTGAGAACCTTAGCGAGTGTGAATCTGAGATACAGGAAAGCTACCTGAGAAAACTCTAAATACAAAGCTGAGCGCCAAGCCGGCGGTGTGTTCGGATAAGAACGTCACATTCTCCCCTACTAGACCCTAACACACCTATATCAGCCTGAGGCGGCCAGCCTGATCGCCTATATACTTAAATCGATAATAAAAGAGATCCTAAAGCTTTAGCTTCCTTCGTCGTAGCTTCCTAGCCTACGACCCTTTAGCTCACTTTACTCCGTATATATAACTGCCTTACGCGGCTTAACTCTACTACCTAAGCTTACTACGAGCTTACTAACCCCGTTAGATAAGCTCGCCGCGAGCTTCTTACGCGTATACGCGCCTTCCTATATCGTTAGAAGCTCGTAGTATTAGGTAGCTCGTATAGAACGTAAGTATAAAAGTACGCTCTTATTCTAAATTAATCTAACTATAAATATTAACCTTTAAGCTTACTAAGTCTTTAATAACCTCTTCGCCCTTCGGTAGCTTCTTCCTTAACCTTCTTTAGCCTTAGCTAACTTATTCTTAATTAGATTAAGTGTTAAATAGGTATAGTATATATATATACGGAAGTCAGGATACGTAATAGGGAAGGAGGAAGGACTAATATAGTATACGAAGGTATATAGTAGAACAGTGTTTAGTACTAAAGGTGTCTCTACTATCGGTATAGAGACTACGTCTCTTATACCTATATAGAGGGATATTGCTCTAGTCCTAGTTCTATTTTACTACGCCTTATCGGTTTTACCTATATCTTATCCTACGACGGTAGTTCCTCTAAGTCGCTCCTACTATTCGTACGGTATTATAATAGTATTACCGTACTATTGTCTCGACTAGCTTAGTATATACTAAGTTAGTCTTAGTACCGTACGACATACCTACTGACCTATATTCGTAATACTTCTACTTAGGTCGTAAGGTAAGGAACGATTATTCCTACTATACTAGCTATAGCTATCGTACGAAGGTCTAGAACTAGGGACCGGCTAGCGGCTTAGATAAACCGTCTACTACTATCCCCTTAGTATAGTAGTACTCTACTTTAATCTTGCTCTACTACTAGAGGTGCCTAATATAGTTATAGGTAACATTAATATACTTAGATCTTTCGTAGATATAGGCGTCCTTAACTAAGGTTAGAGCCGCCTAGTTATCCCCTATAAGGCGTACTAGTCTTAGTTTGTCGACGGTACTCTTGTCGGCTAGGACTATTAGTTAGAAAGAGCAGTCTCCTACTAGCCCCGGGCAGTTTATCTCTCGGAGGATAGCCGCTAGGAACTAGGATTGTTTCGCGGCGGCGTTTATCGCTATAAACTCTACCTCTATAGTAGAGGTTACTATAGACTTTTGCTTCTTACTTATCTAGAATATAGGCGTACCGTATACTAGCTAGATATGTCCTAGACTTAAGACCCTATCTACTCGATCTATCGCGTAGTCGGAGTCTAAGTATCCGGTTAGGGTACCGCTACTACGTCTAAATATTAACCCTAGGTCGGGGAACGACCTTAGGTATCTCGAGACCTTCTTTAGTACTTTTATATACCGCTTTGTTAGATCCGCGACATATATACTAGTTCTCCCGAGTAGGAAGGCTAGGTCCGGTCTCGTTATAGTCATTAGCTATATCTAGGTCCTATTATCGCTCTAGTAGTTATCCTTACTATATCTCTCGTCGTTCGGTACTATAGGACGGAGATTATCGTAACTATCTATTAGTAAGAGTATTAGGCTTGCCTTTTCTTTTGCTATGTCTATTTTAGTAAGGGCCTTACGGATATAATAGCCCTAGTCGAGTTTTAGGGTACCGTTATACCTATCGCGAGTGATCTTTAGTCCTAGTAGTTTCTCCGGTTCCCCGAGGTCCTTAATCTTAAAGTGTTACGCGAACTACTTCTTAAACTATTAGATATCCGCTAACCTTAGTGCTATAATAGGTATGTCGTCTATATAGATAAGTAGTATAATGTCTCTCTTAGTATAAGTTAGGAGACATAGGTCTACCTCGGACTAGTAGAATCCCATTTTGACTAACGTAGCGACATAGAGCTTATTCTAGTCTCTAGCTATCTACTTTAGGCCGTAGAGACTCCGGAGTACCTTAAGGACCGTATTCGGTAGGGTTTCGACTCCTAGTAGGGGTTTTATATAGATGTCTTCGGCTAGGTAGCTTTAGGTAAACGCATTGTTAACGTCGACCTAGTGTATCTCGAGATCCCGCTCGTAAACTACTGCTATAAAGACCCTTAGGGTGTTATAGCGTACTATAGGTACGAATGTCTCTTCAAAGTTAACGCTAAATTTCTATAAAAACCCTCTAGCGACAAGTCTTGCCTTAAACTTTTCGATTGCTCCGCTAATAAGTCTCTTTACGTTAAAGACCTACTTAGAGGTAACTATATTCGCTCCCCTTAGAGCGACAGCCGTTTCCTAGGTGTTATTACTTAATAACGAGAGTAGCTCGGCATCGATAGCGTCCTTCTATAAGTGGCCCTACTTAGGATCCCCTACCGTAGCCTTATATATCTTCGGGATAGGTACTTCCTATTAGTAGGCAATACCGGGTCTAAATATAGTAAAGGCGTGTTCTTAGACTTCGTCGAACAGTTCCTCTACCGTAGCTATAAATATACGTTCGTCGGCATCGGTAAGTCTATTGTTTACCTAGGGCAGTTAGTAGAACAAAGCTATTATAGCTTTATAGTACTTAGCCTTATAGTCCTAGTCCTAGCCGTAGTTATCGTTAGGATCCCTAGTCCTTTTCCTCCGACGATTAGTTCCGGTAGCTCCGGGGTTTCCTCGATCTTCTTATAGTCCGCGATATTATCTAGTCTACCGGGAAGTTAGATATAGAGCGGTCTTAAGACAGTTAGTCCTTTGTCCTTAGCCGTAGCGGGTTCGGTCTCTACGTAGGGAGCGGGGATTAGCTAGGTCGGTTCTTCTATAGAGGAGTTACTCTCGTTAGGCCTAGGTATTATACTACCCGAGGATCGTAAGATTACTATCGGGGTATCCGCTAGTTGCTATAGTAGTGTTCGCGAGACCGCCGGTAGTCGACCGACTAGCCTTCGTTCGGGTGCCTTACTAGGTTAGTTCGTAAAGGAGATACCTAAATCTAGATCTCCCCCCTTCTCGTTTTCGAACCAATCTACTTGGCTATACTACCTAATAGCTCGTATATCTAGCTCCTAGAACAACTATTACTTAGTCGATTGACCGTATCTAACGAAAATAGCTTCCTTACCCCGGTTTATTAACTTATCCTATTATAGCCCTTTTAGATATAATTTCGGTTCTACGTAAACTACTACCCTACAACCCTATACTCTTAGGTTATCTACCGTCGGTACTTTGCTAGTAAATGCTTCTTCCGGTAAAAGTTAGACGCCGTTAAGTAACGGTCCGTTTAGTAGTAGGTTACGTATAACCGCCTATACCTCTAGCGCTTTAGGCTAGAATTCTACCGGTATCCCCGATTCCTCGAGCATTACGCGGATCGCGTTCTCCGATACCTAGATTGACCTTTCTACCACTCCGTTCTATATAGAGTTATAAGTATCCGTCGGATCGTAGTAAATACCTAATTCTTTCTCCTATTCCTTTAGAACTACTAGTAGCTTAGGTATATTGTTACTCCGTACTACTCTTACGTAGTATTTAGATACTTTCTCTATAGTTAGCCGCTATTATCGTAGTGCTTACGGTGCGTCGGATTTGTTCTTAAGCGGGATCACCTACTTCTTTCTTAAGAAGTTATCTACGATCTCTAGCTAGTATTTAAAACCTAGCCTAGATGTCGTATTTTCGAAGGGTCTATAGATATCGATAGATATAAGCGTAAGTCTTTCGTTCTTTCCTTCTACGATAGTACCTTTAAACTTCCGTATATTCGCGATAGAGTATACCTTATAGTTATACTCGTCCGGGATAGGGATCGGGTCCTTCTTATTACTTACCCTATAGACGTTCCGGAGCAACCCTTTTCCTAGGTATACGAATCTCCTATACTAAAGCTCCTACTAACCCTTAGTAGTTACCGCGGCTAGAGCTTCCTCGTATAGTACCTCCGGTAGTCTATTATCTACCTAGTTTAGGGAGTCGGATATCGAAGATACTACCGGCATCCCCCCTCGTAGTATTGTTCGTACGATAGGCTTTCCGCTCTTATACTTAAGTATAAAGTTTAGAGGTTCGATATCGAATTGCTTACTAAACTACCTCTATAAAACTAGATTAACTCCGAGATTAGGAACAAATAAGACTTTCTCTAGCGTAATTTGTTTCCCCGTTAGGCCTCCTATAGTTACTATTCCTTTATAGAATATATCTAGGTACCCCCTACCGACTTTAATCACTTTCCTTCTTACTAGTTTCCTAAGCGATCTGAATAGAGACTTATTGTTAGTTATATATAAGGAGGTATAGGAGTCTAGTAACTATTTAAAGGCGGGAAACTTGCCTTTTGCTTCGGTAGTAGAATAGGCGACTTCGTCGTCGTATATTTCCTCGGTATCGCTTTCTCGTAAGGTATAGACTCGTGTCGCCTTTGCCTTTGTCTTGTTGTCGGATTGGCTTCTCCTATCCTTCTACTGTTTCTTAGACTTCTTAAGGGCGTGTTAGGCCTTCTCTAGATCCCGGACTAGCTCTTTATAGGACTTCTTTTCCGCTTACTTCTAGGTGTTCTTCTTTTTAATAAACTCCTTTACGGAATCTAGTTCCGGGCACGATATAACTAGGTAGTTACTATCGTAGATAAAGCAGCCGCTCTTACCCCCTTGCCTCTAGGAGTATAGAGCGGTCTCGCCCTTACTCTCTTAGATCCGTAATTCGTAGGATTTAAGTAAGGTTATAGCGGATTCCTAGCCTAGGTTTAGCTAGGCTAGGATAGTGTCCCTAGTACTAGCGTAGACGTCCGGGAGGCTACTTAGTAGGTGCTTAAACCTTCGGATAGGGTCCTTATAGTAGGTCTCTTTACTATCTATTTCGGTAATCTATATAGATAGGTTATATCTAGGTACTATATATCTTAGTAATACCTACTTAACGGATTGAAAAATGGCGACGACGACGGTAGTAGACGACCGAGAGTAAGGGGGAGACGAGTAGAGGACGCTCTATAAGAAGGCGGAAGAGATAGTAGCGGTAGAAGAAGGGAGGTTTCCGGAGAGAGCACTAAAAGGAGTAATAAGCGAACTGCTCGGGGGACTAAAGGCGCTTAAACGACAAACAAGCACTACGATTAACATAGTAAGCGAGGTAGTAACACGAAACGTAAGAAACAACCCTTAAAGAGACCCGAGACAGACCTAGGGCCTAACGACCTAGGCAACAATCGCGAGCCAACCTACCCCCCCTTAAAGTATAGTACTACGAGTCTATATTACGGACTAGAAAGAGAAGGAAGAGATAGGAAAGATGACCGGGAGGGAGATAGTCGAGAAGATCGGAGTAAAGGGAATAGTAGGGGCAAGGGCAGATAACAAAGGGGTCAAGCTGTTTATAGTATACGTATAGGACAAGAAGGCCCTCGAAATAAACAAGGAGTGGACACTAAAGATCGGGAGCACAGCGAAAGTCTCCTATTAACAGTATATAGTAATTACGTATAGGGTCCTACGAACCTTTAATATATAAAGGGATATACTAAACCTCTAGAGGCAAAACTAGGTAATAGCACTAGGACTACAGATTACAAAGACAGCGTAGGTCAAGAAGAAGATAGAGGAGGGCAAGAGGGCCTCCTCGCTAATCTTATAGGTTGTAACACTAGAGCAAGCGAACGTGGTCTTAGACTAAGGGTTGTACTAGGACTTTAAGAGGCTAGAAGTAGAAATCCATTAGAGCAACTATAGAATCCTTCAATGTTTTAACTATTAACAGTACGGACATATTGCCCTAAAGTGTAGCAAAGCTACACTAGTCTGCTCACACTATACTAGTGATCACGCGACCTAAGAGTACCAAAAACGGAAGGAGGACACAAGATACGTAGTATGTAGGAGAAAACACCCGGCATAGTCAAACCAATGCCTAGTTAGACTATTAGCCTAGTAGAGAGCGCGGGAAGCAAGGGTAACAACACTAACTAGGTTCCTAGTAGGTGAACAGAAACAACTAGAGAGAACCACCCACCCGAATAAGAGACCCCGGCTATAAGAGGAGCTATAAATAGTGCTAGCAATAGGGAGACTAACGTTCTTATACAAGGTAGCGCAGAGCAATAGACAAATGAGAATTAACCAAATGATAGGGAGCTAACCCTAAAGGGAAGAACAGGAGGAGGGACGGGAAAACCAATAGTAAGACTAATAGCAAGACTAAACGGACCTAGACATAAACATATCCTAATGCCTTACACTAATAGACTATTAATCATTCAGTATAATGTGAACAGAAGTAAAGACAAGGTCTAAAGGAGCTTTCTACAAGCCTTAGACCCGGAGGAACACTATATTATAGCAATATAGGAACTATAGATCAACCTATACTCTAGGATTCTATCAACTGTACGAGACCCGAGATACTACGTAGTAATAAACAGAACCGAGGGAGTCCTACGAACTTGTATCTATGTTAGTAAGAAGGTACTAGCAGAGGACTAGTAGGCCTGGCCGAGAACCGATAGGGATATCACTACAGTATAGCTTAAAACAACTTAAGGCCAAGTCCTAATCTATAGCGTATACAACCCACCTCTAGAGTCCAGAAGTAGCATATAACTACACACGCTAGGAAGGCTCCCGGAAGCAATAGACCAACAAAACCACAATATCGTGATAGGAGATTTCAACCTCTACTACCTAAAGTAGGGATCGGACTTCACCCTAGCACACCACTTCTTAGTAGGGAGGCTTATTAGTCAGATAGAAACAGCCTAAATGGACTTGATCACGCCAAAGGGAACAGAAACTTGGGCTAGAAACAACAGTTCTAGCACGCTAGACCTATACTTTATGTCCTACGCCTTAATACGACGGGTAGAAAGCTATATAGTCAATGACTAACTAGAGTCCTTATTAGACCACTATCCAATCCAAACCGATATCTAACTTATAGTTAAGGAGGAGAGGGAGCCTAAGAGGAGGCTCTACTAGAAGTAGGCCGAGTGGACACTAGTATAGTAGCGGCTAGAAGGCGAACTAGAACAGGTAAACATTAACAATATATATATAACGGAGGGGATTAACCAAGTAGTAGAGCAGCTAATAGAAGCTATATAAAGGGCAGCCTAGGCCTATATACCTAAGAAGAGATGGTCGCTATACTAGAAGCTATACTAGACACTAGAGTGTATAGCTAAAGTCAAGGAGGCAAGGAGAGTAAGAAGGAGATAGGAGTAACGACGTACCTAAGCAAACTAGGAAGCCTATAACAACGCGTACAAAGCAAAGAAGGCGCAGATCAGAAGAGATAAGACGTAGGAGTAGAGGTTAACTATAGGGATGATCACAGAACACCCGGAACAAATCTAGAGACTAGTAGAATGGGCTAGGAAACTAGACGAGGAACGAAACTCCCCGCCCTAGTTTCCCTTAATATAGGACTAAGACGGGGAAACGCAAACCACTCCGATAGGGAAAGCGAAAGCATTCGTAGACCACTTCTTCGGGACTTAGGTAGAGGCAGACCTAAGCAACATCCTAGGAACATATATTCCTCCGCTAAGGGAGGCTAACTAGTAAGTGTCTACTATAGAGATCGGAAACATTATTAAGAAACTAAAGGGTAACAAAGCCCTAGGCCTAGACAAGATCCCTAACTATTACCTAAAAGCTAGTAGCAGCCTTATCACTCTAGTGCTTACGCCAATCTTTACCTAGTGCATAAAGTAGGGGTATTGCCTAAAGGCCTTTAGGCAATTACTAACTTACGTCCTAAGGAAACCCTAAAAGGAAGACTATACTAAGTTGAAGGAATATAGACCAATTGCGTTACTAAATATACTAGGGAAGCTCCTAGAGAAGGTCGTGGCTATAAGGCTCACCGGAATAGTAGAAGAACATAACCTCCTCCCGGTAACGTAAATAGGGGGGAGACAAAAGAGATCTACCCTTATAGTAGTCGAACTGATTATAGAGCAAATCAGACACATCTAGCACTATAGCAATAACAAGGTAGCCTTACTACTTTTACTAGACATATTAGGGGCTTTCGACAATGTGCCCTACGTAAGGCTCCTACACATCCTTAGAATAAAAAGCATCCTAGCCTAGATAGTACACTTTGTATAGTCATTCCTTAAGGACAGAACAACCTAGATCCTCCTAGGGTCCTTTAAAGCCCCGTAGACCCTAATTACGAACACGGGCATCCTATAGGGCTCTACACTCTCCCCAATTCTGTTCCTCCTCTTTATAGCCGACCTGACCCTACTCCTAGAAATAGTAAATACCTTAGTATCGGGGTTCGTAGATGACATAAATATCCTAGCGTAGTCGGGGTCTATAGAGGAAAACTACGCACTCCTAGAGGAGAGACATAGACGATGCGAAAAGTAGGCAAGAGAGTATAGGGCAAAATTCGTACCGGACAAGTACTAACTTATCTATTTTAGTAAGGCAAAGACAAAACACAACTTGGTAGCACTAGTAAAAATCTAGGGGTTCGAGACCTATCCTATAAGGGAACTTAGAGTCCTTAGGATATAGCTAGACCCGAAACTTAGCTAGGGACTATAAGTGAAGAAGGCGTAAGCGAGAGCGGACACTAATAGACAATCAATCGAGAGACTCACTACGTTAACCTAGGGGGCGACCTTCACAAAGGCCCAGACTATGTACAAGGCTATTATTAAGCCCGTAATGCTATATAGAGCAGCAATTTAGGTAGCGGAAAAACACATCCCGAAGAGAATTAAGGACCCCCTTAATAGAGCGTAGGCAGCCTACCTAAAGAGAGTACTAGGGGCATACAAGTCAACCCCTTATAGGACAATAGAAATGGAATTAGGTATAGCCCCTATCAGGGAGTACCTCTAGGGCATAAGGTGTCAATACGCAGAGAAGACATTAGCATACCTAGCCTAGGGAACCATCCAAGCAGCTACTTAAAGGATAAGAACCTAGTAGGAGAGGAGGAGAAGACCTAACCGGCCACACATAATCCTATAGAAGGAAGCAGACCTAAAAACATCACAGGAAATCCTAGTAGCCCTTGAACAGAGAGAAGCTCTGAGGGAGCAAGCTAATATAGGGGACAAAGGGAAAAAGAAGCAAAGCTAAGCAGAAAGGATCGTAGGTCACCTATAGGAAACGCGTTAGAACTAAAAACCGGTGAGGCTAGGAGCCCCACTAGCGGCTAGGACCTTCGGGAGGTATAACTACCTTATCTATAAAGACCTGAAGAGGGCGGAAGTAAGTATAGCTATCCAGATTCGCTCTGAGTATATTGGGCTAAGAGTATACTTATACTAAAGAAGAGTCCTAGGATACGATTCCAAACGTTGCCCCTATAGCTACCTATCCCAAAACCCGGAGCATATAGTGCTAAACTGTACTAAGTGGGTAAAAGGGAGAAGCTAGTAGAGGGCGAAGGCAAGAGACAGGCAATACTAGGCCATTATCTAGGACAGACAAGATATAAGGAGAGTGACAAGATAGATCCTTAACGAGGACTACCTAGAGCAATTCTCCCTAGCAGTAGAAACGGAAAGGTGGATAGAGAGGAGGGAGAGAGAGAGAAGAGCCGGGGAAATAGAAGGGAGAAAGGGAATCGAGAGGAGGACATTACTAGGGTTACGGGCAAGGTAGTTATAGGGTAATAACTATGACACTAGCGTACCCTAAAGGAAGGAGAACGGAAGGATAAGACAGGAAAGAACGAGGAGGGCAAAGACGAGGAGGTTTTTATCCGTTAATCGGGTTTCCTACCTACACAAATAGACCTAAATAGCGAGAGACCTGTATAGGCTATAGGGCACTAAAATAGGCGAATGAATAATCTATCTATCTATCTATCTATATAGATAGGTTACCTAGATATTTCTACCCTTATCTAATTGTCTAATCGTCCGGTAGCTTAAACGATACTAGCTATTTTATAAGCGCTACTACGTATACCTTATAGACCTTACTATACTTCTTCTATAGAAGTTTCTAGATTTCTTTCGCATCTCGTATATCTAAGATTTCTTAGTTATCCTCCTCGGACAAATATACTAAGATAGTATATCTCGCTATACCGTTCGCCTTCGAAGTGATCTTAGGCGTAACGGATTCTAGGAGATCAGCCGACGAGTCGTCGATAACCTAGAATACCTCCCCGCTTTCGAGATAGTCTCGTAGTATAACAAACTAGCGCTTCTAGTTCTTACGAGTAAGGGTAGGGCCGATCTTCCGGGGGCCCTCGTAACTCGTTAAGTCTTCTATAGTGAAGGTAGCCTTAGATATATAGCAAGCTCTACTTGACTACGGTAGTTAGAATAAGCTTGGACTCTCCGAGTCTATTAGTAGCGTTCCGTATAGTAGACTTCCCGAGTCTATTAGTACGTTACCGTACGAATTTCGGGTATAGGGTATAATACCCTACGTCGTACTTCCTTAATATATCGATGTCCTATTAAGCAAACCCGGGCTTATAACCTGTTAAATAGGTATAGTATATATATATATATACGGAAGTCAGGATACGTAATAGGGAAGGGGGAAGGACTAATATAGTATACGAAGGTATATAGTAGAACAGTGTTTAGTACTAAAGGTGTCTCTACTATCGGTATAGAGACTACGTCTCTTATACCTATATAGAGGGATATTGCTCTAGTCCTAGTTCTATTTTACTACGCCTTATCGGTTTCACCTATGTCTTATCCTACGACGGCAGTTCCTCTAAGTCGCTCCTACTATTCGTACGGTGTTATAATAGTATTGCCGTACTATTGTCTCGACTAGCTTAGTGTGTACTAAGTTAGTCTTAGTACCGTACGATATGCCTACTGACCTATATTCGTAATATTAAGGTATATAAGCCGCGCCGCGGTGTCGGCGTTAACGTAGTAATACTAACGTGTTTTAGACTCCTTTCTTCCTTATTCCTTACTATAGCTCCTGTCCCGCGCTCTCCTTAAGGCGAGGAGTTAATAGCTTAGATAGACGCTCTTACCGTTACCTATACTTCGGCCGTATTTAATAACTTCCCGCGGCTCCCCGTTTATACTAAGACGCGCCTTCCGGATATACCTACCGGATAGTTAGCCGGTTAGTAGACTCGGCTCTACGCCTTCTAGTTTAAAGTCTAGTTCTCTCGTAACGTTATTAAGCTAGACGATTAGATCGCGCTATAGTTAGCCCGTATCGCGCGCTAGTATCTAAGGATCGACGGAGGAGCTAGATTCTTTAAGATAGTTTATATACTCCCTTCGCGCTATAGCCGCTTCTAGTTTAGCGGCGTTCTAAAGCTAGTAGCCGCGTTAGACTCCGACTTCGACGTCCTCGAAGAGGTCCCTAGGGGCGGTATTCTAAGGCAGCCTATCGCTTTTAGACCGTATACCGTATAAACTAGGCTAGTAGCGATCGTCTTTAGCTACTATAGCGGCCGCTCTAGATCTACGTAATACGTATAAAGCTACCGTTCTAAGGGCGATACCGAGCGTCCGCTAGGAACCTTTACTAAGTACTAGTAACTTAGCCTACCGAGTAGTAAGCTAGAGAAATACGACTAGGAGGATCCTAAGCCTAATACTATAGGCGACTTTACCTTTATCGAGCGCGGCGGCTATACTAATTATTTCTAGACTAGTAAGTACTCTACCTACGACTATAGCCGGTCTCGTACTAAGTTTAGCTATACTAAGCGGTCTTCCCGGTCAAAGGACTCTAAGCGCCTAGTCACCCCTAGTAAGGTAGCTAACTTCTCTAATCTTCCCTAGGCCTACGATATTACTTAGGTCACGGAGTCTAGTTAGTTCTAGAATACTAAGTTTAAGTATCGTAATCTAGCTTAGATTAACGCCCCGACCCTAGCTATATATAGTCTAGTCTTCTAGGTTAGTCGTAAGCCTTATACTACCCGCGACGCCGCTAGCCGCCTAAAGGCCGCGTTAAAGGCTAACTTAGCTTACGTCCGCGCCTTTATTTACGAAAACGCCGAGACTAATACGAATAGACCTAGCTAGGAGGAGAACACCTTAGATAAGGAGGACGACGGCTTGTTCGTGTTACTAACTAAGCCTAGTTAGTCCGCTAGTATACCTAAGGTACCTAGGAAGCCTCCTAGTAAGAAGCCCGTATTATTAGCTAGTTAGAAGCCCGCGGCCTTAGCTAAGAAGAAGTCGGCTCCTAGGACTCGGCGTAGCCCTCGGTAGATGTCGCCGCGCTATACCCTAGACCGTAATAAGCCGTAGGAGGGTCTAAGCGATACCTCCGACTACGTTAGGTAGCTCCGCGAGATTCCGGTATAGACGCCTCTCCTAGAAGACTCTAAGGGTAAGGGCGAGGCGGTCGTGACCTCGTCTACGGTCTACGGTTATATAGCTAGTCCTCCCGTTCTTCTAGTAGCTAAGCGGTTTAGGCGGTTAATCGCGACTAGACGTACTTTACGACTCGGCTCGATTACCGAGAGGCCGAGAGGGGCTATAGTTCTATCTAGCTCCTTAGCTCGTTCGCCTATACCGATAATAGAGGATAATAATAGAGAGGATCTAGAGGTAGTACCTAGTAATTTCCGGTTCCTAGGTTAGAAGTAAGGCTCTAAGAGCCTAGATAATAATAAGCCCGAGGCTACTTTATAATTTAGTACTACGTTCTTATTTTATACGAGCGATAGGTAGCCGAGTAGCCTAACTTAAGAGTACTATAGACTAATAACCCTAATTAATAATTCTTACGACCTGACTCCCTTAGCGCCGCTTCGGTAACTAGGCTTACTCCTATAGTTTCTTCTTCGTTATCCGCTACCTTAGTCCCTTTAGGCGAGCGGTCTTAGCTACTACCTCGGCTTCTTAAAGTAGCTACTACGATAGGTCAGCTTATCTAACCTCCGGGTCTACTAAGTCCGGTATATCTATATCTAAAAGGCTATTAGCCGCTTTAGGTTCGGCTATAACTTCGTCCGCTACGCTTGATCTAAGCAATATTCCCTAAGGTAGGGCTAACTCTTTTTCGTCGGCCTAGGGATAGAGCGTCGAGCTAAACACTTTAATCTCCCTAACCGGTATCTTCTACGGGACCTTAGCGGGTTTAGCTAGGGTAGGGATAGCTTCCTAAGGACTTTCTTGTTATAGAGGCTAACGATCTTCCTAAGTGTCCTTCTCGAGTAGTAGGGAATGTACCTAATCTTGCTCCTCGCCTACTCTTCTTAACTTAATCTAATAAGATCGCCTTTAAGACCTAAGTACTTTAGCTAAAGTCTTTTGCTCGCTTCTTTTCCTCTAAGTATTCTTCGCAACTCTTAGGTCTCGCTAAACTTACTCTAGCAAGTCAGCTTCTCTTCTTTAACCTTTCTCCCCTACTAAGAACCCTCGCGCTCCTACGTAAGGCTAGCTACGTTCTTTTGTAGTCTAGAGTTCAACTTGTTTCTTTAACCACTTAGCCTCCGGTATAGTTAAAAGGTCCTTTAGATTAAGACTCGTATCTTAACTAGTACCTAGAACTTCCTTAAGTTCTAGCTTATCTTCTAAAATACCGGACCTATCTAGAAGTCTCCTAGCTAGATACCGATACTAGAATTTAGCTAGATCCTTATATACGGCTAATACAAGCCTATTTCTATAGACGAGATGCCTTAGAATCCTACCTATAGGGGTCTAAAGTATATATATCCCTAGGAAGCTCGCTTTACGGATCTTATAGGGTCTAAAGTACTTAGGTTCTAGCTTACGCGGATCTAGGTTTATTAGTAAGACCTATTCTCCGACTTTACGTCTTAGCTATACCTCCGGCGGAAGCAACTTTAGACTTATTAGGTTCCTAGTCTAAGCTCGAGACAGTAGTCTTTTATTTACGAGCTAACGCGTATAGCGGACGCGGACAATACGCTTCCTATAGTCGTTAACTAAGACATTCTTAGCTCGTAGCTCGTTCTCGTCTTCTAGGATTCGTAGGTATTAGCTATATATAAGGTAGAAGGGGCTAAGGTAGGTTATTATATACTAGCGGCATCTAGTATAGTAGATTGCTTTAGGTAGGAAAGTGTCCTATAGCCTAATATCGTTGCTAATATATAACTTCGTTAGTATCGATCCTAGTATACCCTTTAGGTTTTCTACCTCCCTATTTTTTATAGGATAATATAGGGATACTAGACGATAATTAGCCTTAAACTGCTTTATTAGGTAGCTTATAACCCTACTTAGGATGTTCTTACTATTGTCTAAGAGGAGCTCGCGGGGTAACCCGTAGTCCTAATAGATTCTCTTATATAGGAATACTATAGTCGCTTTAGTATCCGTATACGGAACGGCCTAAGCGACTAGCTAACCCGTAGCGCAATCTATCGCCGTAATAATGTACTCGTTCTCTAGTAGACTCTTCGGTAAAGGCCCTACGATATTAATCGTCTATCTCTCGAAGGGCCTAAGCTTATTATTAACCTAGTAAAACCGCGGCTCGCGTATTTTAGGCTTATTAGGCTTCTTTTTCTACGTTAGCTAGTATCTAGGGCAGGATTCGATAAACTTTCGTACGTCCTTTCTTATACTAGGCTACTAGGCTCTTATCTCGAGCTAACCTATTAGCCCGGGCGCCGTAAAGTGTCCGTATCGCTAGTATACGTAGTTCACTAGATCAAGACGCTAGGTTAGTATAAGGAAAGGCGCTATTCCCTTATCGTCTAGAAGAATGAAGCCTAATCTAGGTTCCTTAGACTCGTCGATCGGTAGGAGTAGCTCGAATTCCTCTTCTCGTACCTTAATTAAGCTCTCGAGGTAGGGACCGTAAGTTAGTATCTATCCCGTTAACTTGAACTACCTTATTAGTTTAGGGAACAAGTCGGTCTCGTTAGCTTTAAATCTTATAGCTACGAGTTGCTTAACCGGCTAAGCTAGGTTAGTAGGTCCTTCTCTAATAAAGTTAGGCCGACGGGAGAGCGTATCGGGAACGATCGCCTTTTCTCCCTTACGATACCTAATGTCTAAGTTATATTACTGAAACTCTTTAGCCTATCGTACAATCCTCTTACTCTAGCCCTTAGTACTATTAAGGTACCTAAGTGACTAGTGATCGGTTAGGATCGTGACCGTATAGCTATTTTCTACGTAGTTATCCTAGGTTCGGAGGGCTTCCTTAATTACTAGGCCCTCCTTTTCGTAAACTAGGTAATTTAGCTCGGCTCCCTAAAGCTTCCTTCTAGAGAAGGCTATAGGGTGTAGCTATTTGTTAGCTCCTATTTAATAGAGAGCAGCGCCTATAGCCTATTTAGATACATTAGTCTTAATCGTAAAGGGCTTCTTAGGGTTAGGCGGGATTAGTCTAGGCCCTAAGGTTAGCGCGAGCTTTAGGCTCTTAAAAGCGTATACGTACTAGGCGTTCTATCGTACTAGGCGACGCTTTTTCCGCCTAAGGGACTCGTCGCTTTCCTTAAGAAGATCTAAGAGGGGTGCTACGAGTTTCGTAAAGCCCTTAATAAAGTAGCGGTAGTAGCCTACGAGGCTAAGGAACTACCTAATCTACTATATATTAGTAGGCGTAGGCTAACTATTAATCGCGTCCATCTTGTCTTATAGTAGCCTAATCGAATTCTTCTCGATCTAATGCCTATAGAAGGTGACTAACTTGACTCTAATATCGTACTTCTTAGGGGAGTAGAACAATTTAGCTTTCTTTAGGCGGTTGAAGACCTCCTTTAGGTCTTTTTCGTACTATTCCTTAGAGTCTAAGAAGACTAGGATGTCGTCGAGGTATACGACGACCTTCTTCTAAAGCAGATCTCTTAGGATCTCGTTTATTATAGACTAAAACGAGGCTAGGGCGTTTATTAGCCTAAAGGGTATAACGAGGAACTCGTACTTCCTATCTCTAGTATTAAACGTAGTCTTATACGTGTCGGCTAAGTCGATTAGTAGCTACTAGTACCCTAAGACTAGGTCTAGTTTACTAAAGTATTTAGCCTTCGCGACCGTATCTAGGTACTCCTAGATACGTAGAAGGGGGAAGCCGTTTTTAGTAGTTACGGCGTTTAGGGCGCGATAGTCGATATATATACGCTACTAGCCGTCTAGCTTAGGGACAAAGAGGACTAGGGATCCCTAGGGTAAGGACGAGACCTTAATTAGTCCGCGATTAAGGAGTATCTAGATCTAGCGAGCCTATTCTCGAAGCTAACCCGGGTTTAGACGGTATACGAGCTAGTTAATAGGTCGAGCGTTACTAGTAGGGATAGTATAGTCGAAAGCTCTCTTCCGTAGGAGTCTAGCCGGGAGCTAAGCTCTCTAGATCTCTAGGAAGAGATTAACTAACGTCTAGAAGACCTAGTTACCTACCTACGGTAGCTAAGACTCGTCGTCTAGGTCCCCTACTATAGCTATAAGGCGTTCGTATGCCTTATCTAAGCCGTACTCCTCGAAGTCGATATTAACTAGGGTATCGTCGGGGAGTCGCCTAAGCAAGTAGAAGAGCTAGGGTCCTTCGTATTATATAGCGAAGTCTACTAAATATATAGAGTTAAACATTTCTAGCTCGCCTTCGTCGTCCTTTAGGTCGAATACCTTAGAGTACGGCCTAATCGTATAGTACCGGCTACGCCGGTCCCGTAGTCTATGTTGAGAACATACAGGCCGTAGGACAAGCATATGGGTGTGGGTGTGTCATGTGACGAGATCACGTGATTAGGGTTTGCCAGCCCATAGGCTAGCAAACATCCGGACACCTAGCATCTACCTACACCAACACCGGCGATACTGTATGTAGATACACGCTATCCCATTGGGTCCTTCTTCGTCTTTTGTGTGATCCGCCGTCTTCCACTACTGCGCAACTCGTACCTGTTTAACAGGTTATGAGCCCGGGTTAGCAACTCGGTGTTTCACCCTCGACAAAGTCGTATTGGAGTTATTCCTCTTCAGAACCAAAGGAAGGCAGACTGGAGGCCGCACCCGCATTGCACAGGAAGCTACAGCCGTGCTGTAGGTGCATATAAGACGTGAAAGAGCCTAGTGAGGCACTGTCAGACTCCGAGTCAGGGAGCCTGTGCCAATACCTCAGACAAGTGGGCGAGCTTACTAAGAAGAGTCGCTCTCCGGACATCGCGTTCGTATCGACTAACTGTTCATTCTGAGAGAGCCGCAGTGTCTCAGAAACCCCCTCTGCTAAGAGAGTTACGCTACAGTGTCTCAGCACCAACATCAACCTCGCGTTCGGTTTATCCCATTTCGATCCGATCGCGTACGACCGAATACATCCTGTTACCTGAGGGCAGCCAACCTGTCCCTCAACTTACAAAAATGGAGAACGAGACTGGGTTCACAAGAAAGAGAGCAGCACCTCTTCTGACAAGAGAGAACCACGAAACATGGTTCAAGCTGATGAGAATACACCTGGTATCAAAGCAGGTTGACTGGGTCCTCGAGGACATCATTACGGACATTCCCGCTGCAACCCTAGCGACACCCTCTACATCATCGGAGTCATCCCTTCCTTTGGATCAAGCGATAAGGAAGGCATCGTACAGACGGCACAATGCAACGGCCCTGTATGAGATGTACATCTGTCTGTCGACAGATGACCAAGAGATGACATACGAGATCCGGCATGCGAAGGAGTTGTGGGAATGGGCTGAAGCCAAATACAAGAGAAGACTTCTCGCTACTGGAAGAAGTTTGCTTCAGCAATACACCAATTTCGTGATGACAGAGGACCAGTCAATAGATGACGCCTGGCAGGAGCTTAGCTCAATTGCAAGGAGGGCTGTTTCAATCTCGGCTCAGTTCCAAGACATCAAGACTGAGGACAGAAAGATCCAGCAACTCTTAGCAGCTCTGCCAGACTCATTTGGCTCAATTCGCAATGCAATTGATGCCCAGGTGAATCTCTCACCACAAGACATTCTTGCAATCCTTAGGGAGAAGCAAGAATCAATGATTCATCAAGGGACAGCCATGTTCGCTAAGAAGGGTTTCCAGGGCAAGCTCACGTGCCATCTCTGCAATGGTGACCATTTTATGAGCAAGTGCCCTCACCTTTCTGCAGCTCAGCAGGCTGTTAGGAACAAGGACAAACCAGCTAGGGTTACCTACCCTGCTAAGAGACAACCGTCACCACCTCGTAGGAGGTCATCATCACCAAACCTTCGTGATGTCCTCGAGGTGATGACGGACCTTGCAAAGCAGATGAAGGAGAGCCGCAAGCCAAAGGCCTCCTCTAGTAAGCCTGCAAGGGCCCATGCGACCCAGGAAGACGCATCAGACTCTGAGATACCATCAGAAGATGATGATGTTGATGAGGTTGCCCATTCCACTGTAGAAGCCAAAGGCAAGTACCCCTCGTCCGAGTGGTTGCTTGACTCTTGTGCATCATCACATATGACTGACCAAGATTCACTATTCAGGACACTGAAGCCTCTTCAAAAGAGGAAGTGGATCAAGGTTGGGGGTGGCTATCTACAAGCTACACATATAGGAAGTGCAGTAATGGGTGGTCCTTCTGGAAAGCAAATTGTCTTAGAAAATGTCCTGTTTGTTCCTGGCCTTGGAGTTAGTCTTGTTTCGTGGAATCAGTTCAGCCAACAGTTTGCTGTCCAACCACCCAGTTTCACCCTAAAATCCTTGTCTGGTAAACCCGTTGTCCAGACCAAACTTCGAGGAGGAGTACCGTTTATCTACTCGATCTCGGAAATTCTTGAGCCACAGCATGCTAGCATACTCTCTCAAGAACGTGACGGTACCGCTATGGCTAACACTGAGTCCGAAGATCAGTGGGAGCTATGGCATAGAAGATGTGCACACCTTGGCAAGGGACTGCTAAGAAACCTGCATAGAGTCACTGACAAGAAAGATCCCATTCCTGTTCCTTCTGAACACCAGAATTGCAAGGTCTGCTCCCTTGCAAACATGAGGAAGTTCAAAGGACCTGCCACAGAGAGGAAAGGGGAGAGGCTGGCCCTCATCTCCATTGACATCTGTGGGCCTTTTCAGGGCACAGTCTCTAGGCTAGGATACAAATATTGGCTTGAGATTGTAGACAACTTCTCTAGGAAGAAGTGGGTAATCCCTTTGAAGGCCAGGAGCGACGCTCCTGCAGCCCTACGGGATTGGAAGGTCCAGGCAGAACGGCAGTCAAGGTGCTTTCTGTCTGCGATCCGCAGTGATGGTGCAAAGGAAATTCTCGCCTTGCTAAAAGAGTGGGAGAAGGAGTTTGGCACTCAGATGGACACAACTGATGCCTACAACTCTCTTCAGAATGGACCTGTGGAAAGGTCAATTCAAGCCTCTGAGAACACAGTCCGGGCTATGCTTGAAGACTCTGGCATGCCAGTTGAGTTCTGGCCAGAAGCTTTGCAAGCACAGACTGTGATCAGAAACAGACTGCCTAATGGTCCGATCATTGATGGTATTGCTCTTTCACCAGAAGAAGCCTTTACTGGCCAAGTACCGTCAGTCGACCATTTCCGCGTCTGGGGATGCAAAGCTGTGGTCTATATAGACCCAAGAGCCCAACCTCAAGGCTTGAGGAGAGACAAGTTGATGAACCGAGGAAAAGAAGCCGTGTTTGTGGGCTACTCAGAAAACACCACAAAACAATGGCTGTTCTGGGATCCCGACATGAAAGCTGTAAAAGCGCATAGTCACGTCGACTGGTTTGAGAATGAGAAGGGGGGAGATATGGATCTTGGTATCACCTTCACTAACCAGCCGAGTCGAGCGCCACAGCGCAATCCTGTTAGGAGGAAGCCCTTTGGGGCGAAATTTTCCGATAGGGGATTATCAGAGACACCGTTACGAAGGCTAGGAGAAAATATTGAGGCGGTTTCACTACTGTCGAAGGCCGATAACGGTGGATCTATACAGAACCTACCCGAGTCATCAACACCACAGCAACCGCTGTCTGTGCAACTTCCCCCTCCCCCAAAGGACATTGGGGAATACCAGAAGTTTGGAGATCAGGGTACTCCAATAAAAGAAAAAGAAGATGTCGTTCAGTTCGACCCATCTAAACACCCAGCGCCACCTCAGGTTGCAGGCAACAAGAGGTCAAGGGGGGACGGAGATGATAACTCTGAAGAGCATGAGGCTAAACACCATAAGGCTCTTATCGCCCAGATGTTCCATCTAGACCCTACAATGAGCTGGGTAGAGGAGATTCTGAACGACGTGGAAGAACATGCATTTGCTACTGTTAGGCAGGCCATAGCCTATCAGCAGGAAGTGCCAATCCCAAAGTCCTATAAGGCAGCCGTAGGAGACCCCGAATGGGGACATATGTGGAGAGAGGCAATCGAGAACGAACTTATTGCCTTAGCAAGCAACAACACCTGGGAAGCAGTTGTACCGCCAAAGGGTGCGAATCTAATTACTTCTAGGTGGGTCTTTGATGTGAAAAGAATGATTAGTGGAGCCATTGAGAAGTTCAAGGCAAGACTAGTTACAAGAGGGTTTTCACAGAAATATGGGGTTGACTTCGAAGAGACCTTTGCACCTACTGTTAGACATAATACTCTCCGAGTATTCATGGCAGTAGTGTGTGAGAGAGATCTCGAGATGCACCTAGTGGATGTGAATAATGCTTTTACCCAAAGCAGCCTCCTTGAAGACATCTACATGATCCCGCCCCCAGGAGTTGAAGCACCTCCAAACATGGTGTTTAAGGTCCTACGAAGCCTTTATGGGCTTAAGCAAGCAGCTAGAGACTGGAACAAGCTCTGTGTTGCGAAGCTAGAGAAGATTAGATTTACCCAGTCCCAGGTAGATCCATGCCTACTTGTCTATACGGATAGAGACCTTATGGTCCTTACCTATGTGGATGACATACCCATTGCAGCTCCGAAGCTGTCAGATGTTCAGTGGTTTAAGGCTGAGCTTGGAAAAGTGTTTAAGATTAAAGATCTTAGTGAACCTACGAAGATCCTTGGAATGAGGATTACAAGAGACAGGTCCCAAGGCACTTTAAAGCTTGATCAAGGACACTATGTCCACGCTAACTTAGCCAAGATGAACATGGCTAGAGAGAAGGCTACGCCAACCCACTCACCTATAGAGAGCTACGAGCACTTAGTGCCTACGGCACCTATGGATGAGAGGTGCAACAAACAGGATTACCAGAGCCACAATGGTACCTGGATGTGGCCAATGACAATGACAAGGCCAGACTTAGCATTCCCCCTTAGAAGAATTAGCTCATATGTTGCTGATCCCTCGCAGCAGCATATGAAGGCTTTGAAGAAGCTCTCCCGATACCTGCGGTCGTACCCAGACCTAGGTCTTATGTATAGAAAGGGAGGGGGCAATCTCCAGGGATACTCGGACTCTGACTACGCCATGGACAAAGTGGATAGAGTCTCAATTCTGGGATACGTGTGGTTCCTTTGTGGATCACCTGTGTCCTGGATGAGTAGGAAGCAGAAGTCTGTTGCAACATCAACAATGGAAGCTGAGTTCATGGCTATGAACGCAGCCGCAAAGCAGTCACAATTTCTTGCTGCTGTCCTCAGGGAAATGGGGTGCCCAGAACTGGTGGGAAAGAGCTCTTTCCAGCCGAGTGTAAGGGCAAGCAGGGGCACTGTTGACGAGCTAAGGCCAGTCAAGCTCATGGGTGACAACCAAGCCGCTTTGACACTTGTCAAAGATGCCCATGTGCATGAAAGGTCAAAGCATATTGATGTTGCATATAACTATGTCAGACATCTCTAGTGGCAGAAGAAGATTGCAGTGGACTACTGCCATACAAAGGACATGGCTGCTGATGGGTTAACAAAGCCCCTCAATGGCCAGCAGTTCCAAAACTTTGTGAGGCAGCTCCAGCTTGCGTAAAGGGATTGTAGGAGACCATGTGGCCTGAGTGGGAGTGTTGAGAACATACAGGCCGCAGGACAAGCATGTGGGTGTGGGTGTGTCATGTGACGAGATCACGTGATTAGGGTTTGCCAGCCCATAGGCTAGCAAACATCCGGACACCTAGCATCTACCTACACCAACACCGGCGATACTGTATGTAGATACACGCTATCCCATTAGGTCCTTCTTCGTCTTTTGTGTGATCCGCCGTCTTCTACTACTACGCAACTCGTACCTATTTAACAGTCTAGTAGAGCTAGACTACTAGTTTACGTTAGGGTTGACTTCCTAGAACTACTTAAGGCCTAGGATAAGGTCAAATCCTTCTATATCGATAACTCTAGCGGGGACTATGTCCTACTAGGTACTAATCTGATATAGTAGAAGGACACCCTAAGTAGAAATAATCCCCTTACCGTTTAGGAGGACGATCCTTACTAGCGGCAAGTCCCTAAAAAGCGATCGGGGGAGTTACTTCGATTTTCGGGCTAAGAGGTACAATTTAGAGGCTACGTAGTCTAGGGTAACCTTAGCCCGAACCTAACTAGGTCCTAAGCGGGTATCGATAGTAAAGAGCCCTCCGCCTATCGCTATTAGCCTCTCTATCGTATAGTCGACCTCCTCTTTAGTCTCCGACTCGGGTTCTTTAGATAAAGATAATACTCTATCCTCTTCTACTTGTGTCTACTAAGCCTTACCCTTAGTAGCTAGGGTCGTCCTATCCTAGTAGGATTCTCTAGGTAGAGGTATAGAGGCGTCTAATAATCCTAAGTACGTCTACCTCGATTAAGACGTCTTAGGCTCTATTTTTTTAGCTTAGAGTAGTCGCGTACGAAGTAGCCTGTCTTGCTATAGTTATAGTATTTGTCTAAGCGCCCGGAGGGGCCTCTACGATTACCTCGCCCGCGTCTACGTCCGCCGCGGCCTCTACCGCGGCCTCTACCGCGCGCCGAGCTACCTAAGTCGCTCCGGAGAGCTATAACGGCTTTAGTATCCCCGTCTACGAACTTCTCGACGGCTAACATCATTACGGCCAGCTTCTAGTCTCTTCCGCGGCTAAGATAGAGTCGCTAGTCGGCTATAATAGCCTACTAGAAGTAGACGTAGATATTTATATTAGTCGCTCGGAAGTTACGATTATCTAGTTTAGCTAGTATATCGGGCTTTAGGCCGGCTAAAAACCTACGTAGGTAGGTAAAGTTATCTAGTAGGGGAGTTATACGGCTCCTAGTTAGCCTAAGCGACCTAATAAAGGTCCTAATACTCCTAGTTTAACGGGTAGTCTCCTACTTACGCTAGATCTACTCCTAATAGTCTAGGTCGACTATAAAGTTAGAGATCTACGTAATTATGTCGTCGAAATCGCCGTGCCTAAGATAAGGGGGTTTTAGGCGCGTTTCTTCGATAGCTTTAAACTATAACTAGTTAAAGTCGCTACCGACGAAGCTACTAACGAGCTCTAGTTTCTCTAGGTCGGAAAGGCGTCGTTTGATAATCTATTTCTCATTTAGGCTAATCTAGGCTCTAATAGACGATATCTAGTTAAGGTACTCGTCGTTCTAAGCGTTAGACTTTAGAATAGGGGGATCCCCTATCCTAGGCGCCTTACGTCTACTAGCTAGCTCGTTATATAGGCCGAAGTTATCTTCGTCTAGGTAGTCCGCCCTATCTATCTCCGCGTCGCTATCGCGGTTAGGGCGGCGGTACGACCGAGTAGCTAGGGGTATAGCCTAAGTAGCCCTAAAGGTGTCGTTTAGGCTAGTAGGCTAAGCCGCGTAGTTATCGCCTAGGGCGCGACTATAGGCTAGGCCCTTTCCGACTAGATAAGTAGCGAAACCTTACTAATCCGGTAGGTAATAACCGCCTTAATTAGGGTGTTAGTTAGTGTCCTCTATACTAAAGGTTTAAGTAGCCCGCCCCGTTCGTAGGAGCTAAGATAAGGTTAGTAAGGTTACCTCGCTTAGCTTTAGTACTAAGGTCCGACTAAGGCGTAAGTTAGAGACTTATAGCTTAGGAGATTTACTTATAGGCTAATTTAACCTAATAGAAAGGCTAAAAGGAAGGGAAGCTACTAGATATAAGAACCTTAGCGAGTATAAATCTAAGATATAGGAAAGCTACTTAAGAAAACTCTAAATATAAAGCTAAGCGCCAAGCCGGCGGTATGTTTGTATAAGAACGTTATACCGACACCTTAATTTTCAGAATAGCTTAGTAGACACTTCTATAGTATCGACATTACAACTACTTTTCTAGTAACCTATATAGCGAGAAGTATAGCCTTATATAGGCTCTCTTTAAAGATATACTTAAGTCGCTAATCTATTCGTTATTAGCGTATTGGTCGCTATTACTATTACTAAGCTAGGAAGCTATTATAGTAAACGCTAGGAAGTTATTATAAAGTTATTAGTTAAGCTATTATAAAGGCGCTATATTGTTATAGTATAGTTAGCTAGTAGATACTAGTATTTAGAAGCCTTCTTTTAGTAATTAGCGATTATTAGTTATTACTAGGCCTATATTACTAGTATCTAGTACTAATAGCCTAGTTAATAAGTACTATCTAGTAGAGACCCCTAGTAAGCTCTAGTACTCTTATATTATTAAGCCCTATATAGATAGATAGATAGATGATTTATTTACCCGTTATAGTGCCCTCCGGCCTATACGGGTTTATGTCTATATATATTACTATATAAGGTAGGAAACCTGTTCCTAGGTAAAAACCTCCTCTCCTTCTCTAATAGCTTCCTTGCTATAAGTTCTCAGTTTTCCTTCTATTAGGGTGCACTAGTATTATAGTGGTTAGCCTCTGACTACCTTGTCTATAACCCTAGAGTTGTCCCCCTCTTCCTGCTCTCCTCCTCCTTCTTTCTCTCCTCAATCCATCTCTCTGTTTCCCTAGTAAGAGAGAACTACTCCAAAAATCCTTAGTGGATGATCCACCTTATAATTCTCTAGAGGTCTCCCTTATTACTAATTATAGCTTAGAAGTTTCTGTTCCTTGCCCTTGCCCTCTATTCACCTCTCCCTATACTCTATTCTTTGCAAACTAGAAGTCTATATTCGACATTCTAGGACAGGTAGCCGTATAGGCAACTCTTGTCTTCGATACCTAGGACTTTTCTCTAATGTAGGTATGCCCTAACTCCGATGTGTTTAGAGCGGATTTGTATTGCTATACTTGCTTCTGACCTGGTCAGGTCTAAGTACAGTAGGTAGTTATAGCTACCAAACTGTTAGAGTGCCTTTAGGGTTCCTAGCCTCTATAGGGTTCTTGTCTATTTAGTCTTCTAGAGGAGTCCTACTATCCTTTTAGCTAGAGACTGTTACTTCTTCCCTTGGCTAGCTGCTAATCCTCTCTATTAGGCCCTTCTGTCCTGTTCCTACTAGGCTAGGTATAGCTGTTCTGTTAGTTCTTTGAACTTCTATAGGTCCTGCTGCTTCTATAGGGCTAGATTAGGTCTTGCTTGTCTGTGCCTTCTTGTGCACTAGCTCCTGATTTTGTTGACTGCCTTCTAGATTACTAGCTAGGCTGGGTATGTAGACGTCTTTCCTACATACTAGTATCTCAACCCTCAAAGGTAGAGCTTAGCTAGTGGGGAGCTAGACTCCATTTCGACCACCCTTGTTAGAGTTGACTTGTATACTCTAAGCACCTTTTTCAGACAGGAGGCTTAGGCTCTACTAATAGGATCTGCAATTCTCTTTGGGATCTTGTCTTAGGCTGACCAGATCTAGGCTCTATATAGCATAGCTGGCTTCATAATGGCCTTGTACATAACCTTTGCTTTCGCAAATGTGGCTCCCTATATAGAGGCTGTAAGCCTATCAATTGATTGCCTATTATTGTCTGCTCTTGCCTATGCTTTCTTGACCTATAGTCCCTAGCTAAGCTTTGGATCTAGCCATATTCCTAGCACCCTTAATTCACTTGAGGGTTCTGCTATGTGTCCCTGAATAGTGATTAGGGCTTATATATTGTGTCTGTTTCTAGCTCTACTAAAGTGGATGAGTTGATACTTCTCTAGGGCAAATCTAGCTCTATATTTCCTGGCCTATTCCTCACATTCCTTATGTTTCTTCTGCAAGATTCTGTAGTTCTCTTCTGTGCTGTCTAACTAGGCTAGGATGTTTGTGTCATCCACAAACCCTAAGGCTGATGTGTTTCTAGAGTTTAGCTTTGCTAGTAGGTCTGCTATAAAGAGGAGAAACAGGATTGGAGACATTGTTGATCCCTATAGGATTCCTGTCTCTATAGGCATACTGTCAGATTTGTATCTGCCTAGTCTTAGTCTTGTAGTTCTGCCTCTAAGGAAGGACTAGATAAACTGGACTGTCTAGTTAGGCATAGCCTTCTGTTTTAGGATGTGGATCAGCCTCTAGTATAAGATATTGTCAAAGGCTCCTGATATGTCTAGTGAGAGGAGTGTGGCTGCCTTGTTGTTCCTGAAGTGCTATAGGGTCTTGATCTGCTCTGTGATAAGTTCTACAGCTGTTAGTGTTGATCTTTGTTTCCTGCCTCCTATCTGTTCTTTAGGAAGGATTCTATGTTCTTCAGCTAGGTTTGTCAGCCTTTCTGCTATAATCTTTTCTAGGAGTTTGCCTAGTGTGTTAAGCAAGGCAATAGGTCTATATGCCTTTAGCTTTGTGTAGTCCTCTTTCTATAGTTTTCTCAAGACTACAGTCAGTGACTCCTTAAAGTGTTTAGGGCAGTGTCCTTAGGCTATATACTGTGAAAAGATGTTTGACAGTGCAGGGGAGATCTAGTCCTTACATGTCTTGATGAACAAGTTTGGAATCCTATCTGGTCCTAGGGCCTTGTTTCCTGAGAGTCTCTTAATGATGCTCTTGATCTCTCCCTCTCCCACTGTGCAGGATTGCTCTAGTGGTGTTGGATACACACTGCCCTCTAGATCCTGCAGGTCAGCTTCTACCTGTGTGCTAAAGAAATGTTTCCCCAATGCCTGTGCCTTTCCTGGGAGAGTGTGTTGGATTACTCCTTCCTGGTCTTCAATGTTTGGAAACTGGGGCAGCATGTTTCTGTCCTGTGTGGGTTGTCTTGCCCACTTTGCTAGTTTCCACATCTTCTCAGGATTCTGGGTAATGGATCCAACTGTTGACCTCCACTCCAGCATCTTGTCCCTCTTGATCTGGGCCTTCTTGTCTCTGGTTGCCTGGTTGTATCTGTCCCATGCTTCCTGGGAGTGACTCTGGGTAAGGGCTCTCCTGGCCTGCCTGGCTGCCTTGACCTTCTCTGAGCATTCCTTTGTCCAGAATGGCTTCTGGTACAGTGACTGTTTCTTTTCTCTGGTGTGGGCTGCTGCAGTTTCCTGCATTGTTCTAACTAGTTCTGCCACTGCTTGGTCTATGTCTAAGGCTGTTTCCAGTCTCCTGGTCTCTAGTCCAGCTAGCTTCTGTTCCAGGTCTTGTCTGATCTGTTCCCAGTTGGCTGCCTTCCAGGCCAGCTGAGGTTCTAGGTCTCCTTCCTGCTGTGTCTGTGTTTCAAACTCCACCTGAATTGGGAGGTGATCTGATGAGGACTCCAAGTCCTGGTTAACCCAGCATCTGGTGACCTTCTGCTGCAGGTCATGTGATGCAAAGCACAGGTCAATGGTGCTTGAGCTTGCTCTCTGTGACCAGGTAGTTAGGCCCTTTGGGGTAACTAGGTGCATGTTGTTGCTTTAGGTAGTAGAGAGGAGTCTGTTAGCGAGGAAGTGATAGGTAGGTGCAAAGTCTGATCCCTATGTAGGATGGTGCAAGTTGAAGTCTCCTAGCACGATGTGTTGGGAGTCACTCTACAAGATGTCTGGCAGCTGTTGTAGTGTGCCTAGCTAGGTGCTGCTTCTGGAGCTAGGGGGTGGGTTGTATACACTGTAGTTATAGATGCTGCCTTGGTTGGTGTTGAGTCTGACTGAGGTGATGTCTCCCCCTTCCTGTTGGATTTGTTCCTAGCTGTCTGTTACCATCTCTTTGCTGATGTACATGTATGTTCTAGGGGTGCCTTGTTTGGCTAGGAGTGTGTGATACCTTAGGTCGTTAGCAGTAGATGGTCTGTTAGATTTGCTGTTGATCTAAGGTTCCTAGACTACAATGACTAGGTGTTTCTTTGGGTCTAGTGCTTAGAGAAAGCTTCTCTAGACCTTGTGCTGGCTTTTGTTGACATTGTACTGGATAGTAGTAAGATTAGGTGTTTCAATCATAACTTATCTATGCTAGTCTCCTGCTAGTCTTCTCGTACTTCTTGCTACTAGCTGCTATTTAGGATTGTAGTAAGGTTGAGCCTGCTTTGTGACGGGTCTCTTCCTGCAACCACAATTGATTTTGGTCTACCTATAGCAGGGTGGCCTTGGGCCTGTGTAGTCTCTTCTGTTCTGCCTCTTTTTAGAGGGTTGTAGACAGTCCTTAGGGGTTCTTAGGTGATTGTCCCTGTCTAGAATCTAATAGGGGTGTTGATCCTGGCTTCTCTTGCCCTCCTCTTTGCCTCAATCCTAGCCATGCAGTCTTAGGACCAGGAAGGGTGTTTCTTTCCACAGTATGTATATCTGGTTTCACTCTTTAGGGCTGTACAATTCTGTACTTTGTAGCTACTAGCACAGTGGGAACAAGTGTCCTTTTGGCTTAGGTATCTAGTAGAGATATGACTATACTGTTAGTACTTAAAACATTGTAGTAGTCTATAGGTGCTTCTATAGATTTCTGTGTCCATTCTTTCACATTCCTAGAAGATGTCCTTATTAAGCACGGTGTTTACCTATTCTACAGTGCCTATCTAGAGCACTAGAGAAGACTCTCTCTTTATGTCCTTTGTCTTTCTGTTAACCTATGCTACTTTTGTGATCTGTAGCCCTAGGCATATAGCCTAGTTCTAGTCCTACAGCCTCTTAAGGTCTCCTTTAATATCAAACTTTGTGGTCATCCTATAGGCAATAACTATATTTTGTTAGTGTAAGACCTTAGCCGTCTTGCCTAGTTTGACTGTCTACTCCTTCTATATCTCTAGCCTCTTCCTATCTTGCTCCTATACTATAAATAGCTTAAGGACACCTCCCTTCTCTTTCCTAGCTCTAATAATGCCTTATATCCTAATCTTCTATATAATCTCCTTGCCTAATAGGCCCTCAATCTCTTTCTGCTCTTACTAGTCGGAAATGTAGACCTTAATAGCTGTTTTCTAGGGGGGAGGGTTTTGGGATATAACTGCTACCTAGGTTAGTTAGCTTAGTTTCTAGTCTTCCTATGTCCTCTTCTTTACTACTACTACTACTGTCCTATTAATGATCTGTCCTATTTGGCTCCTTAGTGCCTTTAGCCCTCTAAAGAGCTCTAAAATCATCCCCTTAAGTGCTCTTTCTAGGTGCTCGCCATCTCCTACTATTGCTATTGTTTCTGCCTTCCTATAGACCTCCTTCTACTCGTTACTCTCCTGCTCCTAGTCGTTTCCTACGATCGCTATTATCGTGTCTTCCTTAGGTAGAATAAGGCCGGATAGGAGGGGTATATAGGGGTACTACTAAGATCCTTAACGTACTTTACTACCGAGCGGGCTATACTACCGAGCGGGCTACTTTTACTAAGAACTATACTACTTCTACTTTAATTACGACGGTATCTTAACACGACGACATCCTATAGAATCGTTACTAGGAGGACAATTCCTCTTTAGATTCTTCGCTATCTAGCGAGTCTACTTAATAGGTACGTACGTTATGCCCCGACTCGCTATATCGCTTATAGCGTCGTAGCCTTAGTACTAGCCGAACACTATCTAGCGACTCTCTACTCACTTCCTACCTCCTAGGATCCTCTAGAGGTATCAATTGCGACGCCTTATCGAAGGTTAGAGACCCTCTAGACTGAATATACTTGCGCTTTCGTGCTTTCCGCTATATAAGGGCCTCGTTAGACTTACGTAGCTTACTAATCTCGCTTCGTATAAGAGCTATCTAATGCGCTATCTCTCTACTCCCTCTCTATTACCCTGTTAAACGACCTTCCTCTTTCTACTACGCCTTTTTAAACCCGTAACGACGCTCTAAGACGTAATGACACCTATTATAAACCCTATCTCGTCGAAGTTATAGGTGTCCTAGTTAAGGATGCTATACTTCTCCTTTATATCACGTATAAGTAAGAACTACTTCTCGATAACGTCTAGATCTTCTATTAGGGCTCGCTAACGATCGTATCTGCGTATTATACGAACCTTTAGCTTACGATACCGTCTAATAAACCTATCTGTCTAATTAAGACTAGCGGGCTTAAGACCCTTCTCTTATAGTAATAAATCGGCTATTACTTATATACTAGCGTTTAGTAGCGGGAAACCTCTAAGATCTAGCTCGAGTATATACTTAAGTATTACCCTCTCTTCTAGCTCTATAAGCTTCTTCGAATTAGGCTCGTAGTCACCCCGAGGAGGTCGTCTATTCAATCGATACCCTAGTATAGTTCGAGACGCATCGTATACCTTTATAGCAAGTCGATTCGTAATTGTCGCGTCGCGTTTCGTAGCCTAGATAGCTAAGGTTAGTTTGGCCTCGTTTAAAGACAATATACGCTATAATAGTAGTTATATAGCTTTATCTATAGAATTGGTACAGTTCTTAGTAAAAGTAGCCCGCTCGGTAGTATAGCCCGCTTAGTAGTAAAGCACGTTATAGCCTATCGAACTACACTATTAATCTAAAACCTAGAGTAGAAGCGTAGCTACCCTATAAGAAGGTATTTAGTATAAATCTAGAATAACTATTAGTTCTAAAGAAGTTTATTGATAATAGTATAGTAAACGGTACTATAGGACCGTCTAAGTCCTATACTTCTTTACCGATTATAATTATAAAGAAGCTAGGTAGAGGACTACGAGTCTATATCGACTATCGAGCCTTAAATACTCTTATAGTAAAAGATCGCTATCTAATACTATTATTACGCGAAATACTTAAACGAGTTAGTAAAGCTAAGTAGTTTACTAAGCTCAATATTATAGTAGTATTTAATAACCTCTAAATACGAAAAGGAGACGAATAGATAATAGTATTTATTACGTAATATAGGCTATATTAATTCAAAGTACTACTATTCGGTCTATATAAAGGGCCTAGTAGCTAGTAAGGTAAGATTAATAAAGTACTACGAGAGTTTCTAGACGAGTTCGTAACCGTCTACCTCGACGACGTCCTTATCTATATAGACGGCTCTCTCGATAACTATAAAGTATATATCCGTAAGGTTCTACTAACGTTACGAGAAGCCGGACTACCCGTTAATATTAATAAATATAAATTCTATAACAATTATATTAAGTACCTCGGCCTTATTATCATAATAGAAGGTATTAAGATTATTACCGTACCGGCGTACATTTACTTAAACCCGCGGGCACGTGCCTAGACCTCGCGCCCGCTAACTAATCCGACTAGCGGCTTAGCGCCCGTATATAACTCTCGCGCCCTCCGCGCCTCCCTTAGATAGGATATCTATTCGACTTGTACCTTACCCGACTACGTACTTATACCTACTTATAATACTTTAAATAGATTATTACTAACGTATAGAGAGATATAAGAAGCTATATTCGGGAGATTATAGAGAAACCGCGATAGTATACGAGGAAGTACTAAGATTAGGTATCGTACTCGCTAAGTCGTACCTTGAAGTAGATTATAGCTAATATAGTAATAATAGCGAGACAGACCGGCACCGGCGTACTAGGCGTAAGTATAGAGAATACTAATAGACGTGTTTATCGCGCTTCCCTTAATAGATCATCCTTCTTTACCCTACTATCCGATCTACCCGATAACGATAGCGCGAACCCGACGATATAGACTTAAGGACGTAAAGAGGATATCGTAAACAGGCTCCTCGATAAGAATAACTAGTACCGTAAGTATTATAAGAAGGTATTTGACTAACTTAAGGCGATTAAGGAAGAGGAGGTCGAGATAGAGCTAAACTTAGCTAACCTATATAGGGCGGAGTTTATCGAGGACGAGATAGAAGATAAGGGTACTAAGGTACTAAGGAAGAGGAGGGTTACTATCGACAACTTCTAGGAAGCCTTCGACTCGTAAACGGGTTAAATATAGACAAGTTTAAGAAGACGGTCAATAACTATCCCTAGTAGATCTATAAGATCCTCTATAATATCGAGTCCGATTACCGACGTACGTATAAACTTAATACTACGCTCGATATAGCTAACCGTATTAACCTCTATAAGGCGTAAGATACTAAGGACTAGATAGACCGACTCGAGGATATAATCGATACGGAATAGGCGACTAGATAGTCCCTAGAAGAGGAGGTTACGTAACTAAAGGAGGAGCTCGCTAAGCGTGATAATACTATCGTTATCGACCTAGACGAGCTTACGAGGGCTAAAGATATAAAGAAGGTATATCGTATATAGTATAAGGTAGCGGAGAGTAAGCTAGTAGAGACCGAGACTAAGCTCGTAGTAGCCGAGAAGCGTATTACTAAGCTTAAGAAGTAAGAGAAGGACCGTAGCCGGTCTAAGGAAAAGTAAGACCTACTACCTTAGCGAACCGAGTCTAAAGAGTCACTAGAGCGTCGGTAAGATAGAGGCAAGCCTAATAAGAAGAAGTCGGACCCGGATTTATCGGACTTATTAGACGACGAGGACGACGGTAATAAGGGCCGTAAGAATGGCTATAAGGACGGTAGTCGTAAGGGTAGGAAGAATCGCCCGAGTACCGACTTAGATAGTAGCCCTATCTCCGTATATACGACTTACGACGCCGATATAACTACTAGTATTAAGTCCTCTAACGAGCTAAAGGCCCCTACTAAGTTCGATCTAAAGAGCGACGATATTAAGTTCTAAGAGTAGTAGCGTACTACCGAAGCTAAGCTCTAAGCCTCGAAGTACCGTACTATAAAAGACTCTCTTTAGAACGTCTAGAGCTAGTTAAAGAACGGTATATAGACCTATATCGACTTAAAGATCCCTAGTCTTACTAAGTCTACGGAAGGTACGACTACTTAGTACGCTTCTATAGATAAGATAATAGAAGATCTAGCCCGGCGCTACGGTACCCGTAATATCTATACTAATACTATAACTAAGCTTAATAGTCTATAGTAGGGTAATAAGGAGAAGTTTAGTGACTTCTACCTATCCTTCCGTAAGAACGCCGACATTATTAACCTTAATAACGGCGCGAAGGAAAAGAAACTCGAGAAGGACTTCCTACTCCGTAAGTTAAACTCGCGCTACGATAACCGTATTATAAACGAGGACATAGTTAACATGACCCTTAAGCGAGTCGTGTCTACGCTATATAACTACGAGGACAAGTTTAAGGCGTTCGACCTTAAGTACGGTAAGACCGGTAATAGTAAGAAGACTACTAAGGGTAACGACGATAAGAAGGATACGGCTTCGGGTAGTAGCGGTAATAATACTAATCCGAACGCTAAGACTAAGTATACTAATCGACCTTAGGCATTTCAGTATATCTAACCTTTAGATACTACTCGCTCCTAGGAATATATCGATTAGAATCGGTGCTTAAAATACGAATAAGAAGGTCACCGCCGTGTCGATACCGATTAGTACCCACTTCGAGATGTCGCCCGCCGCCTATTTACGCTAGGCTATAACCTAAGTAATAACCGCCGTAACGGTAGTAATAGTAGTAACGCTAATAATACCGGCGGCGCGGGAAACGCCTAGTCCACTCCGTAAGCGTAATACGTAGTAGACCGTACGAGTTAGAGTTACGAGAAAACAAGAAAAAGTATAAACATAAATATAGGCCTCCTACGGGAGGCAAGGTTTTAAGTATATCGGTATACTCCCTACTAGCTATAAACTACTCTATAGATAAATACAATCCGGTAATAGCTTGTTATCTAGTTATACTATATATAGTGAATAGAAAGATCCCTACTTAAACCCTTTATAATAATAGTACTAACTCTACGTACTTTAATATCGACTTTACGTATAAGAACAACCTTAATATAATATAGCTACCTAATCCGTTAGGGCTAATATTAGTAGATAGCCGACCTACTAGTGACCTTATTACTTATAGAACAACGGTATAGATTTAGATCGGTAACTACGTAGAGACTAGGTCTAGCTACTACGTACTACTAGAATACGATATAGTCCTCGGCCGTCTCTAGTATAACGAGTATTAACCTACGCTCTACTATACGTTAGGAACTATAACCCTATTCTTACTATATTGTCGACAGAACTATATACTAGGAACTGAACTAGTATACGTATAGTCTATCAACTACAAGGGTAATATACTAAGAGGCGTTCCTTAGACCGAGATACTAGTACTAGAGACTCCGCGACCTTAAGCTCTATATAATTACGCCAAACCCTACGTAGAGGATAAAGACGAACCTATAGTAGTATAGGAGACGTATACGACGAAGGTAGTAATACGACATACCGTCGACACCTACGATAAACCGGAACCGTCTTACTACGTCCGCTAGCTACTACCCGCCGATAGGGTTAAAACACTTAAGCGCCTAGCGCGTCGAACGAAGAAAGACTAAAGGTCGAGACTAAGCCGGAGATCGATATCAAGCCTATAAATGTAGAAGTACTTCGGCGTATAAGCCGGAGGAAGGGCTATAAAGTATATATAGTGTCACGGGCAGCCCGCGACCCCTCACTGTAGCTGCGTCGGCCCGGCTGAACCGCGGACCTTCTGCATCGGGTTAGCGCGGCTTGGCTTTACTTTATAACTTCGCCGCGCCTCGCGCTCCTCTTTCGTAGCTTCGTAGAACAACAACTATCTCATTCGGACCCTATGGTACGCGCGCCCTTACAGTTTGTTCTACCTTACTACCCAGATCGCGGATCTAGGTAAGGGACGCGTAACAACAGGAACAGACAGAACCGCAGAACTCGAGAACGCGCAGAGCCGCATCAGAACACAGAACACGGTAAGGCGCACAGCGCGCAGATGCCTAGAGAACGCAACGCGGCGACACCATCAGCAGGTGGTCGCGCGCTCGTAGACAGTCAGGATACAGGCACCGTCACGCCTCCCCCGAACCCAGACAACATGACTTCACAAACAGCGAACGGCGGCATGCGACCGCCACCTAAGCCTAAGGGCAAAAGCAAGCAGCGCACATCTCTTTTCCCCGACCTCTCCTCTTTTCCTCAGAGTCAGACACAGGACGACAACCGGCGGGTCACAGTAGACACCGGTGTCGCGCTACAACAAGAGATTGATAAAGCTTACCAGAAGGCCTTCGAGCGAGAAGAAGGTGGTGAGATTGACTTTACAGAACTGTTCGAGTTCAAGCTCGAAGAGAACCCAGGCGGCGACCCAGACGAGGTGTATCTATCACTCGACGAGGCAGAACACATTCTCGCATCCGAATACCAGAATGTCACCCCAGACAACCTCACGACCCTTGCATCCCAACACCCGAAGACCACCCACGACTTCGTGCTACAAGCAGTCAACACGGCAATTACTAAGGGCAGACAACTCGATGTAATGGAGCGAGCCAACGACCTCCAGAACACCCAGTACACCACGCTGTACACCGAATACGACCGCATCTACAAGATGCTGCGAAGTGAAGAGCTTGTCACACAGAAAATGGCAGCAGATCTCAAGAGCAAGAAGGATTGCGACCCAGCTAAGTTGCAAGAGCTGGGGAAGAAATACAAGGAAGCCAACAACCTGTGCAAGCAGTTCAGCGAGATCTGCGAGAAGGAGAAGAAGAAGGCACAAGATGCTGAGGCGAAGAACCAGGCCCTACAACAAGAAGTCGATGACCTGAAGGCTCGGCTTGAGGCAGGAGACACCACACAGAACGGAGGTAGGGGCCGCTCAGGCCGCCGACCCTCTCGTTCCCGCCCACGCGAGACCTCACTCGAGCAGCTATTGCGTAGGTATCGCGAAGCTGCTGGTGGAGGGGGCGGTGGCGGTGGTGGTGATAACGATAACGATGGAGACGACGATGACCGTGGCGACAATGGCCGAGGACGTGACAACGACCGTCCGCGACCAGGACCCAACAACAGTCGTGACTCGAGAATGCGCAACACCCGCACCCAGACACCACTGGTTGACCTTCCAGAACGTCTCTTCACCATTGACCGCACCCTCACTCGCGGCATGGAGATCGGCAAGGGTGTGCCCGACCCTAAGCACTTCAAGAACGATGACGACCCCAATTTCGACAGCTGGTACAGCAGTGTTCTCCTAAAGCTGACTGTAGCAACCTTCCGCACTGAGGCAGATGGTCTGCGCTTCGTGTATGGGTGGACACAAGGTGATCCTCAGCGAAGCATCAAGCCGAGGATCCCTGTGCCTGGACAGCAGTCCTTCAACGAGTTCAAGACTGGAGAAGAGTTATTAGACTGGATGACACGCCAATATGGCACACGCAATGAGGGAACCAAGGCTATGGTTGACATTGCTACCTGCAAGCAAGAACAAGGCGAAACCTTTGTAGCCTTCCATGCCCGCTACTCGAAGTTGCGCGCCTGGATGTCATGGACCGATGAGACCGAGCTCATGCTGTTCCGTAACCGACTGAACCGCAAGTACTTCATCAAGACCTTCGGCGACCGCGAAGTCGACCGCCGCCTAGACAGCATGCAAGACGTTATCGAGGAGTGCACCGCACTGGACGAGAGTTTCTACGAGACAGATCGACTATACCCGCAGAAGGAGCGCCCCCGGGGCAATGGCAACTCGAACAGCAATGGCGGCCAGAACAACCAGAACAACGGCAACGCAGTTGCTAGTGCCGCTGCCGGTGTAGCAGGTGCCTTGGTACAGCGCCCACTACAGTACGCTGGTACCAAGAAGAAGGAGGATCTGCCGACACATCTACAGAACCTGCCTACGCTCAACCGTGAGCAGCGCGAAGACCTTAAGAAGCAGGGTAAGTGCTACCGCTGCCGTACAGGTTCTCACGTGTCGACCAACCCTGAATGCCCAATGTATGGGTACGATGGCGACTATCGCCCACCGCGTCCACGCAATACCACGCCGAATCCGAACGCGAACCTCAGTTCCCTAGCCGCCGATCCGCGGCAGGGAAATGGCACGACCGCTGCCTAAGCGTGGTAGACAGCGGTCACCCGAACTTCCTAGGACAGAAAGAGCATGAGATTGAGAGACACGGAACGCAAGAGACGGTAACAGACTATAGTGAGGAGCTTAAGATATCGGCATGCGCACTGGATAAGCAACAGCCAGCTGTGTACCCTCACATAGTGTTACCCGTAATGATACAACAGAGAAAGGCTCGAGGCCTTGTAGATTCTGCTTCCACCTCTCTCTTTCTTGACTGGAAATTCACACGCAAATACACAATACCCCTGATCCCTTTGACGCAAAGCCGACGACTAACACTGGGAGATGGAACGGCCACTGCGCGGCAGATTACACACGCGGCCCCTGTAGACGTAGTCATAGGCGATCATCACGAGCAAATGTTATGCTACGTCACCGACCTCGAATACGACATCGTCTTTGGCCTGCCGTGGCTTACAGCGCACAACCCAAACATCTTCTGGGAGACAGGCGAGGTGGCATTCAGGTCGGATTACTGCTTTGGTCACTGTCTACAGAATAAGACACCGACAACAGTGCAATCCCTGAACCACCGCGAGAAGAAGAAGCAGGCACCAGTACGGTACGGACCAGAGCCCTTCACTGGAGATGTAGCGAGCTTCACAGCAGGAGGAGCAGAGCTGAATGCCTCATCATATGACCTGGAAGACATAGACGATGAAGAAGTGGACTGCCAGGGCGTTTCTCAACGCGCGTGGGGGATGTACGCGCACCGGCCTGGGGCTGAGTGCTTCTACATCATGCCCACTAGGCGTGAGAGCGACGGCGGAGAGCTTAAGCTGAGTGCAATGGCTGCTGATGATCTGGACCAATTCTTGAACAAGCAGTTCAATCACAACCCGAAGGAGAAGTTGCCGCCAATGTACCACGATATTGCGGACGCTTTCTCAGCTAAGGATCATGAAGGACTCCCACCTCACCGACTAGGCGTAGATCATGAGATTCACATTAAGCCTGATGGTCCACAAGAGCCACCATACCGCAAGCCCTACGGCCTAGCTGAGAAGGAGAACGAGGCAGTTAAAAAATGGCTAGACGAGCAAACATCTGAAGGGAAGGTGCGGAAAGCAGGGCAAAAGACGAACCAGTCTCCTGCACCAGTGCTAGTGGTACGTAAGCCTGGAGGTGGGCTGCGTGTTTGTATCGACTACAGAGGATTGAATGCGATCACTATCAAGAACCGGTATCCGATTCCCTTGATACAAGAGACGCTCAACCGCATGCACGGCAAGAAGTACTTCACAAAGCTGGACATTGTAGCAGCCTTCAACAAGTTACGGATAGCTGAAGGGCACGAGTGGTTGACAGCGTTTGCGACACGATACGGCATCTACGAGTGTCTAGTGTTGCCATTCGGCTTGTGCAACGGACCAGCATCGTTCCAATCATACATCAACAAGGTCTTGCAAGAACACCTAGACGACTTTGTGTCGGCCTACCTGGATGACGTACTTATCTTCAGTGACACCTTGGAGGAGCACATTGAACACGTGCGGAAGGTTCTCACCAAGCTACGCGATGCAGGACTTACAGTGGACATCGACAAAAGCGAATTCCACCAACAGAAGGTGAAGTATCTTGGGCTAATCATAACCCCTGACGGCATCGAGATGGACCCCGAGAAACTCGAATGTATTCAGACATGGGAAGCTCCTGAGAACCTGAAGGATGTCCAGGCCTTCCTTGGATTTGCCAACTTCTACAGGCGATTCATCGAAGCATTTTCGCGCATAGCTGCTCCTCTCACAAACCTGACCAAGTCGGACGGACCAAGCAATCACAAGAACAGAAGGATTCAATGGTCACTAGATTGCCAACGAGCCTTTGACAATTTGAAAGCTGCGTTCAGCAAAGCCGGCATGCTCGCACATTACGTGCCAGGCAGGGAAACAGTAATAGAGACAGATTCTTCAGATTTTGTGAACGCCGGCGTGCTTTCGCAGTATGACGAGAATGGTGTGCTACATCCTGTGGCCTTCTACTCGAAGAAGTTGAGTCCACAGGAGTGCAATTATGAAATCTATGATAAGGAACTGTTAGCCATCATCAAGGCTTTTGAGGAATGGAGACCCGAGCTCGCCTGCGAGGCAGATGATGAGGACTCACAGCCAGTCAAGATTTACACCGACCACAAGAACCTGGAATACTTCATGACGACAAAGCAGCTAAATCGGCGACAAGCGCGTTGGGCTGAGTTCTTGTCACAGTTCAACTTCAAGATAATATACCGTCCAGGACTTCAAGGTACAAAGCCAGACAGCCTGACGAGACGCAGCCAGGACCTTCCGCAGGGGGTGGACGACCCTCGGAACCAGCATCAGCATCAGACATTGCTGCCTCCTAAGCGATTCCTTAAGATCGCCTCACTACAGGCAACAGTAGAAGATGCGCCGGAAGAAGAGGAACCAGTACCGCTAAACCCTGAAGCTGAAGAGTTTATGCCTACAGAACGAGATGCGCCTACTGAACAACCGGCGACGCGTGAAAGTCAGCGGGAAGCCGAACTCGAGTATCGAATGTCGACGGCGTACGTAACCGATAACGAGCTCAAGACCGCGATTAAGGACCTGCAGAAAGACCGCACTCCTACACTGCTACAGAGAGCGAAGATTCACCCAGCACACTGCAAAGTGGATGGCGACCTGCTATATGTTCGAAACCAATACGACGGCTGGAGCTTATGGGTACCAAATGACCAAGCTTTACAGACCAGGATAATCAAGATAAACCATGACGCTCCAGCAGCAGGCCATCCAGGACGAGCTCGCACTTATGAACTCGTAGCACGTGAATTCTACTGGCCTGGATTAGCGAGATCCGTGCGCAGATACACCGCGAATTGCCGCACCTGCCGTACAACAAAATCTCTGCACTCCCAGCCACTAGGATTACTACAGCCACTTCCTGTTCCAGATCGGCCTTGGAAACACATTGCAGTCGACTTCGTTGTCGGACTCCCAGACAGCACTCTTGACGGCATGGTCTACAACAACATTATGACCGTCACTGACAGGCTCACTAAGGAAGTCGAGCTGATCCCTATTGGCGCAATGACAGCACAGAATACGGCAAGGCTTTTCCTCAAACATGTGTTCTGTCGGCGCGGGTTTCCTGACACCATTACATCAGACCGTGGCAAGCAGTGGGTTGCTACCTTCTGGAAGAAACTCTGCAAGATGCTCCGCACAAATCGCAAGCTGAGTTCTTCGTATCACCCAGAAACTGATGGACAGTCAGAACGCACTAACCAGGCGATGGAACAGTATCTCCGCATGTTCACCAACGAGGCACAGGATGACTGGGCAGAATGGCTGTGCCTTGCTCAGTTCGCGATCAACAATCACCTGTCTGAGACTACTGGTGTGTCGCCGTTCTACGCCACCTTAGGATACAACCCTGAGTTCATAGAGCGAGTTGACCTGAACGCTGGAAAGGAGGGAGGACTGACCACTCTCCAGCGACTGGACGCGCGATCAGCAGAAACCTTTGTGCGTCGAATTTGCGAGCTTCACAAACACCTTCAAGAGAATATGCGAATGTCACAAGCTCTCCAAGCAGAGGCAGCAAACCGCCACCGAAGCATTCCTCCAGACTACAAGGTGGGTGATTGGGTGTATCTTAGCACCAAGAACATCCGCACGACTCGACCATCTAAGAAGCTGGACAGGAGATATGCCGGCCCTTACCAGATCACGGAAGTTATGCCGGCCAGACTCTCTTATCGACTGAAACTATCAGACGCTCTAGTAGGACTTGATAACTGCTTCCACACCTCACTACTACAACGAGCCGACCACCCCGATTTCCCACCACTTGAAGGGCAGCGTCTGGCGCCGCCACCACCGATAACTATCGAACCTGACACCACCGAGGCTGATGCAGCAGCCGATGTAGTGGCAGCACCTACGCACATGTACGAGGTGGAAAAGATCCTTGACATGTACACCCGTAAGCGGGCAGGCAAGGTGAAGAAGGGGCACAAGCGCAAAGTAGATACATGGTACAAGGTGAAATGGGCTGGATATCAGAACGAAGAGGATGGTGAGACCTGGCAACCTGCAGAGGACATGCTTGAACACGCAGCCGCCGCTGTTGCAGACTTTCACCATAACCGGCCGGAGTTGTCTACGCCTGTAGGCTTCGCAGCTCCATCTGACTGGTCCCTACCAGCCACTGAGATACTCGGGCTCAACTCGATCAGGGTCATTCCGAAAGACACCGTCACGAATGAGTCGCCTCGAGCCTTGCCTCTAATAGAATCTGCTCCGCACATATTCGATACTCGAGTGGAGCCTACAGAGCCTGCAATGATACCCAACTTTGGTCATAAGGATCATACGCGAGTGCGAGCCGAAGACAGACTTAGATCTGGGGCAAGCCAGCTAACTAGGCAACATGTTTCTCGAAGGAAGCCGGTCGAGGATAGTCTTGATAGAGCGAATGCGATGTTATCGGATGACGACAGGGCACTAGAGGATGATTCGGCGTTCGCGCGATTATGGAGCTCGACAGGCAAGTGGCCTCACAAGGTGAATAACGCTCAGAGGACTGAGGCGTGTTTTGGGAGGGGGGGTACTGTCACGGGCAGCCCGCGACCCCTCACTGTAGCTGCGTCGGCCCGGCTGAACCGCGGACCTTCTGCATCGGGTTAGCGCGGCTTGGCTTTACTTTATAACTTCGCCGCGCCTCGCGCTCCTCTTTCGTAGCTTCGTAGAACAACAACTATCTCATTCGGACCCTATGGTACGCGCGCCCTTACATATAGATAGATAGATAGATAGATTATTCATTCGCCTGTTTTAGTGCCCTATAGCCTATGTAGGTCTCTCGCTATTTAGGTCTATTTGTGTAGGTAGGAAACCCGATTAACGGATGAAAACCTCCTCGTCTTTGCCCTCCTCGTTCTTTCCTGTCTTGTCCTTTCGTTCTCCTTCCTTTAGGGTACGCTAGTGTCATAGTTGTTACCCTATAACTACCTTGCCCGTAACCCTAGTGATGTCCTCCTCTCAATTCCCTTTCTCCCTTCTGTTTCCCCGGCTCTTCTCTCTCTCTCCCTCCTCTCTATCCACCTTTCCGTTTCTACTGCTAGGGAGAATTGCTCTAGGTAGTCCTCGTTAAGGATCCATCTTGTCACTCTCCTTATATCTTGTCTGTCCTAGATAATGGCCTAGTATTGCCTGTCTCTTGCCTTCGCCCTCCACTAGCTTCTCCCTTTTACCCACTTAGTACAGTTCAGCACTATGTGCTCCGGGTTTTAGGATAGGTAGCTATAGGGGCAACGTTTAGAATCGTATCCTAGGACTCTTCTTTAGTGCAAGTATGCTCTTAGCCCAATGTGCTTAGAGCGAATCTGGATAGCTATGCTTGCTTCCGCCCTCTTCAGGTCTTTATAGATAAGGTAGTTATACCTCCCGAAGGTCCTGGCCGCTAGTAGGGCTCCTAGCCTCACCGGTTTTTGGTTCTAACGCGTTTCCTATAGGTGACCTACGATCCTTTCTGCTTAGCTTTGCTTCTTTTTCCCTTTGTCCCCTGTGTTAGCTTGCTCCCTTAGAGCTTCTCTCTGTTCAAGGGCTACTAGGATTTCCTGTGATGTTTTTAGGTCTGCTTCCTTCTATAGGATTATATATAGCCGGTTAGGTCTTCTCCTCCTCTCCTACTAGGTTCTTATCCTTTAAGTAGCTACTTAGATGGTTCCCTAGGCTAGGTATGCTGATGTCTTCTCTACGTATTGACACCTCATGCCCTAGAGGTACTCCCTAATAGGGGCTGTACCTGATTCCATTTCTATTGTCCTGTGAGGGGTTGACTTGTATGCCCCTAGTACTCTCTTTAGGCAGGCTACCTACGCTCTATTAAGGGGGTCCTCAATTCTCTTCGGGATGTGTTTTTCCGCTGCCTAAATTGCTACTCTATATAGCATTGCGGGCTTGACAATAGCCTTGTACATAGTCTAGGCCTTTATAAAGGTCGCCCCCTAGGTTAACGTAGTAAGTCTCTCGATTAATTGTCTATTAGTGTCCGCTCTCGCTTACGCCTTCTTCACTTATAGTCCCTAGCTAAGTTTCGGGTCTAGCTATATCCTAAGGACTCTGAGTTCCCTTATAGGATAGGTCTCGAACCCCTGGATTTTTACTAGTGCTACCAAGTTGTGTTTTGTCTTTGCCTTACTAAAATGGATAAGTTAGTACTTGTCCGGTACGAATTTTGCCCTATGCTCTCTTGCCCACTTTTCGCATTGTCTATGTTTCTCCTCTAGGAGTGCGTAGTTTTCCTCTATAGACCCCGACCACGCTAGGATATTTGTGTTATCTACGAACCCCGATACTAAGGTGTTTACTGTTTCTAGGAGGAGGGTCAGGTCGGCTATAAAGAGGAGGAACAGAATTAGGGAGAGTATAGAGCCCTATAGGATGCCCGTGTTCGTAATTAGGGTCTACGGGGCTTTAAAGGACCCTAGGAGGATCTAGGTTGTTCTGTCCTTAAGGAATGACTATATAAAGTGTACTATCTAGGCTAGGATACTTTTCATTCTAAGGATGTATAGGAGCCTTACGTAGGACATATTATCGAAAGCCCCTAATATGTCTAGTAAAAGTAGTAAGGCTACCTTGTTATTGCTATAGTACTAGATGTGTCTGATTTGCTCTATAATCAGTTCGACTGCTATAAGGGTAGATCTCTTTTATCTCCCCCCTATTTACGTTACCGGGAGGAGGTTATGTTCTTCTACTATTCCGGTGAGCCTTATAGCTACGACCTTCTCTAGGAGCTTCCCTAGTATGTTTAGTAACGTAATTGGTCTATATGACTTCAACTTGGTATAGTCTTCCTTTTAGGGTTTCCTTAGGACGCAAGTTAGTAATTGCCTAAAGGCCTTTAGGCAATACCCCTACTTTATACACTAGGTAAAGATTGGCGTAAGCACTAGAGTGATAAGGCTACTACTAGCTTTTAGGTAATAGTTAGGGATCTTGTCTAGGCCTAGGGCTTTATTGCCCTTTAGTTTCTTAATAATGTTTCCGATCTCTATAGCAGACACTTACTAGTTAGCCTCCCTTAGCGGAGGAATGTGTGTTCCTAGGATGTTGCTTAGGTCTACCTCTACCTAAGTCCCGAAGAAGTGGTCTACGAATACTTTCGCTTTCCCTATCGGAGTGGTTTGCGTTTCCCCGTCTTAGTCCTATATTAAGGGAAACTGGGGCGGGGAGTTTCGTTCCTCGTCTAGTTTCCTAGCCCATTTTGCTAGTCTCTAGATTTGTTCCGGGTGTTCTGTGATCATCCCTACAGTTGACCTCTACTCCTACGTCTTGTCTCTTCTAATCTGCGCCTTCTTTGCTTTGTACGCGTTGTTATAGGCTTCCTAGTTTGCTTAGGTACGTCGTTACTCCTATCTCCTTCTTGCTCTCCTTGCCTCCTTAACTTTAGCTATGCACTCTAGTGTCTAGTATAGCTTCTAGTATAGCGACTATCTCTTCTTAGGTATATAGGCCTAGGCTGCCCTTTGTATAGCTTCTATCAGCTGCTCTACTGCTTAGTCAATCCCCTCCGTTATATGTATATTGTTAATGTTCACCTGTTCTAGTTCGCCTTCTAGCCGCTACTGTACTAGTGTCCACTCGGCCTACTTCTAGCAGAGCCTCCTCTTAGGTTCCCTCTCCTCCTTAACTATGAGTTGGATGTCGGTTTGGATTAGATAGTGGTCTAATGAGGACTCTAGTTAGTCATTAACTATATAGCTTTCTACCCGTCGTGTTAAGGCGTAGGACATAAAGTATAGGTCTAGCGTGCTAGAACTATTGTTTCTAGCCCAAGTTTCTGTTCCCTTTAGCGTGATCAAGTCCATTTAGGCTGTTTCTATCTGACTAATAAGCCTCCCTACTAAGAAGTGGTATGCTAGGGTGAAGTCCGATCCCTACTTTAGGTAGTAGAGGTTGAAATCTCCTATTACGATATTATAGTTTTGTTGGTCTATTGCTTCCGGGAGCCTTCCTAGCGTATATAGTTGTGTGCTGCTTCTAGACTCTAGAGGTAGGTTGTATACGCTATAGATTAGGACTTGGCCTTAAGTTATTTTGAGCTATACTATAGTGATATCCCTATCGGTTCTCGGCTAGGCCTACTAGTCCTCTACTAGTACCTTCTTACTGACATAGATACAAGTTCGTAGGACTCCCTCGGTTCTGTTTATTACTACGTAGTATCTCGGGTCTCGTATAGTTAATAGAATCCTAGAGTATAGGTTGATCTATAGTTCCTATATTACTATAATGTGGTGTTCCTCCGGGTCTAAGGCTTGTAGAAAGCTCCTTTAGACCTTGTCTTTGCTTCTGTTTACATTATACTAAATGATTAATAGTCTGTTAGTATGAGGCATTAGGACATATTTATGTCTAGGTCCGTTTGGTCTTACTATTAGTCTTGCTATTAGTTTTCCCGTCCCTCCTCCTGTTCTTCCCTTTAGGGTTGGCTCCCTATTATTTAGTTGATTCTTATTTGTCTATTGCTCTGCGCTGCCTTATATAAGAACGTTAGTCTCCCTATTACTAGCACTATTTATAGCTCCTCTTATGGCCGGGGTCTCTTATTCGGGTGGGTGGTTCTCTCTAGTTGTTTCTGTTCACCTACTAGGAACCTAGTTAGTGTTGTTACCCTTGCTTCCCGCGCTCTCCACTGGGCTGATAGTCTAACTAGGCATTAGTTTGACTATACCGGGTGTTTTCTCCTACATACTACGTATCTTGTGTCCTCCTTCCGTTTTTAGCACTCTTAGGTCGCGTGATCACTAGTATAGTATAAGTAGACTAGTGTGGCTTTACTACACTTTGGGGCAATATGTCCGTACTGTTAATAGTTAAAACATTAAAGGATTCTATAGTTACTCTAATAGATTTCTATATCTAGCCTCTTAAAGTCCTAGTACAACCCTTGGTCTAAGACCTTGTTCGCTTGCTCTAGTGTTACAACCTATAAGATTAGCGAGGAGGCCCTCTTGCCCTCCTCTATCTTCTTCTTGACCCACGCTATCTTTATGATCTATAGTCCTAGTGCTGTTACCTAGTTTTGCCTCTAGAGGTTTAGTGTATCCCTTTATATATCAAAGGTTCGTAGGACCCTATACGCAATTACTATGTACTGTTAATAGGAGACTTTCGCTATGCTCCCGATCTTTAGTGTCCACTCCTTGTTTATTTCGAGGGCCTTCTTGTCCTATACGTATACTATAAACAGCTTGACCCCTTTATTGTCTACCCTTGCCCCTACTATTCCCTTTACTCCGATCTTCTCGACTATCTCCCTCCCGGTCATCTTTCCTATCTCTTCCTTCTCTTTCTAGTCCGTAATATAGACTCGTAGTACTATGCTTTAAGGGGGGGTAGGTTGGCTCGCGATTGTTGCCTAGGTCGTTAGGCCCTAGGTCTGTCTCGGGTCTCTTTAAGGGTTGTTTCTTGCGTTTCGTGTTGCTGCCTCGATTGCTATGTTAATCGTAGTGCTTGTTTGTCGTTTGAGCGCCTTTAGTCCCCCGAGCAGTTCGCTTATTACTCCTTTTAGTACTCTCTCCGGAAACCTCCCTTCTTCTGCCGCTACCATCTCTTCCGCCTTCTTGTAGAGCGTCCTCCACTCGTCTCCCCCTTGCTCTCGGTCGTCTACTGCCGTCGTCGTCGCCATTTTTCCCTATAGAGTATATAGAAGGTCTATAAAGTATATATAGTATAGATGTTTAACCCGAAAGAAAATCCTAATAAGTAAGTCGCGCGAGACCCGCTATCCGCGTATATACTAAAGGCTTTCGGTATAAGAGCGAAGCTAGTACTAGGAGGTAGCGCGGCGATGTTAGTAGATACTAATAATTAAGAAAATATAGATAGATAGGAGGAGCCCCGGGGTAACTATACCTAGCGGTAACTTAACGCCTCTACTATATTAGCTAATGACTATTAGCGTTTTATAAACGGTAAGGACAAAGACTAGGATCCTATCCCTTTGTTACTAGTAGAGTTTAGGGAAATGGCAAGGCTATTTAGCCGTAAGGAAGTAGATAAGGTCCTACCGCGACGGCCTAGCGTAGACTATAAGATTAAGCTAAAGAATAGTTAGACACCGCTATTTTGAAGACCATACTCCTTCTCTATACGAGAGAACAAGGTGATTAAGAAGTAGATCGACGACTAACTTGAGAAAGGTTCTATTTAGAGAAGCGTATTACTAGTAGTAGTATCTATTCTAATAGTTAAAAAGCCGGGTAGAGGGCTACGAGTATACGTAGACTATAGAGCTCTAAACGCGCTTACGACAAAGAGTGGCTACCCGATTCTACTATTTTAAGAGACCTTAGATCGTATTACTAGCGCGCAATAGTTCACTAAGCTAGATGTTATCGCTACGTTTAATCGTATCCGTATTATAGTAGGAGACGAGTAGAAAACGGCCTTTACTACTAGATATAGGTAGTTTAAGTACGTAGTTATGCCCTTTAGACTATACAATATACTAGGAACGTTTTAGTTATTTATAAACGATATACTAAGAGAGTTTGTAGATAACTTCGTGTTATATTACCTTAATAATGTACTTGTCTTTAGTAAGACAAGAGAAGAGTATATCTAATATGCCTTAAAGGTTCTACGAAAGCTAGATACCGCCGGGCTCTAGTTAGATATTAATAAATACGAGTTCTTTAGACACGAGACTACTTATCTAGGTGTTATTATCACAAATAAGGGCATTAAGATAGACCTAGCTAAGATTGAAAGCGTTAAGAATTGGCCTATACCCGCGAATATTACCGACATCTTGTCGTTTATAGGGTTTACTAACTTCTACCGTAGGTTTATTAAGGATTTTAGTAAGATCTACTTGCCTATAGCGAAGCTTATAAGGAAGAATATCCTATAGGACTAGTCTCTAGTATATTAATAGGCGTTCGAGGCATTAAAGTAAGTATTTATCGATATGCCTACCTTAAAACACTTCTACCTAGGGCGAGAGACTATTCTAGAAATAGATACCTTAGATTACGTAATAGTAGTAGTACTCTTATAACGTAACGAGCGAGGAGTATTATATCCTATCGCTTATATATCTAAGAAGATAGATCCCTAGTAATATAATTACGATATCTACGATAAGGAGCTCCTAGCTATTATAAAAGCTTTCGAGGAATAGCGACCGGAGCTAACTTTTAACGGATATAGTACCGACGATTATAAGAATCTACTAGACCCGGAATCTAAGGACAAGCCGACGCTTATATACTCCAATTATAGAAAGATATTTCATTAAGCTATTGTAGTACCCTTTGGCCTATATAGCTATACTATCTTGTTTTTGTATATATAGAGGGGAAACCGTATTAGTGAAAACCCCTCCTCCTTCCCGCCTATATTTTCCTCCTAGTTGTTGTCTTAATTTTCCTTTGTTAGGGGTACGCTAGTATTATAGGCCTACCCTAATAACTACCCTATCTGCCACCCCCTAGCTTCCGCCTCTTGTCTATCCACTCCTCCGTCTCGCTAGCGAGGCTAAACTACTAGAGGTATCCCTACTATAGTATCTACCGAGAGATTCGGCGAATATTGCCTTTGTCCCTAATAATTGACTTGTAGTCTCTCCTTCCCGCTTAGTGCCTCTAATTTCCCCTACCTCTCGCCTACTACGGGCATCGTAGTAGTATATGTTCTAGGTTTTGCGATAGGTAGCTATACTAGTAGGCTAGGCTATAGATGTCTAGTACGCGTCTTCTAAATAGGTAGGCCCTTAACCTAATATGTTTAGACCTAATTTGGATCGCTATGCTTGCCTCGGCCCTTGTTAGGTCCCTATATAGCTAGTAATTATGTCTCTAGAAGGCTCGGAGCGCTATTAGGCCTATTGTCTTAGGGGGCTTCCTTTTCTAGTCCTGCTCCTATAGGTAGCTCGCTATCTATTCCGCTAGGCTTTAGGTCTTAGCCTTACTCCCGCCGGCCTAGCGAGTCCTACGCTCCTCCTCTTTTCGTGCTAGCTATTCGGTGCTTATCTATACGGCCGTAAAGGTAGTAAGGTCATCCTCTTTTTAGCTTGTCCTATGTCCTACCCTCCCCGGTAGCGGCTTTCTATCTTATTCTTTACCTCCTAGATCGTAGTTTGTACTAGGTAACCTATCGTCCTTACCGCGTATTGAATTCTTATTCCCCGGATGTACTAGCCGATTAGTAGTGTTCCTGTCTCTATTTCTACCGTGCTTGTTAACGTTGTCTTATATACGCCTAGTACCCTACGTAGGTTACCTACCTATGTCCTGTTTAGGGGTTGCTCTATCCGTTTCGGGATCGGCTTACCTACGCCTCCTGTTCCCTAAATCTGTGCCCCGTATAGTATAGCTAGTCTAACGATCGCCTTATACATTACTCTTGCCTTATTAAATGTTGCTCCCTATATAGATGCCGTAAGTCTCTTTATCGAGGCTTCGTTAACTTATACTCGACTCTAGGCTTTCTTAACCTATACATTCTAGCTTAGCTTCGGGTCGAGCTAGATCCCTAGTACTCGTAGCTCCGCTAATAGCTTTGTCTCGTAGCCTTAGATTCTTACCGCCGCCTTTATATTATAGTATGTTCTCGCTTTACTAAAGTGTATAAGTTAGTACTTTTTAGGGGCGAACTAGGCACTATACTTCTTTACCTACTCCTCACATTTCTTGTACCTATCTTCGAGGAGGCGACAGTTCTCCTCTATCGAGTCTAACTAGGCTAGGATGTTTATGTCGTCTACGAACCCTAATACTAAGGTTTACGGAGAGGTGAGTAGGGGGATTAGATCAGACATAAATATTAGAAACAGGATAGGGGAGAGAGTAGATCCCTAAGGTATTCTAGTCTCTACCTTTACCGGGTCGGACGTATACCTTCCTAGGACTAGGTATGTCGTCCGTTCCTAGAGAAAGGAGTAGACGAACGTCGTTACCTACTAGGGGATGCCTTTCTGCTATAGGATATATATTAGCCTTTAGTATAAGACGTTATCGAAGGCTCCTACGATGTCGAGGGATAGTAAGGACGCCGCTCGGTTCCTACCGTAGTGCTAGAGGGTCTGAATTTGCTCCGTAATTAGCTCTATTACTATTAGTATCGATCGCTAGCTTCTTTCCTCCTATCTATGTTACTAGGAGTACGTAGTTGTCCTCGACTAGCTACGTAAGTCTCTAGGCTACTATCTTTTCTAGGACCTTCCCTATCGTATTTAGAAGTACTATTAGTCTATACGACTTGGGCTAAGTATAGTCTTCCTTCTATAGCTTACGTAGCACTACTGTTATAGACTCTCTATACGGCTTCGGGTAATACCCTAGCCGTAGGCACGCGGTAAACAGGTTTACTAGGCTCGGCGCGATCTCTTCTCTATACTCTTTTAGTAGTATATTCGGTATCCTGTCTAGGCCTAGGGCTTTCCGTCCTTTTAGCTTACTTATAACTCCTATTACTCTGTTAGAGCTAACCGCCTAATCTATGTCTAGGGGTTCCGGGTATATACTCGGGTCGATATCCGTAAGGTCTACCTCTACTTACGTCGAAAAGAAATAGTCGGCTAATGCTTTTGCCTTGCCCCGGGGCGTAGCCTAGGCAATCCCTTCGCGGTCTACGATTAGGGGGAAGTGAGGGGTTTGCTACTCTTTAGGTAGTCGTGCCTATTTAGTAAGTCTCTATATCTGTTCCGGGTTTTCTATAACGAGCCCGATCGTCGCTCTCTAGTCCTATAGCTTATCGCGTCTTATCTATGCCTTCTTCTCTTGTGTCGCGCGACAGCATTGCTCCTACGTCTCTTAGGTATGCTCCTTCGTCTACTATCGCCTTGCCCTTCTAGCCTCCCTTACCTTTATAGAGCATTTAGGGGTCTAGAAGGCCTTCTACTACGTTAAGGGCCGGAGTAACGGCGTATATTGTTCCGCTACTTACTATATAACCGAGGTAATCTGTTCCGCTGCTTGATCTAGCTAAGCTGTCGTCTCGAGTTCTCTATACTATAGTAGGTTCGCTATTAGGAAGCCTCTTATATCGTCCTAGCGTGCCTTCTTCTAGTTACGGCGTAGTTCGCTTACTAGCTCCTCTATCGCCTTCACCCCTAGCGTCGTTTAGATAGGGATATAGTCTAAGGAGGCTTCTAGCGCGTAGTTCGGTCGGCATTAGACTAGACTCTCTTTAAGTTCTCGTAATAGAAAGTATAGGTCGATTGTGCTTATACTTATATAGGCCTTCTACGTCTCTATTCCCTTTAGTATTACTAAGGCTATTCCGTAGCGTACGGTTATATCTAGTAGCTTTCCCTCTAGAAACGCGTACGGGGGAGTGAATTCGAGTCCCTACTATAGGTAGTAGAGGTTAAAGTCGCCGAGGAGTACTTACTTTATATCTTAGCTTAGGGTCCGCTCTAGGTAGGCGAGGGTTCCTAGTTCCCTACTCGTCCGACCCCGCGGTAGCGTGTTATAAACGTTATAGATCTAGATAGGGCCTTGTATCGTGTTAATCTAGATTGATATTATGTCTCCTAGGTTGCCCTACTACGGTAGTATAACCTTCTACGACTTAAGGTCTATAGTCTTGCTTACGTATATATATGTCCTCGGGATAACGCCTCGTTAGCCCGCGATTACGGTGTAGTATCTCCGGTCATTACAAGTAGCTAGGAGTCCTTCGTAGGGGTTGACCTATAGTTCCTATACCGCGATAACGTAGTACCGTAGCGGGTCTAGCTCTTATAGAAAGTGGCGCTAGACCTTGTCCCTACTTTTGTTTACGTTATACTATACGATAGTAATGTCGTCGTATAGTATTATTCGTTATCCGTAAGGTCTATTTCCGTGCTAACCTACTATATCTCCTAAGCCTATATCTCGCTGTCCGGCTAGCCCTAGGGCCGCTAGGGCGCCCTAAAGATTCGTATTTGGCCTAGTTCGTTAGCGGCCCGGTTAAGGTGTCGAGGCCTACCGGGAGGTAGATACGTTTGCGGTTAGGTTCCCTTATTCGTCTCTTCTACCCTCTTCCTTTTGCTCGGTTCGAAGCCCTTATATACGGTAGGTCCCTCCTACTACCGTTAGGGGTACCTAGCTAGTATAGAAATCCTTGCTTATCTCGCTCGTTCTTATACTACTATTCTAGTTAGGCATTAGCTTAAATACGCTAGGTGCCTTCTACCGTAGTATATATACCTACTCTCCTTTTTTGGGCATTCCCTTCCCTAGTATAGGCCTACGTAGTAAGGATACCTTAGGGTCTTCTTCCCGTATTTTAGGGCTATATAACCGTACTGTTAGCATTAGAAGCATTGTAGTACCCTATAGCTACTCTAATAGATCTCCGTGTCTATTCTCTCGTAGTTCTAGAATAGCCTATTGTCTAGTATCTAGTTAGCTTGTTCCGCTATCTCTACTTAGATAATAAGCGATAAGTATATCTTTTCTCGGTCTACTGTCTTATATAGCTATACCGCCTTCGTTAGTCGTACTCCTAGGGAGGTGTTCTAGTTCTATACTTAGAGGTAGGGAAGGTCTTCGACCTTAAATGTCCTAGGGACCCCGTAGGCGATGACGGTATACTATTAGTAGGAGACTCGTGCCGACTTCGCGACTTTAGTAGTCCACTCCTTATAGGTCTCTAGCTTTCGTCTATTAGACTCTTATACGGTAAAGAGTCTAACTACGCCTATTGCCTCTACCCTCGCTCTAACTACCTCCTTTTGGCCGATTCTATCGACAATCTCCTTGCTTATTAGGGCTACGATTTCTTGTTTTTCCGCCGGATTAGTAATGTATAGGCGTACCGCCTTACTTGCCTTCGGAGGGGGTTAATTCTTACCTACTACTACTATTGCCTATATAGTTAGTCTCTAGGCTACCTTCTGTGTTGCTTATTAGATTGTTTTCGGGATTTAGTATAATAGCGCTTTTAGCGCTCCTAGTAGCTATACTATAGTGTTCTTATATATCCGGGCTAGATGTTCGCTATCCCCTAGTAAGTCTTCCGCCTCCGTATATAGGGTCGTCTACGCTATATTGTTTGTCGTTAGCCTCTACTTTCTATATAGTAGGCCTTGGCTTATGTCCTAGGTTTTTCCTTAGTCTGTTCCCCGGTTTAACTCTTAGTATAGAGTGTTCGTAAGGCTATAGCTCTCGTTAGTTACTATCCTTCGCTACTATTCGGGGTCGCGCTTCCTAATTAGGTAGTTGTCCTCCGTAACTCCGTAACTCTAGGGTCTGCCTTTAGGGTAAGGAAGGAATCGTATTTAGTAAGCTAGCTACGAGATAAGGTAATAAGTCTTAACCGCGCTTTCCTATATATCTAGTACTACCGTATAGCCTCGTTTAAAGAGGTTAGCCCGGAGTAAAAGCTTCCCTCTACGCCCTCCCTCCCTATTTACTCCTTAAGCTAATATCTACCTCTATAGGCCTAAGCCCTTTAGTACTCTCTATTAACCGATATACGTATCCGTCCTCTCGGGCTATATAGATAGTATTAGCCGTCGCTACTAGTATATACTACGCCCTAGGTTTTGACGCCCTTTACGTTACCCTAGCCTATCTCTAGAAAGCGGCCGTCTATACCTCGTAGGTTTGCTCGGGGCACACACTACGCCGGGTAGCGTACTCCTTACGTCTCTACCTACTAACTAATATAAAGTTCCTTATTACCCTACCCTCGATCCTCCCCGATTATAGAACTAATCTACTCGTATTATACGTCTTTTCCCCGTCCTAATAGCCGTCTTTTCCTTACTTAGGCTATTGTCTTTTCCTCGTCGCAATCTACTATATCAGACTAGGTGCGTTATATAGTAGGATAGGTAGTGCCTTAGGTAAAACCCTTATCCCTATACCGGGTATTTAATAGGCCCTAATAGGCTTCGTCGCGTATTAACCTACCTACCGTATTGCCCGCTAGTAAATACGAGATTGTTTCGTAGTCCGCTCGACGCCGTCGTATAGTCCGCTTAGTTGTTAATCTATAGTCCGCTCGTCTAATATTCGTCGCTCGGCCCGCTCGGTTTACGGTCTCCGGAGGTAAAAATTCTATACTTATACTAGAGGTGTCCTATCGAGCGTATAGGCTACGGTTCCGCGCCCTTCTTATACGTAGAAAGAAGAGGGACTCGCTCCCGATACGAGTATACGCTCGTCGGATAGTTTTTATATCCGTTTTACTAGTAGTCCTCTATTCGCCGCGGCTTCGCCTACGTTACGCGCCCGTCGCGCCTACGACGCTCTAGCGTAAGAATACTTAGCTCTCTCGTAGCTAGACGAGAGGTTCGTAGCCGACACTACGTATAGGTGATTCTCGTTATCGACTATACTCTAATTATAAGAACCTCGAATAGTTTATAAGTACGAAGTAATTAAACTATAGACAAGCTCGCTAGGCCGAGTTTCTCTCGTAGTTCTTCTTTAAGATTGTCTATAGGCTAGGAGTTTAAGGTACTAAGCTAGATAGCTTAACCCGACGTTTATAGGACTTACCGAAGCCTAGAGACCTAGATGACCTACGAAACTAATAGTAGCATTAGGTGTTACTAGGCCTAGATCGTATCCTAAACCTATTGTCTACTAGAGTATTATCGGTATATAATAATAACGTTATAACCCCGCTTACGGCCGCTATTCGAGGACTCTATACGTAACTAGAGGCTAAGGAAGCCGTTTAATAGCTAGAACGAGATGATCTATACACCTTACTAAGGAAGCACCGTATCGATAACCGTTATATAGTCCTAGTCGGAGGTATAATATATATTAAGAATATATATAGTAGTTATAGCCTATTCGTTCCTCCGGAGTTAGAAGACAATCTAGATAAAGGTGAAATCCCGGTACGTACTCGTATCGTATAGGCTTTCTACGACTATATAGTAGCTAGGTACTTAGGGGACGAGAAGACGTATAAATTAGTAGCTCGTAACTATACCTAGCTAGGTATCGTACGATTTATTAAGAGCTATATACGTACCTACCGCGCTTACCGTACGAACAAGAATACTAATATCTAGTACCTAGGGCTATTAAGACCGCTACTAGTACTATTTAGCTCTTAGGAGGATATCTCTATTAACTTCGTAGTTAAACTACCGAAGGAAATAAGCGTAGTCGACGGATAAACGTACGAGAATATTATAACCGTTATATACCGCTTAACTAAGGAGCAATATATTATTCCTATTACCTCGATAATAGTAGAGTATTACGTACTAGTATTCCTTAAGTACGTGTTTAGTAGATATAGGCTCCCGAAGTCTATTGTCTCGGATCGTAGTACGTAATAGGTTTCTATATTCTAGCGTAGGATATACGCGCTACTTAGTATTAATCGAAAGCTATCTTCGTCGTTCTACCTAGAAATAGATAGATAGTCGGAGAATACGAACAAAGTAATAGAGTAATACCTACGTATCTTTATTAACTATACCTAGGACGACTAGCTAGATTTGACTCTATTAGCTAAGTTTATAGCAAATAATATAGTGTCCGTAATAATAGGCGTCTCGCCGTTCTATACTAATACTAGGCGTAATCTAAGATTCTCTAAGTTCGACTTAGACTTACCTATACTACTAATGCTATATAAATAGCGACTAGACGCCGAGTCCGCGGACAAGTTTACGGCTAAGATATAAGAGACACACTAATACTTACGATAGTAGATGGCCTTAGTATAAGTAGTCTAAGCTAAGTACGTTAACTAGACGCGTATACCTATACTACGGTACGCCGAAGGCGACGAGGTATAGGTAAGTACTAAGAACTAGACGATAGAGAGACCTTTTCGTAAGATAGACGTAAAGTAGTCTAGACCGTACGTAATTACGGAGGTACTACCGGGTAATACTTATAAAGTAGAGCTCCTACCTACTTTAAATATTAACAATCGCTTCTACTTATACCTTCTTATACTAGTTTATCCGCCGGTTATAGGATAGATATAACCCGTACTACTACCGATCCGAATTGTCGACGACGAATAATACGAAGCCGATCCCGCCGAACCCGATTAATAGGAAGTTAAGTAAATTCTAGACTATACGAAGAGATAGCCGCGAGGACTAATACCGGTAGGAGGCAAATAGCTATATTAGGAATACTTAGTAAAATGTATTGGATATAATAAGCTATCCTATAAAGCTACGGACTAGGTTATCGAGACTACCGCCGCCTCCGTAGCCGACTTTTACTATAACTACCCGAGAGCGACTAAGCTACCTAGTTTTTAACTACCTATAGACTAGATACCGAATGAGAATGCTATAGGTATACGTATAGCGCGCTAACTAGTATAAGTAGCGATAGCTCTAATACCGGTAGAACGAGGCCTCCGGGCTTATAAGAAAGAGAGCGATATGTATAGTCTAATAGATAATAAGGTGTTTACGAAGGCAATAAGAGATATAATAGATACGCAAGATATAAGAGGAGAGGAGAGTACTTCGGAGCGCACCCTAAGAGGGGGGGGGGGTGGTATTACCGTACCGGCGTATATTTACTTAAACCCGCGGACACGTACCTAGACCTCGCGCCCGTTAACTAATCCGACTAGCGGCTTAGCGCCCGTATATAACTCTCGCGCCCTCCGCGCCTCCCTAAGATAGAACACCTATTCGACTTATACCTTACCCGACTATATACTTATACCTACTTATAATAAAGATAGATCTGTCTAAAGTCGAAGCTATTATAAGCTAGGAAATACCTCGTAATATAAAAGACGTTCTCGTATTCCCTAGGTTTACTAGGTTCTATAGGAAGTTTATTATAGTATACCTAAATACTACTAACGTAAAGTACTAGTAAGCTAGGAACACTAGTAAGCTAGGAATTTTGTCTTACTACGACTAACCTCTTAATTATCGTACTATATCTTAATAATATAATATATAATCGTCTAATAAAGAAGGCAGAATTGCTCTTACCCTCTCTACCTATCGTTAGGGCTAATCTCCGAGTCTCCTACGCGTAGCTATAGTATATTACGTACCTTATTTAACGCTAACTAGCCGGTACTACGGAATCACTCCTCGCGTCGATACTCGCCCTATCTAGTATAAACTTACGTTAACCGAAGAATAGACAATTATTCAATATATCCTCGACCTCGATTCGCGAGGATTCGCGCCTACCCTTAGCGAGGTAGTAGATATAGCGGATAAGCTACTCGGTAAACGCGACGCGGATCCGGTAGGTAAGAACTAGGTAGAGAGATTCGTTTCGCGCTCTACCGAGCTTAAAACGGCCTTTAACCGAGCGAAAGACCGTTAGAGAATACTCTAGGAAGATCTAGAAGTTATAAACGCCTAGTTTAAGCTTATATAAGAGACGATTACTAAGTATAGCGTATATAACGAGGATATCTATAACTTCGATAAGACGGGCTTTTAGATAGGCGTAATTAGCTCTAGAAAAGTCGTTACTAGCTCAGAACGACGCTCTCGCCCTACGGCTACTTAGCCTAGTAATAGAGAGTAGGTTATAGTTTTTTAGAGTATCTATGCCGCTAGCTACTTAACCCCGCCCGTTATTATCTATAAAGGGCGCGTGGTCGACGACGAGAATCACCTGTACGTGGTGTCGGCTACGAACCTCTCGTCTAGCTACGAGAGAGCCAAGTATTCTCACGCTAGAGCGTCGTGGGCGCGACGGGCGCGTAACGTAGGCGAAGCCGCGGCGAACAGAGGACTACTAGCAAAACGGGTATGAAAACCATCCGACGAGCGTGTACTCGTGTCGGGAGCGAGTCCCTCTTCTTTCTACGTGTAAGAAGGGCGCGGAACCGTGGCCTATACGCTCGACAGGACACCTCTGGTATGAGTGCAGAATTTTCACCTCCGGAGACCGCAAACCGAGCGGGCTAAGCGACGAACATTGGACGAGCGGACTACAGAACAACAACTGAGCGGACTATACAACGGCGTCGAGCGGACTACGAAACAATCTGGTGTTTGCCAGCGGGCAATGCGGTGGGTAGGTGGACACGCGACGAAGCCTATAAGGGCCTGTTGAACACCCGGTATGGGAACGAGGGTTTTGCCTAAGGCACTGCCTGTCCCGCTACACAACGCACCTAGTCTGACATGGTAGATTGCGACGAGGAAAAGACGATAGCCTGAGCAAGGAAAAGACGGCTGTTAGGACGGGGAAAAGACGTACAATGCAAGTGGATTAGTTCTGTGATCGGGGAGGATCGAGGGCAGGGTGATAAGGAACTTCATATTGGTTAGTAGGTGGAAACGCAAGGAGTACGCTGCCCGGCGTGGTGTGTGCCCCGAGCAAACCTGCGAGACATGGACGGCCGCTTTCTAGAGATAGGCTGCGGTAACGCGAAGGGCGTCAAAACCTGGGGCGTGGTGTACACTGGCAGCGACGGCTGACACTGTCTGTACAGCCCGAGAGGACGGATGCGCATGTCGGTCAATAGAGAGCACTAAAGGGCTTAGGCCTATGGAGGTGGATATTGGCTTAAGGAGCAAACAGGGAGGGAGGGCGTAGAGGGAAGCTTTTGCTCCGGGCTAACCTCTCGAAACGAGGCTACACGGTGGTGCTAGATGAGTGGGAAAGCGCGGTTAAGACTTGTCACCTTATCTCGTAGCTAGCTTGCTAAATACGATTCCTTCCTTGCTCGACACCTTAACCGGGCAGCCAACGAACTAGGCCAAATGCGAATCTTTGGGGCGCCCCAGCGGCCCCAGGGCCAGCCGGACAGCGAGATACAGGCTCAGGAGACACAGCAGGTCAGCACGGAAATGGACCTCACGGATAACGAATGATACTATACGACGACATCACTATCGTACAGTACAACGTAAACAAAAGTAGGGACAAGGTCCAGCGCCACTTTCTACAAGAGCTAGACCCGCTACGGCACCACGTTATTGCGGTACAGGAACCATGGATCAACCCCTACGTAGGACTCCCAGCCACTTGTAATGACCGGAGATACCACACCGTGATCGCGGGCCAACGAGGCGTCAACCCGAGGACATGTATATACGTAAGCAAGACTATAGACCTTGAGTCGTGGAAGGTTATACTACCGCAGCAGGGCAACCTAGGAGACATAACATCAATCCAGATCGACACGACACAAGGCCCTATCCAGATCCATAACGTTTACAACCCGCCACCGCGGGGTCGGACGAGTAGGGAACTAGGAACCCTCGCCCACCTAGAGCGGACCCTAAGCCAAGACACGAAGCAAGTACTCCTCGGCGACTTCAACCTCCACCACCCACAGTGGGGACTCGAATTCACTCCCCCGCACGCATTTCTAGGGGGGAAGCTACTGGACATAACCGCACGCTACGGAATGGCCTTAGTAACACCAAAGGGAACAGAGACGTGGAAGGCCCGTACTAGTGCAAGCACGATCGACCTATGCTTTCTATCACGAGAACTTGAAGAGAGACTAGTCCAATGCCGACCGAACTACGCGCTAGAAGCCTCCTCAGACCATATCCCTATCCAAACGACGCTAGGGGTGAAGGCGATAGAGGAGCCAGCAAACGAACCACGCCGTAACTGGAAGAAGGCACGCTGGGACGACATAAGAGGCTTCCTAATAGCGAACCTACCACAGCATAGAGAACTCGAGACGACAGCTCAGCTAGATCAAGCAGCGGAACAGATTACCTCGGTCATATGGCAAGCAGCGGAACAATACACGCCGTTACTCCGGCCCTCAACGCAGCAGAAGGCCTTCTGGACCCCTGAATGCTCTACGAAGGTAAGGGAGGCTAGAAGGGCAAGGCGACAGTGGACGAAGGAGCACACCCAAGAGACGTGGGAGCAATACTGCCACGCGACACAAGAGAAGAAGGCACAGATAAGACGCGATAAGCTGCAGGACTGGAGAGCGACGATCGGGCTCGTTACAGAAAACCCGGAACAGATGTGGAGACTTGCTAAATGGGCACGACTACCTGAAGAGCAACAAGCCCCTCACTTCCCCCCAATCGTAGACCGCGAAGGGATTGCCCAGGCTACGCCCCGGGGCAAGGCAAAAGCGTTAGCCGACCATTTCTTTTCGACGCAAGTAGAGGCAGACCTTACGGACATCGACCCGAGCACATACCCGGAACCCCTGGACATGGATTGGGCGGTTAGCCCTAACACAGTAACAGGAGTCATAAGTAAGCTAAAGGGACGAAAAGCCCCAGGCCCAGACAGGATACCAAACGTACTGCTAAAAGAGTGTAGAGAAGAGATCGCGCCGAGCCTTGCAAACCTATTTACCGCGTGCCTACGGCTAGGGTATCACCCGAAGCCGTACAGAGAGTCTATGACAGTAGTGCTACGCAAGCCACAGAAGGAAGACTATACTCAGCCCAAGTCGTACAGACCAATAGCACTTCTAAATACGATAGGGAAGGTCCTAGAAAAGATAGTAGCCTAGAGACTTACGCAGCTTGCCGAGGACAACCACGTACTCCCAGCAACACAGATGGGGGGAAGAAGCCAGCGATCGACACTAACAGCAATGGAGCTAATTACGGAGCAAATTCAGACCCTCTGGCACTACGGCAGGAACCGAGCGGCGTCCTTACTATCCCTCGACATCGTAGGGGCCTTCGACAACGTCTCACACCAAAGGCTAATACATATCCTACAGCAGAAAGGCATCCCCTAGTGGGCAACGTCGTTCGTCTTCTCCTTTCTCCAGGAACGGACGACATACCTAGTCCTAGGAAGGTACACGTCCGACCCGGTGAAGGCAGAGACTGGAATACCTCAGGGATCTACTCTCTCCCCTATCCTGTTTCTGATATTTATGTCGGATCTAATCCCCCTACTCACCTCTCCGCAAACCTCAGCATCGGGGTTCGTAGACGATACAAACATCCTAGCCTGGTCAGACTCGACAGAAGAGAACTGTCGCCTCCTTGAAGATAGGCACAAGAAATGCGAGGAGTGGGCAAAGAAGCATGGTGCCCGGTTCGCCCCTAAAAAGTACCAACTTATACACTTCAGTAAAGCGAGAACACACCATAATATGAAGGCGGCGGTAAGAATCCAAGGCTACGAGACCAAGCCATCAGCGGAGCTACGAGTACTAGGGATCTGGCTCGACCCGAAGCTAAGCTGGAATGTACAGATTAAGAAAGCCCAGAGTCGAGCGCAAGTCAATGAAGCCTCGATAAAGAGGCTTACGGCATCTACATAGGGAGCAACATTCGACAAGGCAAGAGTAATGTATAAGGCGATCGTCAGACCAGCTATGTTGTACGGGGCACAGATTTGGGGAATAGGAGGCGCAGGCAAGCCGATCCCGAAACGGATAGAGCAACCCCTAAACAGGACACAGGCAGGCAACCTACGTAGGGTACTAGGCGCATACAAGACAACGTCAACAAGCACGGTAGAAATGGAGACAGGAATACCACCAATCGGCCAGTACATCCGGGGAATGAGAATTCAATACGCGGCAAAGACGACAGGTTACCTAGCACAAACCACGATCCAGGAGGCAAAGAATAAGATAGAAAGCCGCTACCGGAGAGGGGCAGGATATAGGACAAGCCAAAAAGAGGATGACCTTACGACCTTTACGGCCGTACAGACAAGCACCGAATGGCTAGCACGAAAGGAGGAGGAGCGTAGGACTCGCCAGGCCGGCGGGAGCAAGGCTAAGACCCAAAACCTAGCGGAACAGATAGCGAGCTGCCTATGGGAGCAGGACTGGAAAAGGAAGCCCCCTAAGACAACAGGCCCGATAGCGCTCCGAGCCTTCCAGAGACACAATTACCAGCTATATAGGGACCTGACAAGGGCCGAAGCAAGCATAGCGATCCAAATCAGGTCCGAACACATTGGATTAAGGGCCTACCTGTTCAGAAGACGCGCACTAGACATCTATAGCCCAGCCTGCCAGTGTGGCTACCCATCGCAAAACCCAGAACATATGCTACTACGATGCCCGCAGTGGGCGAGAGGCAGGGGAAATTGGAGGCACCAAGCGGGAAGGAGAGACTACAAGTCAATTATTAGGGACAAAGGCAACATTCGCCGAATCTCTCGGTGGATACTACAGCAGGGATACCTCCAGCAGTTTAGCCTCGCGAGCGAGACGGAGGAGTGGATAGACAAGAGGCGGAAGCGAGGGGGGTTGCAGATAGGGTAGTCATCAGGGCAGGCCCATGACACTAGCGTACCCCTAACAAGGGAAATTTAAGACGACAACGAGGAGGAAAAGACAGGCGGGAAGGAGGAGGGGTTTTCACCAACACGGTTTCCCCTCTATATATACAAAAACAAGATAGCATAGCTGCATAGGCCAAAGGGCACTACAACAGCTTAATGAAATATCTATCTATCTATCTATAAAGGGCGCGTCTATATTTTAGTATAGTACGAAGAGGTAGACATACCGTAGAATTAGAAGCTTACGGTCTCCGAGAATAGATAGACAAACAAGGTACTTAGCCTCGAGTAGTGAAAGCACTTTGACGCGTATATAGAGGCGCGTTCTATAGGTAGCTATAGGTTGCTTATTTTAGACGGCTATAAGAGCTATTTAAACTAGGGTTTTAAGGACTACTATCTAGACTATAAGATCCTTACGCTCTATATACCGGCGTATTTATAATATATCCTATAGCCTCTTAACGTAGTTTGTTTTACGCCGTTAAAGCTAAAGTACTTATAACGCGTACTGGACTTAGCGCGTTAGCGCGTCTTCTATATTAATAAAGAAACATTCCTTCCGGTGTTTAAAGACGCGTTTTTCGACGTATTTACCGCGTTAAACTATAAGAAGGCCTTTAAGGCTATAGAGTTAGTTCCTATTAATACGTAAGTAGTACTTAATCGCCTTAATATATACCTACGAACCCCGCTAGGACTACCCCCGCCTTAGACGACATTATAGTAGTCTTAAACTCCGAGTAATTCGAAGGAGTTTATATCGTAATCTAAGCTTATATACGACGCTATACTAAGTAACTCTTAAACAGCTTATAATAGCTTCTCTTAGCTTATAAAAGGCGGCGAAGTAATACTATAAGAGAATACGCTTCTTAGAGCTCGTAACTCTAAGCTTAAACGATAAGTTAAGACTCTTATAAAGCGTCGATCTCGTAAATAAAAGCGTTTCTAGTACGGTAGGGCCTTAGAGTATAGAGTTGGCTCGTTATAGGTAGTCGTCGAGTCGTTAAAGGCTATAGAATAGTTAAAGAAGAGTCGTAGGTCAGAGGGTACGAAAGAGGGCTAGCTAAGTAGACGGCGGTATAGTAACTACGGTTAGACTAGCTATAATATACGAATATACTAGGAAGACAAAGAGAACAATTCTAATTTAGATAAGAGTATTAAGTTCACTAGTTCTCTATTTTATAGTAGTGAAAACGATTAATAAAGAATACGAGTTAGTCGTCCTAAGACAAAATTCCTAGCTTACTAGTATTTCTAGCTTACTAGTACTTTACGTTATATAATAAAGCTTATATAAGTTATACCGGCTTTACTAGAAACGGTACTCTATAGACCCGAGGTAATTACTAGAAGTAGGTACTAGTAGAACTCTACTATTATAGCCGATAGTAATATTATAAGGCATATAGTTAGTCGGAGGTAGAGCTATATCGCCGGTACTATAAAGTAGCCGTACGAATAAAGTTACCTAAGACGCTAGATCTATAGCGTATATATCTACTTCGGCTAAGTATCTATTAAGGTTACGTAGCGTCTCGTTTAGTACCTAGTCCTATAGTAGATAGAAGTTAACTATTATAGACTTGTCTTAGTTATTATACTTAAAATCTACGACTACCTTCGGTATATCCTTATATATTACGCTCGCGGGCTCCTATATCGGCTTACGATATCCTTACTATTTTACTAGTATAGTAATACCTCTACCCTTAGGCTTTAAATCTAGAATACGCTCTACTATCTAAGCCTAGAAAGTGTTTCTAGTATTATCGGTAACCTCGATTAGCGGGGGAAGCGTATTATCTTCCGGGTCTACTAGGCGAAGTAGGTTCGAGTAGAACGAGTTATATACGCGGATAGTGTCTAGTAACGGAATATAGTAAGCGTTTTGACCTAATATAGCTATAACGGTTACTAGGCCGAACTACTTAACGTCTAGCTTCTTTACGGGTCTAGAGGACTTCTAGTTCTTAGTATTAATATAGACGCGGTCGCCTACCTAGTATTGCGGAGGGACTATACGGTATATATAAGTATTGTCTACTTATAGTGCCTAGTCGTAGCGTAATAGCTTATTTAGGTACTAATAGAAGTCCTTTATCTAGTTCGCGAAACGTTTAGCTTTCTCTATACTAATCCGCTACTTAGTTAGTATAAGTCGTCTTAGTAGATCATCGCTATTAAAGTTACCGGTTCGTAGATTACGTCCTTATTCTATAAAGAAGGGCGAAACGCCGGTAGCTTCGGTAGCGTAGTTATTCTTCGCGAATTCTACTAGTAGTAACTAGTCTACCTAGTCATTCTAGGCGTAGTTAATAAAGGGGCGAAGATACTTCTCTATTTCCTTATTAGTATTTTCTAATTAGCTATTAGTCTTAGGATATAAGGCTATTAATAGCTTATAGTCTATTCCTACTAATTTATAGAAACGCCGCTAGAAAGTAGATAACTATTAACTACCTCTAAAACCTCGACTTTAATATATATAATTCTGGCTATCGGTTTATTCGTAATACGGAACAACTTGTACATACCCGTAGGGATACTAAACTCTAGTAGCTATTACTAGCGTAGGAACGATATATAAAGTAGGCCACTACCCCTAGAATTAAGGGAGTTCTACCTTATTTAATCTAGATAGCTTGAAGTTCTCTTCACCCTGTTTCTTTAGCTCTAAACGCCGCGGAGGTGCCTAGCTACATTAGGCAACTCCTAGACAATAGTAGCCTAGGCTACGGTACTAACGGCGCCTACGGCTCTATAGGCGAAGCTCCCCTAAGACAACTAGTAGCAACTTATAGAGGACGTAAAAAGTATAGAAAGTAACGATCAGCTCCTATACCGGTCTCTATAGGTAATAATCACTTAGCTACGTACGGCGCTTATACTGTCGTATTACCGAGGGTAATAAGAAATAAGGACGACGTCCTAGGCGATTAGCAAGGGCACCCGGAATCAACACCCCTATAGCTAGGCATCGGTCGCGGTATTAATACTAGGCCCCCGCCTAACGTACGATATAGTTACGATCCGTATTATAGTAAAGGAAGACTAGGCCGAAGTTACGAAGCTATTAAATAAGGAGCTCGCCTAACGAATTAACTAACTAGGGGTAGTCGTAGTGAACTAATAGTCTAACGGTACTCTATAGATCTATACTAGCTCTACTTCTACTAGGAGGCACCGAGAGGTATAGCTATAGTAGGCATCTAAGGTTACGGTATTAGCGAAGGTCTTAACGAAGCAATTCACGATCCTAGTCTACGATATACCTAAGGAGTTCGACCTAACTAACTAAGGTCACCTACGTACTCTCTAAGAGGACAACCCGGTTACCCTAAACTCTCTAATCTAGAAGGCGACTTGGCTCTATAGGAAATGGCCAGAAGGCAAGAAGGCCTCGGCGCTAATAGTATAGCTATAAGACGCGAAAGCGGCGGATCTAGCGAAAGAATAAGGCCTAATCTAGTAATATAGCCTTAAGATAGTCGAAAAGTACTCCTTATCCTTTCGTCTCCTCTAATACTTCAAATACTAATAGTATAGACACCAAACCTATACGTATATAAACAAGTAGGCCTACTCGAACTATATAGGAGACTATATATCTAGGGACTATATATCGGCTACGAGACGGTACGCGAACTGTCCGGGGCACTACCTATCGTATAGCGCGGAATGCCTATAGCAAAAACTAGCGAAAAATAAGGCAATCACAAACAGAACCGTCGCCCTAAGATTCTACGGCGACCGTAAGGCTAGCCTATACCGGAACTAGCTAGCGGCGGTCGGGTATAAGCGCCCTAGGGCCGAGAACGATATAAAGGATACGTAACCTAGGGCGTACGGGAGGCCACGTGCTCTACTAGCTACGGCGAGGGAATCTAACTAGGCCCGGCTCCCCTTTAGTATATAGCCGATAGGCGTAGACTAGGACGTATAAGGTAGTAGGACATAGGACGCTATAGAGGAAATGATTGTCGATACCGATAACTAGCCTCTATACGCTTAGTATTATCTAGTATAACGTTAACTATAGTAAGGATATAGTCTAGAACCATTTCCTATACGAGGCGGACCCGTACGTCTACTACGTCCTAGTAATCTAGGAGCTATAGATTAACCCGTACTATAAGAGACTAACGACCTATAAGTTACTAGGCTATACGATATACCTAGGAGGCGACGGCAGACCCCGTACGTACTTCTATATTAGTAAGGACATACTAGAATCCGACTAGGAGGTAGTGTACTACGTAGACGAAGAAGGCGGGGGCGATATTACCCCCCTCTACGTAGGTAGTACCTAGATACATAACCTATATATACAACCGCTAGCCTCGAGGTCTAGCCGCGACCTAGGGGTCTATAGACACCTAGACAGTGCGCTTAAGAGACAAGGGTGCCATATCGTAGTAGGAGACTTTAATATACACTACCCTTCCTAGGAAAGCCTTATATAGCCGCACCCTATAACCGACGAAGTACTCGACTTGATAGCGAGTAACGTAATTGCCCTTAATACCCCGAAGGACCTAGGCACCTAGAAGAGAGGGGGACTCTAAGGCACGATCGACCTCTCCTAGATCTTAGATAGCTACTACTATACGGTAACCTACTATAGGATCGAACATAAACTCGAGGCGTCGTTAGACTATATACTAGTTAGGACCTCTATTACGATATAGATATAACGTATACTAGCGAGAACCCCTAAGCTAAACTAGGGATAGACCTACTAGGCTAATATCTAGGCGTACTACGGTAACTCCGAGAGGCTAGTCTAGATCGCGTAGTAGCAATATAATAGTAAAGACGAGATCGACGAGGTAGTCTAAGGGTTAATATACGAAATAAGAAAAGCGACCTTACTTTACGTTCCGCTTACCTAACTAACGACATAGTCTAAACTATACTAGACGCCGAAGTATACTACGGTAGTAAGAGAAGTAAGGAGAGCCTACCGGGTATAGACGAGTAGCTATAGCGAGGAGGCCTAGAACGTATATAGGGAGGTATACTAATAGAAGAAAGCTATAATACGGAGGGAGAAAGCAGTCGGCTAGAGGGCTATAGTAGAAGAAATCGCTAGTAAGCTAGCGAGGATATAGAAGCTAGCTAAATAGGCCCGATAGGACCCTATATAGGGCCCCTCCTTCTCTATCCTAGCGCTATAATCGCCTAGTAGCCCGGTTAGCGACCCCGAGGCTAAGGCGCGTCTACTAGCTAGTAAGTTCTTCCCGCCCCTAGTCGAGGCTAATCTAAGCGACATAAATAGCTCTACTCCCCTAGCCCCTAGTATCGCGGTCTAATAGGAGGTGTCCGAGGGAGAAGTTGCCGCTATACTTAGGAAGTTACCGGCGAAGAAAGCCCCGGGGCCGGATAGGATCCTAAACGAGCTACTAAAGAAGTATAGAGATCAACTAGCCCTAGTAGCTATAGCGATCTTTAATGCCTACCTATAGACCGGACACTACCCGATAGCATTTAAATAATCGACGAAAGTAGTCCTACGTAAGCCGTAGAAGGGAGACTATACGTAGGTGAAGTCGTACCGCCTAATTACGCTCCTTAATACTCTTAGGAAGGCGCTTAAGAAGCTAGTTATAACGAGACTCTCCGAGGCGGTAGAGGAATACTCCCTACTCCCGGACACCTAGATAGGTACGCGCCTATAGCGATCGACGCTATCCGCGATAGAACTTATCACCTCTTAGGTAAAGGCTATCTAGTATAAGAATAGGGACAAGGTAGCTTCCTTACTTAGCCTAGATATATTAGGAGCCTTCGACTACGTATTATACCCGCGGCTACTCTATATCCTAAGGTCGAAAGGACTTCCTAAGTAGCTTATTAACTTCGTACGGTCCTACCTCTAAAACCGTAGTACGTCGATCCTAGTCGGTTAGTATAAAAGCCTATTTTAAGTAGTCTATACTAGAATCTCGTAAGGCTTAACGCTAGTACCTATCCTATTCCTCTTCTTTATAGCGACGCTACTCCTAGCCCTAGAATCCTAGAACACCGCTACGAGCGGCTTCGTAGACGATACGAACATCCTAGCGTAGTCTTCCTCGACTAAGGAGAACTATAGGCTACTAGAAGAGAAGTACAAGATCTACGAGGACTAGGCTCGGAGGCACGGGGCTCGGTTTGCCCTAGAAAAGTACAATCTAATACACTTTACGCGCCGGCCACGGTTCTATAATATATAAGCTTCTATCTAGATATAGGGGTATACGACTAACCCGGTAAGTTAGCTTAGGATCCTCGGACTATAGGTAGATCCGGCGCTACGGTAGAGGAAGTACGTATAGGTAATATTACGGAAAGCTAAACAGAATATAGTATTATACTAGAGGCTCACTACGTCTATATAGGGGGCGGACTTCCGGTAGTTACGACTTCTATATACGGCTATTATACGGCTAATCCTTACCTATAGTAGCTAAGTATAGTCCTTAGGCGCGAGGGCCTACCTATCGAAGGGACTCGTCGCGCCGCTAGCGAAGATCTAAAACTAATGCCTAAGGAAGGTCACCGGGGTATATAAGTCGATACTAATAAGGATGCTTAAGTACGAGACCGCTATACTGCCGATCGACCTATATATCTAGGGACTACGGACCTCCTACTTAGGTAAGTCGGTATAGTACCTAGTATAGAAGGTTATCGCTAGTATAGTCGTAAGGGCCCGCGAATTAGTACTAGCGTATAAGGGTATTTAACCCGGAAACGAGCCGAACTACCGGGTAAGGGACGAATAGCTAGTAATACGATAGGAAGGTAAGAAGTCGTTTATAGAGTAACTATAGAAAGAGAGGTAGAACAACTAGGGTGTAGGGTATAGTAGACGCTCTTAGCTAGCGGGACAACCTAAGGAATAGTTAGCTACGAAATCCGCGGTCAAGTACCCCCCGAAGCTTATCTACTACCGCCTTACGAGGGTATAGAGTAGTATAGTAACCTAACTACGAAGCGAACATATCGGCCTCTAGGGGTACCTATTATAGAGGAAGGTTCTAGGATACACTAATACTAGCTACTCCTACGGCTATCGCTCCTAGAACGTACGGTACGTACTCCTCGTCTATCCGAGGTAGTCGCTAGGAAGGGGGGAGTAAATAGTAAAGGCGAGGAACCGGACGATTAGGGCACTTCTTAATAACGCTAAGGACCTACGGCGTATTACGAAATGGATACTAGAGAAGGGCTAGCTAGAACAGTACCGCCTAGTAGGAGCAGTATAGGAAGAGAGGACACGACGTAGCGCGACGAGACCGGCTAGGAGCGGGGGCTAACGGGGTAGTGACATAGACTACGTACGTTTAGAGGGAAAGCTAAACTAGATAAGGAGTAGTTAGCGGCGGGAAGGGTTTTCACCTATTCGGGTTTCCCTTTATACATAATAATAGATATATACCTATATAGGCCGGATAGGGTCCTAGAATAGGAGAATAACAAATCTATCTATCTATCTATTAACTACCTCTATTAGTAACAATTAAAAGCGGGGCCCCGTATAGGTATTAGTAGTCTCGTACAAGTATATAGGCGATATATTTAGCCGTTATCTCTTTAATAGATATTATATAGGAGCCCTTACCGGTATGATCCGTAATCGTAAGGATATTTCTATATTCTACGCTATCGTACGATCCTTTACTCGAGAGTAGTCCTACGACGAAGTCTATAGCGATCTTATCCTATAACTCGAAGGGAATAGGTAGGGGCTTTAGTAGTCCCGGGTATTACGTCTAGAAAGGCCTAGAAGATCTATACCTATAGTACTTAAAGATCTTACTACGTACGTACTATAAGAGGCCGGGCTAGATAAAGTCCGTTATAATTAGCTCGTACGTCTTAGCGCGCCCTAGATAACCGGCTAATAGTATAGCGTAATAAGCTTAGAATACCTTAAAGCGTAGATCGGGCTTATCGGGTACGAATACGTTATAGCCGCCGTACCTATTCTTAATATAGATAAGACCTCCTATCGCTACTACGTTATTATTATCTATTCGATATTAGCGAAGTAGCGCGTAGGACTCTCCTATAACGAGCTACCGTATTACTTACTATATTTCGGTAGTACCGTATACTATACGGATCTCTAGTATAAGGTCGTTATCCTACCGGCCTAGGCGGATTTCTAATAGGGAGATACTTAGGAAACGATCTTCCGGTACTAGGGCCTGTTCCTAATATAGTCTTTATAGATCGTCGTTAGTAGTAGGAATATCTAAGGGCCGACGAGTAAGCGTATTAGGTTTAACGTTTATCTTACCGGGGATATAGATAATCTTAAAGTAGAACTATAATAAGAACTCGGACTAGCGTACCTACCTTCTATTAAGAATCTTTATACTTACGAACTACTCGAGGTTCTTATAATCTAAATATACTAGGATAGGCTTACCGCTCTTATCCTAAAGGTACTCGAAGTCCGTATTACCGTCGGTATAATCGACATCTCCTACTATAAGCTCTAGCTTCTCTTCCTTAAACGCCTTTACTATAGCTAGGAGTTACTTATCGTAGATATCGTAATTATACTCTTATAGAGACATCTTCTTAGATATAAACGCTACGGGCCGCTATACGCCGTCTTTATCCTTCTATAATAGAACTACGGCTATAACGTAGTCCGAGGCGTTAGTCTCGAGCTTCGTTTCTTATCTAGCGACGAAGTAAGTAAGGACTACTTTATCTTCTATAAATGCCTACTTTATACTATCGAAGGCTCGCTAGTAAGTATTACCCTATACCTACGGTACGTCCTTCTTTATAAGCTATATAGGTAGGTATATAATACCCGAGTAATTACGAATAAAGCGCCGGTAGAAGTTATAGAATCTAAGGAACGATAAGATGTCCGTAGGGTTACGAGGTATCTCCTACTCTTAAATAGCTATAATCTTTTCCTTATCTATTTTGATACCGTCGGCTCTAATAATAAGTCCGAGGTACTTTATTTACTATATATAGAATTCGTACTTATTAATATCGATTTAGAGCCCGGCTACTTAGAGCCTAGCTATTACCTTATCTATATAGGTAATATACTCCTTAAGCGTATCGCTAAAAATTAGGGCGTCGTCTAGATATACGGAAGTGAAGTCGTCTAGATACTTACGTAACGCGTCGTTAATATATAACTAGAAGCTTCTAGGAGCGTTATATAATCCGAAGGGTATAACTAAACATTCGAATTGTCCGTAACGAGTCGTAAATACGGTTTTCTATTCGTCGCCTTCCGCGACTATTAGTCGGTTAAAGGCTATAATTATATCTAGCTTTATAAAGTACTTCTTACCGCTTATTCGGTTAAGCGTATCCTATATAAGTAGCATTGGTCGACGACGAGAATTACCTATATATAGTGTCGGCTACGAACCTCTCGTCTTACTACGAGAGAGCTAAGTATTCTTACGCTAGAGCGTCGTAGGCGCGACGGGCGCGTAACGTAGGCGAAGCCGCGGCGAATAGAGGACTACTAGTAAAACGGATATAAAAACTATCCGACGAGCGTATACTCGTATCGGGAGCGAGTCCCTCTTCTTTCTACGTATAAGAAGGGCGCGGAACCGTAGCCTATACGCTCGATAGGACACCTCTAGTATAAGTATAGAATTTTTACCTCCGGAGACCGTAAACCGAGCGGGCCGAGCGACGAATATTAGACGAGCGGACTATAGATTAACAACTAAGCGGACTATACGACGGCGTCGAGCGGACTACGAAACAATCTCGTATTTACTAGCGGGCAATACGGTAGGTAGGTTAATACGCGACGAAGCCTATTAGGGCCTATTAAACACCCGGTATAGGGATAAGGGTTTTACCTAAGGCACTACCTATCCTACTATATAACGTACCTAGTCTGACATAGTAGATTACGACGAGGAAAAGACAATAGCCTAAGTAAGGAAAAGACGGCTATTAGGACGGGGAAAAGACGTATAATACGAGTAGATTAGTTCTATAATCGGGGAGGATCGAGGGTAGGGTAATAAGGAACTTTATATTAGTTAGTAGGTAGAGACGTAAGGAGTACGCTACCCGGCGTAGTGTGTGCCCCGAGCAAACCTACGAGGCATAGACGGCCGCTTTCTAGAGATAGGCTACGGTAACGCGAAGGGCGTCAAAACCTAGGGCGTAGTATATACTAGTAGCGACGGCTAATACTATCTATATAGCCCGAGAGGACGGATACGTATATCGGTTAATAGAGAGCACTAAAGGGCTTAGGCCTATAGAGGTAGATATTAGCTTAAGGAGCAAATAGGGAGGGAGGGCGTAGAGGGAAGCTTTTGCTCCGGGCTAACCTCTCGAAACGAGGCTATAAGGTAGTACTAGATAAGTAGGAAAGCGCGGTCAAGACTTATTACCTTATCTCGTAGCTAGCTTACTAAATACGATTCCTTCCTTACTAAAACCCGGAGTATATAGTACTAAACTGTACTAAGTAGGTAAAAGGGAGAAGCTAGTAGAGGGCGAAGGTAAGAGATAGGCAATACTAGGCTATTATCTAGAATAGACAAGATATAAGGAGAGTAATAAGATAGATCCTTAACGAGGACTACCTAGAGCAATTCTCCCTAGTAGTAGAAACGGAAAGGTAGATAGAGAGGAGGGAGAGAGAGAAGAGCCGGGGAAATAGAAGGGAGAAAGGGAATCTAGAGGAGGACATTACTAGGGTTACGGGCAAGGTAATTATAGGATAATAACTATAATACTAGCGTACCCTAAAGGAAGGAGAACGAAAGGACAAGATAGGAAAGAACGAGGAGGGTAAAGACGAGGAGGTTTTTATCCGTTAATCGGGTTTCCTACCTATATAAATAGACCTAAATAGCGAGAGACCTATATAGGCTATAGGGTACTAAAATAGGCGAATAAATAATCTATCTATCTATATAAGTAGGATTAGGTATCGAGATTTTACGGTGATTACGTTAACCCCTCGATAGTCGATATAGATACGTAAGCTACCTCCGGGCTTACGGACGATAATAACTAGTACTATAAACGGTAAATTACTTCGCTAGGTATAACCCCTCTCTAGTTAGTTATCTACCTATACCTTTATAACTTCCGCTTCCTTATTCGATATCGGATACGGACGTTTAAACGATAGCTTATAGTCTTTCTTAAGCTTAATCTTATAATCTAGCCCGGGTCGGTACGGAGGTAGCCTTTCTAAGTCTACCTTAGAAAATAGAGCTTTTGGATATTAGTACTCTACTAGTAGCTTAGATAGATCAGCCGGCTCCTCCTTAAGATATAAATAAATAAATGAATATATTTATAATGCCTATCTAGCTCCTAAAAGGTCTACGAGGCCGGGGGCTATTAAGGAAGAGAGAGGGGAAAACTGTCGTACGGGGAAAAACCCTCTTTAGGTATTAGTAAATTCTCTCTATTACTTATTAGTCAATCTGTCGTACTAGAAGCGGTAAGTACTAGGTAGTTAGCCGCCCCGGAGTACTAATCTGCCCGGTGCCTAGGAACTAGTATCGGTAGCTAGCCGACTATCGAGTAGACGATAGGTCGACTATTAGTAGAGGCGGGTCGCCTATCGAGTAGGAGATAGGTCGACCGTCGAGCGGAAAACGAGCTAGCCGTCGAGTAGACGACGAGTCGACCCTTCCGGGCTCCTATACTCTATTAGTACTCCTATCGCTATTCCTCCTATACTCGGGGTCGCTATAGGCTACGGTCTACCCGCCTACGTAGTCGTCGGTACTACCGGAGTTCTACTACCTCTATAGGTAGGGCGCCTTCGAAGGCTTCTTAGAGCTCTTCCTCCTAGGCTATCTCCCCTATTCTTACTACTATCTTACCCGCTATCTAGAACTACTATAGTAGGCCGGTCCGTATTACTATTCGTACCGCTACTCGTATCCTACGCGGTATACCTATTATATATTAGAAGTCTATAGCCCTAGTCTCGAGGCGTATTACCTACCGGGCTTCTATAAAGCGTAGGTAGAATAGTACGACGTGTTTCGGCGTCTAGACACGTCTATATTTATATAGGCTACTATCTACTCCCGGTACCTTTCGGTAATATAGATAGTCCTTAAACCTAATATATTCCGAGCGGGGTAGTATCGCGACTATTACCTATAGGCGGGTAAGGGCTAGGAAGAGCATTACTCTATCTCGGCTAATAGGTCCTGTCTTTGCCGCTACCTCGTCTTCTCGTTAGTATACTCGTCGCCGTAGTAGTTACCCGTTCGGGTGCCTTTCGACTTTCTCCTAGCGCTCGTTCTAGATTCCCTATATATATCTACGGACCGCGTTCGCTATAGCCTTCCGTTCTTTGCGTCCCTATCCCGCTCCTATTACTAGTATACTACTAGCTAGGGCCTATACTCGGAACTTTACTATCGGGGTTTATTACGTATCTAGCTACCGCTAGGCCTATAATCCTATCTTCTTTTTAGGCGCTATAGATCGAAGGCGTGTCGTAATCGCCTCGTACGCCGCGCGGATATCGCTCTCTACCTTACTATTCGCCGTCTAGAGCGTATAGCCTATAGCGAGCTATTAGAGGTAGAGGTCTAGTAGCGCGATCTACGTATCCGCTTCTAGGACCTACGTCGGTATAGTACGGTATACCCCGGTCGCCCTACGTAAACATTCGTTCTATACGTTTTAAATCTACTTTATTTAGCTAGTCGCGTAGGATAGATACTAGACTAGTACCCTAAAGGTAATCGCCGGTCGGACGATAGAGCTATATAGCTAGCGTACCTTTACGAAGGCTACGCCCTATATAGAGGCCGCGAGGCGTATAACTAAGGCTTTGTTCTAGTCTCCCCGCTACTAGAGCTACTTTAGGTAGGCGTACTACCGGAGTTACGTATCTACTTAGAATCCTAGGACCCGGATAGATAGCTATAGAGTAATCTAGCTTACGCCGGTCCCGGCCTCGATCGTAGCTTAGAGGTTATACTTCTTCAGAGTCCTCGTAAGGTAGATTATCTAGTATAGCTTAGGTATAAAGACTACCCCGTATCGCGCTACCTAGTCGTTATATACCTCGAGCGCCGCTTCGAGTTAGCGTTAGTTAGTCTCGGTTTAGTCGCTATATATTAGGATATTAGTGTCGTCGATAAAGCCTATATAGGAGTTAGTACCGCCGGCGCTTCCCCTAAGTAGCGGGAGGAGCGTAGAGGCGAAGAAAAGGAAGAGGATCGGAGAGAGCGATAAGCCCTACGGGATCCCCGTTCCTATAGGCCGTATCTAAGGTTTACGCTACTCCCCTAGGACGAGCCACGTAGACCGGTTACTAAGGAAGGACTTGACGAACGCGACGAGCTAGCTAGGTAGACCTTTCGCCCGGAGGTTATAGAGTAGTCGGGCGTAGGAAACTTTATCGAACGCCCCCGAGATATCGAGGGATAGTAGAGTAGCGACCTATTATCGGCGTATTACCTAGATTATATAAATCTATTCCGTAACGAGTTCTAGGGCGGTCGTCGTAGACCGCCCTAGTCGGGCTCCTATCTACTCGGCTAGGAGGAGCTAGTACTCCTCGGCTAGCTTAGAGATACGATCGGCTACGATACGCTCTAGCGCCTTACCGATCGTACTAAGTAGGGCTATTAGGCGGTAGGCCTTCCTAACGTCGTATCTAGCCTTACCCTCCTTACGGAGGACGACTATACTCGAGTACCGGAAGGGGGTCGGTACGTATAACTACTAGAGGTATACCGTAAATAGCCCCGCGAGGTACGGGGCGAGCGTCTAGCGGTAGTACTTAAGGAATCGGTTAGGGATCTTATCTAGTCCTAGGGCCTTATCGAGTAGTACCGCTTTTAGTACTATTAGTACCTTCGCCTCCGTTACCTCTTAGCTAGTCTCGAGCTCCGTTAGGTATATAAAGCCTTTAATATCGTCGAGTCGGGTAGTAACCGGAGGAGGGAAGAACGCCTCTACTAGCGCGTCGGCTCTACCTTACTAGGCTTCCTAGAGGACCCCTTACCTATTACGGATAGGTAGGAACTATAGTAGTAGTAGCGGCGTCTCCGGCTTCCTCGTACGCGCCTACTTAGCGAGCTTCTAGACCTTACTTCGGTCTCCTATAACTTTATAGACGGCGTTACGCTACGTAATATTGCCCTAGCGCCTAATAATCCTACCCTTCTTATTATCTAGTCGGCGGTATCGGGTATATATAGCGTCCTATTTTGTCTCGTTCTACCGGCGCCGCGCCGCTACCGTTATACGGACTACGTCTACGTAGTCCTACGACTAGGCTAGCGACGCGTACTTCGAGGGTCGGGTATAGGGGATCTTATCCCGGATTACTCTTACTATATACTACTATAGGCTCCCTACCGCCGTATCGATTTCCGCCTCTAAGCGGAGGGGTACCGGCGGTACGAGGGCCGTTATTCGTTCTTTTAGTACCTTATTAATCTCCTTCTAGTCCGCTCTCTTCTACTAAGGCCGTAGTTCTAGGGCTAGTAGCGCCTATAGGTATATTACGTCGAATGTCGTACGGATAGCTAGGTAGTCTAGATAGCCGGTATCGAGTTCTAGGTCCGTATCGTAGAAGATAGTACGCTAGGCTATCTACTATATCGCGAAGGTTAGGTTAAGCGTCTAGGTCGTATTTTTCTACTAATATATAGCCGTGCCTACGGGAAGTACTAGGCTAAGGCCGGATACCTCTACTAGACCGATAAGCGCGTCTACGGCGCTATAGGCCGAGAGTACGCTATCGCCTCCCTATCTAAGGTAGTAGAGGTTAAGGTCGCCGACTAGGATATATATATTAGCTTCCTCTTAGAGAGCTTCTTAGAGCTAGTAGAGGGTAGCCGACTAGCTATCGTCTTCTATCGAGCCCGGTACTAAGTACGGTTTATAGGCGTTATAGATAGCTATTATCTTACCGTCGGTAAGGCGTAGCCGTAGAGAGGCTATATCGCTAGAGTAGGTATAGGTCGTCTACGTTATTATCGCGATTTCTTTACTTACGTACAAGTAGACCCGTGCTACTAGCTAGTTACCTTAGGGTACTATAAGGTAGTATCTCGGGTCTACGAGTATCGTCTTTCCGTTTGTCTACTACTCTTAGATAGCGACTATATAGTACCGGCTAGGGTATAGTAGACTAAGGAGTAGCTTCTAGGCCTTATCCTTACTCTTATTAGTATTATACTATACGATAGTTAGCTAGGTAAGCGTACTACTTATAGTTAGACTATTATATTGGCTATAGTTCCCTAGTCTACCTCCGTAGGTTTACTACTATATTATCGTCCTCGTCGCCCTCGCCCTCGCCTTCGTTATCCTATCGCGGGGCCGGCGTCGCTAGCGTAGCTACTAGTAAGGGCGCGCTACCTCCGTAGAGGCGGAATATCGTCGTATCGAGGCGCGTCTATCCGAGGCCCTAAGCCCGGGGGTCGGTAAGCGCTAGTCGGCCTACTCCGTATATTAAGCGTCTATCGCTATTTAGCCGCCTCTTCTTACTCCTATATATAACCGGCTAGAAGCCGTCGGCGTCGACTCTTAGACGGTATAGTACTATCGCTATTCCTCCTCTTTTCTAGCGTATACCTAGGCGCGCTCCTACCGCCTATTCCGCTACCTACCTCTTTACTCTATATCCGCCTATCTACGCTTTATAGTCCCCGCCGTAGTTAGCGTACTTATTTATCTTAGGTTAGGGGTATTCGCGGGTATTATATACCTTCGCGTAGTAGCCGTAGTAGGTCTCCTACTAATAATGCTTTATAGTATACCCGAATCCCTAGTACCGGAAGTACTAGGTTACTATATAGGTATAGTCGTGCTTTTTAACGTAGTAGTACGAGTAGGCTAGGACTAGTCCCTTCTCTATAGCCTAGATCCTCTAACTATTATACTTAAACGCGAGCACGAGCGACGAGTATTTCCGCTCTATTCGTTCCGGCTTCTTTAGCTAGTACGCCCGGGTAATAACGAGGCCTAGGATAGTAGCCTAGTTGTCCTTTACGATAGCCTCTCCTACCGCTACCGGGCTAGTGTCTACTAGGAAGGTATTAACTCGGACACTATATATAAGTACCTAGTATACTAGCGCGACCGGCGCTACGCTCTTCGCGTTTAGTACCTCGACCGCCTAGGCTACGCTCTATAGTAGCGTCGGTCTCCCCGCTATAGTTACGAGCGTATAGCGTACGTCTCTACTCTTTAGCTTCTAGGCTATAATAATGTCTTATTTACTAGCCTAGCGCGCCTACTCTACGAGGCGTTAGTACAATAGTACCGCTACCCGCTCTCTTTCTTTAGGGTTCTCTATATATATTATAATCTCGCGCTAAACTAGCCTAACGCGGTACGTTAGTTACTCTATGGCTACTATAGCCGCTTATATATATATCGCCGGCCTAGCTCTTCCTAGCGCCTAGATCTTCCGTAGGAGGTCCGCGTTCGTCACTTCCTTTACTAGCGCTAGCGCCTTCGTCGCCCGTAGTAGCTCCTAGATCGCTTTAGCTAAGCTCTTAAGGAGGCTACGGATCGCGCGTTCGTAGGGTAAATTAGCGCTCGCGAGGATAGCTATAATTTTATATATAGTCGCGGTATATTCTACCGTATCTATACTATGTTTCGTATACTAGTTCTTCTAGTTAGTAGCTTATAGTTGTTATAGTCGTTATAGTAGATAGTCTCCGTATTTCGTTTCTCCCGGGCGCGTCGTTACTCCGCGCGTTTCCCTTCGTTCGCCGCCTTTCGAGGGCGCCCTTTACTTTTACGACGCTATCGCCCCTTCGTTTACTATCGTGTTTCGTTTTTCTACCTAATATTTCCTCCTTACGATATAGCTTCTCTATAAATATATCGTAGTCTATAGTGTTTATTACGTATACCTCCGCTTAGTACTCCTATCGACGCCGGAGGGCGCGATAGTAGTCCTTTTTACGTATATCGTATAAGCGAAAGCTAAGTTACTAGCTATAACCTTATAAGCCGTTATAGCGTATAGGCCGAGTACTTAGACCGTAACCGGGTCCGCTATACTCTTTATAACGTAAGTTTCTCGCGGGTTAATATATATCGTATAGACCTCTATACCGCGTATACGACACTCTCTACGTAGCTAGTAGATATTAATCTACTTAATATCGGGCTCTCCTCCCCGACTAATATCTCTAAGACCGACTTCCGCGATAGCTAAGGGGACCGGTATATTAGTAACCTCTAGTCGCTCTAGCGTATTATAGTCGGGTATTAGGAAGGAGTCGGTAATACGTAGAGAGACGAGGTAATACGTAGAGAGACGACTAGTAGTATAATACCTTTATATAGGGAGTACTCGCTATAGTAAGGGTTATTAAAAGTAATTCTAGACCTACGCTAATCTTTATAGGGTATATACTTAGCGTACTATATGAGGCCTAGTAGTATATCCTACGTAGTATCGGATACGAAGTATTAAATACGTTCTATATAACCGCTAAGATTTAGCTTAATATCCGCGGCCTTAGTAATAATCGTAGGTACTTACGACCTATTACCGAGTCTAAGCGTATATAGTTCGACGTTATATATTAGAATGTTATTTATACGTATAAAGGAAGTATTTATAATTTTAGTATTAGTACTATTATTAAGAAATGTGTTTATAGTATGTCTATTTGCCCTACTATTAACTACAAAGTAATATAAGATCTTAGGTCCTCTATCTACTTCTATAGAGAAGGGCGTATTCGATCGGGCTTATAAGGAGAATGCCTATATCTTATATATATACTAGTGTTTCTTATAATGTTCGTAGGGGTGCTTATATTTGTCCTAATATAACACTTCCTATATTAGACTACTTATTACGAATATAGGTTAGTAGCTATGTCGTACGGTACTAAGACTAACTTAGTATATACGAAGTTAGTCGAGACAATAGTACGGTAATGCTACCGAGACACCGTACGAATAGTAGAAGCGACTTAGAGGACCTAAAGTTACTTCGCTAGTTAGTACGAGACTATTAGAGGAACTGTCGTCGTAGGATAAGATATAGGTAAAACTAATAAGGCGTAATAAAACAGAACTAGGACTAGGGCAAGATCCCTCTATATAGGTATAAGGAACGTAGTCTCTATACCGATAGTAGAGACATCTTTAGTACTAAATACTATTCTACTATATACCTTTATATACTATATTAGTCCTTCCTCCTTCCCTATTACGTGTCCTAATTTCCGTATATATATATATACTATACCCTTTTAATAGGTTATAAGCCCGGGTTTGCTTAATAGGATATCGATATACTAAGGAAGTATAACGTAGGGTATTATACCCTATACCCGGAATCCGTATAGTAACGTACTAGTAGACTCGGGGAGTCTACTATACGGAACGCTACTAATAGACTCGGGGAGTCTAAGCTTATTCTAACTACCGTAGTCAAGTAAGGAGCTTGCTTTATATCTAAGGCTACCTTTGCTATAGAAGACTTAACGAGTTACGAGGGCCCCCGGAAGGTCGGCCCTACCCTTACTCGTAAGAACTAGAAGCGCTAGTTCGTTATACTACGAGACTATCTCGAAAGCCGGGAGGTATTCTAGGTTATCGACGACTCGTCGGCTGATCTCCTAGAATCCGTTACGCCTAAGATTACTTCGAAGGCGAACGGTATAGCGAGATATACTATCTTAGTATATTTGTCCGAGGAGGATAACTAAGAAATCTTAGATATACGAGATACGAAAGAGATCTAGAAACTTCTATAGAAGAAGTATAGTAAGGTCTATAAGGCATACGTAGTAGCGCTTATAAAACAGCTAGTATCGTTTAAGCTACTAGACGATTAGACAATTAGATAAGGGTAGATATATCTAGGTAACCTATCTATATAGATTGCCGAAACAGATAGTAAAGAGACCTACTATAAGGACCCTATCCGGAGGTTTAAGTACCTACTAAGTAGCCTCCCGGACGTCTACGCTAGTACTAGGGATACTATCCTAGCCTAGCTAAACCTAGGCTAGGAATCCGCTATAACCTTACTTAAATCCTACGAATTACGGATCTAAGAGAGTAAGGGCGAGACCGCTCTATACTCCTAGAGGCAAGGGGGTAAGAGCGGCTACTTTATCTACGATAGCAACTACCTAGTTATATTGTGCCCGGAACTAGATTCCGTAAAGGAGTTTATTAAAAAGAAGAACACCTAGAAGTAACCGGAAAAGAAGTCCTACAAAGAGCTAGTCCGGGATCTAGAGAAGGCCTAACACGCCCTTAAGAAGTCTAAGAAACAGTAGAAGGATAGGAGAAGCCAATCCGATAACAAGACAAAGGCAAAGGCGACACGAGCCTATACCTTACGAGAAAGCGATACCGAGGAAATATACGACGACGAAGTCGCCTATTCTACTACCGAAGCAAAAGGCAAGTTTCCCGCCTTTAAATAGTTACTAGACTCCTATACCTCCTTATACATAACTGATAATAAGTCTCTATTCAGATCGCTTAGGAAACTAGCGAGAAGGAAAGTAATTAAAGTCGGTAGAGGGTACCTAGATATATTCTATAAAGGAATAGTAACTATAGGAGGCCTAACGGGGAAACAAATTGCGCTAGAGAAAGTCTTATTTGTTCCTAATCTCGGAGTTAATCTAGTTTTATAGAGGTAGTTTAGTAAGCAATTCGATATCGAACCTCTAAACTTTATACTTAAGTATAAGAGCGGAAAGCCTATCGTACGAACAATACTACGAGGGGGGATGCCGGTAGTATCTTCGATATCCGACTCCCTAAACTAGGTAGATAATAGACTACCGGAGGTACTATACGAGGAAGCTCTAGCCGCGGTAACTACCGAGGATTAGTAGGAGCTTTAGTATAGGAGATTCGTATACCTAGGAAAAGGGTTGCTCCGGAACGTCTATAGGGTAAGTAATAAGAAGGACCCGATCCCTATCCCGGACGAGTATAACTATAAGGTATACTCTATCGCGAATATACGGAAGTTTAAAGGTACTGTCGTAGAAGGAAAGAACGAAAGACTTACGCTTATATCTATCGATATCTATAGACCCTTCGAAAATACGACATCTAGGCTAGGTTTTAAATACTAGCTAGAGATCGTAGATAACTTCTTAAGAAAGAAGTAGGTGATCCCGCTTAAGAACAAATCCGACGCACCGTAAGCACTACGATAATAGCGGCTAACTATAGAGAAAGTATCTAAATACTACGTAAGAGTAGTACGGAGTAACAATATACCTAAGCTACTAGTAGTTCTAAAGGAATAGGAGAAAGAATTAGGTATTTACTACGATACGACGGATACTTATAACTCTATATAGAACGGAGTGGTAGAAAGGTCAATCTAGGTATCGGAGAACGCGATCCGCGTAATGCTCGAGGAATCGGGGATACCGGTAGAATTCTAGCCTAAAGCGCTAGAGGTATAGGCGGTTATACGTAACCTACTACTAAACGGACCGTTACTTAACGGCGTCTAACTTTTACCGGAAGAAGCATTTACTAGCAAAGTACCGACGGTAGATCACCTAAGAGTATAGGGTTGTAGGGTAGTAGTTTACGTAGAACCGAAATTATATCTAAAAGGGCTATAATAGGATAAGTTAATAAACCGGGGTAAGGAAGCTATTTTCGTTAGATACGGTCAATCGACTAAGTAATAGTTGTTCTAGGAGCTAGATATACGAGCTATTAGGTAGTATAGCCAAGTAGATTAGTTCGAAAACGAGAAGGGGGGAGATCTAGATTTAGGTATCTCCTTTACGAACTAACCTAGTAAGGCACCTAAACGAAGGCTAGTCGGTCGACTACCGGCGGTCTCGCGACTACTACTAGTTTAGCGACTAGTAGATACTCCGATAGCAATCTTACGATGCTCGGGTAGTATAATACCTAGGCCCGACGGGAGTAACGTAAGCGAGATAGGGTATAAAATACCCTAACTTTCTACTACTAAAGTAGCCGAGTCTTCTATAGAAGAACCGACCTAGCTAATCCCCGCTCCCTACGTAGAGACTAAACCCGCTACGGCTAAGGACAAAGGACTAACTGTCTTAAGACCGCTCTATATCTAACTTCCCGGTAGACTAGATAATATCGCGGACTATAAGAAGATCGAGGAAACCCCGGAGCTACCGGAACTAATCGTCTAGAGGAAAAGGACTAGGGATCCCTACGATAACTACGGCTAGGACTAGGACTATAAGGCTAAGTACTACAAAGCTATAATAGCTTTGTTCTACTAACTACTATAGGTAAATAACAGACTTACCGATACCGACGAACGTATATTTATAGCTACGGTAGAGGAACTATTCGACGAAGTCTAAGAATACGCCTTTACTATATTTAGACCCGGTATTGCCTACTAATAGGAAGTACCTATCCCGAAGATATATAAGGCTACGGTAGGGGATCCTAAATAGGGCTACTTATAGAAGGACGCTATCGATACCGAGCTACTCTCGTTATTAAGTAATAATACCTAGGAAACGGCTATCGCTCTAAGGGGTACGAATATAGTTACCTCTAAGTAGGTCTTCGACGTAAACAGACTTATTAGCGGAGTAATCGAAAAGTTCAAGGCAAGACTTGTCGTAAGAGAGTTTTTATAGAAGTTTAGCGTTAACTTCGAAGAGATATTTGTACCTATAGTACGCTATAACACCCTAAGGGTCTTTATATTAGTAGTTTACGAGCGGGATCTCGAGATATACTAGGTCGACGTTAACAATGCGTTTACCTAAAGCTACCTAGCCGAAGACATCTATATAAAACCCCTACTAGGAGTCGAAACCCTACTAAATACGGTCCTTAAGGTACTCTAGAGTCTCTACGGCCTAAAGTAGGTAGCTAGAGAATAGAATAAGCTCTATATTACTACGTTAGTTAAAATAGGATTCTACTAGTCCGAGGTAGACCTATATCTCCTAACTTATACTAAGAGAGACATTATACTACTTATCTATATAGACGATATACCTATTATAGTACTATTAGGGCGAGAGCCTAGCCTATAAGATATAAGAGTAAAAGCGAGAATGTAGATACGAAGTATAGATACAAAGGGTATAGTATAAGTAGTATATAAAACGAAAGACGAAGAAAGTAAGAGAGGCCTAGGGAAGGCTAGATACTTATACGCGACCCTCGCGAGTACGTATCCCCGTATTAATAGGGCTAACCCGTACGAAGCCGCGCTTAGTAGCTTTACTCAAAACCTTATTCTAACCTTCCCTACGTTCCGAGTCTTCTACGTACTTCTTCTAGGGTCTAGCGTAGTCGCGGGTACTCGCGGGAGTACCGTGAGTTATATAGTTATAAGCCGAAGTGAATCTATTAAGGTTTAGTAGAGTAGTAAATTAAGAGGGCTAGGTCCTATAGTAAATATTACGGGGTATATAATTCTTAGCGCTTATATACTAAGCTAGACTTTCACTTCTTAACGACTTCTAAGTACTCTAAGGCTCTTCTGTCCCTACCTTCTATATACTCTATAGGGAGACTATAATAGTAGCCCCCCCGAACAAAGCTAAGTTCCTATAAAGCCGTAGTAGTTCTATATATCGAGGATGTTCAGCTTTAGTACTAGGCCTAGGCCTAATATTATAGTCGATATACTATTAGTAAGCCCCGTCGAAGAGCTTAGATTCGAAAAGCCTACCGATATTAACCTCTAGGCCGTCTACGCGGGCGTAATATTCTTCGATTACTTAATAATTAAAGATAATATATTAGATAGGTTCCTATAAGGTATCCTACTTAGGGTAACCTTACTATTCGACTTTATACTTAATCGGCGGTAGCCCTTTAATATCGTTAGGCTCTACGCGGATTCCCCGGATCTTACGGACGGTATAGTCGTTAGAAGGTAGGTCTATAGGCTCGTCGACTTCTACTTTATCGGGAGGACTTAGTATATCTTAATTTTAGTTCGGGAATAGGTCCTTAGCCGACGGCCGAAGGCGTACGGGATAGAAGACGTCGTAGATCTTTATGTTCGTAGGAAGAGCTAGACGGTAGGCGTATAAACTAATACGCTCGGTAATCTTAAAAGGACCTAGGTTCTTCTAGCTCAGCTTCTTAGAGGGGCGGTCCGTCTTGATATTCTTAGAGTTAAGGTAGACTATATCGCCTACTTAGTAGTCGGGAGCTAGCTAGCGACGACGATTAGCTTGATCCTCGTAGATTGCTTATACGTATACTATCTCGTCGTAGACTTCTTTATAGATCTATAAGAGTATAGTAGCGAACTCGTCTACTACTTACTCGTTTACGTCTTCGGTAGGCGGGAGAGGCTCTTCTAGTTCTATACCTATACGAGGGTAGTAACCTCTCGTAGTATAGAAGGGAGAGTAGCTAATAGTCTCCGAGTCCTAGTTACGAGTAGCGAACTCTACCGTAGGGATATACTAAGGCCAATCCTTCTAGTAGTAGTCGACGAAGTAACGAAGGACCTACTCGAGGATAGCGTTCGTAAATTTAGTCTAGCCGTCGGTCTATAGCTAAAAACTAGTCGAGAGTTTTTACTTTATACCTAGGATAGTATATAGACGCTTCTAGAAGTACGAGATAAACTAGGAGCCTCTATTAGAGGTAATACTATCCGGGAGGCCTTAAACGCGCTAGACGAATTCGTAGAATAAGCGAGTAGTCTCCTTTACGGTTATACTCTAGTACGGGATTATATACCGGTCCTTAGAGTAACGGTCTACGATTACTAGAAGGGCCTTTACCTTTACGCCGCTAAAGGTCTTACCGTAAGGAAGATCGGTAATAAAGTCTATAGTAATATGCTTCTACGGACGATTAGGAGCCGGGAGAGGGTATAAGAGACCGTAGGGGCGGTAGCGGTTAGCTTTAGCTCTTCGGTAAGTAGCGTAGTTTAGTACGTAGCGGCGGACGTCCTTCTAGGAATACGGTCACTAGTAATACCTAGCAAGGAGCTTATAGGTCTTAGCTACGCCTAGGTGACCCCTAGAGGCGGAGTCGTAGACGATTTAAAGAATCTCAGCTCGGATATTAGAGCCTTCGGGCTACGGTACGTAAAGCTTCTTACGGAAGTAGACGACACCTTCCTAGAGCTCGTACTTAGATAGCGAGAAGCCCGGGAATGTCCTCGCGCTAGATTCAAGGGCCTAAACTAACTCTTAGGCGTCTAGGTCGGTATCGTACGCTATTCGGACTCGTACTATAATACCCTTAGGTTGCTCCTTATTATTAAACCTCTTAAAGTCTAATTCGGATAAGCCGTCGGTCGTTATTAAGCCCTCTTTATCGTCGTTCAAGTCCTTAGCGTCCGAGGCGTATTCCTTAGGCTCGGATTCATTATCACTCTTATTAAGATAGGTAGGAGCGAGCACGAGAGTAGTAAAGGAAGCGGCAAGCGTAGGCTAGTTATTTAATAGGTACTCTCGAAGCTCGGAAGAGAGGTTATACTCTTTAATAACTTATTGCTCTACGATTTGCTAGCCCCCTCTTCGATTAACTAGAGAGTTACTAGGGCGGCGGGTAAGGGCGTCGGCTATCGAGTTAGCCTTACCGGGCGTATACGAGATTATAAAGTTGAACCGGGAGAGGAACTCGCTCTAGCGGGCCTAGCGACGATTAAGTAGCTTGCTCTTTATAAAGTAGACGAGGTTCTTATAGTCGGAGCTTACTTAGACGGGTATAGTAAAGCCTTCGAGCTCGGGGCGCTACTCTTTAAAAGCTTTAACGATAGCGAGAAGCTCCTTATCGTAGATCTCGTAGTTATACTCCGTAGCGGTCATCTTCTTAGAGAGGAAGGCGATAGGTAGCTAGGGAGATTTAGGCGAGTAGCGTTATAGTAGGACACCGCCTACTACGCCGTCGGATACGTTAGTCTCTATACGGGTCTATAGTTCGAAATCGAAGTGCTATAGAAGCGGGTTCTTAATAAACTTCGCTTTAAGCAAGTTAAAAGCCTCCTAGTATTCGTCGGTCTAGGCAAACTTCTTACCCTTACGTATAAGCTTTATTAAAGGGCGTACTACGCCCGAGAATACGTAGATAAAGCGGCGGTAGAAGTTAGTAAAGCCTAGGAAACCCTAGACCTCCTTAACATTCGTAGGAGTATCCTATTCGACAATAGCGTCGATCTTCTCTTAGTCTATCTTAATGCCGTCTACGGTAATAATTAAACTAAGGAACTTGACTTCGGTCTTCTTAAACTCGTACTTGTCGATATCGAGCTATAAGCCGGCGTCTACGAGCTTCTAAAGGACCTTATAGACGTACTCGCGGTGCTCCTCCTTAGTCTCGCTATAGACTAGGATGTCGTCGATATAGGTAGTATAGAACTAATTAAGGAACTCCTAAAGGATGTCGTTAATAAAGTTCTAGAAGGTACTAGGCCCGTTATAAACGCCGAAGGGTATAACGAGCGACTCGAATAGCCCGTAGCGAGTACGGAAGGCTATAAGATACTCGTATCCTTCTACTATTCGTAACTTATTAAACGTAGCGATAATATCGAGCTTAGTGAAGTACTTGGCCTTAGAGAGGCGCTCGAGCGTCTCCTAAATTAACGGTATTAGGTAGCGGTTCTTCTTTATAATAGCGTTTAAGCCTCGGTAGTCTACGTAGAAGCGTAGGCTACCGCCGGGCTTCTTAACGAATATAACGGGACTACTAGCGCTAGAACGGCTCGCTCGAATAAACTCCTTCTTTAGGTTCTCTTCGAGGTATCTCTTAAGGACGATAAGCTCTTCTCGGGATATAGAGTATAGCGGTCCGAACGGTATCTCTATACCTTCTTCTAGCTTAATCTTATAGTCGTAAGGGCGATAAGGAGGCAGCTCGTCTACGGCTTTAGTACCGAATACGTAGAGGATATAGTATACCTAAGGAGGGACCTTCGTAGTAGGGTCGGTAGGTATACGCTTCTTATCGAGCTTCTCGAGGGCGATGTCGATATTACGGAGAGAGGCGGCGAAGACTTAAGGTTTAGGCTTTTTAGTAGTAGTAGTAAAGGTAGCGGCGTTCATCTAGAAGATCTTAGTATACTTAGGACCGCGCTAAGGCGGCGGAGAAGGCGGAGGTACCGGAGGAGCTTCTAGAGGGAGGCTAATAGTAAGGGAAGTCTAGTCGATAATAGGTTAGTATCGTCTAAACTAGGGGAGGCCGAGGATAAACTTCTAATACGGTAGGGACGTAAGGAAGCTAGTAACCGATATACGCTTGCCTCCGAGAGTGATTAACGTGTGTATAATATAAGTAATCTTACTAGTAGTAGTCTCCGTGCCGTTAAAGAGTTTAAGGGTACGAGGGTACTTTAGTTCCTAGGGTTCGAGGTTAAGGAAGGTCGCGAGTTCATAGTCTATAAAAGGCTCGCCTAGTACACTAGTGTCTATAAGAGTGAGATTAGAAGAAGAGAGTTTCTTTAAGCCAATATTTATATTCGTAACGAACGGTTTATAAGCGTGGTCCTTACCCGTCTCGTTATATAGATAGATAAATATTTCATTAAGCTGTTGTAGTGCCCTTTGGCCTATATAGCTATACTATCTTGTTTTTGTATATATAGAGGGGAAACCGTATTAGTGAAAACCCCTCCTCCTTCCCGCCTGTCTTTTCCTCCTCGTTATCGTCTTAAATTTCCCTTATTAGGGGTACGCTAGTATTATAGACCTGCCCTAATAACTACCCTATCTATAATCCCCCTCGCTTCCGCCTCTTATCTATCTACTCCTCCGTCTCGCTCGCGAGGCTAAACTACTAGAGGTATCCCTACTATAGTATCTACCGAGAGATTCGGCGAATATTACCTTTGTCCCTAATAATTAACTTATAGTCTCTCCTTTCCGCTTAGTGCCTCTAATTTCCCCTACCTCTCGCCTACTACGGGCATCTTAGTAGTATATGTTCTAGGTTCTACGATAGGTAGCTACACTAGTAGGCTAGGCTATAGATGTCTAGTACGCGTCTCCTAAATAGGTAGGCCCTTAATCTAATATGTTCGGACCTGATTTGGATCGCTATGCTTGCTTCGGCCCTTGTTAGGTCCCTATATAGCTAGTAATTATGTCTCTAGAAGGCTCGGAGCGCTATCGGGCCTATTATCTTAGGGGGCTTCCTTTTCTAGTCCTACTCCTATAGGTAGCTCGCTATCTATTCCGCTAGGCTTTAGGTCTTAGCCTTACTCCCGCCGGCCTAGCGAGTCCTACGCTCCTCCTCCTTTCGTACTAGCTATTCGGTGCTTGTCTATACGGCCGTAAAGGTAGTAAGGTCATCCTCTTTTTAGCTTGTCCTATGTCTTACCCTCCCCGGTAGCGGCTTTCTATCTTATTCTTTACCTCCTAGATCGTGGTTTGTGCTAGGTAACCTATCGTCTTTACCGCGTATTGAATTCTTATTCCCCGGATGTACTAGCCGATTAGTAGTATTCCTGTCTCTATTTCTACCGTACTTATTAACGTTGTCTTATATACGCCTAGTACCCTACGTAGGTTACCTACCTATATCCTGTTTAGGGGTTGCTCTATCCGTTTCGGGATCGGCTTGCCTACGCCTCCTATTCCCTAAATCTATACCCCGTATAATATAGCTAGTCTAACGATCGCCTTATATATTACTCTTGCCTTGTCGAATGTTGCTCCCTATATAGATGCCGTAAGCCTCTTTATCGAGGCTTTATTAACTTGCGCTCGACTCTAGTCTTTCTTAATCTATACATTCTAGCTTAGCTTTAGGTCGAGCTAGATCCCTAGTACTCGTAGCTCCGCTAATAGCTTAGTCTCGTAGCCTTAGATTCTTACCGCCGCCTTTATATTATAGTATTATCTCGCTTTACTAAAGTATATAAGTTAGTACTTTTTAGGGGCGAACCGGGCACTATACTTCTTTGCCTACTCCTTACATTTCTTATGCCTATCTTTAAGGAGGCGACAGTTCTCTTCTATCGAGTCTAACTAAGCTAGGATGTTTATATCGTCTACAAACCCCGATACTAAGGTTTACGGAGAGGTAAGTAGGGGGATTAGGTCCGACATAAATATTAGAAATAGGATAGGGGAGAGAGTAGATCCCTAAGGTATTCTAGTCTCTACCTTTACCGGGTCGGACGTATACCTTCCTAGGACTAGGTATATCGTCCGTTCCTAGAGAAAGGAGTAGACGAACGACGTTGCCTACTAGGGGATGCCTTTCTACTATAGGATATGTATTAGCCTTTAGTATAAGACGTTGTCGAAGGCCCCTACGATATCGAGGGATAGTAAGGACGCCGCTCGGTTCCTACCGTAGTGCTAGAGGGTCTAGATTTGCTCCGTAATTAGCTCTATTGCTATTAGTGTCGATCGCTAGCTTCTTCCCCCTATCTATATTGCTAGGAGTACGTGGTTGTCCTCGGTAAGCTACGTAAGTCTCTAGGCTACTATCTTTTCTAGGACCTTCCCTATCGTATTTAGAAGTGCTATTAGTCTGTACGACTTGGGCTGAGTATAGTCTTCCTTCTATAGCTTACGTAGCACTACTATTATAGACTCTCTATACGGCTTCGGGTGATACCCTAGCCGTAGGTACGCGGTAAATAGGTTTATAAGGCTCGGCGCGATCTCTTCTCTATACTCTTTTAGTAGTACGTTTAGTATCCTGTCTAGGCCTAGGGCTTTTTGTCCTCTTAGCTTACTTATAACTCCTGTTACTATATTAGAGCTAACCGCCTAATCTATATCTAGGGGTTCCGGGTATATACTCGGGTCGATGTCCGTAAGGTCTACCTCTACTTACGTCGAAAAGAAACGGTCGGCTAATACTTTTGCCTTACCCCGGGGCGTAGCCTAGGCAATCCCTTCGCGGTCTACGTTTAGGGGAAAGTGAGGGGCTTGTTGCTCTTTAGGTAGTCGTACCTATCTAGTAAGTCTCTATATCTATTCCGGGTTTTCTATAACGAGCCCGATCGTCACTTTCTAGTCCTATAGCTTATCGCGTCTTATCTATACCTTCTTCTCTTATGTCGCGTAGTAGTATTGCTCCTACGTCTCTTAGTAAGGAAGGAATCGTATTTAGTAAGCTAAGGAATTATAAAGAACCCGAGGACCCGACCGACTCGATCGATCTCTACGCTAAAACACGACACATTCGAAAGCTCTTATTAAGGCCATTCTAACGATATAAAAAGCAGGCCACTACCCCTAGGACTAAGGGAGTTCTACCTTATTTAATCTGGATAGCTTGAAGCTCTCTTCACCCTATTTCTTTAGCTCCAAACGCCGCGGAGGTGCCTAGCTACATTAGGCAACTCCTAGGCAATAGTAGCCTAGGCTACGGTACTAACGGCGCCTACGGCCCTATAGGCGAAGCCCCCCTAAGACAACTAGCAGCAACTTATAGAGGACGTAAAAAGTATAGAAACTAACGATCAGCTCCCTTACCGGTCTCTATAGGTAATGATCACTTAGCTACGTACGGCGCTTATACTGTCGTATTACCGAGGGCAATAAGAAATGAGGACGACGTCCTAGGCGATTAGTAAGGCCACCCGGAATTAACACCCCTATAGCTAGGCATCGGTCGCGGCATTAATACTAGGCCCCCGCCTAACGTACGATATAGTTACGATCCGTATTATAGCAAAGGAAGACTAGGCCGAAGTTACGAAGCTATCGAACAAGGAGCTCGCCTAACGTATTAACTAACTAGGGGTGGTCGTAGTGAACTAATAGTCTAACGGCACTCTATAGATCTATACTAGCTCTACTACTACTAGGAGGTACCTAGAGGCATAGCTATAGTGGGCATCTAAGGTTACGGTATTAGCGAAGGTCTTAACGAAACAATTTACGATCCTAGTCTACGACATACCTAAGGAGTTTGACCTAACTAACTAGGGTCACCTACGCGCTCTCTAAGAGGACAACCCGGTCACTCTTAACTCTCTAATCCAGAAGGCGACTTGGCTCTATAGGAAATGGCTAGAAGGCAAGAATGCCTCGGCGCTAATAGTATAGCTATAAGACGCGAAAGCGGCGGATCTAGCGATAGAACAAGGCCTAGTCTAGTAATATAGCCTTAAGATAGTAGAAAAGCACTCCTTATCCTTTCGTGTCCTCTAATGCTTCAAATGCTAACAGTATGGACACCAAACCTATACGTGTACAAATAAGTAGGCCTACTAGAACTATATAGGAGACTATATATCTAGGGACTATATATCGACTACGAGACGGTACGCGAACTGTCCGGGGCACTACCTATCGTATAGTACGGAATGCCTATAGCGGAAACTAGCGAAAAACAAGGCAATTATAAACAGAACCGTCGCCCTAAGATTCTACGGCAACCGTAAGGCTAGCCTATACCGGAACTAACTAGCGGCGGTCGGGTATAAGCGCCCTAGGGCCGAGAACGATATAAAGGATGCGTAGCCTAGGGCGTACGGGAGGCCACGTGCTCTACTAGCTACGGCGAGGGAATCTAACTAGGCCCGGCTCCCCTTTAGTACACAGCCGATAGGCGTAGACTAGGACGTATAGGGCAGTAGGACATAGGACGATATAGAGGAAATGATTATCGACGCCGATAACTAGCCTCGACACGCTTAGCATCATCTAGTATAACGTCAACTATAGCAAGGATATAGTCCAGAACCATTTCCTATACGAGGCGGACCCGCGCGTCCACTACGTCCTTATAATCTAGGAGCTATAGATTAACCCGCACTATAAGAGACTAACGACCTACAAGTCACTAGGCTATACGACATGCCTACGAGGCGACGGCAGACCCCGTACGTACTTCTATGTTAGTAAGGACATACTAGAATCCGACTAGGAGGTAGTATACTACGTAGACGAAGAAGGCGGGGGCGATATTACCTCCCTCTACGTAGGTAGCACCTAGACACACAACCTATATATATAACCGCTAGCCTCGAGGTCTAGCCGCGACCTAGGGGTCTATAGACACCTAGACAGTACGCTTAAGAGACAAGGGTGCCACATCGTAGTAGGAGACTTTAATATACACTACCCTTCCTAGGAAAGCCTTATGTAGCCGCACCCTATAGCCGACGAAGTACTCGACTTGATAGCGAGTAACGCAATTGCCCTTAATACCCCGAAGGACCTGGGCACCTAGAAGAGAGGGGGACTCTAAGGCACGATCGACCTCTCCTAGATCTTAGATAGCCACTACTATACGGTGACCTACTATAGGATTGAACATAAACTCGAGGCGTCGTTAGACTATATACTAGTCAGGACCTCTATTACGACATAGATATAACGTATACTAGCGAGAACCCCTAAGCTAAACTAGGGAAAGGCCCACTAGGCTAACATCTAGGCGTACCTCGATAACTCTAAGAGGCTAGTCCAGATCGCGTAGTAGTAATATAATAGTAAAGACGAGATAGGCGAAGTAGTCTAGGGGTTAATAGACGAAATAAGAAAAGCGACCTCACTTCACGTTCCGCTTGCCTAACTAACGACATAGTCCAAACTATACTAGACGCCGGAGTGTACTACGGTAGTAAGAGAAGTAAGGAGAGCCCGCCGGGTGTGGACGAGTAGCTATAGCGAGGAGGCCTAGAACGTATATAGGGAGGTATACTAACAGAAGAAAGCTATAATACGGAGGGAGAAAGTAGTCGGCTAGAGGGCTATAGTAGAAGAAATCGCCGGTAAGCTAGAGAGGATGTGGAAGCTAGCGAAATGGGCCCGACAGGACCCTATATAGGGCCCCTCCTTCTCTATCCTAGCGCTATAATCGCCTAGTGGCCCGGTTAGCGACCCCGAGGCCAAGGCGCGTCTACTAGCTAGTAAGTTCTTCCTACCCCTAGTCGAGGCTAATCTAAGCGACATAAACAGCTCTACTCCCCTAGCCCCTAGCATCGCGGTCTAATAGGAGGTGTCCGAGGGAGAAGTTACCGCTATACTAAGGAAGTTGCCGGCGAAGAAAGCCCCGGGGCCGGATAGGATCCCAAACGAGCTACTAAAGAAGTATAGAGATCAACTAGCCCTAGTAGTTATAGCGATCTTTAACGCCTACCTATAGACCGGATACCACCCGATAGCTTTTAAATAATCGACGACAGTGGTCCTACGTAAGCCGTAGAAGGAAGACTATACGTAGGTGAAGTCGTACCGCCTAATTACGCTCCTTAACACTCTTAGGAAGGCGCTTAAGAAGCTAGTTATAACGAGACTCTCCGAGGCGGTAGAGGAACACTCCCTACTCCCGGACACCTAGATAGGTGCGCGCCTATAGCGATCGACGCTATCCGCGATAGAACTTATTACCTCTTAGGTAAAGGCTATCTAGTATAAGAATAGGGACAAGGTGGCTTCCTTACTTAGCCTAGATATATCGGGAGCCTTCGACTACGTGTCATACCCGCGGCTTCTCTACATCCTAAGGTCGAAAGGACTCCCTAAGTGGCTTATTAACTTCGTACGGTCCTACCTCTAGCACCGCAGTACGTCGATCCTAGTCGGCTAGTATAGAAGCCTATTTTAAGTAGTCTATACTAGAATCCCGTAAGGCTTAACGCTAGTACCTATTCTGTTCCTCTTCTTTATAGCGACGCTGCTCCTAGCCCTAGAATCCTAGAACACCGCTACGAGCGGCTTCGTAGACGACACAAACATCCTAGCGTGGTCTTCCTCGACTAAGGAGAACTATAGGCTACTAGAAGAGAAGCATAAGATCTACGAGGACTAGGCTAGGAGGCACGGGGCTCGGTTTGCCCTAGAAAAGTACAATCTAATACACTTTACGCGCCGGCCACGGTTCTACAATATATAAGCTTCTATCTAGATATAGGGGCATACGACTAACCCGGCAAATCAGCTTAGGATCCTCGGACTATAGGTAGACCCGGCGCTACGGTAGAGGAAGCACGTATAGGTAATATTACGGAAAGCTAAACAGAATATAGCATCATACTAGAGGCTTACTACGTCTATATAGGGGGCGGACTTCCGGTAGTCACGACTTCTATATACGGCTATTATACGGCCAGTCCTTACCTATAGTAGCTAAGTGTGGTCCTTAGGCGAGAGGGCCTACCTATCGAAGGGACTCGTCGCGCCGCTAGCGAAGATCCAAAACTAATGCCTAAGGAAGGTTACCGGGGCATATAAGTCGATACTAACGAGGATGCTTAAGTATAAGACCGCTATACCGCCGATCGACCTATATATCTAGGGACTACGGACCTCCTACTTAGGCAAGTCGGCATAGTACCTAGTATAGAAGGTTATCGCTAGTATAGTCGTAAGGGCCCGCGAATTAGTACTAGCGTATAAGGGCATTCGACCCGGAAACGAGCCGAACTACCGGGTAAGGGACGAACAGCTAGTAATATAATAGGAAGGTAAGAAATCGTTTATAGAGCAACTATAGAAAGAGAGGTGGAACAACTAGGTTATAGGGCATAGTAGACGCCCTTAGCTAGCGGGACAACCTAAGGAATAGTCAGCTACAAAATCCGCGGTCAAGCACCCCCCGAAGCTTATCTACTACCGCCTTACGAGGGTATAGAGTAGCATAGCAACCCAACTACGAAGCGAACATATCGGCCTCTAGGGGTACCTATTATAGAGGAAGGTTCTAGGATACACGAATACTAGCTACCCCTACGGCTATCGCTCCTAGAACGTACGGTACGTACTCCTCGTCTATCCGAGGTGGTCGCTAGGAAGGGGGGAGTAGATAGTAAAGGCGAGGAACCGGACGATTAGGGCACTTCTTAATAACGCTAAGGACCTACGGCGCATTACGAACTAGATACTAGAGAAGGGCTAGCTAGAACAGTACCGCCTAGTAGGAACAGTATAGGAAGAGAGGACACGACGTAGCGCGACGAGACCGGCTAGGAGCGGGGGCTAACGGGGTAGTGACATAGACTACGTACGTTTAGAGGGAAAGCTAATCTAGACAAGGAGTAGTCGGGGGCGGGAAGGGTTTTCACCTATTCGGGTTTCCCTTTGTACATAATAATAGATATATACCTATATAGGCCGGATAGGGTCCTAGAATAGGGGAATGACAAATCTATCTATCTATCTATTTAGTAAGCTAGCTACGAGATAAGGTAATAAGTCTTAACCGCGCTTTCCTACTTATCTAGTACTACCGTATAGCCTCGTTTCGAGAGGTTAGCCCGGAGCAAAAGCTTCCCTCTACGCCCTCCCTCCCTATTTACTCCTTAAGCCAATATCTACCTCTATAGGCCTAAGCCCTTTAGTACTCTCTATTAACCGATATACGTATCCGTCCTCTCGGGCTATATAGATAGTATTAGCCGTCGCTACTAGTATATACTACGCCTAGACGGGACCTACTCGACGCGTCGGCTTATCGATCTCTACGCCAAAACAAGACACATTCGAAAGCTCTTATTAAGGCCATTCTAACGATATACAAAGCAGGCCACTGCCCCTAGGACTAAGGGAGTTCTACCTCATTTAATCTGGATAGCTTGAAGCTCTCTTCACCCTGTTTCTTTAGCTCTAAACGCCGCGGAGGTGCCTAGCTACATTAGGCAACTCCTAGGCAATAGTAGCCTAGGCTACGGTACTAACGGCGCCTACGGCCCTATAGGCGAAGCCCCCCTAAGACAACTAGTAGCAACTTATAGAGGACGTAAAAAGTATAGAAACTAACGATTAGCTCCCTTACCGGTCTCTATAGGTAATGATCACTTAGCTACGCACGGCGCTTGTACTGTCGTATTACCGAGGGCAACAAGAAATAAGGACGACGTCCTAGGCGATTAGTAAGGCCACCCGGAATTAACACCCCTATAGCTAGGCATCGGTCGCGGCATCGATACTAGGCCCCCGCCTAACGTACGATGTAGTTACGATCCGTATTATAGCAAAGGAAGACTAGGCCGAAGTCACGAAGCTATCGAACAAGGAGCTCGCCTAACGAATTAACTAACTAGGGGTAGTCGTAGTGAACTAACAGTCTAACGGCACTCTATAGATCTATACTAGCTCTACTACTACTAGGAGGCACCTAGAGGCATAGCTATAGTAGGCATCTAAGGTTGCGGCATTAGCGAAGGTCTTAACGAAACAATTCACGATCCTAGTCTACGATATACCTAAGGAGTTTGACCTAACTAACTAGGGTCACCTACGCGCTCTCTAAGAGGACAACCCGGTCACTCTTAACTCTCTAATCCAGAAGGCGACTTGGCTCTATAGGAAATGGCTAGAAGGCAAGAAGGCCTCGGCGCTAATAGTATAGCTATAAGACGCGAAAGCGGCGGATCTAGCGATAGAACAAGGCCTAGTCTAGCAATATAGCCTCAAGATAGTAGAAAAGCACTCCTTATCCTTTCGTGTCCTCTAATACTTCAAATGCTAACACTATAGACACCAAACCTATACGTGTACAAACAAGTAGGCCTGCTCGAACTATATAGGAGACTATATATCTAGGGACTGTATATCGACTACGAGACGGTACGCGAACTGTCCGGGGCACTACCTATCGTATAGTACGGAATGCCCCTAGCGGAAACTAGCGAAAAACAAGGCAATCACAAACAGAACCGTCGCCCTAAGATTCTACGGCGACCGTAAGGCTAGCCTATACCGGAACTAACTAGCGGCGGTCGGGCATAAGCGCCCTAGGGCCGAGAACGATATAAAGGATACGTAACCTAGGGCGTACGGGAGGCCACGTACTCTACTAGCTACGGCGAGGGAATCTAACTAGGCCCGGCTCCCCTTTAGTATATAGCCGATAGGCGTAGACTAGGACGTATAGGGTAGTAGGACATAGGACGATATAGAGGAAATGATTATCGATGCCGATAACTAGCCTCGACACGCTTAGCATCATCTAGTATAACGTCAACTATAGTAAGGATATAGTCTAGAACCATTTCCTATACGAGGCGGACCCGCGCGTCTACTACGTCCTTATAATCTAGGAGCTATAGATTAACCCGTACTATAAGAGACTAACGACCTATAAGTCACTAGGCTATACGACATGCCTACGAGGCGACGGCAGACCCCGTACGTGCTTCTATATTAGTAAGGACATACTAGAATCCGACTAGGAGGTAGTGTACTACGTAGACGAAGAAGGCGGGGGCGATATTACCTCCCTCTACGTAGGTAGCACCTAGATACACAACCTATATATACAACCGCTAGCCTCGAGGTCTAGCCGCGACCTAGGGGTCTGTAGACACCTAGACAGTACGCTCAAGAGACAAGGGTACCACATCGTAGTAGGAGACTTTAACATACACTACCCTTCCTAGGAAAGCCTTATATAGCCGCACCCTATAGCCGACGAAGTACTCGACTTGATAGCGAGCAACGCAATTGCCCTTAATACCCCGAAGGACCTAGGCACCTAGAAGAGAGGGGGACTCTAAGGCACGATCGACCTCTCCTAGATCTTAGATAGCCACTACTATACGGTAACCTACTATAGGATCGAACATAAACTCGAGGCGTCGTTAGACCACATACTAGTTAGGACCTCTATTACGATATAGATATAACGTATACTAGCGGGAACCCCTAAGCTAAACTAAGGAAAGGCCCACTAGGCCAACATCTAGGCGTACCTCGATGACTCTAAGAGGCTAGTCTAGATCGCGTAGTAGTAATACAACAGTAAAGACGAGATAGACGAAGCAGTCTAGGGGTTGACAGACGAAATAAGAAAAGCGACCTTACTTTACGTTCCGCTTGCCTAACTAACGATATAGTCTAAACTATACTAGACGCCGGAGTGCACTACGGTAGTAAGAGAAGTAAGGAGAGCCCGCCGGGTGTAGACGAGCAGCTATAGCGAGGAGGCCTAGAACGTATATAGAGAGGTATACTAACAGAAGAAAGCTATAATACGAAGGGAGAAAGCAGTCGGCTAGAGGGCTATAGTAGAAGAAATCGCCGGTAAGCTAGAGAGGATGTAGAAGCTAGCGAATTGGGCCCGATAGGACCCTATATAGGGCCCCTCCTTCTCTATCCTAGCGCTACAATCGCCTAGTGGCCCGGTTAGCGACCCCGAGGCTAAGGCGCGTCTACTAGCTAGTAAGTTCTTCCCGCCCCTAGTCGAGGCTAATCTAAGCGATATAAACAGCTCTACTCCCCTAGCCCCTAGTATCGCGGTCTAATAGGAGGTGTCCGAGGGAGAAGTTGCCGCTATACTAAGGAAGTTACCGGCGAAGAAAGCCCCGGGGCCGGATAGGATCCTAAACGAGCTACTAAAGAAGTGTAGAGATCAACTAGCCCTAGTAGTTATAGCGATCTTTAACGCCTACCTACAGACCGGGTACTACCCGATAGCTTTTAAACAATCGACGACAGTAGTCCTACGTAAGCCGTAGAAGGAAGACTATACGTAGGTAAAGTCGTACCGCCTAATTGTGCTCCTTAACACTCTTAGGAAGGCGCTTAAGAAGCTAGTTATAACGAGACTCTCCGAGGCGGTAGAGGAACACTCCCTACTCCCGGACACCTAGATAGGTACGCGCCTATAGCGATCGACGCTATCCGCGATAGAACTTATTACCTCTTAGGTAAAGGCTATCTAGTATAAGAATAGGGACAAGGTAGCTTCCTTACTTAGCCTAGACATATCGGGAGCCTTCGACTACGTGTTATACCCGCGGCTACTCTATATCCTAAGGTCGAAAGGACTCCCTAAGTAGCTTGTCAACTTCGTACGGTCCTACCTCTAAAACCGTAGTACGTCGATCCTAGTCGGCTAGTATAGAAGCCCATTTCAAGTAGTCTATACTAGAATCCCGTAAGGCTTAACGCTAGTACCTATTCTATTCCTCTTCTTTATAGCGACGCTACTCCTAGCCCTAGAATCCTAGAACACCGCTACGAGCGGCTTCGTAGACGACATAAACATCCTAGCGTAGTCTTCCTCGACTAAGGAGAACTGTAGGCTACTAGAAGAGAAGTATAAGATCTACGAGGACTAGGCTAGGAGGCACGGGGCTCGGTTTGCCCTAGAAAAGTACAATCTGATACACTTTACGCGCCGGCTACGGTTCTATAATATATAAGCTTCTATCTAGATATAGGGGCATACGACTAACCCGGTAAATCAGCTTAGGACCCTCGGACTATAGGTAGACCCGGCGCTACGGTAGAGGAAGTACGTATAGGCAATATTACGGAAAGCTAAACAGAATATAGCATTATACTAGAGGCTCACTACGTCTATATAGGGGGCGGACTTCCGGTAGTTACGACTTCTATATACGGCTATTATACGGCTAGTCCTTACCTATAGTAGCCAAGTGTAGTCCTTAGGCGAGAGGGCCTACCTATCGAAGGGACTCGTCGCGCCGCTAGCGAAGATCTAGAACTAATGCCTAAGGAAGGTCACCGGGGTATATAAGTCGACACTAACGAGGATGCTTAAGCACGAGACCGCTATACCGCCGATCGACCTATATATCTAGGGACTACGGACCTCCTACTTAGGCAAGTCGGTACAGTACCTAGTATAGAAGGTTATCGCTAGTACAGTCGTAAGGGCCCGCGAATTAGTACTAGCGTATAGGGGCATTCGACCCGGAAACGAGCCGAACTACCGGGTAAGGGACGAACAGCTAGTAATATAATAGGAAGGTAAGAAATCGTTTGTAGAGCAACTATAGAAAGAGAGGTAGAACAACTAGGTTATAGGGTATAGTAGACGCCCTTAGCTAGCGGGACAACCTAAGGAATAGTTAGCTATAAAATCCGCGGTTAAGCACCCCCCGAAGCTTATCTACTACCGCCTTACGAGGGTATAGAGTAGTATAGCAACCTAACTACGAAGCGAACACATCGGCCTCTAGGGGTACCTATTATAGAGGAAGGTTCTAGGATATACGAATACTAGCTGCCCCTACGGCTATCGCTCCTAGAACGTACGGTACGTACTCCTCGTCTGTCCGAGGTAGTCGCTAGGAAGGGGGGAGTGGATAGTAAAGGCGAGGAACCGGACGATTAGGGCACTTCTTAATAACGCTAAGGACCTACGGCGTATTACGAACTAGATACTAGAGAAGGGCTAGCTAGAACAGTACCGCCTAGTAGGAACAGTATAGGAAGAGAGGATACGACGTAGCGCGACGAGACCGGCTAGGAGCGGGGGCTAACGGGGTAGTGATATAGACTACGTACGTTTAGAGGGAAAGCTAAACTAGATAAGGAGTAGTCGGGGGCGGGAAGGGTTTTTACCTATTCGGGTTTCCCTTTATATATAACAATAGATATATACCTATATAGGCCGGATAGGGTCCTAGAACAGGGGAATGACAAATCTATCTATCTATATACTACGCCCTAGGTTTTAACGCCCTTCGCGTTACCGTAGCCTATCTCTAGAAAGTGGCCGTCTATGCCTCGTAGGTTTGCTCGGGGCACACACTACGCCGGGTAGCGTACTCCTTACGTTTCTACCTACTAACTAATATAAAGTTCCTTATTACCCTACCCTCGATCCTCCCCGATTATAGAACTAATCCACTTGTATTATACGTCTTTTCCCCGTCCTAATAGCCCTCTTTTCCTTACTTAGGCTATCGTCTTTTCCTCGTCGCAATCTACTATATTAGACTAGGTCGACGACGAGAATCACCTATACGTAGTGTCGGCTACGAACCTCTCGTCTAGCTACGAGAGAGCCAAGTATTCTTACGCTAGAGCGTCGTAGGCGCGACGTAGGCGAAGCCGCGGCGAATAGAGGACTACTAGTAAAACGGGTATAAAAACTATCCGACGAGCGTATACTCGTGTCGGGAGCGAGTCCCTCTTCTTTCTACGTGTAAGAAGGGCGCGGAACCGTGGCCTATACGCTCGACAGGACACCTCTAGTATAAGTGTAGAATTTTCACCTCCGGAGACCGTAAACCGAGCGGGCTAAGCGACGAACATTAGACGAGCGGACTATAGAACAATAACTGAGCGGACTATATAACGGCGTCGAGCGGACTACGAAACAATCTAGTGTTTGCTAGCGGGCAATGCGGTAGGTAGGTAGACACGCGACGAAGCCTATAAGGGCCTATTAAATACCCGGTATAGGAACGAGGGTTTTGCCTAAGGTACTACCTATCCCGCTACATAACGTACCTAGTCTAACATAGTAGATTACGACGAGGAAAAGACGATAGCCTAAGCAAGGAAAAGACGGCTATTAGGACGGGGAAAAGACGTATAATACAAGTGGATTAGTTCTGTGATCGGGGAGGATCGAGGGCAGGGTGATAAGGAACTTTATATTAGTTAGTAGGTAGAAACGTAAGGAGTACGCTACCCGGCGTAGTGTGTGCCCCGAGCAAACCTACGAGGCATAGACGGCCGCTTTCTAGAGATAGGCTACGGTAACGCGAAGGGCGTCAAAACCTAGGGCGTAGTATATACTAGTAGCGACGGCTGACACTGTCTATATAGCCCGAGAGGACGGATACGTATGTCGGTCAATAGAGAGCACTAAAGGGCTTAGGCCTATAGAGGTGGATATTAGCTTAAGGAGCAAATAGGGAGGGAGGGCGTAGAGGGAAGCTTTTGCTCCGGGCTAACCTCTCGAAACGAGGCTATACGGTAGTGCTAGATAAGTAGGAAAGCGCGGTTAAGACTTGTTACCTTATCTCGTAGCTAGCTTACTAAATACGATTCCTTCCTTGCCCTAGATATAGATTAGGCGGTTAGCTCTAACATAGTAATAGGAGTTATAAGTAAGCTAAAGGGACGAAAAGCCCTAGGCCTAGATAGGATACTAAACGTACTACTAAAAGAGTGTAGAGAAGAGATCGCGCCGAGCCTTATAAACCTATTTACCGCGTGCCTACGGCTAGGGTATCACCCGAAGCCGTATAGAGAGTCTATAATAGTAGTGCTACGTAAGCTATAGAAGGAAGACTATACTTAGCCTAAGTCGTATAGACCAATAGCACTTCTAAATACGATAGGGAAGGTCCTAGAAAAGATAGTAGCCTAGAGACTTACGTAGCTTACCGAGGACAACCACGTACTCCTAGCAATATAGATAGGGGGAAGAAGCTAGCGATCGACACTAATAGTAATAGAGCTAATTACGGAGCAAATCTAGACCCTCTGGCACTACGGTAGGAACCGAGCGGCGTCCTTACTATCCCTCGATATCGTAGGGGCCTTCGACAACGTCTTATACCAAAGGCTAATACATATCCTATAGCAGAAAGGCATCCCCTAGTAGGTAACGTCGTTCGTCTTCTCCTTTCTCTAGGAACGGACGACATACCTAGTCCTAGGAAGGTATACGTCCGACCCGGTGAAGGCAGAGACTAGAATACCTTAGGGATCTACTCTCTCCCCTATCCTGTTTCTAATATTTATGTCGGATCTAATCCCCCTACTCACCTCTCCGTAAACCTTAGCATCGGGGTTCGTAGACGATATAAACATCCTAGCCTAGTCAGACTCGATAGAAGAGAACTGTCGCCTCCTTGAAGATAGGCACAAGAAATACGAGGAGTAGGCAAAGAAGTATAGTGCCCGGTTCGCCCCTAAAAAGTACTAACTTATACACTTTAGTAAAGCGAGAACACACTATAATATAAAGGCGGCGGTAAGAATCTAAGGCTACGAGACTAAGCTATTAGCGGAGCTACGAGTACTAGGGATCTGGCTCGACCCGAAGCTAAGCTAGAATGTATAGATTAAGAAAGCCTAGAGTCGAGCTCAAGTCAATAAAGCCTCGATAAAGAGGCTTACGGCATCTATATAGGGAGCAACATTCGACAAGGCAAGAGTAATGTATAAGGCGATCGTTAGACTAGCTATATTGTACGGGGTACAGATTTAGGGAATAGGAGGCGTAGGCAAGCCGATCCCGAAACGGATAGAGCAACCTCTAAATAGGACATAGGTAGGCAACCTACGTAGGGTACTAGGCGTATATAAGACAACGTTAATGAGCACGGTAGAAATAGAGACAGGAATACTACTAATCGGCTAGTATATCCGGGGAATGAGAATTCAATACGCGGTAAAGACGACAGGTTACCTAGCACAAACCACGATCTAGGAGGCAAAGAATAAGATAGAAAGCCGCTACCGGAGAGGGGTAGGATATAGGACAAGCCAAAAAGAGGATGACCTTACGACCTTTACGGCCGTATAGACAAGTACCGAATGGCTAGTACGAAAGGAGGAGGAGCGTAGGACTCGCTAGGCCGGCGGGAGCAAGGCTAAGACCTAAAACCTAGCGGAACAGATAGCGAGCTACCTATAGGAGTAGGACTAGAAAAGGAAGCCCCCTAAGACAATAGGCCCGATAGCGCTCCGAGCCTTCTAGAGACACAATTACTAGCTATATAGGGACCTGACAAGGGCCGAAGCAAGTATAGCGATCCAAATTAGGTCCGAACACATTGGATTAAGGGCCTACCTGTTCAGAAGACGCGCACTAGACATCTATAGCCTAGCCTACTAGTGTAGCTACCTATCGTAAAACCTAGAATATATACTACTACGATGCCCGTAGTAGGCGAGAGGTAGGGGAAATTGGAGGCACTAAGCGGGAAGGAGAGACTACAAGTCAATTATTAGGGACAAAGGCAACATTCGCCGAATCTCTCGGTAGATACTATAGTAGGGATACCTCTAGTAGTTTAGCCTCGCGAGCGAGACGGAGGAGTAGATAGACAAGAGGCGGAAGCGAGGGGGGTTGCAGATAGGGTAGTCATTAGGGTAGGCCTATAACACTAGCGTACCCCTAACAAGGGAAATTTAAGACGACAACGAGGAGGAAAAGACAGGCGGGAAGGAGGAGAGGTTTTCACTAACACGGTTTCCCCTCTATATATACAAAAACAAGATAGCATAGCTATATAGGCCAAAGGGCACTACAACAGCTTAATGAAATATCTATCTATCTATATTAGACTAGGTACGTTATATAGCGGGATAGGTAGTGCCTTAGGCAAAACCCTCGTTCCTATACCGGGTGTTTAATAGGCCCTTATAGGCTTCGTCGCGTGTCTACCTACCTACCGTATTACCCGCTAGTAAACACTAGATTGTTTCGTAGTCCGCTCGACGCCGTTATATAGTCCGCTTAGTTGTTAATCTATAGTCCGCTCGTCTAATGTTCGTCGCTTAGCCCGCTCGGCTTACGGTCTCCGGAGGTGAAAATTCTGTACTTATACTAGAGATGTCCTATCGAGCGTATAGGCTACGGTTCCGCGCCCTTCTTATACGTAGAAAGAAGAGGGACTCGCTCCCGACACGAGTATACGCTCGTCGGATAGTTTTTATACCCGTTTTACTAGTAGTCCTCTATTCGCCGCGGCTTCGCCTACGTTACGCGCCCGTCGCGCCTACGACGCTCTAGCGTAAGAATACTTAGCTCTCTCGTAGCTAGACGAGAGGTTTGTAGCCGACACTACGTATAGGTAATTCTCGTCGTCGACTCGTCTCGATATATAGGTCTAGCTATACTATATTAATCCTTAACTTCTTTCCTCTCTTTACTTTCGGTAAACATTATTCTTAGTCTTAATCGCGTCGATAAGGAAGACCTAGGCTTTTTCCTACTTAGCGGGAGTAGTAGGAGTAGGCTCGATAGCGCCGATAGCGCCGCGAACCGGGTTACGGGCGTTACGGGTAGCGAGCTACGGATAGTTAACTACGATATAGCCTAGACCGCCGTAGTAGGTATAGAGTCCGGCCTAGTAACGGCGAAGCTTCTCTTCGGGAGTAAGCTTACCGTTAATAAGGCCCTAGACTCGAGGGACGGCGGTACTAGCGCTAAGATCTATAGTATTACCTATAGAGACGGGAGGGATAGCCGTAGGAGCGGCGGCGCCTAGTAGAGTAGCGAAGTAGCTTCCGGGACTACGAGGCTAACGACCTTAAGAACGGGAAGCGAGGAGAGAGGCGGTGTGTTTTATATTAGAGTCGAGGCGCTAGTAGGTCTCGACGAGCTTACGGAAGCTTATAGTACCGACGTCCTTATCCTCGAGGGCTCGAAGAAGCTCTACTAATAAGCTACGGCGGAGAGTGCTCTTCTTAGTCTCTTCGTTATAGCCGGTAAACCCGATATCGCGGTTAAAGGCCGCGAGGTACTCGGCGAAGCTCTTATTCTTCTAGAGGAGGTTATAGATAGCGTTCTAGGCGGTAGCTCTACGGTCTAGATTACTTAAGGTAGTACGGAGGTCCTATATTAAGGTAAGGACGTCCGGGTAGCCGATAGTCTACGTAGCGTTATCGATATAGTATTATACCTAAGCCGCGGCGTCTCCCCGAAGGAGGGAGAAGACGTACGTAACCTTGTCCTTCTCTTACGGAAAGTAGTCGGCATTAGCTAATAGCTTAATAGTAAGCTATGTCTTAAATGCCTCGAACTTACTCTTATTACCGTCGAACTTGTCTAGGTCGTTAACCTTCTTAGAGAAGTACTAGCGGCGGTTATCGTCGGCATACGGTACGAGGTTCTAGAAGGTGTTTATATTACCTTAAAGGTATATTACTTAGTTGTTTACTTGCTCGATCTACTGGGCGGTCTCGCGGAAAGAGGAGACGGTACGGTTAATAAGAGCGTAGGCGGTATCGGGGTTAGCGTTTACCTAGGTACCGAAGGTAGCGGCGTTCGAGAAAGGGATATTAGCCTACTTACTAAAGTGGAATAGAGTGTCTTAGTTATCGAGGTTGACACCTCTATCGGTAGCGTAGTCACCTATAAGGATAACTTGAGTAGTTAACGGTTTATTAGTCTTTCGTAATATTAGGGCGAGAGCCTAGCCTATAAGATATAAGAGTAAAAGCGGAACTATAGGTACGAAGTATAGATATAAAGGGTATAGTATAATTGCTATACAAAACGAAAGACAAAGAAAGTAAGAGAGGCCTAGGGAAGGCTAGATACTTATACGCGGCCCTCGCGAGTACGTATCCCCGTATTAATAGGGCTAACCCGTACGAAGCCGCGCTTAGTAGCTTTGCTCAAAACCTTATTCTAACCTACCCTACGTTCCGAGTCTTCTACGTGCTTCTTCTAGGGTCTAGCGTAGTCGCGGGTACTCGCGGGAGTACCGTAAGTTATATAGTTACGAGCCGAAATGAATCTATTAAGGTTTAGTAGAGTAGTAAATTTGGAGGGCTAGGTCCCGTAGTAAATATTACGGGGTATATAATTCTTAGCGCTTATATACTAAGCTAGACTTTCACTTCTTAACGACTTCTAAGTACTCTAAGGCTCTTCTGTCCCTACCTTCTATATACTCTATAGGGAGACTATAATAAGTACTAAGGTTAGCCGACATCTAGTAGTATAAGAAGCAGTTTACGTAATACTTTAAGATTAAGGATCTCGGGGAACCGGAGAAACTACTAGGACTAAAGATTACTCGCGATAGGCGTAACGGTACCCTAAAACTCGACTAGGGCTATTATATCCGTAAGGCCCTTACTAAAATAGACATAGCAAAAGAAAAGGCTAGCCTAACACTCTCGCTAATAGATAAATACGATGATCTCCGTCCTATAGCCCCGAACGACGAGAGATATAGTAAGAATAACTACTAGGGCGATAATAGGACCTAGATATAGCTAATAACTATAACGAGACCGGACCTAGCCTTCCTACTCGGGAGAACCAGTATATATATCGCGGATCTAATAAAGCGGTATATAAAAGTACTAAAGAAGGTCTCGAGATTAATAAGGTCGGTCCCCGACCTAGGGTTAATATTTAGACGTAGTAGCGGTACCCTAGACGGATACTTAGACTCCGACTACGCGATAGATCGAGTAAATAGGATCTCAATTCTAGGACATGTCTAGCTAGTATATAGTACGCCTATATCCTAGATAAGTAAGAAGTAAAAGTCTATAGTACCCTCTACTATAGAGGTAGAGTTTATAGCGATAAACGCCGCCGCGAAATAATCCTAGTTCCTAGCGGCTATCCTCCGGGAGATAAACTACCCGGGGCTAGTAGGAGACTACTCTTTCTAACTAATAGTCCTGGCCGATAAGAGTACCGTCGACAAACTAAGACTAGTACGCCTTATAGGGGATAACTAGGCGGCTCTAACCTTAGTTAAGGACGCCTATATCTACGAAAGATCTAAGTATATTAATGTTGCCTATAACTATATTAGGCACCTCTAGTAGTAGAGCAAGATTACAGTAGAGTACTACTATACTAAGGGGATAGTAGTAGACGGTTTATCTAAGCCGCTAGCCGGTCCCTAGTTCTAGACCTTCGTACGATAGCTATAGCTAGTATAGTAGGAACAATCGTTTCTTACCTTACGACCTAAGTAGAAGTATTACGAATATAGGTTAGTAGGTATATCGTACGGTACTAAGACTAACTAAGTATATACTAAGTTAGTTAAGATAATAGTACGGTAATACTACCGAGATACCGTATTAATAGTAGGAGCGACTTAGAGAACCTAAAGTTACTTAGCTAGTTAGTATAAGACTGTCGGAGGAACTGTCGTTATAGGATAAGGTATAGGTAAAACCGATAAGGCGTAGTAAAACAGAACTAGGACTAGAGTAAGATCCCTCTATATAGGTATAAGAGACTTAGTCTCTTTACCGATAGTAGAGATACCTTTAGTACTAAACACTATTCTACTATATACCTTTGTATACTATATTAGTCCTTCCTCCTTCCCTATTACGTGTCCTAACTTCCGTATATATATATACTATACCCTTTTAATACTACTATCTATTACGCTTAGATAATAGTCTAGGCGTTTTCCGACGGTATTACTACCGGTACCGCGGTAATACCGTTATTACTAGCTCGCTTCTTAGGGCGTTCGTATAGATCGAGTAGATACTCGGCTACGCTAGGACCGTAGTCGGTCTAGCGGTAATAAATATTACCGCCTATAGCGATAATTCGAGTACGCTTATCCTAGGTAAGCGCGGTCAGGTTCTTAAAACGCTTAGGTCGCTAGTTCTAGGGTAGTAGAGGCTAATTAGTATATAGATATTTCATTAAGCTGTTATAGTGCCCTTTGGCCTATATAGCTATACTATCTTGTTTTTATATATATAGAGAGGAAACCGTATTAGTAAAAACCCCTCCTCCTTCCCGCCTGTCTTTTCCTCCTCGTTGTCGTCTTAAATTTCCCTTGTTAGGGGTACGCTAGTGTTATAGGCCTGCCCTAATGACTACCCTATCTGCAACCCCCCTCGCTTCCGCCTCTTGTCTATCTACTCCTCCGTCTCGCTCGCGAGGCTAAACTGCTAGAGGTATCCCTACTGTAGTATCTACCGAGAGATTCGGCGAATGTTACCTTTGTCCCTAATAATTGACTTATAGTCTCTCCTTCCCGCTTAGTGCCTCCAATTTCCCCTACCTCTCGCCCACTACGGGCATCTTAGTAGCATATGTTCTAGGTTTTGCGATAGGTAGCTACACTAGTAGGCTAGGCTATAGATGTCTAGTACGCGTCTCCTAAATAGGTAGGCCCTTAATCTAATATGTTCGGACCTGATTTGGATCGCTATGCTTACTTCGGCCCTTGTCAGGTCCCTATATAGCTAGTAATTATGTCTCTAGAAGGCTCGGAGCGCTATCGGGCCTATTATCTTAGGGGGCTTCCTTTTCTAGTCCTACTCCTATAGGTAGCTCGCTATCTATTCCGCTAGGCTTTAGGTCTTAGCCTTACTCCCGCCGGCCTAGCGAGTCCTACGCTCCTCCTCCTTTCGTGCTAGCTATTCGGTGCTTATCTATACGGCCGTAAAGGTAGTAAGGTCATCCTCTTTTTAGCTTGTCCTATGTCCTACCCTCCCCGGTAGCGGCTTTCTATCTTATTCTTTGCCTCCTAGATCGTGGTTTATACTAGGTAACCTATCGTCTTTGCCGCGTATTAAATTCTTATTCCCCGGATGTACTAGCCGATTAGTAGTATTCCTATCTCCATTTCTACCGTACTTATTAACGTTGTCTTATATACGCCTAGTACCCTACGTAGGTTACCTACCTATATCCTGTTTAGGGGTTACTCTATCCGTTTCGGGATCGGCTTGCCTACGCCTCCTATTCCCTAAATCTGTACCCCGTATAATATAGCTAGTCTAACGATCGCCTTATATATTACTCTTGCCTTGTCGAATGTTGCTCCCTATATAGATACCGTAAGCCTCTTTATCGAGGCTTTATTGACTTACGCTCGACTCTAGGCTTTCTTAATCTATACATTCTAGCTTAGCTTCGGGTCGAGCTAGATCCCTAGTACTCGTAGCTCCGCTAATAGCTTAGTCTCGTAGCCTTAGATTCTTACCGCCGCCTTTATATTATAGTATTATCTCGCTTTACTAAAGTATATAAGTTAGTACTTTTTAGGGGCGAACCGGGCACTATACTTCTTTACCTACTCCTCGCATTTCTTATACCTATCTTTAAGGAGGCGACAGTTCTCTTCTGTCGAGTCTGACTAAGCTAGGATGTTTATATCGTCTACGAACCCCGATACTAAGGTTTACGGAGAGGTGAGTAGGGGGATTAGGTCCGACATAAATATTAGAAATAGGATAGGGGAGAGAGTAGATCCCTAAGGTATTCTAGTCTGTACCTTTACCGGGTCGGACGTATACCTTCCTAGGACTAGGTATGTCGTCCGTTCCTAGAGAAAGGAGTAGACGAACGACGTTACCTACTAGGGGATGCCTTTCTACTATAGGATATGTATTAGCCTTTAGTATAAGACGTTATCGAAGGCCCCTACGATGTCGAGGGATAGTAAGGACGCCGCTCGGTTCCTACCGTAGTACTAGAGGGTCTGAATTTGCTCCGTAATTAGCTCTATTACTATTAGTGTCGATCGCTAGCTTCTTCCCCCTATCTGTGTTACTAGGAGTACGTAGTTATCCTCGGCTAGCTACGTAAGTCTCTAGGCTACTATCTTTTCTAGGACCTTCCCTATCGTATTTAGAAGTGCTATTAGTCTATACGACTTAGGCTAAGTATAGTCTTCCTTCTATAGCTTACGTAGCACTACTATTATAGACTCTCTATACGGCTTCGGGTAATACCCTAGCCGTAGGCACGCGGTAATTAGTATATAGAGAGCGGCTAAGAGGTACGGACGCGTTAGCTAGTAGAGCTACTAGTAGTATTTATACTACCGTAGGCATAGCCGGCGGCTTAGTACTAGGTAGCTTCTTGTCCTTTAGTTCCTTCTCGTTAGCCTTACGAGAGAGATTGATCCCGAGCTAAGCTAGCTCGCTCTCTAGTTAGTAGCACTATACTAATAGTAGCTTAACCGTCTTAAAGTCTTAGCTAATAAGGCGCGTACGATATTTAAAACTAAGCTTAGACTTAAGTTCCTAGGTTTCCTACTTACGGCTTATAGTAGGTAGGAGACGCGCGCGCTCCTCCTAATAGCGGGAGTAGAATACTAAAAACTTGTCGGTCTTAGTTCTCTTAAGGGCGTTTGTATTATTACGCGTAGTACCCTCGGGGTCGTAGTTACCGAAGTTCTAGTTAAGGAACTTTAAAGCCTTACGGACTATCTTAAATAGCTTACCCGTAACTTGTCTCCCGAAGGTAATCTTCTAAGGTACGTAGTTACGGAGTATCTATTAAGCTAGTCCCGTTATATACTCCTAGATAAACCTTAATATAGACGGTACGTCCTTAAATACGGTTACTCCGATCTTATTACCTACCTAAATTATCTACTCGTCGAGGTTTAGTAAGTCTTTACTAATATTCTCTCCCGAGAACTTAGGCTTAGGTATATCGACTTAGGTAGATGTCTTAAAGTTCTTAGTTATAGTAGGATTATAGCGTACTACGTCGATACTAGTGTCTGCTAGGGCCTCGACGATTTCGAAGCCGTTATTATCGACCTCGTTCGTAGTAGCCTTCTTATACTTATTCTTATAGGGTCGAACGTCTTCGAAGTCGGACTCGGAATCTAATGATAATAGATCTAATAAATTAGAGTTATACGGATTATTACGCTTCTTCTTACGCTTATCCTTTATAGACTTCTTAGCGGGTAGTTTAGTAGGTATATTAGGCTTATTTACTAACCTATTAGGAACCTTATCTCCTCGTCGGTAGCGTAATACCGAGAGTAATCGCGTAGAGCGCTACTTAGACTATTATCGGCCGCGTAGGCCCTTAGCGTCGGCGACTTACTATCGGAGGTCCTTAATCGTCTACTAAAGACTAGTAATGTCCGCTACCGTAGGCGTAGTATTGTCTAGTACAAGGTCCTTGAGTACCTTTACCTTATCCTTAAGTATAGCGACCTCCTTATCTACGATCTTAGTAGCCTTCTCGGCCGCCTTATTATTATATTACTATTGAAATACGATTCCTTCCTTGCTCTACGCCAAAACACGACACATTCGAAAGCTCTTATTAAGGCCATTCTAACGATATAAAAAGCAGGCCACTGCCCCTAGGACTAAGGGAGTTCTACCTTATTTAATCTGGACAGCTTAAAGCTCTCTTTACCCTGTTTCTTCAGCTCTAAACGCCGCGGAGGTGCCTAGCTACATTAGGCAACTCCTAGGCAATAGTAGCCTAGGCTACGGCACTAACGGCGCCTACGGCCCTATAGGCGAAGCCCCCCTAAGACAACTAGTAGCAACTTATAGAGGACGTAAAAAGTATAGAAACTAACGATCAGCTCCCTTACCGGTCTCTATAGGTAATGATCACTTAGCTACGCACGGCGCTTATACTGTCGTATTACCGAGGGCAACAAGAAATGAGGACGACGTCCTAGGCGATTAGTAAGGCCACCCGGAATTAACACCCCTATAGCTAGGCATCGGTCGCGGCATTAATACTAGGCCCCCGCCTAACGTACGATGTAGTTACGATCCGTATTATAGCAAAGGAAGACTAGGCCGAAGTTACGAAGCTATCGAACAAGGAGCTCGCCTAACGAATTAACTAACTAGGGGTAGTCGTAGTGAACTAACAGTCTAACGGCACTCTATAGATCTATACTAGCTCTACTACTGCTAGGAGGCACCTAGAGGTATAGCTATAGTAGGCATCTAAGGTTGCGGCATTAGCGAAGGTCTTAACGAAACAATTCACGATCCTAGTCTACGATATGCCTAAGGAGTTTGACCTAACTAACTAGGGTCACCTACGCGCTCTCTAAGAGGACAACCCGGTCACTCTTAACTCTCTAATCCAGAAGGCGACTTGGCTCTATAGGAAATGGCCAGAAGGTAAGAAGGCCTCGGCGCTAATAGTATAGCTATAAGACGCGAAAGCGGCGGATCTAGCGATAGAATAAGGCCTAGTCTAGCAATATAGCCTTAAGATAGTAGAAAAGCACTCCTTATCCTTTCGTATCCTCTAATGCTTCAAATGCTAATAGTATAGACACTAAACCTATACGTGCACAAACAAGTAGGCCTACTCGAACTATATAGGAGACTATATATCTAGGGACTATATATCGACTACGAGACGGTACGCGAACTGTCCGGGGCACTACCTATCGTATAGTACGGAATGCCTATAGCGGAAACTAGCGAAAAACAAGGCAATCATAAATAGAACCGTCGCCCTAAGATTCTACGGCGACCGTAAGGCTAGCCTATACCGGAACTAACTAGCGGCGGTCGGGTATAAGCGCCCTAGGGCCGAGAACGATATAAAGGATACGTAGCCTAGGGCGTACGGGAGGCCACGTGCTCTACTAGCTACGGCGAGGGAATCTAACTAGGCCCGGCTCCCCTTTAGTATATAACCGATAGGCGTAGACTAGGACGTATAGGGTAGTAGGACATAGGACGATATAGAGGAAATGATTATCGATACCGATGACTAGCCTCGATACGCTTAGTATCATCTAGTATAACGTTAACTATAGCAAGGATATAGTCTAGAACCATTTCCTATACGAGGCGGACCTACGCGTCTACTACGTCCTTACAATCTAGGAGCTATAGATTAACCCGCACTATAAGAGACTAACGACCTACAAGTCACTAGGCTATACGACATGCCTACGAGGCGACGGTAGACCCCGCACGTGCTTCTATGTTAGTAAGGACATACTAGAATCCGACTAGGAGGTAGTGTACTACGTAGACGAAGAAGGCGGGGGCGATATTACCTCCCTCTACGTAGGTAGCACCTAGATACACAACCTATATATACAACCGCTAGCCTCGAGGTCTAGCCGCGACCTAGGGGTCTATAGACACCTAGACAGTACGCTTAAGAGACAAGGGTGCTATATCGTAGTAGGAGACTTCAACATATACTACCCTTCCTAGGAAAGCCTTATATAGCCGTACCCTATAGCCGACGAAGTACTCGACTTAATAGCGAGCAACGCAATTGCCCTTAATACCCCGAAGGACCTAGGCACCTAGAAGAGAGGGGGACTCTAAGGCACGATCGACCTCTCCTAGATCTTAGATAGCCACTACTATACGGTAACCTACTACAGGATCGAACATAAACTCGAGGCGTCGTTAGACTATATACTAGTTAGGACCTCTATTACGACATAGATATAACGTATACTAGCGAGAACCCCTAAGCCAAACTAGGGAAAGGCCTACTAGGCTAACATCTAGGCGTACCTCGATGACTCTAAGAGGCTAGTCTAGATCGCGTAGTAGTAATATAATAGTAAAGACGAGATAGACGAAGTAGTCTAGGGGTTGATAGACGAAATAAGAAAAGCGACCTCACTTCACGTTCCGCTTACCTAACTAACGATATAGTCTAAACTATACTAGACGCTGGAGTGCACTACGGTAGTAAGAGAAGTAAGGAGAGCCCGCCGGGTATAGACGAGTAGCTATAGCGAGGAGGCCTAGAACGTATATAGGGAGGTATACTAACAGAAGAAAGCTATAATACGGAGGGAGAAAGTAGTCGGCTAGAGGGCTATAGTAGAAGAAATCGCCGGTAAGCTAGAGAGGATATAGAAGCTAGCGAAATGGGCCCGATAGGACCCTACACAGGGCTCCTCCTTCTCTATCCTAGCGCTATAATCGCCTAGTGGCCCGGTTAGCGACCCCGAGGCTAAGGCGCGTCTACTAGCTAGCAAGTTCTTCCTACCCCTAGTCGAGGCTAATCTAAGCGATATAAACAGCTCTACTCCCCTAGCCCCTAGTATCGCGGTCTAATAGGAGGTGTCCGAGGGAGAAGTTACCGCTATACTAAGGAAGTTGCCGGCGAAGAAAGCCCCGGGGCCGGATAGGATCCTAAACGAGCTACTAAAGAAGTGTAGAGATCAACTAGCCCTAGTAGTTATAGCGATCTTTAACGCCTACCTATAGACCGGATACCACCCGATAGCTTTTAAACAATCGACGATAGTAGTCCTACGTAAGCCGTAGAAGGAAGACTATACGTAGGTGAAGTCGTACCGCCTAATTACGCTCCTTAACACTCTTAGGAAGGCGCTTAAGAAGCTGGTTATAACGAGACTCTCCGAGGCGGTAGAGGAATACTCCCTACTCCCGGACACCTAGATAGGTACGCGCCTATAGCGATCGACGCTATCCGCGATAGAACTTATCACCTCTTAGGTAAAGGCTATCTAGTATAAGAATAGGGACAAGGTGGCTTCCTTACTTAGCCTAGACATATCGGGAGCCTTCGACTACGTATTATACCCGCGGCTTCTCTATATCCTAAGGTCGAAAGGACTCCCTAAGTAGCTTGTTAACTTCGTACGGTCCTACCTCTAAAACCGTAGTACGTCGATCCTAGTCGGCTAGTATAGAAGCCTATTTCAAGCAGTCTATACTAGAATCCCGTAAGGCTTAACGCTAGTACCGATTCTGTTCCTCTTCTTTATAGCGACGCTACTCCTAGCCCTAGAATCCCAGAACACCGCTACGAGCGGCTTCGTAGACGACATAAACATCCTAGCGTAGTCTTCCTCGACTAAGGAGAACTATAGGCTACTAGAAGAGAAGCACAAGATCTACGAGGACTAGGCTAGGAGGCACGGGGCTCGGTTTGCCCTAGAAAAGTACAATCTAATACACTTTACGCGCCGGCTACGGTTCTATAATATACAAGCTTCTATCTAGATATAGGGGCACACGACTAACCCGGCAAATCAGCTTAGGATCCTCGGACTATAGGTAGACCCGGCGCTACGGTAGAGGAAGTACGTATAGGCAATATTACGGAAAGCTAAACAGAATATAGCATTATGCTAGAGGCTCACTACGTCTATATAGGGGGCGGACTTCCGGTAGTTACGACTTCTATATACGGCTATTATACGGCCAGTCCTTACCTATAGTAGCTAAGTGTGGTCCTTAGGCGAGAGGGCCTACCTATCGAAGGGACTCGTCGCGCCGCTAGCGAAGATCCAAAACTAATGCCTAAGGAAGGTCACCGGGGTATATAAGTCGATACTAACGAGGATGCTTAAGCACGAGACCGCTATACCGCCGATCGACCTATACATCTAGGGACTACAGACCTCCTACTTAGGCAAGTCGGTACAGTACCTAGTATAGAAGGTCATCGCTAGTGTAGTCGTAAGGGCCCGCGAATTAGTACTAGCGTATAAGGGCATTCGACCCGGAAACGAGCCGAACTACCGGGTAAGGGACGAATAGCTAGCAATATAATAGGAAGGTAAGAAATCGTTTATAGAGTAACTATAGAAAGAGAGGTGGAACAACTAGGTTGTAGGGTATAGTGGACGCCCTTAGCTAGCGGGACAACCTAAGGAATGGTTAGCTACAAAATCCGCGGTCAAGCACCCCCCGAAGCTTATCTACTACCGCCTTACGAGGGTATAGAGTAGTATAGTAACCTAACTACGAAGCGAACATATCGGCCTCTAGGGGTACCTATTATAGAGGAAGGTTCTAGGATATACGAATACTAGCTGCCCCTACGGCTATCGCTCCTAGAACGTACGGCACGTACTCCTCGTCTATCCGAGGTGGTCGCTAGGAAGGGGGGAGTGGATGGCAAAGGCGAGGAACCGGACGATTAGGGCACTTCTTAACAACGCTAAAGACCTACGGCGTATTACGAACTAGATACTAGAGAAGGGCTAGCTAGAACAGTACCGCCTAGTAGGAGTAGTGCGGGAAGAGAGGACACGACGTAGCGCGACGAGACCGGCTAGGAGCGGGGGCTAACGGGGTAGTAACATAGACTACGTACGTTCAGAGGGAAAGCTAATCTAGACAAGGAGTAGTCGGGGGCGGGAAGGGTTTTTACCTATTCGGGTTTCCCTTTGTATATAACAATAGATATATACCTATATAGGCCGGATAGGGTCCTAGAACAGGGGAATAACAAATCTATCTATCTATATTACTATTAATTAGCTTCCTTCTAAAGGCGCTCCGCTTCTAGCTTATAATTATGCCCCTCTTAGGCCGTACGCTAGAGTTCCGAGTATACTTCTTTATACTTATTCTTATTTAGCTTATTAGCTTTCTATAACGCCGCCCTATCTAGGATAGCTTAGCGATAGTTAGCCTCGAGTCTTCGGAGCGTATATAATATAGCTTCCGGTTAGTTTTAGACTTAATAACGTAGGGAAGCCGAGTCGAGTATACTTAGCTAATCGAGAGGAATATATAAGGTCGAGCTTAGGCCTTAGCTATCCGTAATATCGACCGTAAAGTCCTAGCGAGCCTAATCCTACTCTCCGTAAGCCTTCCGATAGGTAGTAATGTCCGAGTCTTAAATAAGATCTATAAGGTAGAAGTAGTTATATAAGGGCGCGCGTACTATAGGGTCCGAACGAGATAGTTCTTATTCTATAAAGCTACGAAAGAGGAGCGCGAGGCGCGGCAAAGTTATAAAGCGAAGCTAAGCCGCGCTAACCTAATACGGAAGGTCCGCGGTTTAGCCGGGCCGACGTAGCTATAGTAAGGGGTTACGGGCTACCCGTAATAGGTCCCCCCCTCCTAAAATACGCCGTAGTCCTCTAAGCGTTATGTACCTTATAAGGCTACTTGCCTATCGAGCTCTATAATCGCGCGAACGCCTAATTATCCTCTAGTGCCCTATTGTCATCCGATAACATCGCATTCGCTCTATTAAGACTATCCTCGACCGGCTTCCTTCGAGAAACATATTACCTAGTTAGCTAGCTTGCCCTAGACCTAAGTCTGTCTTCGGCTAGCACTAGCGTATAATCCTTATAACTAAAGTTAGGTATTCTTGTAGGCTCTATAGGCTCTACTCGGGTATCGAATATGTACGGAGTAGATTCTATTAGAGGTAAGGCTCGAGGCGACTTATTTATAACGGTGTCTTTTAGAATGACCCTGATCGTGTTAAGCCCGAGCACCTTAGTAGCTAGTAGGGACTAGTTAGATAGAGCTACGAAGCCTATAGGCGTAGACAACTCCGGCCGGTTATAGTAAAAGTCTATAATAGCGGCGGCTACGTGTTTAAGGATGTCCTCTATAGGTTACTAGGTCTTACTATCCTCCTCGTTCTAATATCCAGCCCATTTCACCTTATACTATATATCTACCTTACGCTTGTGCCCCTTCTTTACCTTGCCTACTCGCTTACGGGTATATATATTAAGGATCTTTTCTACCTCGTATATATACGTAGGTACTACTACTATATTGGCTACTATATTAGCCTCGGTATTGTTAGGTTCGATAGTTATCGGTAGTAGCGGCGCTAGATACTACCCTTTAAGTAGTAGGAAATCGGGGTGGTCGGCTCGTTATAGTAGTAAGGTATAGAAGCAGTTATTAAGTCCTACTAGAGCGTCTAATAGTTTTAGTCGATAAGAGAGTCTAGCCGGTATGACTTCCGTAATCTAGTAAGGGCCGGTATATCTCCTATCTAGCTTCTTAGATAGTCGAGTCGTACGGATGTTCTTAGTACTAAGATACACCTAATTACCTACCTTATAGTCTAGAGGAATGCTTCGGTAGCTATTTGCTACTTCTACTTAGAGAGCTTATAACATTCGTATATTCTCGTAAAGGTACGTATAAAGCTCGCAAATTCGACGTATAAAGGTTTCTATTACGTATCTAGTCGCTAGAGAGTGGTCAGTCCTCCCTCCTTTCTAGCGTTCAGATCAACTCGCTCTATAAACTTAGGGTTATAGCCTAAGGTAGCGTAGAACGGCGACATACTAGTAGTCTTAGATAGGTGATTATTAATCGCAAACTAAGCAAGGCATAGCTATTCTGCCTAGTCATCCTGTACCTTATTAGTAAATATATAAAGATACTATTCTATCGCCTAGTTAGTACGTTCTGACTGTCTATTAGTTTCTAGGTAATACGAAGAACTTAGCTTACGATTTGTACGGAGCATCTTATAGAGTTTCTTCTAGAAGGTAGTAACCTACTACTTACTACGGTCTAATATAATAGTATTAGGAAATCCGCGCCGACAGAACATATGTTTAAGGAAAAGCCTTGCCGTATTCTATACTATTATCTTGTTAATAGGGATCAGCTCGACTTCCTTAGTAAGCCTATTAGTAACGGTTATAATGTTGTTATAGACTATACCGTTAAGAGTACTGTCTAGGAGTCCGATAACAAAGTCGACTATAATGTACTTCTAAGGCCGATCTAGAACAGGAAGTGGCTATAATAATCCTAGTAGCTAGGAGTATAGAGATTTTGTTATACGGTAGGTACGGCAATTCGTAGTATATCTACGTACGGATCTCGCTAATCTAGGCTAGTAGAATTTACGTACTACGAGTTTATAAGTGCGAGCTCGTCCTAGATAGCCTACTACTAGAGCGTTATAGTTTATCTTAATTATCCTAGTCTATAAGGCTTAGTTATTTAGTATCTATAAGCTCTAGCCGTCGTATTGATTTCGAATATATAGTAGGTCGCTATCTACTTTATAGTATACTAGGTGAATCTTCGCTCTCTATAGTAGTATAGAAGTGCGGTCTTTCTATAGGTCCTTAATCGCGGTCTTAAGCTCGTTATTGGTTACGTACGCCGTCGATATTCGATAGTCGAGTTCGGCTTCCCGCTGACTTTTACGGGTCGCCGGTTATTTAGTAGGCGCATCTCGTTCTATAGGTATGAACTCTTTAGCTTTAGGGTCTAGCTATACTAGTTCCTCTTCTTCCGGCGTATCTTCTACTATTACCTATAGTAAGGCGATCTTAAGGAATCGCTTAGGAGGTAGTAATGTCTAATGCTAATACTAGTTCCGAGGGTCGTCTACCCCTTATAGAAGGTCCTAGCTACGTCTCGTTAGGCTGTCTAGCTTTATACCTTGAAGTCCTAGACGGTATATTATCTTGAAGTTAAACTATAATAAGAACTTAGCCTAACGCGCTTGTCGCCAATTTAGCTACTTTGTCTTTATAAAGTATTCTAGGTTCTTATAGTCGGTATAAATCTTGACTAGCTATAAGTCCTTATTATCTACTTCGTAGGCGAGCTCGGGTCTTTATTCCCTAAAAGCCTTGATAATAGCTAACAGTTCCTTGTTATAGATTTTATAATTACACTCCTATAGACTTAACTTCTTCGAGTAGAAGGCTATAGGATATAGTACACTATTCTCGTTATACTACGAAAGTACGCCGGCGTTCACAAAATCTAAAGAATCTGTCTCTACTACCGTTTCCCTACCTAGCATATAATATACGAGTATACCGGCTTTGCTAAACGTAGCTTTCAAATTATTAAAGGCTCGTTAGCAATCTAGTGACTATTAAATCCTTCTATTCTTATGATTGCTTAGTCCGTCCGACTTGGTCAGGTTTGTAAGAGGAGCAGCTATACGCGAAAATGCTTCGATGAACCGCCTATAGAAGTTAGTAAATCTAAGGAAGGCCTAGACATCCTTTAGGTTCATAGGAGCTTCCTATATCTAAATACATTCGAGTTTCTCGGGGTCTATCTCGATGCCGTTAGGGGTTATAATTAGCCTAAGATACTTAACCTTCTATTAGTAGAATTCGCTTTTGTCGATGTCTACTATAAGTCCTATATCGCGTAGCTTAGTAAGAACCTTCAGTACGTGTTCAATGTGCTCCTCTAAGGTGTTACTAAAGATAAGTACGTTATCTAGGTAGGCCGACACAAAGTCGTCTAGGTGTTCTTATAAGACCTTGTTAAGATATAATTAGAACGATACTAGTCCGTTATATAAGCCGAATAGTAGTACTAGACACTCGTAGATGCCGTATCGTGTCGTAAACGCCGTCAACTACTCGTACCCTTTAGCTATCCGTAACTTGTTAAAGGCTACTATAATGTCTAGCTTCGTAAAGTACTTCTTACTATATATACGGTTAAGCGTCTCTTATATCAAGGGAATCGGATACCGGTTCTTAATAGTGATCGCATTTAATCCTCTATAGTCGATACAAACACGTAGCCTACCTCTAGGCTTACGTACTACTAGTACTAGTATAGGAGACTAGCTCGTCTTTTGCCCTACTTTCCGTACCTTCCCTTTAGATATTTACTCGTCTAGCCATTTCTTAACTACCTCGTTCTCCTTCTTAGCTAGGCCGTAGGGCTTGCGGTATAGTGGCTCTTATAGACTATTAGGCTTAATATGAATCTTATAATCTACGCCTAGTCGGTAAGGTAGGAGTCCTTTATAATCCTTAGCTAAGAAAGCGTCCGTAATATCGTAGTATATCGGCGGCAACTTCTCCTTCGGGTTGTGATTAAACTGCTTGTTCAAGAATTAGTCTAGATCATTAGTAGCTATTACACTTAGCTTAAGCTCTCCGTCGTTACTCTTACGCCTAGTAGGTATAATGTAGAAGCACTTAGCCCTAGGCCGGTACGCGTACATTCCCTACGCGCGTTAAGAAACGCCCTAGTAGTCCACTTCTTTATCGTCTATATCTTCTAGGTTATATAATAACACGTTTAGCTCCGCCCCTCCTACTATAAAGCTCGCTACTTCTCTAGTAAAGGGCTCTAGTCCGTACTGTACTAGTGCCTACTTCTTCTTCTCGCGATAGTTTAGGGATTACACTATTATCGATGTCTTATTCTATAGATAGTGACTAAAGCAGTAATCCGATCTGAATGCTACCTCGCCTATCTCCTAGAAGATGTTTAGGTTATACGCTACAAGCTACGGTAGGCTAAAGACGATGTTATATTCGAGGTCGGTAACGTAGTATAACATTTGCTCGTAATAATCGCTAATAACTACGTCTATAAGGGCCGCGTATATAATCTGCCGTATAGTAGCTATTCTATCTCCTAGTGTTAGTCGTCGGCTTTACGTCAAAGGGATTAGGGGTATTGTATATTTACGTATAAATTTCTAGTCAAGAAAGAGAGAGGTAGAAGTAGAATCTATAAGGCCTCGAGCCTTTCTATATTATATTATTACGGGTAACAATATATAAGGGTATATAGCTAGCTATTACTTATCTAGTATATATACCGATATCTTAAGCTCCTTACTATAGTCTATTACCGTCTCATATATTCCGTGTCTCTTAATCTTATACTCTTTCTGTCCTAGGAAGTTCGGGTGACCGCTATCTACCACGCTTAGGTAGCGGTCGTGCCATTTCCCTACTACGGATCGGCGGCTAGGGAACTAAGGTTCGCGTTCGGATTCGGCGTAGTATTACGTAGACGTAGTAGGCGATAGTCGCTATCGTACCTATATATTAGGTATTTAGGGTTAGTCGATACGTAAGAACCTATACGGTAGCGGTAGTACTTACCCTACTTCTTAAGGTCTTCGCGCTACTTACGGTTAAGCGTAGGTAGGTTCTATAGATATGTCGGTAGATCCTCCTTCTTCTTAGTACTAGCGTACTATAGTAGGCGCTATACTAAGGCACCTACTATACCGGTAGCGGTACTAGTAACTACGTTACCGTTATTCTAGTTATTCTAGCCGCTATTACCGTTCGAGTTGCTATTACTACGGGGGCGCTCCTTCTACGGGTATAGTCGATCTGTCTCGTAGAAGCTCTCGTCTAGTACGGTATACTCCTCGATAACGTCTTATATACTATCTAGGCGGCGGTCGACTTCGCGGTCGCCGAAGGTCTTAATAAAGTACTTACGGTTTAGTCGGTTACGGAATAGTATAAGCTCGGTCTTATCGGTCTATAATATCTAGGCGCGTAACTTCGAGTAGCGTATATAGAAGGCTATAAAGGTTTCGCCTTATTCTTACTTATAGGTAGTAATATTAACTATAGCCTTAGTTCCTTTATTACGTATACTATATTGGCGTGTTATCTAATCTAATAACTCTTCTCTAGTCTTAAACTCGTTAAAGGACTACTATCTAGGTATAGAGATCCTCGGCTTAATACTTCGCTAAGGATCATCTTACGTCTACCTATATACGAAGCGTAGACTATCTACCTTAGTACGGAAGGTTACTATAGTCAGCTTTATAAGAACACTACTATACTAGCTATTAAAATTAGGGTCATTATCGTTCTTAAAGTGCTTAGGGTTAGGCACACCCTTGTCGATCTCTATACCGCGAGTAAGGGTACGGTTAATAGATAGATAGATTTGTTATTCCCCTATTCTAGGACCCTATCCGGCCTATATAGGTATATATCTATTGTTATGTACAAAGGGAAACCCGAATAGGTGAAAACCCTTCCCGCCCCCGACTACTCCTTATCTAGTTTAGCTTTCCCTCTAAACGTACGTAGTCTATATCACTACCCCGTTAGCCCCCGCTCCTAGCCGGTCTCGTCGCGCTACGTCGTGTCCTCTCTTCCCGTACTGTTCCTACTAGGCGGTACTGTTCTAGCCAGCCCTTCTCTAGTATCTAGTTCGTAATACGCCGTAGGTCCTTAGCGTTATTAAGAAGTGCCCTAATCGTCCGGTTCCTCGCCTTTACTATCTACTCCCCCCTTCCTAGCGACTACCTCGGACAGACGAGGAGTGCGTACCGTACGTTCTAGGAGCGATAGCCGTAGGGGTAGCTAGTATTCGTGTATCCTAGAACCTTCCTCTATAATAGGTACCCCTAGAGGCCGATGTGTTCGCTTCGTAGTTGGGTTACTATACTACTCTATGCCCTCGTAAGGCGGTAGTAGATAAGCTTCGGGGGGTACTTGACCGCGGATTTTATAGCTAACTATTCCTTAGGTTGTCCCGCTAGCTAAGGGCGTCTACTATGCCCTATAACCTAGTTGTTCCACCTCTCTTTCTATAGTTGCTCTATAAACGATTTCTTACCTTCCTATTATATTGCTAGCTGTTCGTCCCTTACCCGGTAGTTCGGCTCGTTTCCGGGTCGAATGCCCCTATACGCTAGTACTAATTCGCGGGCCCTTACGACTATACTAGCGATGACCTTCTGTACTAGGTACTATGCCGACTTGCCTAAGTAGGAGGTCCGTAGTCCCTAGATATATAGGTCGATCGGCGGTATAGCGGTCTCGTGCTTAAGCATCCTCGTTAGTGTCGACTTATATGCCCCGGTGACCTTCCTTAGGCATTGTGTTTTGGATCTTCGCTAGCGGCGCGACGAGTCCCTTCGATAGGTAGGCCCTCTCGCCTAAGGACTACACTTAGCTACTATAGGTAAGGACTGGCCGTATAATAGCCGTATATAGAAGTCGTAACTACCGGAAGTCCGCCCCCTATATAGACGTAGTGAGCCTCTAGCATAATGCTATATTCTGTTTAGCTTTCCGTAATATTGCCTATACGTGCTTCCTCTACCGTAGCGCCGGGTCCACCTATAGTCCGAGGATCCTAAGCTGATTTGCCGGGTTAGTCGTATGCCCCTATATCTAGATAGAAGCTCGTATATTATAGAACCGTGGCCGGCGCGTAAAGTGTATTAGATTGTACTTTTCTAGGGCAAACCGAGCCCCGTACCTCCTAGCCTAGTCCTCGTAGATCTTGTACTTCTCTTCTAGTAGCCTATAGTTCTCCTTAGTCGAGGAAGACTACGCTAGGATGTTTATGTCGTCTACGAAGCCGCTCGTAGCGGTGTTCTAGGATTCTAGGGCTAGGAGCAGCGTCGCTATAAAGAAGAGGAATAGAATAGGTACTAGCGTTAAGCCTTACGGGATTCTAGTATAGACTACTTAAAATAGGCTTCTGTACTAGCCGACTAGGATCGACGTACTACGGTTTTGGAGGTAGGACCGTACGAAGTTAACAAGCTACTTAGGGAGTCCTTTCGACCTTAGGATATAGAAGTAGCCGCGGGTATAATACGTAGTCGAAGGCTCCCGATATGTCTAGGCTAAGTAAGGAAGCCACCTTGTCCCTATTCTTATACTAGATGGCCTTTACCTAAGAGGTGATAAGTTCTATCGCGGATAGCGTCGATCGCTATAGGCGCGTACCTATCTAGGTGTCCGGGAGTAGGGAGTGTTCCTCTACCGCCTCGGAGAGTCTCGTTATAACTAGCTTCTTAAGCGCCTTCCTAAGAGTGTTAAGGAGCGCAATTAGGCGGTACGACTTTACCTACGTATAGTCTTCCTTCTACGGCTTACGTAGGACCACTGTCGTCGATTGTTTAAAAGCTATCGGGTGGTACCCGGTCTATAGGTAGGCGTTAAAGATCGCTATAACTACTAGGGCTAGTTGATCTCTACACTTCTTTAGTAGCTCGTTTGGGATCCTATCCGGCCCCGGGGCTTTCTTCGTCGGTAACTTCCTTAGTATAGCGGCAACTTCTCCCTCGGACACCTCCTGTTAGACCGCGATACTAGGGGCTAGGGGAGTAGAGCTGTTTATGTCGCTTAGATCAGCCTCGACTAGGGGCGGGAAGAACTTGCTAGCTAGTAGACGCGCCTTGGCCTCGGGGTCGCTAACCGGGCTACTAGGCGATTATAGCGCTAGGATAGAGAAGGAGGGGCCCTGTATAGGGTCCTATCGGGCCCATTTCGCTAGCTTCCACATCCTCTCTAGCTTGCCGGCGATTTCTTCTACTATAGCCCTCTAGCCGACTACTTTCTCCCTTCGTATTATAGCTTTCTTCTGTTAGTATACCTCCCTATATACGTTCTAGGCCTCCTCGCTATAGCTGCTCGTCTATACCCGGCGGGCTCTCCTTGCTTCTCTTACTACCGTAGTGTACTCCGGCGTCTAGTATAGTTTAGACTATATCGTTAGTTAGGCAAGCGGAACGTGAAGTAAGGTCGCTTTTCTTATTTCGTCTATTAACCCCTAGACTGCTTCGTCTATCTCGTCTTTACTATTGTATTGCTACTACGCGATCTAGACTAGCCTCTTAGAGTTATCGAGGTACGCCTAGATATTAGCCTAGTAGGCCTTTCCCTAGTTTAGCTTAGGGGTTCCCGCTAGTGTGCGTTGTATCTATATCGTAATAGAGGTCCTGACTAGTATATAGTCTGACGACGCCTCGAGTTCATATTCGATCCTATAGTAGGTTGCCGTATAGTAGTAGCTATCTAAGATCTAGGAGAGGTCGATCGTACCTTAGAGTCCCCCTCTCTTCTAGGTGCCTAGGTCCTTCGGGGTATTAAGGGCAATTACGTTACTCGCTATCAAGTCGAGTACTTCGTCGGCTATAGGGTGCGGCTGTATAAGGCTTTCCTAGGAAGGGTAGTGTATGTTGAAGTCTCCTACTACGATGTGGCACCCTTGTCTCTTAAGCGCACTGTCTAGGTGTCTATAGACCCCTAGGTCGCGGCTAGACCTCGAGGCTAGCGGTTATATATATAGGTTGTGTATCTAGGTACTACCTACGTAGAGGGAGGTAATATCGCCCCCACCTTCTTCGTCTACGTAGTATACTACCTCCTAGTCGGATTCTAGTATGTCCTTGCTAATATAGAAGCACGTGCGGGGTCTGCCGTCGCCTCGTAGGCATGTCGTATAGCCTAGTGACTTACAGGTCGTTAGTCTCTTATAGTACGGGTTAATCTATAGCTCCTAGATTATAAGGACGTAGTAGACGCGCGGGTCCGCCTCGTGTAGGAAATGGTTCTAGACTATATCCTTACTATAGTTAACGTTATACTAGATAATGCTAAGCGTGTCGAGGCTAGTTATCGGCATCGACAATCATTTCCTCTATATCGTCCTATGTCCTACTGCCCTATACGTCCTAGTCTACGCCTATCGGCTATATACTAAAGGGGAGCCGGGCCTAGTTAGATTCCCTCGCCGTAGCTAGTAGAGTACGTGGCCTCCCGTACGCCCTAGGTTGCGCATCCTTTATATCGTTCTCGGCCCTAGGGCGCTTATACCCGACCGCCGCTAGTTAGTTCCGGTATAGGCTAGCCTTACGGTCGCCGTAGAATCTTAGGGCGACGGTTCTGTTTGTGATTGCCTTGTTTTTCGCTAGTTTCCGCTGTTAGCATTCCGTACTATACGATAGGTAGTGCCCCGGACTGTTCGCGTACCGTCTCGTAGTCGATGTATAGTCCCTAGATATATAGTCTCCTATATAGTTCGAGTAGGCCTACTTGTTTATATACGTATAGGTTTGGTGTCTATACTATTAGCATTTAAAGCATTAGAGGACACGAAAGGATAAGGAGTGCTTTTCTACTATCTTGAGGCTATATTGCTAGACTAGGCCTTGTTCTATCGCTAGATCCGCCGCTTTCGCGTCTTATAGCTATACTATTAGCGCCGAGGCCTTCTTACCTTCTGGCCATTTCCTATAGAGCCAAGTCGCCTTCTAGATTAGAGAGTTAAGAGTGACCGGGTTGTCCTCTTAGAGAGCGCGTAGGTGACCCTAGTTAGTTAGGTCAAACTCCTTAGGCATATCGTAGACTAGGATCGTGAATTGTTTCGTTAAGACCTTCGCTAATGCCGTAACCTTAGATGCCTACTATAGCTATGCCTCTAGGTACCTCCTAGCAGTAGTAGAGCTAGTATAGATCTATAGAGTGCCGTTAGACTGTTAGTTCACTACGACCACCCCTAGTTAGTTGATTCGTTAGGCGAGCTCCTTGTTCGATAGCTTCGTAACTTCGGCCTAGTCTTCCTTTGCTATAATGCGGATCGTAACTATATCGTACGTTAGGCGGGGGCCTAGTATCGATACCGCGACCGATGCCTAGCTATAGGGGTGTTGATTCCGGGTGGCCTTACTAATCGCCTAGGACGTCGTCCTCATTTCTTATTACCCTCGGTGATACGACAGTACAAGCGCCGTGCGTAGCTAAGTGATCATTACCTATAGAGACCGGTAAGGGAGCTGATCGTTAGTTTCTATACTTTTTACGTCCTCTATAAGTTGCTACTAGTTGTCTTAGGGGGGCTTCGCCTATAGGGCCGTAGGCGCCGTTAGTGCCGTAGCCTAGGCTACTATTGCCTAGGAGTTGCCTAATGTAGCTAGGCACCTCCGCGGCGTTTAGAGCTAAAGAAACAGGGTGAAGAGAGCTTCAAGCTATCCAGATTGAATAAGGTAGAACTCCCTTAGTCCTAGGGGTAGTGGCCTGCTTTGTATATCGTTAGAATGGCCTTGATAAGAGCTTTCGAATGTGTCTTGTTTTGGGTACGGTTAATAGTAAAGAGACGTTCTAGAAGGTTAACTAGTAGTGTCTAGGTACGGGTGTTACGTATTCTCGAGTCACGACTATTGTTAGGTCCTAGTCGCGGACGGTCGTTATTACGTCCTCGGCTATTATTACTACGGTCATAGTCGTCTCTATCGTCATTACTACTACCGCTACCGCCACCTCTACTAGTAGCTTCGCGATACCTACGTAATAGCTACTCGAGTAAGGTCTTGCGTAGGCGGGAACGAGAGGGTCGGCGGCCTAAGCGGCCCCTACCTCCGTTCTATATAGTGTCTCCTACCTTAAGCCGAGCCTTTAGGTTATCGACTTCTTATTATAGGGCCTAGTTCTTCGCCTTAGCATCTTGTGCCTTCTTCTTCTCCTTCTCGTAGATCTTACTAAACTGCTTATATAGGTTATTAGCTTCCTTATATTTCTTCTCTAGCTCTTATAACTTAGCTAGGTCGCAATCCTTCTTACTCTTAAGATCTGCTACCATTTTCTATATAACAAGCTCTTCACTTCGTAGCATCTTATAGATACGGTCGTATTCGGTATATAGCGTAGTGTACTAGGTGTTCTAGAGGTCGTTAGCTCGCTCTATTATATCGAGTTGTCTGCCCTTAGTAATTGCCGTATTGACTACTTATAGTACGAAGTCGTAGGTGTTCTTCGGGTGTTAGGGTATAAGGGTCGTAAGGTTGTCTAGGGTGACATTCTAGTATTCGGATACGAGAATATGTTCTACCTCGTCGAGTAATAGATATACCTTGTCTAGGTTACCGCCTAGGTTCTCTTTAAGCTTAAACTCGAACAGTTCTATAAAGTCAATCTTACTACCTTCTTCTCGCTCGAAGGCCTTCTAGTAAGCTTTATTAAACTCTTGTTATAGCGCGACACCGGTGTCTACTATAACCCGCCGGTTGTCGTCCTATGTCTAACTCTAAGGAAAAGAGGACAGGTCGGGGAAAAGAGATATACGCTACTTACTTTTGCCCTTAGGCTTAGGTAGCGGTAGTATGCCGCCGTTCGCTATTTATAAAGTCATATTATCTAGGTTCGGGGGAGGCGTAACGGTACCTATATCCTGACTGTCTACGAGCGCGCGACTACCTACTAATAATATCGCCGCGTTACGTTCTCTAGGTATCTACGCGCTATACGCCTTACCGTGTTCTATATTCTAATACGACTCTACGCGTTCTCGAGTTCTACGGTTCTGTCTGTTCCTATTATTACGCGTCCCTTACCTAGATCCGTAATCTAGGTAGGGTAGTAGAATAAACTATAAGGGCGCGCGTACTATAGGGTCTAAACGAGATAGTTATTATTCTACGAAGCTACGAAAGAGGAGCGCGAGGCGCGGCGAAGTTATAAAGTAAAGCTAAGCCGCGCTAACCTAGTACGGAAGGTCCGCGGTTTAGCCGGGCCGGCGTAGCTATAGTAAGGGGTTACGGGCTACCCGTAACAAGTTAGGAATCTCCTATATCTAATTACCTTCTTCCTCCTCTTCTAGTAACTCGTCGAGAATCGCCCGCTACTATTTAGCGTACTTAGTAGGGTCGAGTCTAACTATCGTATCGTCTAACTACGTATATTTGTCGGCTCGGGTAAAGAGTTCTAAGTTTCGAGTTAGTCTAGCTAGGCGACTAATATATTAAGTATCCTCGCCGCTATAGCTATTTACTCTAGCTATAATATAAGTTACGCCTTAAGCGGCGGCTTCTAAGAAGAGAGTACTACGCTACCTATCGCTAGTACTAAGGAAGTCGCTATATATTACGACTTCCGAAGATACGCGATATCGCGGCTTCGAGTACCCGGCTTTTTTATAATCGGCGCTATATATAGTAGCGTCCTTATTATCGAGCTATCGAAGTATTACGAGGCTATAGTAGGCGAGTATAGTAGTAGTTTATTAACGAAGTCGATAGCTAAAGAGAGAAGGTAGTTCTAAGAGAGAGAGGGCTTCTTAAGGGAAGCCGAGGTGGCGCTCGGGCCGAGCTTAGTCATTGATGTCACGTGATCACGTGTCACGTGACCCGATCCGAACCCTCTACTTACGGAGCTACTATAATATTAGGTCTAGTATAGATAACCTATATACTATATAGGGCTTAAACACCCCTATATACCCCTACTATCCGGCCTTATTCTACCTAAGAAAGATACGATAATAGCGATCGTAGGAAACGACTAGGAGTAGGAGACTAACGAGTAGAAGGAGGTCTATAGGAAGGTAGAAATAATAGCAATAGTAGGAGATAGCGAGTACCTAGAAAGAGTACTTAAGGGGATAATTTTAGAGCTCCTTAGAGGGCTAAAGGCACTAAGGAGCTAAACAGGACAGATTATTAATAGGACAGTAGTAGTAGTAGTAAAGAAGAGGATATAGGAAGGCTAGAAACTAAGCTAACTAACCTAGGTAGTAGTTGTATCCCAAAACCCTCCCCCCTAGAAAACAGCTATTAAGGTCTACATTTCCGACTAGTAAGAGTAGAAAGAGATTAAGGGCCTATTAGGCAAGGAGATTATATAGAAGATTAGGATATAAGGCATTATTAGAGCTAGGAAAGAGAAGGGAGGTGTCCTTAAGCTGTTTATAGCATAGGAGTAAGACAGGAAGAGGCTAGAGACATAGAAGGAGTGGACAGTCAAACTAGGCAAGACGGCTAAGGTCTTACACTAACAAAATATAGTTATTGCCTATAGGATGACCATAAAGTTTGACATTGAAGGAGACCTTAAGAGGCTGTAGGACTAGAACCAGGCTGTATGCCTAGGGCTATAGATCACAAAAGTAGCATAGGTCAACAGAAAGACAAAGGACACAAAGAGAGAGTCTTCTCTAGTGCTCTAGATAGGCACTGTAGAATAGGTAAACACCGTGCTTAATAAGGGCATCTTCTAGGAATGTGAAAGAATGGACACAGAAATCTATAGAAGCACCTATAGACTACTACAATGTTTCAAGTACTAACAGTATAGTCATATCTCTACTAGATACCTAAGCCAAAAGGACACTTGTTCCCACTGTGCTAGTAGCTACAAAGTACAGAATTGTACAGCCCTAAAGAGTGAAGCCAGATATACATACTGTGGAAAGAAACACCCTTCCTGGTCCTAAGACTGCATGGCTAGGATTGAGGCAAAGAGGAGGGCAAGAGAAGCCAGGATCAACACCCCTATTAGATTCTAGACAGGGACAATCACCTAAGAACCCCTAAGGACTGTCTACAACCCTCTAAAAAGAGGCAGAACAGAAGAGACTACACAGGCCCAAGGCCACCCTGCTATAGGTAGACCAAAATCAATTGTGGTTGCAGGAAGAGACCCGTCACAAAGCAGGCTCAACCTTACTACAATCCTAAATAGCAGCCAGTAGCAAGAAGTACGAGAAGACTAGCAGGAGACTAGCATAGATAAGTTATGATTGAAACACCTAATCTTACTACTATCCAGTACAATGTCAACAAAAGCCAGCACAAGGTCTAGAGAAGCTTTCTCTAAGCACTAGACCCAAAGAAACACCTAGTCATTGTAGTCTAGGAACCTTAGATCAACAGCAAATCTAACAGACCATCTACTGCTAACGACCTAAGGTATCACACACTCCTAGCCAAACAAGGCACCCCTAGAACATACATGTACATCAGCAAAGAGATGGTAACAGACAGCTAGGAACAAATCCAACAGGAAGGGGGAGACATCACCTCAGTCAGACTCAACACCAACCAAGGCAGCATCTATAACTACAGTGTATACAACCCACCCCCTAGCTCCAGAAGCAGCACCTAGCTAGGCACACTACAACAGCTGCCAGACATCTTGTAGAGTGACTCCCAACACATCGTGCTAGGAGACTTCAACTTGCACCATCCTACATAGGGATCAGACTTTGCACCTACCTATCACTTCCTCGCTAACAGACTCCTCTCTACTACCTAAAGCAACAACATGCACCTAGTTACCCCAAAGGGCCTAACTACCTGGTCACAGAGAGCAAGCTCAAGCACCATTGACCTGTGCTTTGCATCACATGACCTGCAGCAGAAGGTCACCAGATGCTAGGACTTGGAGTCCTCATCAGATCACCTCCTAATTCAGGTGGAGTTTGAAACACAGACACAGCAGGAAGGAGACCTAGAACCTCAGCTAGCCTGGAAGGCAGCCAACTAGGAACAGATCAGACAAGACCTGGAACAGAAGCTAGCTGGACTAGAGACCAGGAGACTGGAAACAGCCTTAGACATAGACCAAGCAGTGGCAGAACTAGTTAGAACAATGCAGGAAACTGCAGCAGCCCACACCAGAGAAAAGAAACAGTCACTGTACTAGAAGCCATTCTAGACAAAGGAATGCTCAGAGAAGGTCAAGGCAGCCAGGCAGGCCAGGAGAGCCCTTACCCAGAGTCACTCCCAGGAAGCATAGGACAGATACAACTAGGCAACTAGAGACAAGAAGGCCCAGATCAAGAGGGACAAGATGCTAGAGTGGAGGTCAACAGTTGGATCTATTACCCAGAATCCTGAGAAGATGTGGAAACTAGCAAAGTGGGCAAGACAACCTACACAGGACAGAAACATACTGCCCTAGTTTCCAAACATTGAAGACTAGGAAGGAGTAACCCAACACACTCTCCCAGGAAAGGCACAGGCATTGGGGAAACATTTCTTTAGCACACAGGTAGAAGCTGACCTGCAGGATCTAGAGGGCAGTGTGTATCCAACACCACTAGAGCAATCCTGCACAGTGGGAGAGGGAGAGATCAAGAGCATCATTAAGAGACTCTCAGGAAACAAGGCCCTAGGACCAGATAGGATTCCAAACTTGTTCATCAAGACATGTAAGGACTAGATCTCCCCTGCACTGTCAAACATCTTTTCACAGTATATAGCCTAAGGACACTGCCCTAAACACTTTAAGGAGTCACTGACTGTAGTCTTGAGAAAACTATAGAAAGAGGACTACACAAAGCTAAAGGCATATAGACCTATTGCCTTGCTTAACACACTAGGCAAACTCCTAGAAAAGATTATAGCAGAAAGGCTGACAAACCTAGCTGAAGAACATAGAATCCTTCCTAAAGAACAGATAGGAGGCAGGAAACAAAGATCAACACTAACAGCTGTAGAACTTATCACAGAGCAGATCAAGACCCTATAGCACTTCAGGAACAACAAGGCAGCCACACTCCTCTCACTAGACATATCAGGAGCCTTTGACAATATCTTATACTAGAGGCTGATCCACATCCTGAAACAGAAGGCTATGCCTAACTAGACAGTCCAGTTTATCTAGTCCTTCCTTAGAGGCAGAACTACAAGACTAAGACTAGGTAGATACAAATCTGACAGTATGCCTATAGAGACAGGAATCCTATAGGGATCAACAATGTCTCCAATCCTGTTTCTCCTCTTTATGGCAGACCTGCTAGCAAAGCTAAACTCTAGAAACACATCAGCCTTAGAGTTTGTGGATGACACAAACATCCCAGCCTAGTTAGACAGCACAGAAGAGAACTGCAGAATCTTGTAGAAGAAACATAAGGAATGTGAGGAATAGGCTAGGAAATATAGAGCTAGATTTGCCCTAGAGAAGTATCAACTCATCCACTTTAGTAGAGCCAGAAACAGACACAATATATAAGCCCTAATCACTATTCAGGGACACACAGTAGAACCCTCAAGTGAATTAAGGGTGCTAGGAATATGGCTAGATCCAAAGCTTAGCTAGGGACTATAGGTCAAGAAAGTATAGGCAAGAGCAGACAACAATAGGCAATCAATTGACAGGCTTATAGCCTCTATATAGGGAGCCACATTTACGAAAGCAAAGGTTATGTACAAGGCCATTATGAAGCCAGCTATGCTATATAGAGCCTAGATCTAGTCAGCCTAAGACAAGATCCCAAAGAGAATTGCAGATCCTATTAGTAGAGCCTAAGCCTCCTGTCTGAAAAAGGTGCTTAGAGCATACAAGTCAACTCTAACAAGGGTGGTCGAAATGGAGTCTAGCTCCCTACTAGCCAAGCTCTACCTTTGAGGGTTGAGATACTAGTATGTAGGAAAGACGTCTACATACCTAGCCTAGCTAGTAATCTAGAAGGCAGTCAACAAAATCAGGAGCTAGTGCATAAGAAGGCACAGACAAGCAAGACCTAATCTAGCCCTATAGAAGTAGCAGGACCTATAGAAGTTCAAAGAACTAACAGAATAGCTATACCTAGCCCAGTAGGAATAGGACAGAAGGGCCTAATAGAGAGGATTAGTAGCTAGCTAAGGGAAGAAGTAATAGTCTCTAGCTAAAAGGATAGTAGGACTCCTCTAGAAGACTAAATAGACAAGAACCCTATAGAGGCTAGGAACCCTAAAGGCACTCTAACAGTTTGGTAGCTATAACTACCTACTGTACTTAGACCTGACTAGGTCAGAGGCAAGTATAGTAATACAAATCCGCTCTAAATATATCGGAGTCAGGGCATACCTACATTAGAGAAAAGTCCTAGGTATCGAAGATAAGAGTTGCCTATACGGCTACCTGTCCTAGAATGTCGAATATAGACTTCTAGTTTGCAAAGAATAGAGTATAGGGAGAGGTGAATAGAGGGCAAGGGCAAGGAACAGAAACTTCTAAGCTATAATTAGTAATAAGGGAGACCTCTAGAGAATTATAAGGTGGATCATCCACTAAGGATTTTTGGAGTAGTTCTCTCTTACTAGGGAAACAGAGAGATGGATTGAGGAGAGAAAGAAGGAGGAGGAGAGCAGGAAGAGGGGGACAACTCTAGGGTTGTAGACAAGGTAGTCAGAGGCTAACCACTATAACACTAGTGCACCCTAATAGAAGGAAAACTGAGAACTTATAGCAAGGAAGCTATTAGAGAAGGAGAGGAGGTTTTTACCTAGGAACAGGTTTCCTACCTTAGACAGTAACATATATAGACATAAACCCGTATAGGCCGGAGGGCACCACAACGGGTAAATGAATTATCTATCTATCTATATACGAATAGGGAAAAGGATTAACTCCCTAGGAATAAGCGACCGAAGGGAGTTATACGATATAGAAAAGGCTTAAGCATTACTAATAATAATAGTGTTTCGAACTAAGATTATCGTTAACGGGCATAAGATAGATACTATAATAGATTCCGGAGCGAGCGGGAATTTTACCTCCGAATCTTTTATTATAAGAAATAGGATCGCTACCTATAAGAAGAAAGAAGGTTATAAATTGATCGCGGTATACGGATTATCCTTACCTAGTATAGAGCGCGAGACGATACCGCTACTACTTACTATCTAACGGTACTACGAGGAGATTATCTTAGATATTACTAATATAGCTAGTTATAATATCGTACTAGGTATGCCTTAGTTAAGAAAGTACAATCTAGTAATAGACTAGAGAAGAGAAGTACTTATATTTAGGGAATACGATTGCGTTATCGACATTTAACCTACGTAGTAGTAGCGTTTACTAGTAGATAAGGCAAGGAAATAGCTAAATAGGATATAGCTTACGCCGACTAGAAGGATAGAAGAACTACCTTCGACCGGGATAGATACTAGCGTAGGGCCGCCGGGTTACGAAGTCACTAGAACTAATAGAAGTAACGTACTATCGAAGGATACTAATATCTTAGAGTTAAGTATTCCTAAGGAGTATCGTAGGTAGTCGCGACTCTTTAAAGAGGAAAGAGGCAAGGATGCCTTACCTAAGTACTAACTATAGGATTATAAGATAAACATTTAGCTAGGGAAAGAGCCTCTATAGGGACCCCTATATCAAATGTCTAAGAAAGAGCTATAGACCCTACGAGAATAGCTAAAGGAGAAGCTAGCTAAAATATAGATACGACGATTCACCTTAAGTATAGGAACTCTATACATGTTCGTTCCGAAGCTAAACGGGAAACTACGACTCGTATAAGACTATAGAAAGTTGAACGAGATTACGATTAAGAACTAATATCCGCTACCTAATATCGAAGAAGTATAAGACAGATTAACTAGATTAGACTAGTATACGAAGATTGACCTACGAGACGCCTTCTACGCTATCTAAATAGTAGAAGAAGAAGAATAGAAGACCGCCTTTAGAATAAGATATAGACTCTACGAATTCTTAGTTATACTAATAGGATTAACTAACGTACCCGTATCCTATTAGGACCTTATTAATAAGACACTTAGAGACCTACTCGACGTATACGTCATCGCTTATATAGACGACATACTAGTCTATACAGAAGGATCCCTCTAGAGTCATATTAAACAAGTCTAGGACGTATTCGAGCGACTTATACGTTTAGGATTTAAGACGGTACCCGAGAAATACGAGTTCTATAAAAAGGAAGTCAAATTCCTAGGCTTTATTATTAGTATAATAGGAATCACGATTGATCCTACTAAGACATAGTCAATTAGAGATTAGCTAGAACTAAAGACAGTTAAGGATATATAATTATTTATTAGACTAGTAAACTATAACCGGAAATTTATTAAGGAATATTCAAAGACAGTAGTACTAATAACGATACTTACGAAAAAAGACGTTACCTAGAAATAGGGAAAGGAACAGACTAAAGCGTTTAATAGACTTAAGGAACAATACGCTTTAGCCCCTACGCTTCGATTATTCGATAGTAGTAAGGAAGTCTATATCGAGACCGACGCGTCTAATATAGTAATAGGCGTATGTCTAATATAGACATACGACGGGAAAAGATACCCGGTGGCCTATTATTCCCGGAAAATGACTATAGCGGAACAGAACTACGACATCTATAACAAAGAGCTTCTAGCTATTATTGCCGCTAGATAGTATTAGGAAGTATACGTCGAGGGCCTACCGAAGTTAACGATTCTTTTAGACTATAAGAATCTTACGTACTTTACGACAACAAAGGAACTTACCCAAAGACATGCCCGCTAGTCGGAGCTACTTAGGTAATATAAGTTCGAAATCAAGTATATACTAGGAATAGAGAATAGCCGCGTAGACGCGTTAAGCCAAAGAAGCGACTATATAGAAGGAAAAGAATTAGTATAATATAAGATACTTAGGACAAATCCCGACGGAAGTCTTAGTACTAATACGAGAGAGTTTAACAATATTATACGAACTCTAAGCGATAAGGAAGAATAGTTCCCTACATCGCGAGGAAAGTACTAAGTACTAAAGGATCGAGAAGAAGAATATATACGACAATATCACGACGAGCTAATATATAGACATCCTAGAACTTTAAAAACAATAGACCTAATATAGCGTAGCTTCTCATTTCTATAAATAGACCTAATATAGCGTAGCTTCTCATTTCTATAAATAAGGCTTAAGGTACTACGCTATATTAAGCAATATATATATTACTAACGAAACAAGGCTATACGATACCTAAAGTACGGTTACCTATAGTTTAGGACACTACCGACGAAACTATAGGACGAAGTTACGATAGACTTTATTACTAAACTCCCGCTATCTAAGGATTAAGTCACGAAACAGATATATAACATAATACTAGTTATTATCGACAGGCTTACGAAATACGTACACTTCATTCCTATATTAGAAACATATACTATAGAGTAGCTCGGATACCTTATACTAGATAGACTAATTCAATACTATAGATTCCCTTAAGCTTTTATTACGGATAGAGACAAGCTCTTTATATTAAACTATTAGAAGACGCTTATAGGAACGATCGGAATTGAGTATAAGCTGTCTACGGCATACTATCTAGAGACCGATAGACAAATAGAAAGAGCGAACTAAACGCTAGAACAATACCTACGGCACTATATTAACTACGTATAGGACAACTAGGTTTTATTACTACTAATAGCGTAAACCGTACTAAATAACTATAAATCGGAGACAACTTTAACGACGCTATTTTATACGAACTTTAGTAAAGATCCTAACCTATTTAGAACACCTAGATCCTACCTATAGGTAGAGAGAGCAATCGTAACGACGGAAACTCTTAAGGAAATATATAAAGTAGCACGTAAGGCGATCGAAGATATATAGATAGATAGATATTTCATTAAGCTGTTGTAGTGCCCTTTGGCCTATACAGCTATGCTATCTTGTTTTCGTATATATAGAGGGGAAACCGTGTTAGTAAAAACCCCTCCTCCTTCCCGCCTGTCTTTTCCTCCTAGTTGTTGTCTTAATTTTCCCTTGTTAGGGGTACGCTAGTGTTATAGGCCTGCCCTAATAACTACCCTATCTGCCACCCCCTAGCTTCCGCCTCTTGTCTATCTACTCCTCCGTCTCGCTAGCGAGGCTAAACTACTAGAGGTATCCCTACTATAGTATCTACCGAGAGATTCGGCGAATGTTGCCTTTGTCCCTAATGATTGACTTATAGTCTCTCCTTCCCGCTTAGTGCCTCCAATTTCCCCTACCTCTCGCCTACTACGGGCATCGTAGTAGCATATGTTCTAGGTTTTGCGATAGGTAGCTACACTAGTAGGCTAGGCTATAGATGTCTAGTACGCGTCTTCTAAATAGGTAGGCCCTTAACCTAATGTGTTCGGACCTGATTTGGATCGCTATGCTTGCCTCGGCCCTTGTTAGGTTCCTATATAGCTAGTAATTATGTCTCTAGAAGGCTCGGAGCGCTATCGGGCCTATTGTCTTAGGGGGCTTTTTTTTCTAGTCCTGCTCCTATAGGTAGCTCGCTATCTATTCCGCTAGGCTTTAGGTCTTAGCCTTGCTCCCGCCGGCCTAGCGAGTCCTACGCTCCTCCTCTTTTCGTGCTAGCCATTCGGTACTTGTCTATATAGCCGTAAAGGTAGTAAGGTCATCCTCTTTTTGGCTTGTCCTATGTCCGGCCCCTCTCCGGTAGTAGCTTTCTATCTTATTCTTTGCCTCCTAGATCGTAGTTTGTACTAGGTAACCTGTCGTCCTTGCCGCGTATTGAATTCTTATTCCCCGGATATACTAGCCGATTAGTAGTGTTCCTGTCTCTATTTCTACTATACTTGTTAACGTTGTCTTATATACGCCTAGTACCCTACGTAGGTTGCCTACCTATATCCTATTTAGGGGTTACTCTATCCGTTTCGGGATCGGCTTGCCTACGCCTCCTGTTCCCTAAATCTGTGCCCCGTATAGTATAGCTAGTCTAACGATCGCCTTATATATTACTCTTACCTTGTCGAATGTTGCTCCCTATATAGATGCCGTAAGTCTCTTTATCGAGGCTTCGTTAACTTGTACTCGACTCTAGGCTTTCTTAACCTGTATATTCTAGCTTAGCTTCGGCTCGAGCTAGATCCCTAGTACTCGTAGCTCCGCTAATAGCTTTGTCTCGTAGCCTTAGATTCTTACCGCCGCCTTTATATTATAGTATGTTCTCGCTTTACTAAAGTATATAAGTTGGTACTTTTTAGGGGCGAACTGGGCACTATACTTCTTTGCCCACTCCTCGCATTTCTTATGCCTATCTTCAAGGAGGCGACAGTTCTCTTCTGTCGAGTCTAACTAGGCTAGGATGTTTATGTCGTCTACGAACCCCGATACTAAGTAAGGAAGGAATCGTATTTAGTAAGCTAGCTACGAGATAAGGTGACAAGTCTTAACCGCGCTTTCCTACTTATCTAGTACTACCGTGTAGCCTCGTTTCGAGAGGTTAGCCCGGAGCAAAAGCTTCCCTCTACGCCCTCCCTCCCTATTTACTCCTTAAGCTAATATCTACCTCTATAGGCCTAAGCCCTTTAGTGCTCTCTATTGACCGACATGCGTATCCGTCCTCTCGGGCTATATAGATAGTGTTAGCCGTCGCTACTAGTATACACTACGCCCGAGGTTTTGACGCCCTTCGCGTTACCGTAGCCTATCTCTAGAAAGCGGCCGTCTATGCCTCGTAGGTTTGCTCGGGGCACACACTACGCCGGGTAGCGTACTCCTTGCGTTTCTACCTACTAACCAATATAAAGTTCCTTATCACCCTACCCTCGATCCTCCCCGATGATAGAACTAATCCACTTGTATTATGCGTCTTTTCCCCGTCCTAATAGCCGTCTTTTCCTTGCTTAGGCTATCGTCTTTTCCTCGTCGTAATCTACTATGTTAGACTAGGTACGTTATGTAGCGGGATAGGTAGTACCTTAGGCAAAACCCTCGTTCCTATACCGGGTATTTAATAGGCCCTTATAGGCTTCGTCGCGTGTCTACCTACCCACCGTATTGCCCGCTAGTAAACACTAGATTGTTTCGTAGTCCGCTCGACGCCGTTATATAGTCCGCTTAGTTGTTGTTCTATAGTCCGCTCGTCTAATGTTCGTCGCTTAGCCCGCTCGGTTTACGGTCTCCGGAGGTGAAAATTCTACACTTATACTAGAGGTGTCCTATCGAGCGTATAGGCCACGGTTCCGCGCCCTTCTTATACGTAGAAAGAAGAGGGACTCGCTCCCGACACGAGTATACGCTCGTCGGATAGTTTTCATACCCGTTTTGCTAGTAGTCCTCTATTCGCCGCGGCTTCGCCTACGTTACGCGCCCGTCGCGCCTACGACGCTCTAGCGTAAGAATACTTAGCTCTCTCGTAGCTAGACGAGAGGTTCGTAGCCGACACTACGTATAGGTGATTCTCGTCGTCGACTATCGAAGATATATAACAAAAAACTGTCTTAATAACGGTAAGACGAGAGAAAAATAGTACCTCTACTAAAAGAGAGGGATAAGGTCTATCTCCTTACGAAAAACTTGAGAACAAGGAGAAAGACTAAGAAGCTAGATTACGGTAAGATCGGATCATTTTTTATCGACAAAGTCGTAGGACTAGTCAACTACCGCCTATAACTACTACTAGACGCCAAAATACACCTAGTCTTCTATATCTCTAAGTTAGAACTAGTAGACACCGAGACACCTTATTAAGAAAGCTTCTATTTCGAGCCGGAAGTAGAAAACAAATTCGAAGTCGAAGAGATCCTAGACAAGAAGGGTTAGAGATACCTTATTAAGTAGAAAGGATACGACGAATCGGAAAATACCTAGGAACGAAGGGAAAGCCTTACGAATTGCCCCTAGCCTCTTACGAAGTTCTATAAAGAGAATCGTCCCCCTAAGAGAAAGGAGAAGAGACGCCTACGAAGCCTAGGTCGACCTCTAGATCGCCTAGGTCCTCTATAGGGAAGGGAGCATTGATGTCCCCGGACTCCTCTATCTCCTAGATAATGTACGCTATCTTTTACCTACTTCGCTTATCGGCTTAATCCTTTACTTTACAATTCCGATTAATACGAGCTTAAAGCTCGACTTATTACCGTAGTAAACCCTCCTTCTACTTCTCGTCCTACGCTAGCTCTAACGATAGCTTATTACGAGTTCGATCGAGAGCCTCTTATAAAGTCGAGACATAAGGGCGCGCGCGACGTATATACTCGGCGTACTTTCCGGACGGAGTTATCTTAAGGTAGGAGGACTAATACGAGAAATAGTAGTCGTAAGGAAGATCTTAGACGAAACTGAATTTTATGATTTAGGCTACGCGACGAACGTTTTCGATAGACTAACGAGAAGACATCCTTATATAATATTAGCGTAACGGAAAAGTTACGGACTTATAAAATAAGCTCGGGACGAGCTAAGCTAAAAAGGGAATAGTGTTACGGTTCTGACCGGGGCCGCTAGGACTAACTAAAACCGCCCGAGAAGGTTTACCTAGTACGTGAGTTAGTAGATTCAGTATCGCTAGAAATGCTTACCTAGGACGTCATTTAGTAGATCGAGTATTACTAGAAGTACTTACGTAGTAGCTAGTACGCGTAGGACTTACTAGCCGCCTCTTTCTCCTTAGGGAGGAATCTCCTTTATATTTAGGAACGCTAAGAATCCCTTATAGCTTCGAGGCGTTTAACTTTACTATTTAATATTACTATTTAGAATATACTATAACCTATTAAATAGGTACGAGTTACGTAGTAGTAGAAGACGGCGGATTATACGAAAGACGAAGAAGGACCTAATAGGATAGCGTATATCTATATATAGTATCGCTAGTATTAGTATAGGTATAGGTAGATACTAGGTGTCCGGATGTTTACTAGCCTATAGGCTAGTAAACCCTAGTTACGTGATCTAGTCATATGACACACCTATACCTATATGCTTGTCCTACGGCCTATATGTTCTTAACACTCCTACTTAGGCTATATAGTCTCCTAAAATCCCTTTACGTAAGCTAGAGCTACCTCATAAAGTTTTAGAACTACTAGCTATTAAGGGGCTTTATTAACCTATTAGTAGCTATGTCCTTTATATAGTAGTAGTCTACTATAATCTTCTTCTACTACTAGAGATGTCTAGTATAGTTATATACAACATTAATATGCTTTGACCTTTTATATATATAGGTATCTTTAATAAGTATTAAAGCGGCTTAGTTATTATCTATAAGCTTGACTAGCCTTAGCTCGTTAATAGTGCCCTTGCTTACCCTTATACTCGGCTAGAAAGAGCTCTTTCCTACTAGTTCTAGGCACCCTATTTCCCTAAGGATCGTAGTAAGAAATTGTGACAACTTTACGGCTACGTTTATAGCTATAAATTTAGCTTCTATTATTAATGTTATAACAGACTTCTACTTCCTATTTATCTAGGACATAGGTGATCTCTAAAGGAACTATACGTATTATTAAGATGTAGTATCTCAAAGGGAGTCAACAATTAGGAAGTGATCTAGTAGCCTAAGGTATCTACGATGACTTAGCTTATAGGGAGATACCTTCTCTCCCCTTTAGCTTAGATAGACATCCAATATAATCAATATATTAGTTCCTAATATATTGCTATATACTCGTACTATTAGTCAGTTAAAGATTGATCTCTTACTCTACCTCGCTACTATCTACCCCCACCTATTGAATAGGTTATAAGCCCGGGTTTATATAGGAATAAGAGCAACCTATATTAGTATAGGTTACTTATATCCCTTACTATCGTAGTAGAAAACATCTAGGAATTAGAAGTCTACCCCGTCTATCCTATTAAGGAGCTTAGTTCGATACTAAGTAATAGGTAACCTAGATAAGGACTCTATACGGCTTACTTAAAGCCAATACCTTAAAGATACTCTATAGGTAGAACTGTATCGAGATACTATTAAGAAGGACTGGTCGACGACGAGAATCACCTATACGTAGTGTCGGCTACGAACCTCTCGTCTAGCTACGAGAGAGCTAAGTATTCTCACGCTAGAGCGTCGTAGGCGCGACGGGCGCGTAGCGTAGGCGAAGCCGCGGCGAACAGAGGACTACTAGCAAAACGGGTATAAAAACCATCCGACGAGCGTGTACTCGTGTCGGGAGCGAGTCCCTCTTCTTTCTACGTGTAAGAAGGGCGCGGAACCGTGGCCTATACGCTCGATAGGACACCTCTAGTATAAGTGTAGAATTTTCACCTCCGGAGACCGCAAACCGAGCGGGCTAAGCGACGAACATTAGACGAGCGGACTATAGAACAACAACTAAGCGGACTATATAACGGCGTCGAGCGGACTACGAAACAATCTAGTGTTTACTAGCGGGCAATACGGTGGGTAGGTAGACACGCGACGAAGCCTATAAGGGCCTATTAAACACCCGGTATAGGAACGAGGGTTTTACCTAAGGCACTACCTGTCCCGCTACATAACGTACCTAGTCTGATATAGTAGATTGCGACGAGGAAAAGACGATAGCCTAAGCAAGGAAAAGACGGCTATTAGGACGGGGAAAAGACGTATAATACAAGTGGATTAGTTCTATAATCGGGGAGGATCGAGGGTAGGGTGATAAGGAACTTTATATTAGTTAGTAGGTAGAAACGCAAGGAGTACGCTACCCGGCGTAGTGTGTGCCCCGAGCAAACCTACGAGGTATAGACGGCCGCTTTCTAGAGATAGGCTACGGTAACGCGAAGGGCGTCAAAACCTAGGGCGTAGTGTATACTAGTAGCGACGGCTAACACTGTCTATATAGCCCGAGAGGACGGATACGTATGTCGGTCAATAGAGAGCACTAAAGGGCTTAGGCCTATAGAGGTAGATATTAGCTTAAGGAGTAAATAGGGAGGGAGGGCGTAGAGGGAAGCTTTTGCTCCGGGCTAACCTCTCGAAACGAGGCTACACGGTGGTACTAGATAAGTAGGAAAGCGCGGTTAAGACTTGTTACCTTATCTCGTAGCTAGCTTGCTAAATACGATTCCTTCCTTACTTAGTATCGGGGTTCGTAGACGACATAAACATCCTAGCCTAGTTAGACTCGACAGAAGAGAACTGTCGCCTCCTTGAAGATAGGCACAAGAAATGCGAGGAGTGGGCAAAGAAGTATAGTGCCTAGTTCGCCCCTAAAAAGTACCAACTTATATACTTTAGTAAAGCGAGAACATACTATAATATAAAGGCGGCGGTAAGAATCTAAGGCTACGAGACAAAGCTATTAGCGGAGCTACGAGTACTAGGGATCTAGCTCGAGCCGAAGCTAAGCTAGAATATATAGGTTAAGAAAGCCTAGAGTCGAGTACAAGTTAACGAAGCCTCGATAAAGAGACTTACGGCATCTATATAGGGAGCAACATTCGATAAGGTAAGAGTAATATATAAGGCGATCGTTAGACTAGCTATACTATACGGGGCACAGATTTAGGGAACAGGAGGCGTAGGCAAGCCGATCCCGAAACGGATAGAGTAACCCCTAAACAGGATATAGGTAGGCAACCTACGTAGGGTACTAGGCGTATATAAGACAACGTTAACAAGTACGGTAGAAATAGAGACAGGAACACTACTAATCGGCTAGTATATCCGGGGAATGAGAATTTAATACGCGGCAAGGACGACAGGTTACCTAGTACAAACTACGATCTAGGAGGCAAAGAATAAGATAGAAAGCCGCTACCGGAGAGGGGCAGGATATAGGACAAGCCAAAAAGAGGATGACCTTACTACCTTTACGGCCGTATAGACAAGTACCGAATGGCTAGCACGAAAGGAGGAGGAGCGTAGGACTCGCTAGGCCGGCGGGAGCAAGGCTAAGACCTAAAACCTAGCGGAACAGATAGCGAGCTACCTATAGGAGTAGGACTAGAAAAGGAAGCCCCCTAAGACAACAGGCCCGATAGCGCTCCGAGCCTTCTAGAGACACAATTACTAGCTATATAGGGACCTAACAAGGGCCGAAGCAAGCATAGCGATCCAAATCAGGTCCGAACACATTGGATTAAGGGCCTACCTGTTCAGGAGACGCGTACTAGACATCTATAGCCTAGCCTACTAGTGTGGCTACCTATCGCAAAACCTAGAACATATGCTACTACGATGCCCGTAGTAGGCGAGAGGCAGGGGAAATTAGAGGCACTAAGCGGGAAGGAGAGACTACAAGTCAATTATTAGGGATAAAGGCAACATTCGCCGAATCTCTCGGTAGATACTATAGTAGGGATACCTCTAGTAGTTTAGCCTCGCGAGCGAGACGGAGGAGTAGATAGACAAGAGGCGGAAGCGAGGGGGGTTGCAGATAGGGTAGTTATTAGGGCAGGCCTATGACACTAGCGTACCCCTAATAAGGGAAATTTAAGACGACAACGAGGAGGAAAAGACAGGCGGGAAGGAGGAGGGGTTTCCACTAACACGGTTTCCCCTCTATATATACAAAAAACAAGATAGTATAGCTACATAGGCCAAAGGGCACTACAACAGCTTAATGAAATATCTATCTATCTATTAAGAAGGACTTTAAGTAAGTCATTTAAAGCTCTACTAGGAGAGACAGACCTATGTCCTAGCCCCGAGACCTTATACCGCTCCTTCTTTACTTTACTAAGTAGGCCTTAGTATCTATACCTACGAACTTTCCTATTCTATACTAGAAGCCTTAGTAGGATCTGAGCTACTACTTTAGAATATATACACCTTGTTTCATTACATCTAATCTATTATAGATTTATACTAAGAGAAGACAGAGGAGAAGGGAGGCAAAATCCTAATTCTTAGGAGGGACAATTAGAAGAGATGGTTTAACCTTTAGAGATATAAGATAGAGAGCTAATTAGCATTCTTTATAATTAATGACCTAATAGAAGTGTCTTTTAACAACATTAAGGGCAAGACTCTAAAACTCTAAGAGGAGGCTATACTAAAGAGATCCTTAATACGCTAATATAGATAAGACATAATATAGTATACAACTTTAGTATCCTTAGTAGGATTATAGAAGAAGATGAATTTGAGCTTAAGGGCTTATATAAATCTAGAAGAGCTACTAAGAAGTAGGTATATCTCTAGAACAAGTATAGCTAGGTGCTCCTAACCTATATATAGATAGATAGATAGATTATTCATTCGCCTGTTTTAGTGCCCTATAGCCTATACAGGTCTCTCGCTATTTAGGTCTATTTGTGTAGGTAGGAAACCCGATTAACGGATGAAAACCTCCTCGTCTTTGCCCTCCTCGTTCTTTCCTATCTTGTCCTTTCGTGCTCCTTCCTTCAGGGTACGCTAGTGTCATAGTTGTTACCCTATAACTACCTTGCCCGTAACCCTAGTGATGTCCTCCTCTCGATTCCCTTTCTCCCTTCTGTTTCCCCGGCTCTTCTCTCTCTCTCCCTCCTCTCTATCTACCTTTCCGTTTCTACTACTAGGGAGAATTGCTCTAGGTAGTCCTCGTTAAGGATCCATCTTGTCACTCTCCTTATATCTTGTCTGTCCTAGATAATGGCCTGGTATTGCCTGTCTCTTGCCTTCGCCCTCTACTGGCTTCTCCCTTTTACCCACTTAGTACAGTTCAGCACTATATGCTCCGGGTTTTAGGATAGGTAGCCACAGGGGTAACGTTTAGAATCGTATCCTAGGACTCTTCTTTAGTACAAGTATGCTCTTAGCCCAATGTACTTAGAGCGAATCTGGATAGCTATGCTTGCTTCCGCCCTCTTTAGGTCTTTATAGATAAGGTAGTTATACCTCCCGAAGGTCCTAGCCGCTAGTAGGGCTCCTGGCCTCACCGGTTTTTAGTTCTAACGCGTTTCCTATAGGTGACCTACGATCCTTTCTACTTGGCTTTGCTTCTTTTTCCCTTTGTCCCCTATATTAGCTTGCTCCCTTAGAGCTTCTCTCTGTTCAAGGGCTGCTAGGATTTCCTGTAATGTTTTTAGGTCTGCTTCCTTCTATAGGATTATATGTGGCCGGTTAGGTCTTCTCCTCCTCTCCTACTAGGTTCTTATCCTTTGAGTAGCTGCTTAGATAGTTCCCTAGGCTAGGTATGCTAATGTCTTCTCTACGTATTGACACCTTATGCCCTAGAGGTACTCCCTAATAGGGGCTGTACCTGATTCCATTTCTATTGTCCTGTAAGGGGTTGACTTGTATGCCCCTAGTACTCTCTTTAGGCAGGCTGCCTACGCTCTGTTAAGGGGGTCCTCAATTCTCTTCGGGATGTGTTTTTCCGCTGCCCAAATTGCTGCTCTATATAGCATTACGGGCTTGACAATGGCCTTGTATATAGTCTAGGCCTTTATAAAGGTCGCCCCCTAGGTTAACGTAGTAAGTCTCTCGATTGATTGTCTGTTAGTGTCCGCTCTCGCTTACGCCTTCTTCACTTGTGGTCCCTAGCTAAGTTTCGGGTCTAGCTATATCCTAAGGACTCTAAGTTCCCTTATAGGATAGGTCTCGAACCCCTGGATTTTTACTAGTACTACTAAGTTGTGTTTTGTCTTTACCTTACTAAAATAGATAAGTTAGTACTTGTCCGGTACGAATTTTGCCCTATGCTCTCTTGCCCACTTTTCGTATTGTCTATGTCTCTCCTCTAGGAGTGCGCAGTTTTCCTCTATAGACCCCGACTACGCTAGGATATCTGTGTTATCTACGAACCCCGATACTAAGGTATTTACTATTTCTAGGAGTGGGGTCAGGTCGGCTATAAAGAGGAGGAACAGAATTAGGGAGAGTATAGAGCCCTATAGGATGCCCGTGTTCGTAATTAGGGTCTACGGGGCTTTAAAGGACCCTAGGAGGATCTAGGTTGTTCTGTCCTTAAGGAATGACTACACAAAGTGTACTATCTAGGCTAGGATGCTTTTTATTCTAAGGATATGTAGGAGCCTTACGTAGGACATATTATCGAAAGCCCCTAATATGTCTAGTGAAAGTAGTAAGGCTACCTTATTATTACTATAGTGCTAGATATGTCTGATTTGCTCTATGATCAGTTCGACTACTATAAGGGTAGATCTCTTTTGTCTCCCCCCTATTTGCGTTGCCGGGAGGAGGTTGTGTTCTTCTACTATTCCGGTGAGCCTTATAGCTACGACCTTCTCTAGGAGCTTCCCTAGTATATTTAGCAACGCAATTGGTCTGTATGACTTCAACTTGGTATAGTCTTCCTTTTAGGGTTTCCTTAGGACGCAAGTTAGTGATTGCCTAAAGGCCTTTAGGTAATACCCCTACTTTATATACTAGGTAAAGATTAGCGTAAGCACTAGAGTAATAAGGCTACTACTAGCTTTTAGGTAATAGTTAGGGATCTTGTCTAGGCCTAGGGCTTTGTTGCCCTTTAGTTTCTTGATAATGTTTCCGATCTCTATAGTAGACACTTACTAGTTAGCCTCCCTTAGCGGAGGAATGTGTGTTCCTAGGATGTTACTTAGGTCTGCCTCTACCTAAGTCCCGAAGAAGTGGTCTACGAATGCTTTCGCTTTCCCTATCGGAGTGGTTTGCGTTTCCCCGTCTTAGTCCTATATTAAGGGAAACTAGGGCGGGGAGTTTCGTTCCTCGTCTAGTTTCCTAGCCCATTTTGCTAGTCTCTAGATTTGTTCCGGGTGTTCTGTGATCATCCCTACAGTTGACCTCTACTCCTACGTCTTGTCTCTTCTAATCTGCGCCTTCTTTGCTTTGTACGCGTTGTTATAGGCTTCCTAGTTTGCTTAGGTACGTCGTTACTCCTATCTCCTTCTTGCTCTCCTTGCCTCCTTAACTTTAGCTATGCACTCTAGTGTCTAGTATAGCTTCTAGTATAGCGACTATCTCTTCTTAGGTATATAGGCCTAGGCTACCCTTTATATAGCTTCTATTAGCTACTCTACTGCTTAGTTAATCCCCTCCGTTGTATATATGTTATTAATGTTCACCTGTTCTAGTTCGCCTTCTAGCCGCTACTGTACTAGTGTCCACTCGGCCTGCTTCTAGCAGAGCCTCCTCTTAGGTTCCCTCTCCTCCTTAACTATAAGTTAGATGTCGGTTTGGATTAGATAGTGGTCTAATAAGGACTCTAGTTAGTTATTAACTATATAGCTTTCTACCCGTCGTGTTAAGGCGTAGGACATAAAGTATAGGTCTAGCGTGCTAGAACTGTTGTTTCTAGCCCAAGTTTCTATTCCCTTTGGCGTGATCAAGTCCATTTAGGCTATTTCTATCTGACTAATAAGCCTCCCTACTAAGAAGTAGTATACTAGGGTGAAGTCCGATCCCTACTTTAGGTAGTAGAGGTTGAAATCTCCTATCACGATATTGTAGTTTTATTAGTCTATTGCTTCCGGGAGCCTTCCTAGCGTGTGTAGTTATGTGCTGCTTCTAGACTCTAGAGGTAGGTTGTATACGCTATAGATTAGGACTTGGCCTTGAGTTGTTTTGAGCTATACTATAGTGATATCCCTATCGGTTCTCGGCTAGGCCTACTAGTCCTCTACTAGTACCTTCTTACTAACATAGATACAAGTTCGTAGGACTCCCTCGGTTCTGTTTATTACTACGTAGTATCTCGGGTCTCGTACAGTTAATAGAATCCTAGAGTATAGGTTGATCTATAGTTCCTATATTGCTATAATGTAGTGTTCCTCCGGGTCTAAGGCTTGTAGAAAGCTCCTTTAGACCTTGTCTTTGCTTCTGTTCACATTATACTGAATGATTGATAGTCTATTAGTATAAGGCATTAGGATATGTTTGTGTCTAGGTCCGTTTGGTCTTACTATTAGTCTTGCTGTTAGTTTTCCCGTCCCTCCTCCTATTCTTCCCTTTAGGGTTGGCTCCCTATCATTTGGTTGATTCTTATTTGTCTATTGCTCTACGCTGCCTTGTATAAGAACGTTAGTCTCCCTATTACTAGCACTATTTATAGCTCCTCTTATAGCCGGGGTCTCTTATTCGGGTGGGTAGTTCTCTCTAGTTGTTTCTGTTCACCTACTAGGAACCTAGTTAGTGTTGTTACCCTTACTTCCCGCGCTCTCCACTAGGCTAATAGTCTAACTAGGCATTAGTTTGACTATACCGGGTGTTTCTCCTACATACTACGTATCTTGTGTCCTCCTTCCGTTTTTGGTACTCTTAGGTCGCGTGATCACTAGTATAGTGTAAGCAGACTAGTGTAGCTTTGCTACACTTTAGGGTAATATGTCCGTACTGTTAATAGTTAAAACATTGAAGGATTCTATAGTTACTCTAATAGATTTCTATATCTAGCCTCTTAAAGTCCTAGTACAACCCTTAGTCTAAGACCTTATTCGCTTGCTCTAGTGTTGCAACCTATAAGATTAGCGAGGAGGCCCTCTTGCCCTCCTCTATCTTCTTCTTGACCTACGCTGTCTTTGTGATCTATAGTCCTAGTACTGTTACATAGTTTTGCCTCTAGAGGCTTAGTGTATCCCTTTATATATTAAAGGTTCGTGGGACCCTATACGCAATTACTATGTACTGTTCATAGGAGACTTTCGCTATACTCCCGATCTTTAGTGTCTACTCCTTGTTTATTTCGAGGGCCTTCTTGTCCTATACGTGTACTATAAACAGCTTGACCCCTTTGTTGTCTACCCTTGCCCCTACTATTCCCTTTACTCCGATCTTCTCGACTATCTCCCTCCTAGTCATCTTTCCTATCTCTTCCTTCTCTTTCTAGTCCGTAATATAGACTCGTAGTACTATACTTTAAGGGGGGGTGGGTTGGCTTGCGATTGTTGCCTAGGTCGTTAGGCCCTAGGTCTGTCTCGGGTCTCTTTAAGGGTTGTTTCTTACGTTTCGTATTGCTGCCTCGCTTGCTATGTTAATCGTAGTGCTTGTTTGTCGTTTAAGCGCCTTCAGTCCCCCGAGTAGTTCGCTTATTACTCCTTTTAGTACTCTCTCCGGAAACCTCCCTTCTTCTGCCGCTACTATCTCTTCCGCCTTCTTATAGAGCGTCCTCTACTCGTCTCCCCCTTGCTCTCGGTCGTCTACTGCCGTCGTCGTCGCCATTTTTCAATCCCCTTTTCGCTATATAAGGGCCTCGTTCTCCTTAGACATATATAGTTCCTTTATAGATCACCTATGTCCTAGATCCCTAACCTATATATATAAGCTTATAAAGCAATTTGTAACCTTTGAGATAAGTAAAGAGTTCACTATTAGATCTGTATAGACATACCTAGTTTCTCTTAGAAAAAGGATTGCTAATGTTGACCTAGAGGGTTAGTATTATAGGAAAGCTAATATAAGAATGACCTAGCTCTTAAGCTCACTACTACCTAACTACTATATAGCTAGGGATACTATTATAGCTCAGCTAAAGATAGATCATAAAAGGACCTTAAAGATCCTTAAAGCTTAAGAAGCTAGGTTAGATCCCTCTAAGGCTAAGTATAGTATAGTAGCTACCTAGGTCAAGCCCTTAGGTCTAGTAAGACCACTCTCCTGCCTTCTCTATAAGAAGGATCATCTGATTAAGGACTGCCCTAGTCTACCTAAGGCAAGAAAGGTCCTTAGATCTTATTCCTAACTACTATCTTCCTAGGACACAATATATATTAAGAAGAAGAGAACTCTACTACCCACTTCAAGGAGGACACTAAGAGAGAAGTCCTCTATAGAAGAACTTAAGAAAATAGTGAAGAAACTCAACTCTAATATACTGTTACTCTAGAAGAACTAGGCCTAGTCTTATACCTCTAAAGTAAAGAAGACTAGAAAAGGTTTTTCCGCCTAAGAGTCACGTGACTCATACAGCTCATCCCTAGAGACAATGTCTAATGATAATGAGTATAATGAAGTGGCTTACTTAACTATAGAAGTTTAGGGAAGTTCCCCTCGTTAGAGTAGTTACTTAACTCCTATACTTTATCCTATATAACTGACTAAGGCCACCTCTTTAGATCTATAACTCTCTTAACAAGAAAGAAATAGATTAAAGTAGGAGATAGGTTTTTATTAGCTACTTATATTAGAAATGTAGAGATGAGTAGGAGAGCTAGTAGAAAAGTTGTTTTAGAAGATATCCTACTTATACCTAAGCTAGGAGTAAACCTGGTTTTATAGAACTAGTTTAGCAAGTAGTTTAGTGTTCAACCTCGATTATTTTCTCTTGTTTCCCCCTCTAGTAAGACTGTTGTCTAGACAAAGCTCCTTAGGGGGGTTCTATTTATTGATAAAATTTCTCCTCTCCTATAAGAACGGGCACATTACTCATTATGTGCACTACTAATAGAGAATGCCTTTGTGACTGCTTAATTAGAGACCGACCTAAAGTAGTAGGAGCTTTGGTATAGAAGATTTGTACACTTTAGGAATAATTTGCTCTAGAATCTTTATAAGGTAATAGACTTAAAAGAACCTATTCCTATCCCTAAGGATAGCTTTCACTAGTACAGAGTATGTTTAATAGTAAGGATGAAGAAGTATAAAGGCAAAGTTATAGAGAGAAGACCTAAAAGACTTGCCCTTATATCTATTAATAATGTCTTTAACGAAAACTTCGAGGAAAACGCTCATCGATCTCTACGCCAAAACAAGACACATTCGAAAGCTCTTATTAAGGCTATTCTAACGATATATAAAGCAGGCCACTGCCCCTAGGACTAAGGGAGTTCTACCTCATTTAATCTAGATAGCTTGAAGCTCTCTTCACCCTATTTCTTTAGCTCTAAACGCCGCGGAGGTGCCTAGCTACATTAGGTAACTCCTAGGCAATAGTAGCCTAGGCTACGGTACTAACGGCGCCTACGGCCCTATAGGCGAAGCCCCCCCTAAGACAACTAGTAGCAACTTAAAGAGGACGCAAAAAGTATAGAAACTAACGATCAGCTCCCTTACCGGTCTCTATAGGTAATGATCACTTAGCTACGCACGGCGCTTATACTGTCGTATTACCGAGGGTAATAAGAAATGAGGACGACGTCCTAGGCGATTAGTAAGGCCACCCGGAATCAATACCCCTATAGCTAGGCATCGGTCGCGGCATCGATACTAGGCCCCCGCCTAACGCACGATATAGTTACGATCCGTATTGTAGTAAAGGAAGACTAGGCCGAAGTTACGAAGCTATCGAACAAGGAGCTCGCCTAACGAATCAACTAACTAGGGGTGGTCGTAGTGAACTAATAGTCTAACGGCACTCTATAGATCTATACTAGCTCTACTACTACTAGGAGGCACCTAGAGGCATAGCTATAGTAGGCATCTAAGGTTACGGTATTAGCGAAGGTCTTAACGAAACAATTTACGATCCTAGTCTACGACATGCCTAAGGAGTTTAACCTAACTAACTAGGGTCACCTACGCGCTCTCTAAGAGGACAACCCGGTCACTCTTAACTCTCTAATCTAGAAGGCGACTTGGCTCTATAGGAAATGGCTAGAAGGCAAGAAGGCCTCGGCGCTAATAGTATAGCTATAAGACGCGAAAGCGGCGGATCTAGCGATAGAACAAGGCCTAGTCTAGCAATATAGCCTTAAGATAGTAGAAAAGCACTCCTTATCCTTTCGTGTTCTCTAATACTTCAAATGCTAATAGTATAGACACCAAACCTATACGTGTACAAATAAGTAGGCCTACTCGAACTATATAGGGGACTATATATCTAGGGACTATATATCGACTACGAGACGGTACGCGAACTGTCCGGGGTACTACCTATCGTATAGTACGGAATGCCTATAGCGGAAACTAGCGAAAAACAAGGCAATTATAAACAGAACCGTCGCCCTAAGACTCTACGGCGACCGTAAGGCTAGCCTATACCGGAACTAACTAGCGGCGGTCGGGTATAAGCGCCCTAGGGCCGAGAACGATATAAAGGATACGTAACCTAGGGCGTACGGGAGGCCACGTACTCTACTAGCTACGGCGAGGGAATCTAACCAGGCCCGGCTCCCCTTTAGTATATAGCCGATAGGCGTAGACTAGGACGTATAGGGCAGTAGGATATAGTACGATATAGAGGAAATAATTGTCGATGCCGATAACTAGCCTCGACACGCTTAGCATTATCTAGTATAACGTTAACTATAGTAAGGATATAGTCTAGAACCATTTCCTATACGAGGCGGACCCGCGCGTCCACTACGTCCTTATAATCTAGTAGCTATAGATTAACCCGTACTATAAGAGACTAACGACCTATAAGTCACTAGGGTATACGACATACCTACGAGGCGACGGTAGACCCCGTACGTGCTTCTATATTAGTAAGGACATACTAGAATCCGACTAGGAGGTAGTATACTACGTAGACGAAGAAGGCGGGGGCGATATTACCTCCCTCTACGTAGGTAGCACCTAGATACACAACCTATATATACAACCGCTAGCCTCGAGGTCTAGCCGCGACCTAGGGGTCTATAGACACCTAGACAGTGCGCTTAAGAGACAAGGGTGCTACATCGTAGTAGGAGACTTTAATATATACCACCTTTCCTAGGAAAGCCTTATATAGCCGTACCCTATAGCCGACGAAGTACTCGACTTAATAGCGAGTAACGTAATTGCCCTTAATACCCCGAAGGACCTAGGCACCTAGAAGAGAGGGGGACTCTAAGGCACGATCGACCTCTCCTAGATCTTAGATAGCTACTACTATACGGTAACCTACTATAGGATCGAACATAAACTCGAGGCGTCGTTAGACTATATACTAGTCAGGACCTCTATTACGATATAGATATAACGTATACTAGCGAGAACCCCTAAGCTAAACTAGGGAAAGGCCTACTAGGCCAACATCTAGGCGTACCTCGATGACTCTAAGAGGCTAGTCTAGATCGCGTAGTAGCAATACAATAGTAAAGACGAGATAGACGAAGTAGTCTAGGGGTTAATAGACGAAATAAGAAAAGCGACCTTACTTTACGTTCCGCTTACCTAACTAACGACATAGTCTAAACTATACTAGACGCCGGAGTGTACTACGGTAGTAAGAGAAGTAAGGAGAGCCCGCCGGGTATAGACGAGTAGCTATAGCGAGGAGGCCTAGAACGTATATAGGGAGGCATACTAACAGAAGAAAGCTATAATACGAAGGGAGAAAGCAGTCGGCTAGAGGGCTATAGTAGAAGAAATCGCCGGCAAGCTAGAGAGGATATAGAAGCTAGCGAAATGGGCCCGACAGGACCCTACATAGGGCCCCTCCTTCTCTATCCTAGCGCTACAATCGCCTAGTAGCCCGGTTAGCGACCCCGAGGCTAAGGCGCGTCTACTAGCTAGTAAGTTCTTCCCGCCCCTAGTCGAGGCTAATCTAAGCGACATAAACAGCTCTACTCCCCTAGCCCCTAGTATCGCGGTCTAATAGGAGGTATCCGAGGGAGAAGTTGCCGCTATACTAAGGAAGTTACCGGCGAAGAAAGCCCCGGGGCCGGATAGGATCCCAAACGAGCTACTAAAGAAGTGTAGAGATCAACTAGCCCTAGTAGTTATAGCGATCTTTAACGCCTGCCTATAGACCGGGTACCACCCGATAGCTTTTAAACAATCGACGATAGTGGTCCTACGTAAGCCGTAGAAGGAAGACTATACGTAGGTGAAGTCGTACCGCCTAATTACGCTCCTTAACACTCTTAGGAAGGCGCTTAAGAAGCTAGTTATAACGAGACTCTCCGAGGCGGTAGAGGAACACTCCCTACTCCCGGACACCTAGATAGGTGCGCGCCTATAGCGATCGACGCTATCCGCGATAGAACTTATCACCTCTTAGGGAAAGGCTATCTAGTATAAGAATAGGGACAAGGTGGCTTCCTTACTTAGCCTAGACATATCGGGAGCCTTCGACTACGTATTATACCCGCGGCTACTCTATATCCTAAGGTCGAAAAAACTCCCTAAGTGGCTTGTCAACTTCGTACGGTCCTACCTCTAAAACCGTAGTACGTCGATCCTGGTCGGCTAGTATAGAAGCCCATTTTAAGTAGTCTACACTAGAATCGCGTAAGGCTTAACGCTAGTACCTATTCTGTTCCTCTTCTTTATAGCGACGCTACTCCTAGCCCTAGAATCCTAGAACACCGCTACGAGCGGCTTCGTAGACGACATAAACATCCTAGCGTAGTCTTCCTCGACTAAGGAGAACTATAGGCTACTAGAAGAGAAGCATAAGATCTACGAGGACTAGGCTAGGAGGTACGGGGCTCGGTTTGCTCTAGAAAAGTACAATCTAATACACTTTACGCGCCGGCCACGGTTCTATAATATATAAGCTTCTATCTAGATATAGGGGCACACGACTAACCCGGCAAATCAGCTTAGGATCCTCGGACTATAGGTGGACCCGGCGCTACGGTAGAGGAAGTACGTATAGGCAATATTACGGAAAGCTAAACAGAATATAGTATTATACTAGAGGCTCACTACGTCTATATAGGGGGCGGACTTCCGGTAGTTACGACTTCTATATACGGCTATTATACGGCTAGTCCTTACCTATAGTAGCCAAGTATAGTCCTTAGGCGAGAAGGCCTACCTATCGAAGGGACTCGTCGCGCCGCTAGCGAAGATCTAAAACTAATGCCTAAGGAAGGTCACCGGGGTATATAAGTCGACACTAACGAGGATACTTAAGTACGAGACCGCTATACCGCCGATCGACCTATACATCTAGGGACTACGGACCTCCTACTTAGGCAAGTCGGCATAGTACCTAGTATAGAAGGTCATCGCTAGTATAGTCGTAAGGGCCCGCGAATTAGTACTAGCGTATAGGGGCATTCGACCCGGAAACGAGCCGAACTACCGGGTAAGGGACGAATAGCTAGCAATATAATAGGAAGGTAAGAAATCGTTTATAGAGCAACTATAGAAAGAGAGGTGGAACAACTAGGTTGTAGGGCATAGTAGACGCCCTTAGCTAGCGGGACAACCTAATAAATAGTTAGCTATAAAATCCGCGGTCAAGCACCCCCCGAAGCTTATCTACTACCGCCTTACGAGGGTATAGAGTAGTATAGCAACCCAACTACGAAGCGAACACATCGGCCTCTAGGGGTACCTATTATAGAGGAAGGTTCTAGGATATACTAATACTAGCTACCCCTACGGCTATCGCTCCTAGAACGTACGGTACGTACTCCTCGTCTATCCGAGGTAGTCGCTAGGAAGGGGGGAGTAAATAGTAAAGGCGAGGAACCGGACGATTAGGGCACTTCTTTATAACGCTAAGGACCTACGGCGTATTACGAACTAGATACTAGAGAAGGGTTAGCTAGAACAGTACCGCCTAGTAGGAGCAGTATAGGAAGAGAGGATACGACGTAGCGCGACGAGACCGGCTAGGAGCGGGGGCTAACGGGGTAGTGATATAGACTACGTACGTTTAGAGGGAAAGCTAAACTAGACAAGGAGTAGTCGGGGGCGGGAAGGGTTTTCACCTATTCGGGTTTCCCTTTATACATAACAATAGATATTTACCTATATAGGCCGGATAGGGTCCTAGAACAGGGGAATGACAAATCTATCTATCTATATCTATTAATATATATAGCCTACTACTAATCTTAAGACTAGGATTTAAATACTAGCTTGAGATTATTAACAACTTCTCTAGGAAGAAGTAGACCTTTCCTCTTAGGAAAAGAGAAGATGCTCTAGTTGCTCTCTAGAACTAGAATATCAAAGTAGAGAGGAAATTATTAGCGTAGCTAAAAGTAGTAAGGCTTAATAATACAAAAGAACTTATTGTATTAGTAAAGTAGTAGGAGAAGGATTTAGGGATTAGGCTCGAGCCGACTAAGGTATATAACTCTCTATAGAATAGACTAGTTAAGAGGTCAATACAAATCTTAGAGGACTCTATAAGGGTAATACTTAAAGAGGCTAAAATGCCGGTTGAATTTTGGCCTAAAGTACTAGAGGCCTAAACTTATATAAGGAATAAACTACTAAATAGCCTAGATTACGATAGGTTCAAGGTTTTACTAGATAAGGCTTTTAATAGTATCAAACCGACCATTAACCATTTGAAAGTTTAGGAATATAAAGCTGTTATCTACAAATCTTAAGGTATTAAGGCACCTAAGGTCAAGGTTCTTAGTATTAAGCAAAGTAAGTATAACGTTACGAGCAAGGCTACGTTTACGAACAAGGTCATAAGTTTCAGTTATGTCTTTATCGAGGTTCGAGTCGTTTACTAGTATTAGAGCTAGCTAAGAGTTACTAGAAAGTCTAACGAAGGCCTATAGGCCTTATAGGGAGGCCACAATCCTAGAAGGGATAGAAGACTCGGATAGCGACGAAGATAACACCCCGTAGGCTTTAGGCTCTAATAAGGGTAAGGAAAGAGCACGACAGAATGACTAAGAAGAGGATAACTTAAATAAGGGCACTATAACGTTAGGAATGCCCTATAGTCCGGATGCGATAGTAGCCTTGTTTAGCCATCTTCCTATTACTATAGAAAATGTAGGACCTCGCTTCCCTACTCTAGGGAGTCCGGAAAACCCCTTCTTAAATAGTAGGAACGCTACTGAATTCTAGGAGAGGTTTAATGATCTTATAGACTAGTATTTACTAAGGCCATCAATTAAGAAAGACAACTTCTAGGGTCGTTTCGAGCGTAACTACGAGACTACTATCCGACGTTTAGTAATAAGGTTAGAGGGATAGTAAGTGAGGCGGAGTACCTTTAGGAGGTCCTTCTTAGCTAAATTTTCGAGATTCGATACCTATTCGATATTAGGAAGTCGAGAATATCTAGAAGAGATAGTCCGGGCTAAGTAAGGGGAAAGCCCTAAGGAACGGGATATAAAGGAGTTTATCCGTCTCTTCGTAGCCTCTAGTGACCTAATTAATCCCGAAAACCTCGAGAACGGCTCCCGTAGCCGTCTTCTACTTTAGGGGCTCCTAGAGTCAGTTACTAAGGCAGTTTATAAGAAATATAGGCTCTATCCGAAGTAGCCTAAGAAGTTTCGGCGCTTTTAAAAGATACTAGACGAGGCGACAAGTATCGCTAAGAGTAAAGAAGGATAGAAGGTCGTATATACGGACTTTCTACTTACTTTACCGTAGCTTTATCGGTCAGTTATAAGGTAGATGCCGCGGTCAATCCCTAAGATTAAAATACTTAACAAACTAGCTATTTCCGCTACTATCGACAATAACCTTATTTAGAAAATAGTAGAAATGAGTATTCGGGCTTACTAACGAGGTCGCGCGGCGGAGGTTAGATCCTTTAACCCTAGTGAAAATCAAAGGTCTATATAACTAGAAAACCCCGATCGCATGCCTAAACTATAGGTTTACTTAATATAGCGCCTATAGTTATAGAGCCGCGAGCAGTCTAAAGCGCTTAATAGGTGCTATTATAGCTATAGTAGTACGGAACATTAGGCTAATAGGTGCCCCGCGATGCTATTCCTTATCTTATAAGGGTATGTCTTTTTAGCGACGAACAACTAGTAGTACCTAGGAAAGAAGACCGATCTAAATCCCCCTAAGTTCAACTTCCGACGGGACTATAGTAAACCTAAGCTCCTTTATATACTTCCGTAGCTTAAGGAAAACTATAGCCCGATTCTATTTAATAAGGACATAAAAATTCCTACACTTCAGAAACAATAGATAGGTCGAGATTATACTAGTGTCTTAAGCGTAAAGCTTCCTAACTACTCTAAACCTCTACCTAATAACCGACACCTTATAGAATACGGCCCTTAAGATGTTAGATCTAGGTAGTAACCGACGGCCGCTAGTAGTTACTAGATCTAGTTTAAGGAAGAAGAAGAACCGGCTCTATAAGGGTATAGGATTATAAACTACGACGAGGTTAAGGTTAAGGCCTACCTAATCTAGAGTAATAAATCTCGAGGCAAAGCTCTAGTAGGAATCATAAAAAACCCGAATCCTCGAACTAGGTCTAGTATATAGGCATTAAGGGTACGAGCCGAGGCCGCTAAAGCTATACGATAAGAACTCGAAGAGGAGATCCGGTAGGAAGAACTCGGTTAGTAGGAGGTAGAGATGATTAGAGACGCCGGTTCTAGGGCTAGTAGAAGCTAGTTAACGGTAGCGTTAGGGGAGACTCTTAGAAGGACACCTAACCCTCGAGCGGAGTTAAGGCCTACGCCCTCGGAATAGCCGGTAGGGCCTATTAACGTCCTATTCGTATAGCGTAAACGGTTATAGAATGTAAAGACGATAAGGATTAATAACTACGTCCGATAGTATAGTATAGGAGATAGGCCCGTTACTAAGGAGGAGGGAGTGACCTATTAGATTAATTAAATCCTTTAGACTACGTTTCTAAACGTTAATACCCGGGACTAGTTTCGGTATAGTCGCTAGTTTGAAACTACCTTGTTTAGGAGAGTAGTAAATACCCCTAATCTATAGTCTAAGCTTACTACCGTCCGTAAGTTAGCTAGCTAAGAAGGGACTAAAGTCCGTACGAGTTATGTCGCTACCTATAGAGACGAGGGAGAAGAGGCTAATAAAGAAGTCTTTTAGAATGATTATTAAGCTCGCTTTATAGGTGTGTTCTTAACGATATTATATAGTAAGGATGCTGTCCCTACCGCCGAGTTGTACGAAAACTGTTAAGATGTAGCATCTCAAAGGGAGTCAACAATCAGGAAGTGATCTGGCAGCCTGAGGCATCCACAATGACTCAGCTTGTAGGGAGGTACCTTCTCTCCCCTTTAGCTTAGATAGACATCTAACACAATCAACATATTGGTTCCTGATATATTGCTACATGCTCGTGCTATTAGTCAGTTGAAGATTGATCTCTTACTCCACTCCGCTGCCATCCACCCGTACCTGTTCAACAGGTTATGAGCCCCCGTTTGTGCAGGAATAAGAGCAACCTATATCAGTACAGGTTACTTGTATCCCTTGCTATCGTAGCAGAAAACATCTGGGAATCAGAAGTCTACCCCGTCTATCCTATCAAGGAGCTTAGTTCGATACTAAGTGATAGGTAACCCAGACAAGGACTCTGTGCGGCTTACTCAAAGCCAATACCTTGAAGATACTCTGTAGGCAGAACTGCATCGAGATACTATCAAGAAGGACTTCAAGTAAGTCATTTGAAGCTCTGCTAGGAGAGACAGACCTGTGTCCTAGCCTCGAGACCTCACACCGCTCCTTCTTTACTTTACCAAGCAGGCCTTGGTATCCACACCTACGAACTTTCCCATTCTACACCAGAAGCCTCAGCAGGATCTGAGCCACCACCTTGGAATATACACACCTTGTTTCATTACATCCAATTTATTATGGATTCATACCAAGAGAAGACAGAGGAGAAGGGAGGCAAAATCCCAATTCTTGGGAGGGACAATTGGAAGAGATGGTTCAACCTTCAGAGATATAAGATGGAGAGCCAATCAGCATTCTTTGCAATTGATGACCTAATGGAAGTGTCTTTTGACAACATCAAGGGCAAGACTCTGAAACTCCAAGAAGAGGCTACAACCAAAGAGATCCTCAATACGCTAACATGGACAAGACACAATGCAGTATGCAACTTCAGTATCCTTAGTAGGATCACAGAAGAAGATGAATTTGAGCTTGAGGGCTCATGTGAATCTGGAAGAGCTGCTGAGAAGTGGGTGTATCTCTGGAACAAGTATAGCCAGGTGCTACCAACCCATGCACATGAGCTCACAAAGCAATTTGTGACCTTTGAGATGAGTGAAGAGTTCACCATCAGATCTGTATGGACACACCTGGTTTCTCTTGGAAAAAGGATTGCTGATGTTGACCCAGAGGGTCAGCATTACAGGAAAGCTGATGTGAGGATGACCCAGCTCTTAAGCTCACTGCCACCTGACTACCATGTAGCCAGGGATACTATCATGGCTCAGCCAAAGATGGATCATGAAAGGACCTTAAAGATCCTTGAAGCTCAAGAAGCCAGGTTGGATCCCTCTAAGGCTGAGTATGGCATGGCAGCCACCTGGGTCAAGCCCTCAGGTCTAGCAAGACCACTCTCCTGCCTTCTCTGTGAGAAGGATCATCTGATCAAGGACTGCCCTAGTTTGCCTGAGGCAAGAAAGGTCCTTAGATCTCATTCCCAACCACCATCTTCCCAGAATACAACACATGTCAAGAAGAAGAGAACTCCACCACCCACTTCAAGGAGGACACCAAGAGAGAAGTCCTCTATGGAAGAACTTAAGAAAATGGTGAAGAAACTCAGCTCTGACATGCTGTCACTCCAGAAGAACCAGGCCCAGTCTTATACCTCTAAAGCAAAGAAGACTGGAAAAGGTTTCTCCGCCCAAGAGTCACCATGCAGCTCATCCCCAGAGACAATGTCTGATGATGATGAGTATGATGAAGTGGCTCACTCAACTGCAGAAGTCCAAGGCAAGTTCCCCTCGTCAGAGTGGTTACTTGACTCCTGTGCTTCATCCCATATGACTGACCAAAGCTGCCTCTTTAGATCTATGACTCCCTTGACAAGGAAGAAATGGATCAAAGTGGGAGGTGGGTTTTTATTGGCCACTCATATTGGGAATGCAGAGATGAGTGGGAGAGCTGGCAGAAAAGTTGTTTTGGAAGATGTCCTGCTTGTACCCAAGCTAGGAGTGAACCTGGTTTCATGGAACCAGTTTAGCAAGCAGTTTGGTGTGCAACCTCCATCATTTTCTCTTGTTTCCCCCTCTAGTGAGACTGTTGTCCAGACAAAGCTCCTTGGGGGGGTTCCATTCATTGATGAGATTTCTCCTCTCCTACAAGAACGGGCACATTACTCATCATGTGCACCACCAATGGAGAATGCCTTTGTGACTGCTCAATCAGAGACCGACCTGAAGCAGTGGGAGCTTTGGCATAGAAGATTTGCACACTTTGGGAAGAATTTGCTCCAGAATCTTCACAAGGTAACAGACTTGAAAGAACCCATTCCTATCCCTAAGGATGGCTTTCACCAGTGCAGAGTATGCTCAATAGCAAAGATGAAGAAGTACAAAGGCAAAGTTACAGAGAGAAGACCTGAAAGACTTGCCCTTGTATCTATTGACATATGTGGCCCACTACCAATCTCAAGACTAGGATTCAAATACTGGCTTGAGATTGTTGACAACTTCTCTAGGAAGAAGTGGACCTTTCCTCTTAGGAAAAGAGAAGATGCTCCAGTTGCTCTCCAGAACTGGAAGATCAAAGCAGAGAGGAAATCATCAGCGCAGCTGAAAGCAGTAAGACTTGACAATGCAAAAGAACTTATTGCATTAGTGAAGCAGTGGGAGAAGGATTTGGGGATTGGGCTCGAGCCGACTGAGGCATACAACTCTCTACAGAATGGACCAGTTGAGAGGTCAATACAAACCTCAGAGGACTCTATAAGGGCAATGCTTGAAGAGGCTAAAATGCCGGTTGAATTTTGGCCTGAAGCACTAGAGGCCCAAACTTATATGAGGAACAAACTGCCAAATGGCCCAGATTACGATGGGTTCAAGGTTTCACCAGATGAGGCTTTTGATGGTATCAAACCGACCATCAACCATTTGAAAGTTTGGGGATGCAAAGCTGTTGTCTATATAGACACAAGATCCCAACCTCAATGGGCAAGAAGTGACAAGCTAATGAATAGGGGTAAAGAAGCAGTGTTTATTAGGTATGTTGAAAACACAGCTAAAGCCTGGCTCTTTTGGGAACCAGACATGAGAGCTGTTAAACAACACACACATGCAGACTTCTTTGAGGACCAGCCTGGAGGTGATATGGGTCTCAATGTTCCAACATTGAATCTACCAAGCAGTGCACCAGCTAGGAAGCCCTTAGGAAGGCCGAGGAAGAACGTATCCTTAGGACAATCTACCTACCATTCAGGCGTCCATCAGAGCCCCCCCGAAATAGATCAGCCAATTGAGAGCCCTAAAGTCGCTCAGCCGAGAAAGCTGTTTGTGCAACTTCCCCAGCCTCCGGAGAACGTAGGGGAATTTCAGAAAATCGATCAGCCAATTGAGAGAAGCTCCCTAGATCCCCAGGAAATAGACGTTACCAGGTCACAAGTGACGGTCCCTAAATCATCCCTTGGAAAGAGAAAGGCTGACTATGATGTTGAGGGCTATGACATGAAACAGAAAGCCCCAAGATCCATGGTCCCTAAGCCCGAACTAACCACTGAAGTGGGAGAAGCAATGGACCTCTCAGAGAACCTTGCTGCTTTTCACCAAGCTTTCTTTGCAGCCATGCAATCAGTGGACAGTTCAATACCATGGGATAGCGAATTCCTGGAAGAAGTTGAGGAAATGGCCTTTGCAGCAACTGTAGAAGCCATTGCATACAAGCAAGAGGTCCCAATTCCAAAATCCTACAAGGATGCTGTGAATGACAAGAAATGGGGACATCTTTGGAAGGAAGCAATCCAAAAGGAACTAGATGCTCTACAGAGTAACAACACCTGGGAAAATTCTGTTCCACCAAAAGGAGCAAATCTGGTTACATCAAGATGGGTCTTTGATATTAAGAGAAGCATTAGTGGAGCTATTGAAAAGTTCAAGGCTAGACTAGTTGCAAGGGGCTTCTCACAGAAGTTTGGTGTTGACTTTATGGAGACATTTGCACCTACAGTAAGACAGGACACCCTTAGGGTGTTTATGGCTATTGTGTGTAAGAAGGATCTTCATCTTCACCAAGTGGATGTGAACAATGCATTCACAGAAAGCACCCTCCATGAAGACATCTTCATGTTACCACCACCAGGAGTTGAGCTTCCACCAAACATGGTGTTCAAAATCCTCAAAAGCTTGTATGGACTTAAGCAAGCAGCTAGAGATTGGAATCAACTCTGTGTGTCAAAGCTCAGAGAGATTGGATTCACACAGTCAGAAGTGGATCCATGCCTACTTATCCATAAGAAGAGGGAGATCATAATCCTTTTACATGTGGATGACATTCCAATTGCTGCACCAAAGTTGACAGATGTTCTCTGGTTCAAAAGAGAACTTGGCAAGATCTTCAAGATCAAAGATCTAGGTGAACCTGAAAAGATCCTTGGCATGAGAGTCACAAGGGACAGGAAGAGAGGAATCCTGAAACTTGACCAAGGACACTTTGTTAGGGACAGCCTAGCCAAGATGGGAATGAACCATGAGAAGGCAGCACCTACACACTCACCCATGGACAGCTATGAGGCCCTCAAACCTTCAAGCCACATGGATGAGAGGTGTGACAAGGCAGAGTACCAGAGTATTAATGGTACTTGGATGTGGCCAGCAACAATCACAAGGCCAGACATTGCTTTTGCCCTAGGAAGGATGAGCTCATTTGTGAGTGACCCATCCACCTACCACATGAAGGCTTTGAAGAAGATCACTAGGTACCTAAGATCATACCCTGATCTAGGACTTCAGTTCTCAAAGTCTGGAAAAGGACACCTTATTGGATACTGTGATTCTGATTATGCAATGGACAAAGCAGACAGAGTCTCAATCCTTGGGTATGTCTTCTTCCTCTGTGGGGCACCAGTTTCTTGGATGAGCAAGAAGCAAAAGTCTGTAGCAACATCCACAATGGAGGCTGAATACATGGCTATGAATGCATGTGCGAAGCAGTCCCAATTCCTAGCTTCACTGCTGAGGGAAATGGATTGTCCAGAGTTAGTGGGAGACTGTTCCCATCAACCAAGAATCACTGGAAACCAGGAGACTGTATCAAATTTGAGACCAGTCCAATTAAGAGGTGACAATCAAGCTGCCCTCACCCTAGTGAAAGATGCACATGTTCATGACAAGTCGAAGCACATTGACATTGCCTATAACGCTGTTAGGAAACTTTGGTGGAGGAGGCTTATTGCTGTTGAGTACACCCCAACCTCTGAGATGGTTGCAGACGGGTTTACAAAACCAAAGACTGGTCCACACTTCCAGAGGTTTGTAAGCCAGCTGAACCTGTCATAAAAAGGTCCAAGTACTATTGACAGGAAGTGAGCAGACTGTAACCTCCCATACGAGATGAGTGGGAGTGTTAAGATGTAGCATCTCAAAGGGAGTCAACAATCAGGAAGTGATCTGGCAGCCTGAGGCATCCACAATGACTCAGCTTGTAGGGAGATACCTTCTCTCCCCTTTAGCTTAGATAGACATCTAACACAATCAACATATTGGTTCCTGATATATTGCTGCATGCTCGTGCTATTAGTCAGTTAAAGATTGATCTCTTACTCTACTCCGCTACTATCCACCCGTACCTATTCAACAAAAACGTTAAAAAGATCGGTCTCTCTAGTATACTAGACGATTTTATAATAGTACCTAGCCCTTAGGTAGTTACCGAGCTTAGGACTAGTAAAGGTTAGACTCGAGCCCTACTTAACGAGGGATCTAAAGTCAACATTATTAGCCCGAGGATAGTATATAAGTTTAGCTTGCCTATTATACCTAGCGCCTACTTGTCCTTTCGAGGAGTAGGTAGAAGAGCGAAGTTTAAGGGGGTAATTTCAAAGCTTAACACTTAGGTGTTTAGTATATACTACTAGATCGATGTATTTGTCTCCGCTAATCTGGATTCGCCTACGATCCTTAGCCGCCCCTAGTATAGAAAGGTACGACTAATAGGCCGTAACTACGACGATAGATTATAGGAGGGAACAATCGCTAGTAGGAAAGGTAAAAGTATAATTTTCACGGCTATTATAGGTACTAATAAGTACAAAACTCTTTAAGAACTTCTATAGTCCTCGAAAAATACGAACGCGGGTTAATATACGGTAGTTAACCCGCTATAAGCATTAGAACTCCGGTTTTAAAACAAGTCCGCTTTTCGAGTCTAGTCGGGGAGACCTTAGTAAATATATTAGCGGCGGAGTATTCTAATAATACGGCGTATCGACATCGATAAGAAGGCATAACGAAGCTAAAACCTAAGCCTATAGACACGACTATCTTCGACTACTTTAAGAACTACCGCGGCCCCTTATTATAACAAAGAGAAAATGTCCTCGAACTTAGCCTATATTCGAAGAAATTGCTAGGACTACTCGGGAGCCGCTAATACTTAAGCGCTAAGGTGACTACTAACGCTCTAGGAGAGTAGGTCATTATAAATATATACTCTATATAGGGCGACTAGTGTACGGAGATCCTGAAATAGGGCTAGATTAATAGGTAGGCTTAGAAACGAGACGTAGGGTTATATAGACCCGGTATTAGGATGCCGTATATATTTACTATATATAAGCGTAAAGCTAATAAGAAAAGACCTATTATCGCGAGCGTTTACGAGAGGCCTTAGTCGAAAGTAGATAGTGATATAGATTAGAACCGGAAGGCCTTTTACTAGGAATCTCCAATGCTAGTAGGGCAAGGCCCGTTCGATAGGAGGTATCTTATTAAAAAGTTCTCTAGTATCGAGCGCGGCTCGAGGATTATACCTAAAAGGCTCGCTAGTATTAAGGTTAGTATCGCTCTCTCGGCTAAGGAAAGACAAATATTTAATAAAATGCTCTTTGACCGAGAAGGTGTCCTAGCGTAGGATTTTAGCTATATACGGTAGATTAGATATAATGTTATGCCTCCTTAGAAGATTATAACGATTACGTATAAACCGTAGTAGACGCGGAACATTCGGTTATACCTAAGCTTACGAGCGATTATAGAACAGATAATCCGCGCTAGAATTAAGAATAGAATTCTTAAGTATAGTTAAGGTGCTTATACGAATGCTTAGTTCTTAGTAGCGAAGAAGGTCGAGCCAAACAGCAAAGCTATACTATATAGGTTGATCAACTCCGCTATACTCTTAAACGAGGTAATAATAAGGGATACGAACATTCCCCTAGATATAGACGGGTTCTCGGAGGACTTTACTAGGTATAGAGTAGCCTCTTTAGTAGACTTGTTTTTAGGGTACGACTAGATTACGCTTAATAAAAGCAGCCGAGACTTAACGGCCTTTATAACGCCTCTTAGGCTTATACGGTATATAACGTTACTATAGGGTACGACGAACTTAGTTACTTAGTTCGTACGGGTAGTAACTAAGGTGTTAATAGACTATATTTCTTACCGAGCAAAACTATTTCTTGACGATATCGGCGTAAAAGGTCCTACTAAGGACTATAGTAACGCTAAGGTAGAGCCTAGCCTTCGACGACAGGTCGTAGAATATATTATGTACCTTGATCTTATTCTTACGGACCTAGAGAGGCCGGAGTAGTAGTTGTAGAGGAGAAGACGTAGTGGCTTTATAAGACCCTAAAGATCGTAGGCTATATTACTAGCCCGAGCGGCCGCTATCTAGATCCTAAGGTAGTAGCCAAGATCTTGAACTAGCTAACCCTAAAGTACGTAAAGGACGTTCGAGTTTATATTAGGATTTATGTTTACTTCCGGATTTAGGTCCCCTAGTTCGTAATCGTCGCTCGGCTAATATATAAGCTTTTAAGGAAGGACGTCGAGTTTGTCTAGACTAAGAATAAGTAGTTCTCGAAAGAGAACCTAGTAAGATTCTTAGTAATAGCACTAGCGTTAGTAACTATCTCCTACGCCCTAGGAGCTAGTAGGATCTTCGTTTCTATTAATACGAGTAGTATTAGGTAGGGTTGTATAATATCGTAGGAGTTACTAGATAATACTCGACGAAGACACCCGGTAAGGTATAAGAGCGGCACCTAGAGCGTAAACGAGGCTAAGTACGATATAGGAAAGCGGGAGTGCCTCGGAGTGCTAAAGGGCCTTAAGAAGGTGTAGCGCTACCTCGTAGGAGTAGACTTTATCCTCGAAGTTAATACTAAAACGCTAGTATAGTAGTTAAATCGGCTAGTATCCGACATTCTAAACTCTATAATAGTAAGGTAGGTTACTTAGATCCGGCTATTTACCTTTGAAGTAAGGCATGTCGATAGGAAGAAGTACTCCGGACCGGATGTACTGTCTCGTAAACTACCTATAGCTAAGGAGCTTACGGAACCTAACGATAATATTAATAAGATAATTGACGACAAATTCTTCCGTTACGCCGAGCTAGTTAATACTTTCCCCGTTATTCTAGAGCGTAAACGACTCCTCGAACCCTAGTATAGTAACAATTCCGAGCTTATAGCTTATATTCTAGTATATTGAACACGACCGGAAGGGGTTACCCGGGCTAAGTATCGAAACCTCGTTAAGAAGAGTCCTCGGTACTACTTAAGAGACAAGCTCTTGTTTTATTAGCGGCGAAGGGGTATACTAATGTAGCTAGTAGTAGACGGTAATAATGCTTAGAAAGAGATCGTAATATACTATTATAAAAAGTATAGTTACCGGAGTATAGAGCTAGTATATAATCTTATTACTAGCCGGTATTACTAGGAGGGCTACTTCTCCGACGTATCGAATTAGATAAGGACTTATACTCCTTATAACTTTCGCGAAGGTAACTAGAGAGTAGGAGAAATGCACTTATCGACTTAGTAGGTTATAGGAGAGAGGTAGTACTACGATCCCGTCTACGTATATAGAAACGGGTACTTACTTATCGCCCGAGAAGCTCTAAGTAGGTAGATTAAGGCGAAGGTCGTACGGAAGCCTCTAAATTTGCGGGCGATTACTAAGTTCCTATACGAGATAGTATTTAGCCGGTATAGATACTACTATAAGATTGTGCTTAATAACGCTAGTATTAACGAAGGGGAGGTAGAGAGGATGCTTATTAGTATAGGCATTAAGTATATCCGGATCTTACCTACTATCCGTAGTTAAATATAACTATAGAAGTAGGATATCGACCTATTCTAGCTATATTAGCTAAGCTTACTAAGAACACCTATAAGGGCTAGGAACAATAGATTACTACGGTACTTTAGGCTAATACTACTACGGTATCTAGAATTACGGGTATAACGCCGGCGGAGGTTCTATATAGCTATCGTACTATTCTCCTAATCGAGGTAGAATACCCGATATAGGCGAACTATAAATAGGGATCTATTAGATTAACGGAGGAGCTATTAGCTATTCGGGCGCGTTAGTTATAGGTACGGGACATAAGTCTTTAGGAGTTATAGTTACGAAGAGCAAGGCTTCGTACCTTAAGTAAGGAATACTTCGATACTAAACGTAGTATTAACTTCTAGGGGTTCTAGGTCGGAGATCTTATAGTTAAGTTCGACAAGCCGTATAAGGATAACCTATCTAGAAAGATTAGGTACCGCTAGCTTAGGCCGTATCGTATAGCTAAGGTGTACTCGGGGTTTAGTATATACGTCCTCGAAGAGCTTAATAGTACGAGGTTAAAGGGTATATAAGCCCGAGAGAACCTGAAGCTAATCCTATAGTTAAGACCGGACCCGGAGCTTAATCTTCCTAAAGCTAAAGACATTATAGCGCTAGAGAATAGGGTTAATATTACGAATGTTAAAAAAGGCGATCTTCCGAATAAGAACAGACCTACTACGTCCGAATCTAACGATAAAGAGGATGACGATATACTTCTAATAGGCATTAATAGAGCTACTATACTTCCGGAACTAGAATCTAAGCCGACGAGACTATAGGTACGGCCTTATAACCTTACTACGGAGGAGATAGCCAAATTTATTAGGATTTAGGTCAAAGGAGGGATAGGACTCTATTATTTCTTTTTCCTTAGGCGTAAGGAGTTCACTTAGTAGTTTTGGTTTCTGACCTTAGTTTAACTAGGTTCTAGTTCTAGTATCTAGTTTCTAGCGTACTTGACTAATTTCTAGGCTATATCCTTCATTTAAGAGTAGGCTTACTACAAAGACTAGACTTTGACTTAGTCTCCTTAGCCCCTTATAGAATGAAGTTACGCTTCCCTAATATCTCTAGACTAACTACTTAACTAGACGCCGGATCCGCCTTCCTTACGTTAACTTATAGGTATAGTTTCTTGGTTTATATTAGCGTAGCGGAGGTGAAACTAGGGACAGTTTCGTAATAGGGGAGGATATATTAACGAGCTTATAAGCTAGACCTATTTAATAGGTTAGATATATTTCACGGGAAATGGCGACGACGACGGCAGTAGACGACCGAGAGCAAGGGGGAGACGAGTGGAAAACGCTCTATAAGAAGGCGGAAGAGATAGTAGCGGCAGAAGAAGGGAGGTTTCCGGAGAGAGTACTGAAAGGAGTAATAAGCGAACTGCTCGGGGGACTGAAGGCGCTTAAACGACAAACAAGCACTACGATCAACATGGCAATCGAGGCAGCAACACGAAACGCAAGAAACAACCCTTAAAGAGACCCGAGACAGACCTAGGGCCTAACGACCTAGGCAACAATCGCGAGCCAACCCACCCCCCCTTAAAGTATAGTACTACGAGTCTATATTACGGACTAGAAAGAGAAGGAAGAGATAGGAAAGATGACCGGGAGGGAGATAGTCGAGAAGATCGGAGTAAAGGGAATAGTAGGGGCAAGGGCAGATAATAAAGGGGTCAAGCTGTTTATAGTATACGTATAGGATAAGAAGGCCCTCGAAATAAACAAGGAGTAGACACTAAAGATCGGGAGCATAGCGAAAGTCTCCTATTAACAGTACATAGTAATTACGTATAGGGTCCTACGAACCTTTGACATATAAAGGGATACACCAAACCTCTAGAGGCAAAACTAGGTAACAGCACTAGGACTATAGATCACAAAGACAGCGTAGGTTAAGAAGAAGATAGAGGAGGGCAAGAGGGCCTCCTCGCTAATCTTATAGGTTGTAATACTAGAGCAAGCGAACAAGGTCTTAGACCAAGGGTTGTACTAGGACTTTAAGAGGCTAGATGTAGAAATCTATTAGAGTAACTATAGAATCCTTCAATGTTTTAACTATTAACAGTACGGACATATTGCCCTAAAGTGTAGCAAAGCTATACTAGTCTGCTTATACTGTGCTAGTGATTACGCGACCTAAGAGTACTAAAAACGGAAGGAGGACACAAGATACGTAGTATATAGGAGAAAACACCCGGTATAGTCAAACTAATGCCTAGTTAGACTATTAGCCTAGTAGAGAGCGCGGGAAGTAAGGGTAATAATACTAACTAGGTTCCTAGTAGGTGAACAGAAACAACTAGAGAGAACCACCCACCCGAATAAGAGACCCCGGCTATAAGAGGAGCCACAAATAGTGCTAGCAATAGGGAGACTAACGTTCTTGTACAAGGTAGCGTAGAGCAATAGACAAATGAGAATCAACCAAATGATAGGGAGCCAACCCCAAAGGGAAGAACAGGAGGAGGGACGGGAAAACTAATAGCAAGACCAATAGTAAGACTAAACGGACCTAGACACAAACATGTCCTAATGCCTCACACTAATAGACTATTAATCATTCAGTATAATGTGAACAGAAGCAAAGACAAGGTCTAAAGGAGCTTTCTACAAGCCTTAGACCCGGAGGAACACCACATTATAGCAATATAGGAACTATAGATCAACTTATACTCTAGGATTCTATTAACTATACGAGACCCGAGATACTACGTAGTAATAAACAGAACCGAGGGAGTCCTACGAACTTGTATCTATGTTAGTAAGAAGGTACTAGTAGAGGACTAGTAGGCCTAGCCGAGAACCGATAGGGATATCACTATAGTGCAGCTCAAAATAACTTAAGGCCAAGTCCTAATCTATAGCGTATACAACCCACCTCTAGAGTCCAGAAGCAGTACATAACTACACACGCTAGGAAGGCTCCCGGAAGCAATAGACTAACAAAACCACAACATCGTGATAGGAGATTTCAACCTCTACTACCTAAAGTAGGGATCGGACTTCACCCTAGTACACTACTTCTTAGTAGGGAGGCTTATTGGTCAGATAGAAACAGCCTAAATGGACTTGATCACGCTAAAGGGAACAGAAACTTGGGCTAGAAACAACAGTTCTAGCACGCTAGACCTATACTTTATGTCCTACGCCTTAATACGACGGGTAGAAAGCTATATAGTTAATGACCAACTAGAGTCCTCATCAGACCACTATCTAATCCAAACCGACATCCAACTTATAGTTAAGGAGGAGAGGGAACCTAAGAGGAGGCTCTGCTAGAAGTAGGCCGAGTGGACACTAGTATAGTAGCGGCTAGAAGGCGAACTAGAACAGGTGAACATTGACAACATACACATAACGGAGGGGATTGACTAAGCAGTAGAGCAGCTGATAGAAGCTATATAAAGGGTAGCCCAGGCCTATATACCTAAGAAGAGATGGTCGCTATACTAGAAGCTATACTAGACACTAGAGTATATAGCCAAAGTCAAGGAGGCAAGGAGAGTAAGAAGGAGATAGGAGTAACGACGTACCTAAGTAAACTAGGAAGCCTATAACAACGCGTATAAAGCGAAGAAGGCGTAGATCAGAAGAGACAAGACGTAGGAGTAGAGGTCAACTATAGGGATGATCACAGAACACCCGAACCAAATCTAGAGACTAGCAGAATGGGCTAGGAAACTAGACGAGGAACGAAACTCCCCGCCCTAGTTTCCCTTAATATAGGACTAAGACGGGGAAACGTAAACCACTCCGATAGGGAAAGCGAAAGTATTCGTAGACCACTTCTTCGGGACTTAGGTAGAGGCAGACCTAAGTAACATCCTAGGAACACACATTCCTCCGCTAAGGGAGGCTAACTAGTAAGTGTCTACTATAGAGATCGGAAACATTATCAAGAAACTGAAGGGCAACAAAGCCCTAGGCCTAGATAAGATCCCTAACTATTACCTAAAAGCTAGTAGTAGCCTTATTACTCTAGTGCTTACGCCAATCTTTACCTAGTATATAAAGTAGGGGTATTACCTAAAGGCCTTTAGGCAATCACTAACTTACGTCCTAAGGAAACCCTAAAAGGAAGACTATACTAAGTTGAAGTCATATAGACCAATTGCGTTGCTAAACACACTAGGGAAGCTTCTAGAGAAGGTCGTGGCTATAAGGCTCACCGGAATAGTAGAAGAACACAACCTCCTCCCGGCAACGTAAATAGGGGGGAGACAAAAGAGATCTACCCTTATAGTAGTCGAACTGATTATAGAGCAAATCAGACACATCTAGCACTATAGCAACAACAAGGTAGCCTCACTACTTTTACTAGATATATTAGGGGCTTTCGACAATATGTCCTACGTAAGGCTCCTATACATCCTTAGAATAAAAAGTATCCTAGCCTAGATAGTACACTTTGTGTAGTCATTCCTTAAGGACAGAACAACCCAGATCCTCCTAGGGTCCTTTAAAGCCCCGTAGACCCCAATTACGAACACGGGCATCCTATAGGGCTCTATACTCTCCCCAATTCTGTTCCTCCTCTTTATAGCCGACCTGACCCTACTCCTAGAAACAGTAAACACCTTAGTATCGGGGTTCGTAGATGACATAAATATCCTAGCGTAGTCGGGGTCTATAGAGGAAAACTGCGCACTCCTAGAGGAGAGACATAGACAATGCGAAAAGTGGGCAAGAGAGTATAGGGCAAAATTCGTACCGGACAAGTACCAACTTATCTATTTTAGTAAGGTAAAGACAAAACACAACTTGGTAGTACTAGTAAAAATCCAGGGGTTCGAGACCTATCCTATAAGGGAACTTAGAGTCCTTAGGATATAGCTAGACCCGAAACTTAGCTAGGGACCATAAGTGAAGAAGGCGTAAGCGAGAGCGGACACTAATAGACAATCAATCGAGAGACTTACTACGTCAACCTAGGGGGCGACCTTCACAAAGGCCTAGACTATATACAAGGCCATTGTCAAGCCCGTAATGCTATATAGAGCAGCAATTTGGGCAGCGGAAAAACACATCCCGAAGAGAATTAAGGACCCCCTTAACAGAGCGTAGGCAGCCTGCCTAAAGAGAGTACTAGGGGCATATAAGTCAACCCCTTACAGGACAATAGAAATGGAATCAGGTACAGCCCCTATTAGGGAGTACCTCTAGGGCATAAGGTGTCAATACGTAGAGAAGACATTAGCATACCTAGCCTAGGAAACTATCTAAGCAGCTACTTAAAGGATAAGAACCTAGTAGGAGAGGAGGAGAAGACCTAACCGGCCACACATAATCCTACAGAAGGAAGTAGACCTAAAAACATCACAGGAAATCCTAGTAGCCCTTGAACAGAGAGAAGCTCTAAGGGAGCAAGCTAATATAGGGGACAAAGGGAAAAAGAAGCAAAGCTAAGCAGAAAGGATCGCAGGTCACCTATAGGAAACGCGTTAGAACCAAAAACCGGTGAGGCTAGGAGCCCTACTAGCGGCTAGGACCTTCGGGAGGTATAACTACCTTATCTATAGAGACCTGAAGAGGGCGGAAGCAAGCATAGCTATCTAGATTCGCTCTAAGTACATTGGGCTAAGAGTATACTTGTACTAAAGAAGAGTCCTAGGATACGATTCCAAACGTTACCCCTATAGCTACCTATCCCAAAACCCGGAGCATATGGTGCTAAACTGTACTAAGTAGGTAAAAGGGAGAAGCTAGTGGAGGGCGAAGGCAAGAGATAGGCAATACTAGGCCATTATCTAGGACAGACAAGATATAAGGAGAGTGACAAGATGGATCCTTAACGAGGACTACCTAGAGCAATACTCCCTAGTAGTAGAAACGGAAAGGTGGATAGAGAGGAGGGAGAGAGAGAGAAGAGCCGGGGAAACAGAAGGGAGAAAGGGAATCGAGAGGAGGACATCACTAGGGTTACGGGCAAGGTAGTTATAGGGTAACAACTATGACACTAGCGTACCCTGAAGGAAGGAGCACGAAAGGACAAGATAGGAAAGAACGAGGAGGGCAAAGACGAGGAGGTTTTTATCCGTTAATCGGGTTTCCTACCTACACAAATAGACCTAAATAGCGAGAGACCTACATAGGCCATAGGGTACTAAAACAGGCGAATGAATAATCTATCTATATTAACGAGCTAAGGGCCCCCTTTAGACCCTGAAATTTGCGCGTCGAATCTCGTTAACCTTTAACGGTCAATTACGTAGTAGGGGTGTATATGGGTACTACTAAGATATATATAGATAGATAGATTTGTCATTCCCCTGTTCTAGGACCCTATCCGGCCTATGTAGGTATATATCTATTGTTATGTACAAAGGGAAACCCGAATAGGTGAAAACCCTTCCCGCCCCCGACTACTCCTTGTCTAGATTAGCTTTCCCTCTGAACGTACGTAGTCCATGTCACTACCCCGTTAGCCCCCGCTCCTAGCCGGTCTCGTCGCGCTGCGTCGTGTCCTCTCTTCCTGCACTGCTCCCACTAGGCGGTACTGTTCTAGCCAGCCCTTCTCTAGTATCCAGTTCGTAATGCGCCGTAGGTCTTCAGCGTTGTTAAGAAGTGCCCTAATCGTCCGGTTCCTCGCCTTTGCCATCCACTCCCCCCTTCCTAGCGACCACCTCGGACAGACGAGGAGTGCGTGCCGTACGTTCTAGGAGCGATAGCCGCAGGGGCAGCTAGTATTCGTGTATCCTAGGACCTTCCTCTATGATAGGTACCCCTAGAGGCCGATGTGTTCGCTTCGCAGTTGGGTTGCTATGCTACTCTGTGCCCTCGTAAGGCGGTAGTGGATAAGCTTCGGGGGGTGCTTGACCGCGGATTTTGTAGCTAACTATTCCTTAGGTTGTCCCGCTGGCTAAGGGCGTCCACTATGCCCTACAACCTGGTTGTTCCACCTCTCTTTCTATAGTTGCTCTACAAACGATTTCTCACCTTCCCATTGTGTTGCTAGCTATTCGTCCCTTGCCCGGTAGTTCGGCTCGTTTCCGGGTCGAATGCCCTTATACGCTGGTACTGATTCGCGGGCCCTTGCGACTGCACTAGCGATGACCTTCTATACTAGGTACTGTGCCGACTTGCCTAAGTAGGAGGTCCGTAGTCCCTAGATATATAGGTCGATCGGCGGTATAGCGGTCTCGTGCTTAAGCATCCTCGTTAGTGTCGACTTATATACCCCGGTGACCTTCCTTAGGCATTGGTTTTGGATCTTCGCTAGCGGCGCGACGAGTCCCTTCGATAGGCAGGCCCTCTCGCCTAAGGACCACACTTGGCTGCTATAGGTAAGGACTGGCCGTACAATAGCCGTATATAGAAGTCGTGACTGCCGGAAGTCCGCCCCCTATATAGACGCAGTGAGCCTCTGGCATAATGCCATATTCTGTTCAGCTTTCCGTAATATTGCCTATACGTGCTTCCTCCACCGTAGCGCCGGGTCCACCTATAGTCCGAGGATCCTGAGCTGATTTGCCGGGTTAGTCGTGTGCCCCTGTATCTAGATAGAAGCTTGCATATTATGGAACCGTGGCCGGCGCGTAAAGTGTATCAGATTGTACTTTTCTAGGGCAAACCGAGCCCCGTGCCTCCTAGCCCAGTCCTCGCAGATCTTGTGCTTCTCTTCTAGTAGCCTACAGTTCTCCTTAGTCGAGGAAGACTACGCTAGGATGTTTGTGTCGTCTACGAAGCCGCTCGCAGCGGTGTTCTGGGATTCTAGGGCTGGGAGCAGCGTCGCTATAAAGAAGAGGAACAGAATAGGTGCTAGCGTTGAGCCTTGCGGGATTCTAGTGTGGACTGCTTGAAATGGGCTTCTGTACTGGCCGACTAGGATCGACGTACTGCGGTTTTGGAGGTAGGACCGTACGAAGTTGACAAGCTACTCAGGGAGTCCTTTCGACCTTAGGATGTAGAGAAGCCGCGGGTGTGACACGTAGTCGAAGGCTCCCGATATGTCTAGGCTAAGTAAGGAAGCCACCTTGTCCCTATTCTTATACCAGATGGCCTTTACCTGAGAGGTGATAAGTTCTATCGCGGATAGCGTCGATCGCTATGGGCGCGCACCTATCTAGGCGTCCGGGAGTAGGGAGTGTTCCTCTGCCGCCTCGGAGAGTCTCGTTGCAACCAGCTTCTCAAGCGCCTTCCCAAGAGTGTTAAGGAGCGCAATTGGGCGGTACGACTTCACCTGCGTATAGTCTTCCTTCTACGGCTTGCGTAGGACCACTGTCGTCGATTGTTTAAAAGCTATCGGGTGGTATCCGGTCTGTAGGCAGGCGTTGAAGATCGCTGCAACTACTGGGGCTAGTTGATCTCTACACTTCTTTAGTAGCTCGTTTGGGATCCCATCCGGCCCCGGGGCTTTCTTCGCCGGCAACTTCCTTAGCATAGCGGTAACTTCTCCCTCGGACACCTCCTGTTGGACCGCGATGCTAGGGGCTAGGGGAGTAGAGCTGTTTATGTCGCTTAGATCAGCCTCGACTAGGGGTGGGAAGAACTTGCTAGCCAGTAGACGCGCCTTGGCCTCGGGGTCGCTAACCGGGCCACTAGGCGATTGTAGCGCTAGGATAGAGAAGGAGGGGCCCTGTGTAGGGTCCTATCGGGCCCATTTTTTTACTAGATTCTATATCCTCTCTAGCTTACCGGCGATTTCTTTTACTATAGCCCTCTAGCCGACTGCTTTCTCCCTTCGTATTATAGCTTTCTTCTATTAGTATACCTCCCTATATACGTTCTAGGCCTCCTCGCTATAGCTGCTCGTCTATACCCGGCGGGCTCTCCTTACTTCTCTTACTACCGTAGTGTACTCCGGCGTCTAGTATAGTTTAGACTATGTCGTTAGTTAGGCAAGCGGAACGTAAAGTGAGGTCGCTTTTCTTATTTCGTCTATCAACCCCTAGACTGCTTCGTCTATCTCGTCTTTACTATTATATTACTACTACGCGATCTAGACTAGCCTCTTAGAGTTATCGAGGTACGCCTAGATGTTAGCCTAGTAGGCCTTTCCCTAGTTTAGCTTAGGGGTTCTCGCTAGTATACGTTATATCTATATCGTAATAGAGGTCCTGACTAGTATATAGTCTAACGACGCCTCGAGTTTATGTTCGATCCTATAGTAGGTTACCGTGTAGTAGTGGCTATCTAAGATCTAGGAGAGGTCGATCGTGCCTTAGAGTCCCTCTCTCTTCTAGGTGCCTAGGTCCTTCGGGGTATTAAGGGCAATTACGTTACTCGCTTTTAAGTCGAGTACTTCGTCGGCTATAGGGTGCGGCTATATAAGGCTTTCCTAGGAAGGGTAGTGTATGTTAAAGTCTCCTACTACGATGTAGCACCCTTGTCTCTTAAGCGTACTATCTAGGTGTCTATAGACCCCTAGGTCGCGGCTAGACCTCGAGGCTAGCGGTTATATATATAGGTTGTGTATCTAGGTACTACCTACGTAGAGGGAGGTAATATCGCCCCCGCCTTCTTCGTCTACGTAGTACACTACCTCCTAGTCGGATTCTAGTATGTCCTTACTAACATAGAAGCACGTACGGGGTCTGCCGTCGCCTCGTAGGTATGTCGTATAGCCTAGTAACTTGTAGGTCGTTAGTCTCTTATAGTACGGGTTAATCTATAGCTCCTAGATTGTAAGGACGTAGTAGACGCGCGGGTCCGCCTCGTATAGGAAATGGTTCTGGACTATATCCTTACTATAGTTAACGTTATACTAGATAATGCTAAGCGTATCGAGGCTAGTTATCGGCATCGACAATTATTTCCTCTATATCGTCCTATGTCCTACTACCCTATACGTCCTAGTCTACGCCTATCGGCTATATACTAAAGGGGAGCCGGGCCTGGTTAGATTCCCTCGCCGTAGCTAGTAGAGTACGTGGCCTCCCGTACGCCCTAGGTTACGCATCCTTTATATCGTTCTCGGCCCTAGGGCGCTTATACCCGACCGCCGCTAGTTAGTTCCGGTATAGGCTAGCCTTACGGTCGCCGTAGAGTCTTAGGGCGACGGTTCTGTTTATAATTGCCTTGTTTTTCGCTAGTTTCCGCTATAGGCATTCCGTACTATACGATAGGTAGTACCCCGGACAGTTCGCGTACCGTCTCGTAGTCGATATACAGTCCCTAGATATATAGTCCCCTATATAGTTCGAGTAGG